>NC_140592.1:38415801-39015801 GCF_964204655.1 Triturus cristatus | reverse complement strand
GTACTCTCTTCTCAATTTTTTGAGGTAGCTTTGCTTCTTGTAATCGTATTTTTTACCTATTTTTCTTATTACTTTCCTTATTTCTCTTTTTTTCTTTAAACGATCCACAGAAAACCATTTTAGTTGTCCAACAGGGATTATATAATGATTTTTTTTATCCTTTTTTAGTTCTTTTCGTAGGCACTGCACTACTTGTGCTATCTTTCCTTCATACCATTCCAGAGTCTGGCCCCCTATATCTCCGAGGACTATCTTTTGTTGGAGTTTCTCTAATTTTTCCATATATTCTACTGTTAATCTAGCAGTCACTCTTTTAGGATATTCAACTTGTTGAGCAATTACTATTTCTCGGGGCTTCAGGGAGCTCCTTTGGATCTTCATTTGCAGGGAATTATGATCACTGCCATCTTTCCAGTGTATTTTAAATTCCCTCACGCGAGGGAAAATCCATACGAACATAAAAATATAATCTATTGGGCAATTTTGTGTACCTGTCTTAAACGTTTTCTTTGATGGGCGATCTAATTCAGTTCTGCCATTCAGACAGAAAAGGCCCTTCGTCCCTAGATAATTCCCCAGAACTTGATCTCTTTTCAGGGATTCACAGCATGGAAAAATTGCTTGTTTAACTCCATATGCATCCAGAATTTCCCTGTGCCAAAGATCCACCTTTTTCGGATGCAATTTATGATTAAAATCACCCATAATAAAAAATATATCTGCCTCGTACTTTCCACATAGAGAGTCTATGTCCTCTTTAAAAAGTGCCATCTCTGTTCCATACTCTACAACATTATCCCACTGCATATACATGTTTATAATAATAACATTTTCATACTTTTTATCCATTATTGGCAACAGTGATCTACATACCAAGAGCCATTTACATTTTACTTTTAGCAAGTTCACATTCTTTGCTACTTTTGTAGACAGTAGCGTCATAATCCCCTCAGCCGGACGACCAAATATTTTTTTCCTGGCTGGACGGTGGAGTTGGAGGAACCCATCAAATATCGGGGTTTCGTCGCATAGCCAAGTTTCTTGTAAGCAAATAATTTCCATATTATTTACTATCTTAATTATACATTCTTGTTTTGTTATATCTCCGAGTCCATTGATATTCCAAGATAAAAAAATTCAGGCTATGCGACTCCCCTCCATCCTATTCCACCTCACTCAGGCCCCTCTCTTCATCCGTATCAACCGTATCCCACAGGGAATGATCTGCTGAGCTACTTCTTTGATTCCATAAACCCCAGGGATTCTCAATTACTGAGTTATTGACAACTACCTTCAAATTCCTTCCCCCTTTGTCTTTTTCATCCAGTAACCTCACCTGTCTCTTTCCCAGGCCTGCATGACAGTCTAAGAAATTACTACCAAGGTGTCCGTTTCCCTTTAATTCTCTCTCTGGGATTAGGCGGATACCCTCCTGCTCTATCTCCCTCGCTGCCTTCCCAATCGCTGTTTTTACCAGATCCGAGTGAAAAAGAACTCTTGTAATCTCCTTTCCATTCCTGTTTTCCATAAAGCCCACCTGTCTCAAATCTTTTGTTCCTATTCCCCTCAAACTTGGACATTTAGAGAATGAAAATAGGATTTGAGACCTATTTAAGGGTTTAAGCTTCCTTATTTTCTTTCCCTTTTTTCCTAGTTGGTCGGGTTCGAAATACAGCCATTTGTTCCTTCCCCCCTCCACCTCTATCTTAGGGAATTCTATTCCTAGTTGCTCAATGTTTTCCCACTTAGCAATTCCCTGTTTGTTTTTTCCTTCTATTTCACCTGGTTGCCGAATTTCTATTTCCTGCTCTTGGTTCTTCTGGGAATGTATTTTATAGCCTGACTTATCTATTTCTAGATCAGGTTTTATTTTCAGTTTCCTCTTTCTTGGGTTTTTACCACTTAGCTCCTTTCCTTGACTATTATAGTCCTTTCTTTTACTCTCAACTCTTGGAATCTTTACTGGTAATGGTTTCTTCAAAGGGGGTTTTACAGCAGTCTCTTCCTCCTTTTTATTTATTTCTTTCCTTATTTCTACCTTTGTCTTTCTCATTTTCTCTACTTTTCTTTTTGGTTGACCTCTATTGTTCCGGAGGCTATATCTCGAATAATCCCCCCTTCTTTTTATCAACATAGGGCATTTAGATATATATACACTGTGACAACTATTTCTCTCGGGTCCTCTATTCTTTCCGCACTTGATATTTCGAGTTGAGTCTGAATTTTACTCTTGTTTACTAGTAGACCTGTCATATTTTGCACGTCCCCCCAATCTACTCTTGAGACTTGACTAATATTCTCCGCTTGGCCTAGAGTCTCTTGCTCCTGTACTTGCAGCGAGAGTAGTTTTGGCGATGAAGACAATCGTGGTGCTGTTCCTAGGTCCTCCTCATTCAAGAGAAAGTGATCTAACGAAAGTGATGCCTCCAATGCTCCTTCTGGGAGTTCTCCCATGTCAAACTCATTTTGCTGCTCTATTTCCACTGACGTTATTACTTGCTCTGGCTGTTTAAAGTGTTTTCCTAAAAAATCCTTTATGGTCTTAGAAGCGGACATATTTCCCTGTTTTTTTTGCAGATTCCTTTTGATTACTTTCTTACTTTTCCTCTTTTGGGTTCCTGTTCCTGCTCCGGGCCTTTCTTTAGAGCTTACTTGGCTCTCCTGGCTCTCTTCTGAGACCACAATCTCCCCGGAGCAATCCTTACTTCCCCCGTTCTGCTCCGTAACCCCCCGACTGGGATTTTGATTCCTATTTGGTGCCATTGACTTTGAGGTAGGAAGAGTTACAAATGTGTCCCTTTTTCCTATAGGAATATGTACTCCAATTTTGTAGGACGTTTCAGCTGACTTTCCTGCTTCCTACTTCTCCCTTTTTTTTTTTTTCTACTCCCAACCCACCCAAATTTTATACTTATAAAATGCTTAAAGGGTTTAAAAGGGCGGATAGGGTCTTAAGAAAGACTATAAACCATTAACCATAACACTGTCCATAAATCTTACCTCTGTTGTGCCGTTATTCACGCCTTGCCAGCCAACTCGCCTTTGAACCCCCTTTTTTTGTTTTTTTATTAGTGGTCCTGGAACCTCACCAGTCCCCCTTTCCTTTCCGGGGAGGTCCCTACGACGTTTCGCCTCTCTGCCTCTTGCTCCTCGCCCACTTGCCTCGTCACCCCTACTCACAGCGCCAGCGCCAGCGGTAGAAGGAGGTCGTAGGCAACGGTAAGACTATTGTTTTGGGGGGGGCAATCACCGTTTTTCCATCTGCCCCCCGGGCTTTCCTCCTGGAGCTTTTTTCTTCCTCCCGCTCTTGCTCTTGTCCCACGTTAAACTTTCCAAGTAGCGTCCAGTACTTCACTGGGTCTGCTGCATATTCCAAAGCTAAAAAAGACGTTTTTATCGTGGTTTTTTAAAAAGTACCAAAGCTGGCTTCTCAGATCGCTAGCTCGCTGCAGCACAACACTCTCCCGCGTTCTTCGTTCCGTCGGTGGGCGGAGCTAGAGCCGATGCGATGCGATGTGCGTCCTCGCGTAGCTGGCGGCGGTGTCACGGTAACAACAGAGTGCTCTCACGGCAACAACAGAGTGCTCACACTCTTCCACCTGTGAGTCACTTACACACCATAAGCTGCCTCTACCATAAATGCAAGCACTAGCTCCTCCAACACCGGTGGCCAACACTCTTCCAATTGTGATTCATTAGAAACACGATGCACTGCATCCAGCAGAAACACGTGTCCAGAAACACAAGCACCGGCTGCTCCAACACCGGTGAACAGCACTCTTTCACTTGTGATTAATTACAAAAAACTATGAGCTACATCCAGAAAGACGTGTCCAGAAACAAAAGCACTGGCTGCTCGAACACCGGTGGACAGCTCTCTTCTACTTGTGAGTCATTAGAAACACTATGAGCTGCATCCACCAGAAACACGTGTCCGGAAACACAAGCACCGGCTGCTCCAACACCGGTGGACAGCACTCTTTCACTTGTGAGTAATTACAAAAAACTATGAGCTACATCCAGAAACACGTGTCCAGAAACACAAGCACTGGCTGCTCCAACACCGGTGGACAGCTCTCTTCTACTGGTGAGTCATTAGAAACACCATGAGCTGCATCCACCAGAAACACATGTCTGGAAACACAAGCACTGGCTGCTCCAACACTGGTGGCCAGCACTCTTCCACTCGTGGGTCATTAGAAACACCATGAGCTGCGTCCACAAGAAACACGTGTCCAGAAATGCAAGCACTGGCTGCTCCAACACTGGTTGCCGAAACTCTTCTACTTGTGAGTAATTAGAAGCACTGTGAGCTGCATCCACCAGAAACACGTGCCTGGAAACACAAGCACTGGCTGCTCCAACACTGGTGGCCAGCACTCTTCTACTTATGCATCATTAGAAACACTATGAGCTGCATCCACCAGAAACACGTGCCTGGAAACACAAGCACTGGCTGCTCCAACACCGATGGCCAGCACTCTCCCACTCGTGGGTCATTAGAAACACCATGAGCTGCAGCCATCAGAAACACGTGACTGGAAACACAAACACTGGCTGCTCCAACACCAGTGGCCAGCACTCTTCCACCTGTGAGTCACTTACACACAATAAGCTGCCTCTACCATAAACACAAGCACTGGCTGCTCCAACACCGGTGGCCAACACTCTTCCACCTGTGAGTCACTTACACGCCATAAGCTGCCTCTACCATAAATGCAAGCACTGGCTGCTCCAACACTGGTGGCCAACACTCTTCCACTCGTGGGTCATTAGAAACACGATGCGCTGCATCCAGCAGAAACACGTGCCCCACAATGCAAGCACTGGCTGCTCCAACACTGGTGGCCTATGAAAAACAGGGGAATTATTCTGTTCAGGAGTACAGAGGTGGGAATCCTTACTATCTGCAAAACAAGATACCTCTGACACCATAGATCGAAATTTTCGTTTTCACCAGAAAGATTTTTTATTTATCTCTGGGTTGTAACTGAATACTTGAAACGTTTTTTATGTTTTTCACCAAGACATGTTTACCCTATGCAGGACTCTCTAGACAATAACCTTCCTGCCTTATTTAGTATATAAGTTGTAAACATAGGAACATATTCAATACATAAAGACCATATTTACAATAGACAGACATATGTACAGTTAACAAACATAAAACATATTGATGCTAGCAATCACCAAAAAGCTGTGCGTTTCAACAGGCAAATAATAGTTCTACTCCTTTTTAATTAAACAATACGGAGACTCCTCTCATTGATGTCCTCACAGTATATTAGTATTTTACGCCAATGGGAGGTCGCCCCACTGTCTGGAACCTGGTTTAGGTCTGTACGCCGTGGGCTCTATTGTGTCCGAGTCCAGAAGCAAAGTTGGTACAGGGTTCATTAAGCGAGCCTCTCAGTAATATATGACCAACGCGTTTCGACCTTCTAAGTGGCATTTCTTATGGCAAAGGTCTTCATCAGGGTAAATCTTTATCAAGGAGGACTTGTGGTACCTGTGGGATTAAAAGCCGGAAGCTAATGAAACTCTATTTATATATATGATATTTTTCAAAAGAATATAAGTCATGGACAGGAGCATTACATACCATTTCTGTTTTTTTGAGAGACATGAAACTTCTTTGAGCTATTTTCAGGAGTGTGCGTAGGCTGAAAAGAATAATGTTTGAGCATTATCACTACTGTGTATATCGCCAAACGTATAAACTTAGCGGTTACTTTGTTGTTCCAATTATTAATAGTTACTTGTGTTTATTAAAAATGCCCGAGTGTGTGGAGTGTGATATACAAGGTGTCGTGGGTCAAATAGTTAGTAGCGTGCCGTGGGGGTATCTCTTCGTATACGTCTGGTGACCATTGAATATGTTCAACAAACACATTGATGAGTTCAACCTCCTCGACACCTTTCAATCAGGATTTAGGAAAGGCTGTAGCACGAAACAGCTATGCTCAATGTCTCTGGCGATATTCACAAGGCTTTAGATGAAGGTGATGCCGCATTCGACACAGTAAATCATCCAGCGCTTCTGGACACCATGTCGAAGCGCTCCGGCATCAATGGCGCAGTACTAAAATGGTTCACCTCCTACCTTCAACACCGCTCGCAACAAATTAAAATCAACTCCTGTCTCTCGAAGCCAACAAAAGTCACACTTGGGGTCCTACAAGGCTCGATCCTCTCCCCGGCCCTCTTCAATCTTTTCATGGAGCCCCTCACAATCATCTTGAAAAAAGCTGGAGTGAATTACCACCTTTACGCTGATGACACCCAAATCTATTTCAAAATCAAGTCTCCCAGCGACATCCAACACCTCAATGCCACTCTAACCGAGATCCAAACTTGGTTCAAGGCTAACCACTTAAAACTCAATCCAGATAAAACAGAACTAATCCTATTCTCTCCAAAAAGCAACCATCGTCCAATCCAAGAGTGGCTCAAGAATCTGGTCGCCCTAAACTGCCCCATCGTTCTATCTGACTCAGTTAAGTCTCTAGGCATCACCCTTGACAAGAACTTATCTTTGGAGGCCCACTTCAAAAGCTCTGCAAAAAGTGCTCTTTTCTCTCTAAAACACCTCAAGAAATTGAAACCTTTTCTTCCCCATGATGACCTCAAGACAGTAGTCCAATCTCTAGTTCTCTCTAAAATCGACTACGGGAACGCCATCCTAACAGGGACTCCAAAAGCTCACCTAGCCCCTCTAAGGGCAGTGTTGAACATGGCCGCTCGACTTGTACCTGGAGTAAAAAGGTTTGATCACATCACTCCAGCGCTCAACTCCCTCAACTGGATTCCCATGGAAGGGAGGTGTATTTACAAACTGGCCTGCATCACACACAAAACCCTTCACTCTCCGTCCCCTAACTACCTGAACAACAAACTGATAAGAGCAAGTCAATCCAGATCGCTGAGAAGCTCCAACTCACTCCTTATTCCTCCGAAACGGAAAAAGAAAACCACACAATACCGATTGTTCTCTGGCAACACTCCCAGGATGTAACCCCTCCTTCTCCTGTTTCAAAAGGGACCTGAAAATCCATCTCCTTAACAAATACTTTCCTGACCAACGTCAACTAACCTAGACTTCAATATCTGAGTTTACTCCTCTCTCTTGACATTCAAGGATAGTTGGTGACCGGACTGTGTTAACCACCTTATCATCCATGCTGTCTTTTTTTTATCCCTGGTTTTGCTTCCGTACTGCCTGCCTACTATGTAATGCATTTTCCCTCTGTTTTTCTTTACAGTATGTATGTAAAGCGCTCTGATACCTATGGGTCAAGCTAGCGCTATTTAAAACTTTTAAAATAAAAATAAAATAAAATAAACTTATATACTAAATAAGGCAAGAAGGTTATTGTCTAGAGAGTCCTGCATAGGGTGAACATGTCTTGGTGAAAAACATAAAAAACGTTTCAAGTATTCAGTTACAACCCAGAAATAAATAAAAAATCTTTCTGGTGAAAAAGAAAATTTCGATCTATGGTGTCAGAGGTATCTTGTTTTGCATATAGTAAGGATTTCCACCTCTGTACTCCTGAACAGAATCATTCCCCTGTTTTTCATAGGCCACCAGTGTTGGAGCAGCCAGTGCTTGCATTGTGGGGCACGTGTTTCTGCTGGATGCAGCTCATTGTGTTTCTAATGAATCACAATTGGAAGAGTGCTGGCCATCGGTGTTGGAGCAGCCAGTGCTTGCATTTATGGTAGAGGCAGCTTATGGTGTGTAAGTGACTCACAGGTGGAAGCGTGCTGGCCATCGGTGTTGGAGCAGCCAGTGCTTGCATTTATGGTAGAGGCAGCTTCTGGTGACCAGACGTATAAGAAGAGATACCCACACGGCACGCTACTAACTATTTGACCCAAGACACCTTGTATATCCCACTCCTCACACTCAGGCATTTTTAATAAACACCAGTAACTATTAATAATTGGAACAACAAAGTAACAGCTAAGTTTATACGTTTGGCGATATACACAGTAGTGATAATGCCCAAACAGTATTCTTTTCAGCCTACGCGCACTCCTGAAAGTAGCTCAAAGACGTTCCACGTCTCTCAAAAAAACAGAAATGGTATGTAATGCTCCTGTCCATGACTTATATTCTTTTGTAAATATCACATATATAAATAGAGTTTCATTAGCTCCCGGATTTTAATCCCACAGGTACCACAAGTCCTCATTGATAAAGATTTACCCTGATGAAGACCTTTGCCATAAGAAACGCCACTTAGAAGGTCGAAACGCGTTGGTCAAATATTACTGAGAGGCTCGCTTAATGAACCTAGTACCAACTCTGTTCCTGGACTCGGACACAATAGAGCCCACGGCGTACGGCCCTAAACTAGGTTCCAGACAGTGGGGCGACCTCCCATTGGCGTAAAATACTAATATACTGTGAGGACATCAATGAGAGGAGTCCCCGTATTGTTTAATTAAAAAGGAGTAGAACTATTATTTGCCTGTTGAAACGCACAGCTTTTTGGTGATTGCTAGCATCAATATGTTTTATGTTTGTTAACTGTACATATGTCTGTCTATTGTAAATAAGGTCTTTATGTATTGAATATGTTCCTATGTTTACAACTTATATACTAAATAAGGCAAGAAGGTTATTGTCTAGAGAGTCCTGCATAGGGTAAACATGTCTTGGTGAAAAACATAAAAAACGTTTCAAGTATTCAGGTACAACCCAGAGATAAATAAAAAATCTTTCTGGTGAAAAAGAAAATTTCGATCTATGGTGTCAGAGGTATCTTGTTTTGCCAACACTGGTGGCTGGCACTTTTCTACTTGAGTCATTAGAAACAATATGAACTGCATCTACCACAATGCAATGGGAGAACTACCGCTGACGTGCTGGCAGTGTGCTCACTTCCTTCCTGTTCCATCATCTTCCACATCCACCGCTGCACCTCTTGCCCTCCACCTCCCCACGTCTCTCTCCACCTCCCCACCTCTCGCCCTCCACCTCCCACCGAGCGCCTGTTGTGATTCCATCAATGTGATTGTATTCCTGTTTGGCACTCCCTAAACGCCGTCCTTGCTTCGGTAAACTATGTGTTGTGTCTCAGAATCCCCCCTATGGTTTAAAACGTCGAGGTGCCCTCCGGGCGACATAGGCGCTGTATAAAGACCCCCGCCATAAAAATATAAAATATTTGCAATTGGTGGCGAGATGAGAGTATGCCAAGTACAAGGCTGGCATTTGTTGTGTTTTGCAGAAGTGGGGGCTGTGCTGGGTGGAGCTGGGGACATTTTAATGTTGTGGGTAGATTTGGTCGTTTTTTGCCATAGTGGGTAAGGAAATAATGCGGAGATTGTAGTGTCGCGGTCTAGCTGACCGGGCACTACGTCATCATGCGCATTCGCGTGGCGGCCATATTGGGCACGTCTGCGCATGCGCGAAGAAGCGCGAGACGCGCGAGAGACGAACGAAGCGTTCGGAGGCGTTTGCCCGGCGCTCTTGGTGTAAGAAGTGTTAATTAAATAAATAAAGGTTAAATCTTGCATTGGCTGCTGTCCTTCACTGTGGGGGAAGGCAGAACATTACAGTGGCGACGAGGGTGGGACGCAGAGGACCCTGAAGGACATCCAGGAGAGAGGAAGCCCCCCCAACAGCAGGAGCACCGGAGAAGACGACGCCCTACAGGGGCAGGAACACCAGGGGGTCACAGGACAGTCTCTAGGACACCGAGAGAGCGCGGCAGTGGCAGACGCAAGCCAGACGGAGGCACGAGAATAAGCAGGAGTGCCAACCAAGTGCAAAGAAGTGCGGTAAGCGACCCAGGGGCGAGAGATAGAAGAGGCCCTGGCGGAATCGGGGAGGGACGGCGCAGAAGTGACCGAAGAGGTCCAGACGACCCAAAGAAAGGGAAAAGGGACGGAAGCACCAGGTAGTCCCAGGAAACAGGCGGAAACCAAGATGTGTGCACAGGCATCAGCGCTAACGACGCCGGTCCCGTTCCTACCAAGACCAGGGGAGCCTCAAATGAAATGGGAGGACTGGAGAGAATATTTCAAAAATTACCTCGAAGCACTGGAAGACGAGAATGAAGAAGCGTTCTCCAGCATCCCGAGAAAAAGGATACTCTTGCATAATCTGGGACCAGAAGGCATACGAGTATTCCAAAACTTAACACCGGTTACCCGTCCACCAGCGGACGATGATGTGTTCAAACACACCATTGAGGACTTAGACAACCACTATCGCCCTGCAGTCTGCACATCTATCGACCGCTACAATTTCCAGCAGAGGAAGCAAGAAGCGGGAGAAACGATAGACGACTACGTGGCGGCATTAAGGAAGCTGGCGATAACGTGTAAGTTCGGAGCTCTACACGACGACTTTATGAAGGACCAAATTGTCATGCACACAACAAGCAAAACGGTGCAGGATAAATTGTGGGCAAGCGGAGACACTACGTTAAAAGACGTGATAGCCATCGTGAAAAGAGCAGAACTGACCAAGCGCTGCGCAGATGCAGCGAAGAGAGACCAGGCCCCGAGACCAACGATAAACAAGGTGGAAGACGCTGACCAATATGGTAGAGGAAAACCGGCGCCAGGAGAAAATAAGGGAACGTACAAAGGGAAAGGAAAGCCGGGACAAATGTGGAAACAGGACAAAGAAGGAACATCGATTGCTACAGGTGCGGGAGCCCGAGCCATGCGGTGCACGACAAATGTTGTCCCGCCTTCAGAGCTAAGTGCGTGTTTTGCGGCCTGGTCGGCCACTACGAGAAGGTGTGTCGCAGGAAGTGGAAAAAGCGCGCGGTGAAATACGTGGCACAAGACCCAGGAGAGGAAGAAGAGGGCCAGGAAGAAGACGACGAAGTCCTGTGCGTGGAAGACCAAGTACTAGGCATCGACGGCAGAAGAGCTCGAAAACCCCAGTGCGACATCCACATCGGAGGAGTGGAAATCACCATAGTAGCGGATTCAGGGTCCCCCTACACGATCGTCCAAAGGTCGGTGTGGGAAGCGAAATTTGAACCGACAGTAGGCCCACATCTGGAACCACCCGACATACGGCCTGTCACCTACACGGGAGAACCTATTCCAATGGTGGGATTTAGAAGACTGCTCTTCCAGTTCAAAGAACGCAGCGCCCAGTGCAAATTGTACGTTGCAGAGAAGGGACCCTCGGTCCTGGGGTGGATGGACCAAGAGGAATTGGGCATACAATTGCATCCGGGAGGAGACACACAAGTGTTAGTAGCGTTGGAAGGAAAATGGTCAAAGGCAGCGGGACTGCGAAGCGCGCACCCCAAAATATTTGGGGTCAAGGTAGGAAAATTGGAAAAGTTTACTCACAAAATCGTGCTTAAGGAGAACGTCCAACCGGTCACACACAAAGTGAGGAACATACCGATTGCTGTGAGAGAGGCAGTGCAACAGGAGCTACACCGACTGGAAAAAGAAGGGATCATTGAACCCATTGATAGTGCGGAATGGTTGGCACCGTTAGTGGTGGCCATGAAACCGTCAGGCAAGGTGCGCTTATGTGAGGACCTCAGAGAACTCAACAAGTGTATTGTGGTGGAGAAGTTCCCGCTACCGCGCATAGAGGAGATGCTGGCACGAACAAGAGGAGTGAAGTGGTTCTCCACCATCGATCTAAAGTCAGCGTACCATCAGGTAGTCCTGCACCACACGAGTAAGAAACTGACGTCCTTCATAACTCCCTTCGGGTGTTATCAGTTCTGCCGCATGCCCTTTGGGTTGGCATCGGCAGCGGCAGTCTTCCAAAAGCTAATGGCCCGACTGTTCAAGGACATAGAGGGAATACAATACTTCCAAGACGATATCCTAGTGATGGGGAAGGAACAAGAAGACCACGACGAGAAGCTGGAGGTGGTGCTTAGGATCCTGGAGGATAACGGACTAACAGCAGAATGGGAGAAGGGCCATTTCGGCATGTCGTCGGTCACCTACCTAGGGTACGAAATGGGAGAGAGTGGGATAACACCAAAGAAGGGGAACGTGACAGCCATATGCGATGCTCCTCCACCCGCCACCAGGAGGAAGTACGATCCTTCCTAGGGATGGCGGAATACTATAGTAAGTTCGTCCAACACTTTGCCACAAAAACGCACCACATGAGGCAGCTCACGAGGGAGAAAACAGCGTTCGCATGGACGGAAGAAGCGCAAGAAGAGTTTGACACAGTCAAACGAGAACTAAGCCAGGCTATCCCGCTACAGGGGTACGATCCCCTAGGGAAATCGATACTGATGACAGACGCCAGTGAAAAGGGGTTGGGAGCAGTGCTCATGCAAGAGAGACAAGATGGCAAGAAGGAGACGATCAGCTTTGCATCTAGATCACTGACGAATTCAGAACAAAAGTTCAGCGTGATTGAGAAAGAGATGCTGGCCGCAGTATGGGCCATGGGGAAGTATCGCCAGTTCTTGTGGGGCATGCGATTCCTGCTGAAGACAGACTACAAACCCCTGGTGAAGGTATTAACGTCCAGCGGCCATGCCGGCGCGACTCCCCGAATAGCGAAGATGACGCTGAAACTATTGGAATATCGCTATGATGTGGAATATATACCAGGATCAAGGAACAAGATAGCGGATTATCTCAGCAGGGCGGCGGCAAAGGAGAGTGCCACCACGGGCACGGAAGAAGATGAGGAGATGGTAGCCTTGACGGAGGATCCGGAAAGGGCAAGAACACGCTGTGTAATGCGTTTTTAAGGAGCTTTTAGATTGAAAAATATTTTTATTGTTTGGGGGCTCTAAATTTTTTATTTCAGTGGGAATATTGATCAGGAACACTGACACCCCTCCACACGCTATTATCTCATTTCCCTGCCTCGCCCAGCCGGTCTTTTGATCCGGTGTAGGCGGCGGTGGGTGCCATCTTTGGTGTGGCTGGGGGGTGCGCTCTAGTCGCGCCGGCCTCCCGCCCTCCCAGGCTAATTAGCCTGGCTTTTACCTCGCCCTCGCTGCCTAATTAGAGCTCTCCCTAGCGAGAGTAACTAGGGCTGCGAGCTAGTCTGACCGATACTATCACCTGCTGGCAAGAACACGCTGTGTAATGCGTTTTTTAAGGAGCTTTTAGATTGAAAATTATTTTTATTGTTTGGGCGCTCTAAATTGTTTATTTCAGTGGGAATATTGATCAGGAACACTGACACCCCTCCACACGCTATTATCTCATTTCCCTGCCTCGCCCAGCCGGTCTTTTGATCCGGTGTAGGCGGCGGTGGGTGCCATCTTTGGTGTGGCTGGGGGGTGCGCTCTAGTCGCGCCGGCCTCCCACCCTCCTCGCACCCTATATAATCTGCAGCATGGCCAGACGGCGCAGCGGGCTGGCGCAGCGGGTGCGCGGGATGCGCGCCGAAGCCGCGCCTAAGCCAAGCCCGTCTGCGCCCGTCCGCGACCGGACTCGGCCCAGGGCCATAACCCCTTTAGTGCGTTATTCTTCCCTGCAACTAAGACAGTTGAACCCTGGCCACTCCCACCGACATTGTACCATTCGGCCTCTCTCCACTGCAGTGGGCGTTACCCCCATTCCTTGCCCTGGGTGTCAATACCAACTTCCGCAACCTCGTTTGCCTGGCTCCTCAGCCTCAGACCCCCCAAGCAATACACTTTCTCATGAATTGCATATCACTCAACCCCATGGTTGTCGAGCAGCACTCATTAATACGCGCTCCCTTCCATGTCACAGCTTACAGATCAGCGAATTTATTCTCGCCCATGATCTTGACTCCTTTTTTGCCATCGAAACCTGGGGAGATGCTGGTTCAGGACCGGACTTCTGCCTGGCAACCCCTGAGGGCTATAGTGTCGCTAGGCATGACAGACATATAGGAGAGGTGGCGGACTTGCCATTATTTATAAGAATCTGTACCGCACTACACTCGATCCTATACAGTCCACTAACTGTGAAGCAGCCACCTTTGCCATTAATATTAATTATAAACAAGCCCTCAAGGGAATTTTGCTATATCGACCTCCCGGGCCCCGAAATTCTTTTCTTGCCACACTTTCTGATTTTAATGATCACATCATAAGTTCGCTGGAATACATGATATTAGGAGATTTTAACTTCCCTCTGGAAGAACAGGGCAACCACAAAACCACTCAACTTACTGCTGATTTCCTAACCTTAGGACTTCAACAATTGGTGAAGGGAACTACACACCAGGCGGGGCACACACTAGATGGTCTGTTCACCAACAACTCAGACATCTCTGTACTGGATATTCTTCCTCTTACGTGGTCAGATCACAGGGCCATTATCTTTGGGATCCATACCCGGCATGCTAACCCTCCCCCTTCCAGGCCACGAATTAGGTTAGGGACCCGTGCTTGGAAAAATGCGGATATCCATCAGATGGTAGATATCCTGACACTATCCTCTCCTATGGGGATAGCCAATCCCGCTTTATCAGCCTCGACTTCCAAGACTGGATTCGGAACGCTGCTGATCAGGTGGCCCCGGAGAAGCTTATGCGACCTAACAGAATATCCCCATCGGCGGCTTGGTATACCGAAGAGCTTAGGCTCCACTGACAACACTGCAGGAACTTAAAAAGGCGCTGGAGGAAACTTTACTGCCCCATAGCCAAGCATTCCTACAAAGACGCCCTGACAATATACAAAAAGGCTATCATTGCCCGAAAAAGTGCATTTTTCTCGGCCCAAATCGAGAATGCCAGGAACTCTGCTAGAGAATTGTTTTCAGTGGTCACTACTCTGTCCACCCCCTCTACAGGACCTGGGGTTGAACCCTCTCAGTCTCTTTGTAATGCTCTGTCCAGCTTTTTTACTACTAAGGTGGCAGATATATACTCATCCTTTGCAGGGAACGTAGGGACAAGATCCAGAGTCTGCAGTGGTGAAGAACCAGCCACTGACCATGATCCCTTCTCTTCCTTTGCTCCCATTACGCAAGATCAAATCAGCAGACTCATCTCTACTACCAAGTCTGGCTCCCCCTTAGACCCCTGTCCTCCCTCAGTGATGGCGAACCTCAGCGAGGTGATCTCTCATCCACTCATGAAAATTTGTAACACCGCATTCCAAACTGGTCCATATCCAGATCCTTGGAAGAAGGCCGTGATCAAACCTCTTCTGAAGAAACCCTCCATGGACCCCACAGCTCTGGCCAGCTATAAACCAATAGCGTGTCTCCCCTTTCCTGCCAAAATATGCGAATCTCTGATGAACAAACAACTCTCAGAGTTCGTCGATACTTACCAACTTCTCGACGAAACGCAGTTTGGCTTTAGGAAAGGGCATGGAACTGAGACCGCTTTAATAAAGGCCTCAGACGAGATCAGAGCCATTATGGACCAGGGAGGTGTGGCTGTCCTGATCCTTCTGGACTTGTCCGCAGCCTTTGACACGGTCGACCATGCTATTCTGGTCGACCGTGTCACAGCCCTGGGGATAAACGGTACGGCTAGAGATCTTATTTCATCTTTTCTGGCCAACCGTACCCAGACAGTGAAGTTGGGTAACTTCTATTCTCCTGTCTCCGCACTCCCCTGTGGAGTCCCACAGGGTTCCTCGCTAAGTCCAACGCTATTTAATATCTATGTAGCAGACTTAGCGAGGGTAATAAAGGCCCATGGGTTGCGACTTACATCTTAGGAAGACGACACCCAACTGGTTCTGGCGATCCACAAGGACGGCCCAGCGGTGGCAGCTAATTTTCAAAGGGCCATGCTTGCTGTCAGTCCCTGGATGTCCTCCAATTGTCTGAGGCTTAACTCAGACAAAACCGAGGTCATGACCTTTGGTAAACTCTCCCCGGACTGGTCTTCCACTTGGTGGCCTAACCAGCTGTGCTCTCCACCTGTCCCAGTTGAAAAGGCTAGAAACCTGGGAGTCATTTTTGACAGCAAGCTGTCATTTAACCTTCATGTCAACAAGGTTGTGTCATCTGCGTTCTTTATTCTAAAGAAAATTAGGAAAATACTGCCTTACCTCCCCACCTCAGCTGGGAAGACCCTGGTCTCCACCCTAGTGTTTTCCAAAATCGACTACGGGAATGCCCTCTTCCTTAATACTCAGAAACTCGTTCTATCTAAGTTGCAGTCCATACAGAATGCGGCTGCAAGAATTCTTCTTCACATCCCCCGCCGCCAACCAACCACTCCAGCCATTCGTCACCTGCATTGGCTAAGAGTAGAGGGCCGTATTAAATTCAAGGCCCTCTGCATCGCCTATAAGGCAGTGCATGGCGTCGGTCCAAAGTTTCTGATCGAAGCGTTCCAGTTGTATAGCCCCAAGAGACAGCTGAGATCCGCCAACACCTGCCTGCTTCCGGTACCTCGCACGAGAACGGCAACCTGGGGAGACAGGCGCTTCTTGGTTGCCACACCCAAACTCTGGAACCTTCTGCCACTCACCATAAAAACTGCCCCCAATCTGATGAGCTTTCGTAGGCTCTTAAAGACATGGTTGTTCAACCACTAAGCCTGCTGCTCGGTCTCTCTATCTGCCACATGCGCCGAGACACCTTCGGGTATTTGTTTGCGCAATAAAAATCTCGAAAATAAATAAATAAATAAAATAAGCAGGAGAGAATGGAAGGACGCCTACGGAGCAGATGGAGATCTGGAAGAAGTCAAGAAATGCATAGTGCGAGGGTGGCCCGAGAGGAGACACCAGAAGCCCCAAATTCGGCAATTTTATGAAGTCAGGGACGAGTTGTCGGTGGGAAATGATGGGGTGTTTGTATACCGAGGAAACCGAGTGGTACCACCAGCAGAGATAATACCACATCTTCTGAAGATAATACATGAGGGGCACCTGGGAATCGTGAAAACGAAAGCACTAACTAAACAGACATATTGGTGGCCAGGCATGGACCTACAGGTGGAGAGGCATGTCAGAGACTGTGTGCAGTGCCAAGGAGCTGACAAAATTCTGAAACCCATGAGACCAGCTCTAGGGAGGTTCACGAACCCATGTAATCCCTGGGAAGAAGTGGCGGTAGACATCTTGGGGCCGGTACTTGACAACAAAGGTATTCCGAAGTACATATGTGTGATAGTGGACAAATACTCAAAGTGGCCAGAGGTACACATTCAAGAAGAATTGGACACAGGGACGATCATTCGATTCCTAACCAGTGTATTTCTCAGGGAAGGCATCCCCAGAGCCATTATAAGCGGCAACGGACCCCAGTTTACTTCGGACAAATGGAACCGATTCGCAGAAAGGAATGGCATACGACTTAAACACACGGCAGTATATCACCCAGCCAGCAACGGCCAAGTAGAAAGGTTCAATAGGGTGATAATGGGCTCCATACAGGCAGCCATCTCCGGGGGCAAGGACTGGGAAAAGGAGGTACTAAGCACACTATGGGCATACCGCATCACCCCCACTAGCACGGGGTACAGCCCGTTTCAAATTTTACGCGGAAGGCAACCCTTCACGAAAGACAATGTCGCGTGGCAGGAGAAAACAATCACCGGAAGATATATACTGACCATTACAACAACAGAAAGAACGTGAAAGAGACAGCTTTGGAAAAAGGGGAGTGGGTCAGAGTAAAGCTGGCAGTTCTCAAGAGGAAGGGAGACAGCAAATACTCCCCACCCCTGAGAGTGGAAGAGGTGTATGACAGAGCGGCGCTACTCAGTGACGGGAATGTATGGTCCCAAGACCGCATGGCCAAGTGCAACAAAATCCTACAGTGGCCCCGAGAGGACAATGAAGGAGTGACAGCCCCAGAGAACATGAGGGACGAAGAAGGAACACCGAACGGAGAAAAGGGAGAGAGTATCCAGGAAGATCAGATCAACGAAGAGGATGAACGAGAAGGACCACAGAGGGAAGAAAGGACCCGGGAAGAGGGTGAGAAAGGAGGAAGAGAAGGGAAAGGTACTCCAGAAGGAAGAAGGGGAAGCCCTGTCGCAGCAGAGGGTCGAGAAGGACACGCTACCCCGGTAAGATACACCCGAGTGGGGAGAGCGATGGTGAGACCAGCCAAGCTTAGGGACTATGAACTGGAGTAACAGACTATGAACGGTAACCCCTTCTCAGTTATGTATATAGTTTGGGGTGTGGTGTAAAAAGGGGAGATATGTAGTGTCGCGGTCTAGCTGACCGGGCACTACGTCATCACGCGCATTCGCGTGGCAGCCATATTGGGCACGTCTGCGCATGCGCGAAGGAGCGAGAGACGCGCGAGAGACGAACAAAGCGTTCGGAGGCGTTTGCCCGGCGCTCTTGGTGTAAGAAGTGTTAATTAAATAAATAAAGGTTAAATCTTGCATTGGCGGCTGTCCTTCACTGTGGGGGAAGGCAGAACATTACAGAGATGTAGGCACGCGGGGTGTAAATAGGGAGATCTTTGGCAGAACCTCGTGGTTGGTGAAGTTGTTACCTGCTGTGTATAATTCATTCACCCCGGACTTTCTTGTCCTCGACGACTGTTATCTATTTTGGAGGGGGCGGGGACGGCTGTTGTTGAGTTTTAGTGGCATGCTTGGAATTTGGGGAGGATTCTGATGCGTTCCGGGAATGAAGCGCCTGGTGACGCACACATCCATTGTGTGAGGTGTGCGCTGTAAACACTCGCCGTTGCTTTTTTGATGGCCGGAGCTCTGAGTTCAGCTCCAGGGAGTCTGTTGGGGCATCACCAGCGCGGGTTCCTTGGTGGGGGGGGGCTGCCAGTAATTAGCAGACAATCTCTGTAAGTGCACACAATAAACAATCGTCCTGCGATAAAGTGCACGCGCACGCACAAACGTTCTTTTAACGCTGTTTATCTAAATCCCCTGCCCAGCAGGGCGACCCCAAAGTAATAAGTGAATTAAAGTGGGCGGCGTTATCCCCCCTCGCACATCCTCGAGCTCTGGGAGCAGAGGGCTGATTGCACCAGTGAGGAATTTCCCCATCATCCCCCACCCTCCCCACTGGGCGGAATCTGTACCCCTCTGGGAGGCCCGAGGGGGTCCAGGGAGCTTTGAGATACACAGCAAGGGGCTGGGAGCCAACAGGCTTTGTGGGCAGACCCTCCTCCCAGGCGCCCATATGTATGTACCCCACGCCCAACGTTGCAGGGGCGACCGGGCATTGTGTGTGTGTGTGGGGGGGGGGGGATTTTGTGTGACTGCCATCTATTGTTTTAATTTACTTTTTCATCTAGTTCGTCTGTATCTGTAACGGGTGTAAGTATGTACATTTCCTCATGTAACATACTTTTGTTTGTTGCAGATTTATATAGCGCGAACTCGACCCGAAGGGATTGGAGCGCTTTACATGAGCACCGTTACCTTACACAAGGACACGTCAATTTTTTTTTGTAGATTGTTATCTGCCTAGAATCACAGGATGTGGACGCGACCCCGAGGCTCCAATCTTGGTTTCCAGCACCAAAGTCTGCAGCTCTAGCCGTTAGACCACATCCCCTCCCCTGGTTCTATTGTGAGGCGCTCTGACACCCTTGGGTAAAGTCCGCGCTATATAAAATTGCATTAAAAAAAAAAATAAATGTGGGGATGCAAGCAGGTCAGGGCCCCCGAGTCAGAAATATGCCGGGCATGTGACTGACTCCTCCCTAGCCCACCGGCCTTTCAAGGGCACTAGCCTGTGGAAGCCTGACATGTGACTGGCTCCTCCCTAGCCCCACCGGCTTTTTAGGGGCACTCGCCTGTAGAAGCCTGCCACAACTGGCTCTGCCTTGGCCCTACCTTTATCTATCTGCCAGCCTATGTGCCTAGACGCCAGCTCATGGTGGCCGAGGGCTGCCCGAAGATTGCTGTGCATTAAGGCCAGCCTGAGCCGGAAGTGTTCCAGATGGGCGGAAACCACTGGCTGGTGTTGAGACCTCAGTCAGAGAGGTGAAAGCTCGTGCCCTCTCACCCAGTTCTCCCCTTCTGGCCGTGTGTGTCTTTTACAAACCCATTTTGTGATGTTTCCTCTCGGTTCCCAGGCTGCCCTCGTGCGCGGGCATTAATGCCAGCTGGAATGCAGGGGGGAAGGGGGTTGCATGAGAATGGCTGTAACCAGACCCGGAGGAATGCCTGGAATCCCATTCATGGGGCTTTGAGGCACTTCAGCTGACGCCCCTCCTCTCACGATGGAGGGGAGGGGGGCCACAAGTCCTTTATGCACCCGCCCCAACTGCGCAGATGCGGAGACACTGCGGGCAGAAGAGCGCCCTCCTCCCCAAGCAGGGCTCTAAAGATTGCCCACATCCATGCCCCTGGTACGCACATACACCGGTCTCAGCTCTGCATTCCTGCCTAAGGTTGGGGTGTCGGAGGGAGGGTTCAACCGCTTCTTAGGGCCACTATTAGGGCCTACTCCTCGTCCTCAATCCCCCTCTGCTCCACCTCCCTTATCCCGTTCCCCCACCCGTCCCCCGTCCCCCCTCACCCTCCACACTCCCACCCTTATCCATCAAACCACCCAACACTACGTGCTCAGCTCTCCTCTCCCTAGAAAATAAACTTGATTCTCTCATCTCCTCCATTTCCCAGCTTGTAGCCTCCATCTCACTTTTAAGCGCCAAGATGTCCCCCTTCCCTAATACCCTCCCGAGGAGTTCCGTGCTCCCGCGCCCCAATAAAGCAAACCACAATCTGTCCTCTACAGACATCTCCTACTTATTAGCCAGCTACAAGACCACCAGCGTCACTCCCCCTCCACCTTCATCTCCCATTAATTCTACGCAGTGCACTATTCAGACCATCTCCTCTGTCAGAACCTACCAGCCTCCCTCTTCCCGGGCACCCTCATTCAAGAATCTCACCCCTATCTCCCTTAACAGCCCAAACACCCCCATCACTAAAACAGTTGCGTCAGAGCTGCACTGCTTGCTACACAACTGCAGATCTGCAATCAAACACAAACTGGAAATCTATGACACTATCACCCACTACAATCTTGACATGTTCTTCCTCACTGAGACCTGGTTTAGTGACTCCTCTCATACTTTGTTTGATCTTCTGGTACCCACCGACTACTCTATCCTCAGAAATGACAGATCAGACAAAATTGGGGGCGGTGTCGCTATCATCTTCAGGAATTCTCTTCAAATGAAAGCCTTCCCTACCACCCTTTTCCGTACATTCGAATGCCTATCCCTAGAACTTCAAATACATAATGGCTCACCCTTTAGAATCCATGCCATCTACCACCCGCCAGGCAACTGCTCTTCCTTTGTGGAGGAACTCACTGACTTCATCAGTGACCAATTTTCTCAAAGTGACAGACAGATCTTCCTGGGTGACTTTAATCTCCACTGGGGCTCTTTGGAAGACTCGGCTGCCAACAAACAAGCTTGCCACCTTTCTCTCAGCCAATGATCTATTCCAACATTGCTCGGAAACCACTCATTCCAAGGGCTCAATTCTGGACCTTGTTATATCCAAAGCAGACCTGCTGACCACTGCTCCCCCTATCCATGTAGACTGGTCTGACCACTTCCTCGTTCCCTTCCGTTTTCATCTTTCGCACGTTATGACTCTCGGCCAACATAAAAGAGCTACTACCTGGTTCCGCAACACTAAAAACATTGATTTTGACACTTTTTGTGATTCTGCTATGCGGTCACTTCCTGGACTTGACCCTAACATGGATGTCAACGCTCTCACCACTCAGTGCCTCTCAGTCCTAGCAGTTGAAATTGACAATGTCGCTCCACTCCAAAGCAAAAGGAAAAGACCCACCCCCTCAGCACCTTGGTTCAATAAAGCTCTCTACAATGAAAGGAAAAACCTTAGAATCCTGGAGAAACATTGGAGACAGGCGCCCTCCACCTCCAATCTCTCTCTTTTACGTTCAGAAAGATCCAAATACCACAACCACATCTTCCATGAAAAAGCATCACATTTCAGATCCCTCCTCGACACCGCCAAAAACAGACCCAAAAAACTCTTTGACCTCATCAAAAACCCAAACTGTTCTCCCCTAACTACTAAGCCCGAGGACTCCACAAAGAAAGCAGCCGACTTCGCCATTTTCTTTGAGGAAAAGGTCAAAGCACTGGTGGATCAAGTCGCCCACCCCACCCCCGTTGAGGAGCGGAAATCCTTAGTCACCTGGCAATACTTTGACGTCATCTCAGAAGATGACCTCCTCAAATGCATCCTTGAAACCAAACCATCCAACCACTCCTCTGACCCCATCCCTAGCATCATCGCCATCGATTTCTACACCCATACTCTCTCTTACTGGACCGGGCTAGTTAATCTCTTCCTCAGTCAAGGCTCCCTCCCTGCTGCCCTTAAATCAGGACAGGTTACCCCTCTTCTAAAAAAAAACCTCCGCTGATGCGAACGACCTCAACAACTTCCGCCCTATCACCAACCTCCCTTTTCTTTCGAAAATCACTGAAAAATGTTTTGCGAAACAACTTTCCTTACATATTATGGACAATAATCTCCTCGATGTTTTCCAATCTGGCTTCATCCAAAATTGCAGCACTGAAACAGCCCTGCTGCAAGTGATCGATGATGCGCTGCATATACTCGACTCCGGGGAATCGTGTCTTCTGATTCTTCTAGACCTCTCTGCAGCCTTTGACACTGTTAATCACAGCACCCTCCTCAACACTCTTCAACAGAGAATGGGATTGGATGGCACAGGGCTTAAATGGTTTGCCTTATTCCTCTCAGACAGATCCCAAATGATCAAGATAGCGAACAGTCTTTCATCTCCATTGGCTGTAGGTCAAGGTGTCCCACAAGGCTCTATCCTGGCACCCACTCTGTTTAATCTTTACCTGGAACCATTAGGGAACCTCCTAAGCAAATCTGGAATCCATTACCATCTTTATGCGGATGACACTCAAATCTACCTCAAGGTGTCTTCCGCACACGATCTCTCTTTACTCGACTCTACTCTCAACTCCATCCACAACTGGATGTTAGCTCACCAACTCATTCTAAATCCCGCCAAAACTGAATTCCTCCTCCTTTCGACCTCTCTCTCACCTCCTCCTGTTCAATCGAGGATGGATCAGCTGAACCTGCTCAACAATAAACCCATCATTGTCGACAGCGCTAAATCTCTAGGTGTCATTCTTGACAAAAGTCTCAACTTAATCTCCCACATCAACTCTATTGCCAAGAACGCACGGTACCAGTTGCGCCTTCTATGGGGGATCCGTCGGTTCTTCCCGGAGAAAGACTTACAAACCTTGGTACAATCGCTGGTTCTCTCAAGACTGGATTATTGCAATTCTCTTCTGACGGGCCTACCCAAATCCCACCTCTCCCCTCTCAAATCCATCCTCCATTCAGCAGCTCTCTTCATTTCAGGGTCTAAACGAAGCGACCACATCACTCCTATCCTGTCCTCACTTTGATGGCTTCTGATTGAGGCAAGATCTATTTACAAAACTGCCTGCATCACACACAAAGCCTTGCACCTGTCCTCCCCTCGTTACCTGGCGAATAAATTGAAATTGTCCGGTGGCTCTCGACCTTCTCACAATACGGAAAAGCTTCTGCTTGAGCCCCCCGTCTTCAAAAGGGAAAGATTTGATGGCGCAATCCTTCTCAGGCAATGCAGTGAGAATATGGAACTCACTTTCCCCATTGCTCCGTGCCACCTCCTCTACCCGGATCTTCAAAGCTGAACTCAAAACTTTTCTCTTCCAAAGACACTTTCAGAACTAATACTTTCATACTCCGGCCCCTCTTGGAAGCACGCTCTTCATTGTAAATTTGTATTTTTTTCCTGTGCATCCCTCACCCCTGCGTGCTGTGTTGGATTTTGTGTCTGTGTACCCTTTATTCTCAGGCCCCTGTTGGAAGTTCGCTCTTCGTTGTAAATTTGTATTTTTTCCTGTACGTTCCTCACCCCTGTGTGCTGTGTTGGATTTTGTGTTTGTGTACCCTTCATTTTTAGTCTGTGTAATGTTATATTCTGTACCACTTTTCTCTTGTAACGGAACTAGCTCTATTGTACAGCGCTCTGACACCTTTCGGTAATGTCCGCGCTTTATAAAAATGCACTAAATAAAATAAAAACAAGAAATGAGGTGGCCTGGCTGTGGTGACAGCTTACCAGGTGCCTCTAAAATAGGGGCTCTGCACCCCCTTGCACGTGTGATCCTTTGTAAACCAGGCCTGCGCTGGGCACCTCAAGTTGGGAGAGGATGTGTCCTAAAAACCAGAGCTGCCGACTTTGGAACTGGGGAACCCGGTTCGAGTCTCGGCGTCAGCTCAACATCCTGTGATTCTGGGCAAATCATAGCAGATATCCCATTTGCCGAAATATAAATCCTATAGGATACAATGGGATTTATATTTCGGTGGGCAGGATATTCCCTTCATCGTTGTGATGGAGTAACCCGTCCCCCAGGATCTAAATCAGACCCTTATTCTCCCCGTGCCTACAACAAATGAATGTGTCCTCGTGTGATGTAACTGGGGCTCACGTAAAGCGCTCCAATACCTTTGGGTCGAGTTCGCTTGGCCCCCAATGGGCATGTTGAGGGCAGGGTACGGTGCCATTTACCATCTCACCGTCCCTTAATTGAGTCTCCTAAACATGCAAACGTAAAGCTGGAACCTGCCTCCCCTGCAAGCATGCCAACAATGTCAGCTGGTAAACAGAGCGCCTAGAAGTGAGACTCAGTCCTGAGCATTCTGGAGTGACACTGTTTACATGCCAAACCATTCAAATAGCACATACCACGCGACATCACATGCGACTTTACCTAACCAAACACAGAACGTGACATGTGTAACACACAATATATAAACTAACACATAACGTATTTAGCAATCAACAACATACAACACAACGTGTAACGTGCAGCATTACTCACAACATACCCCTATAGATGCCAAGGGCTGTCGGGATATGTACAGTAAGACCCCTATATGTACAGTGGGCTGTCAGGATATGTACATTAAGACCCCTTTAGATTTCTAATGGGCTGTCAGGATATGTACAGTAAGACCTCTATAATATGCCAGTGGACTGTAGGGATATGTACAGGTCGACCCCTATAGATGCCAATCTGGGGTGAATTAGAAGGAAGAAATTAAAAGTCAAGTGATTTCCGGTTACATGGCAGCTGTAGTGAGTAGCAAAAGATAAAGACTTAGGCCCTAATTACGATGGCAGGCAGACTGCCACAGACAGGCCATTGGTGGTGGTTTGTCCGACATGCGGGCGGCAGTTGGACTCCTATCGCTACAACTGAGGTGGTGCAAGCGGAGGCACCGCCGTATGGATTAGGTTGCCCCTTTCCGACCACATTGTCATGGCGGTCTGAACGCCATGCAAATGCAGACAGAAACTGACTTTGAGGACCCCAAGCAGGGCCCTAGTCCCCTGTGGTCTACTACTAAGTGGCCTGGGGGGGGGGGGGGGGGGCACATGTTGTGTTCTCCCACACACCCATGCACTGTGTGCCAGCCTGGCACACAGTGCATGGATGCCCACAAAGTGTTTTTTTTTAGTGTGCCACTTTTCCTGGGCAGCAGCACATGCCGCAGTAGAAAAAACAAAAATCCTGACCACTGTGCAGGCGGTCTCATCATAATTGGGTGGGTGGGACCGCAGACTCTTTCTCGGACGGTCTCCTGCATGATACGATGACGGTCTGACTGACCACCATCGTAATAATGTGCCAATTATGCTGAGGGTATGGATTGGAGAGGCCACCAGAGAAGAGGGCAACGGGGGGGAAACGGATCCCGTCACAGCACATCGGCTGAAGTTTTAAGTGCCAGGCAACCTACGCATAAGATACACAGTGGCTAAAGACAGAGGAGGAAAAGAATGACAACAGAAAAGAAGAGGCCGCAATTGTTAACATGGCGTCTGCAGAAAAAGAATAGCAGTGGCAAAGCCAATAAGTCTAACAGTTTGGTTAACAATGCAGATCTACTGGCTTTCCTGTTTCTTTTTGCTGATGCTGTTCACCACTAGCAGAAAAAAAATCCTTTTGCCAATGTTGTGCAGCATAAAAAAAAAGTGTGCTGGCATGCATACGCTTGATCAGTCATGTGCATCCAGTATGATGTGGCCACTATTTACATACAGAGTAACAAAAAGATAAAACTATATCAAAGATCTTTGGGAGACTGCAAAAGGAACACATCTCTGCACTGTCGAGCCCAATGAGGGAGGTAGGGTGGCATACCGTGTAACCAGCGGTGCTGCCCGAGCACAGTACACGGTCTAAAGCACCGAAACTGTTTTGAGTCCGTCACAGAAAACTATACTGCCCTGCATAGTCATCTGCGTTCAATCTGTAGTGCAGACTCGCGTCCTCCAGCAAACTGAGCCCCTGTTCATAATAGATGAACCATAATGCACGTACCTCCTGCGATCCCTGGAAAACTCCCAGTCCGGTCACCTGCTTTGGAACTCTAGGTCATCCCGATCATTAGTCCCATCCAACCTTTAAAAAAAACAAAAATTCAAGCGGACGAGTCATCAGGCTGGTATTCTCCTATGGCTCAGGCCTTAGTCGGTATTGTGAGGGATGCACTGTCGATTTGTGTCCGTCAGGCTATTATGCACTGTACTTTGAATCCCAAGCAGATTCCCATAAAACTGCCAATTTAACTTGATGTTTTGTGAAATGCTTCTAACGCAGCTGAATCACAGAAGCAAATTCTTCTGTGATTCAGCTGCGTTAGAAGCATTTCACAAAACATCAAGTTAAAGTGTGCGTCTGCAGTACGTACCCGCATTCCTTCGTTTTTTAGGTTTCGCTTGACCCAGCGCATGCGCTGGTCTGGCAAGACTTTTTGAGAGGGCTCCAAAAAGTGCTACCAGGCCAGCCTAGAGCTACAGTGCATGTGCGCGGGCGCGCGCACCACGCTTATCCACGATTGCTTTCACTTTCGCGGCCGCACACCCGCTTTGATGTTTGATCGCGATCACTTTCGCGGCCACATGGCATAGCCAATAGGTCTCGCTTTTGGGACCTTATAAGTATTTAGTTATGCAACTGTTGCATGGCTAAACTCTTATAAGGTCCCAAAGGCGAGACCTAATGGCCATGCCAATGCTTGTAATCTTTAGGCCTACAACAAAACACGCGACTGAAAAGTAACTATAAAATAAATAACAGAGCAGAACCAAGTAAAAGAGCAGCGACAAGAAACTCAGCTGTTCACCTATTGAAGGTACTTCAGCTAGGAGAAACCTACTTCTTTAGGGATTACGGTCACGTGTCTGACACCAGAAACAACTGGAATTTGTACACAAGCAATGTGTTTATCAAGTTAGTAGGGAATAGGATTAAACGGAAATGAAAAAATACCATGTGTAGCAGAGGAGGGCTACACATTATTAAGAGCAATTAGAGTGCATTAGCGGGTTGCGTTTCCGCTGCAGAGATCGTTGTGCAAACAGCAGCTACTGAGTACGATCCCCAGGAACGCTGTCACAAAACACGTTACAAAAGAGTAACGAATGAGCAAGTTGTGTCAAAGCTTAACAAGTTCTTAGCAGAGCAGACTGGTGTTAACGGTCACAAGATAAATCAAACCGAAGTTGGGCAAGTAATGCGCTTAAACGTAGGCGGGTGCACGGACACATACTGAATGGTATCACTGGTTGACTTTTTACCCCAGCATAGTTTAGTAACATTACGAAGTCAAATCCAAAAACGGCTTAGAGTTGCTAGACAAGTTGTTCATTCATCTACTTGGCCACAACTACAGTGAACTATTCTAAACACTTGGATGCGTAGCCCGGTTAGGAACCAGGAGGGTCGGATTGCATATTGTCCATTTCGGCATACTGAAAGGAAAGCACAACAGAAAAAAACGGATATCTTGAAGGGTCACGTTGAGCCCAATTTGTAGAGTCGGTTGGGTACAACATGGAAACACGTATAAATTACTTGAAATAGGCCGGGGGAGGTGGGTGCGTTCTAAATTAGAAGCCCTCCCTGTATGGGGACAATAAAGGCATGCACTGACGAAATAAGAATGCTTTTTGTGTGACCTACCTGAGGAGAGTATGGGGTAGTGGGGAAAGAGACCTGCTGGACCGGACCATGGGGTAAAATGGTTGGTGATCTATATAGTACGCAAGCTCTGACAGCGAGTCATAAGTTCCCTCTCAGGTCAACGGCACGGCTGGAGAGCCCAGCAAACAAAGCAACGGTCCCAAAAGATGACATTCGGTTGTGAGCATGAAGTGACGCCACGTGGGTCAGCAAAATGATAGAATGGGCCAACACAACTCAGATCACCAGGGGCCAAGAACTAGATGGAGGCGGTACCACCAATAAGAGGAGGTTTAGCAACTAGACATCTGAAAGTAGAACCTGGCTTCCTTATTAATTCAAGAAGCCCTGGGAATCATTTTAACCATTAACTTTTTGTCAAAATATATTTTTCCAAGAAAAATAATGGCAGTTTTAGTCCTTATTTCAGAAAACATGTTTAACAAGCATTGGCCGCCCGGCCGTGAAAGTGACGCGGCCGCGAAAGTGAAAGTGATCGCTATCGCGCTCTGTGAGCGATGCGCTTAATGAGCATGACGAGGAAAGCCAGATGGCGACTCTGCTCATAAGCGCGTGCCCGCGCGCGTAACCGCAAGCTTGAGGCCAGCAAAAGCATGTGGGAGCAATTTTCTGAAGCCCACTCACTAAAAGTCTCGCCAGGGTAGCGCATGCGCTGGCTCAGGCGAGACCTTAAAAGGTGATCCAAGCGTGCCAATGATGCAGTAAGAACCAGAGAGGGTTAAAGGGACAGTTGTGAGCACCACTGATGCTCTACCAAACACAGATGGTAAAAGGGACAGTCAAGAGTGCCAATGATGCTGTACCAACCACAGATGGTAAAAGGAACAGTCAAGAGCGCCAACGATGCTGTACCAACCACAGACAGTAAAAGGGACAGTCGAGAGCACCAATCATGCTGTACCAACCACAGAAGGTAAAAGGCACAGTCGAGAGCACCAATCATGCTGTACCAACCACAGACGGTAAAAGGGACAGTCGAGAGCACCAATAATGCTGTACCAACCACAGACAGTAAAAGGGACAGTCGAGACCACCAATGATGCTGTACCAACCACAGAAGGTAAAAGGCACAGTCGAGAGCACCAATCATGCTGTACTGACCACAGACGGTAAAAGGGACAGTCGAGAGCACCAATAATGCTGTACTGACTACAGACGGTAAAAGGGACAGTCGAGAGTGCCAATGATTCTGTACCAACCACAAACGGTAAAAGGCACAGTCACGACCACCAACGATGCTGTACCAACCACAGACGGTAAAAGGGACAGTTACGAGCACCAATGAAAGCACGCATGTGCACCCCATGGCAAGTCAACCATATGACCCCCAACCCAGAGGAGTCTAACATCCACAGATGGTAAAAGGGACAGTTGTGAGCACTAGTGAGGCTGTAGCATCAACAGATGGTAAAAGGGACAGTAAAGAGCACCAGTGATGCTGCAACAAACACTGACGGTAAAAGGGACATTTGTGAGTGGTAACGATGCTGTACCAATCACAGACAGTAAAAAGGGCAGTTGAGAGTGCCAATGATGTGCTAACAACCACAGACGGTAAAGGGACAGTTGAGGGAGCCAATGATGCTGTACCAACCACAGATGGTAAAAGGGACAGTCGAGAGCACCAATGAAAGCATGCACGTGTAACCCATGGCAAGTCAACCATATGACCCCCAACCCAGAGGAGTCTAACATCCACAGATGGTAAAAGGGACAGTTGTGAGCACTAGTGATGCTGTAGCATCAACAGATGGTAAAAGGGACAGTAAAGAGCCCCAGTGATGCTGCAACAAACCCAGACGGTAAAAGGGACATTTGTGAGCGGTAACGATGCTGTACCAACCACGGACGGTAAAAGGGACAGACGAGAGCACCCATGATGCACTAACAACCACAGACAGTAAAAGAGACAGTTGAGAGCGCCAATGATGCTCTACCAACCACAGACGGTAGAAGGGACTTTTGTGAGTGGTGATGATGCTGTACCAATCACAGACAGTAAAAGGGACAGTCGAGAGTGCCAATGATGCACTACCAACCACAGAAGATAAAAGGGACAGTAAAGAGCGTCACTGATGCTGTACCAAGCACAGACAGTAAAAGGGACAGTAAAGAGCACCACTGATGCTGTACTAACCACAGACGGTAAAAGGGACAGTCTAGAGCGCCAATGAAAGCATGTATGCGCAACCAATGGCAAGTCAACCACATGACCCTCACCCCGGAGGAGTCTAACATTCAACCCTGCTACTTGTAACGCAAAACTGTGAACAGCAGAAACACATGTCCAGAAACACAAGCACTGGCTGCTCCAACATTGGTGGACAGCACTCTTTCAGTTGTGAGTAATTAGAAACACTATGAGCTGCATCCAGCAGAAACGAGTGTCCAGAAATGCAAGCACTGGCTGCTCCAACACCGGTGGACAGCTCTCTTCTACTTGTGAGTCATTAGAAACACTATGAGCTGCATCCACCATAAACGAGTGTCCAGAAATGCCAGCACCGGCTGCTCCAACACTGGTAGCCGGCACTCTTTTACTTGTGAGTAATTAGAAACACTATGAGCTGCATCCACCGGAAACACGTGTCCAGAAATGCAAGAACTGGCTGCTCCAACACTGGTAGCCGGCACTCTTCCACTTGTGAGTCATTAGAAACACCATGATCTTTATCCACCAGAAACAAGTGTCCGGAAATACAAGCACTGGCTGCTCCAACACTGGTGACGAGCCCTCTTCCACTCGTGTGTCATTAGAAACACCATGAGTTTCATCCACCAGAAACACGTGCCTGGAAATGCAAGCACTGGCTGTTCCAACACTGGTGGCCCACCTGTGAGTCACTTATTTTTATTTTATTTATTTATAAAGGTTTATAAAATGCGAACATGACCAAAATGTTGGTGTCAGAGCGCTGTACAACCTAATAAATAGCATTAAATATACAAGGAGCACAATATAGAAAATACAGCATGAAAAGATACTACAAAGAGACATAGTGAAAACATCAGCAAAGAAATCAAATTGGCATGGATAGTCGCCTCAGATAGGAAGGACATTATTCAGTAGTTTCATTTTTACTTTGTTTTTTTCAAGAACGAATGAAGGGATGGTCCTGATCTCTGGGGGAAGAGAGTTCCAAATTCTTGGGGCAATTCCAGAGAAAGATCTCTTATAGGTTTTCTTTTTGTGAAATTTTGGGGGTTTCAGCAGCAGGCGCGGTGCGTCCATTGGGGCGTTGGGGTGTTGCCCCCCCGCCCACGCCCGCAGCTCCCTCAGCATCTCTGAACTAAGTTTACTTAAGTTCAGAGACGCCGAGGGAGATCTGACAATCATGTCAGTCAGCATGACGTCGGACCGCCCACCCCTTCAGAGTCTGAAGGGGGTGGGCGGTCCGGCGTCATGTTGACTGACATGCATTGTCAGACCAGCCAGGGACAGGCAGCAGCACAAGTGCGCATGAGTGGGGAAGGTGATCGAATTTTTCGCCTGTGCCCAGTCATGCGCACTTGTGTTTCCACTGGCTTGCGCATGCCCATTAGGAGCCCCTCCGTCTCAGGCGGTGGTTGAAGAGTAACCGTGCCCTAAGCAGTGGCGGCTGGTGACATTTGAAAGTGGTGAGGCGTAAAATTATTGTCCTAATGCTGCGCAACGAGCGAGTGTAGTGAGGGGGGGAGGGCGCATACTGATTATTACATAATAGAAGCTCTGTAATTTACAGCACTAACAACGGCAAACAATAGTAGACTGTAGCATAGAAAAACATGCAGATTTGACTGTAACCAAATGTCAGCAGTGTTAAGTATTGTCGTAATATATAGGAATATGTGAAAGTGTGCGCTGTCCCCTCACCCAGCAAAACTTATGTTTGCATTTCACAATGTGTTGCCTGAAGCTTGAACGCCTCTAATGCACCGAACAAAAACTATAACGTGAAAAGAAAATAAATATGTCAAACTAAGAGCCTGACTTTGCGTCTCCAGTTCAGTAAATGAATTACACACTGTCTGTGAATGCCAGGCTCCCTCTGCTTTTTTTCATAAATTGTTTTCAGCACCTGTCTCACCAACAAGAACGAGGGAGGGAAATAGTTGCGGCCTCGGTGCACCCACGGCTGCGGGCATGCAGTGAAATTACAAATTGGAACTAGCGAGCACAAGTTAGGGAATCCTACACTAAGGAAGGCTGCGCGGGCCAAATTCTACAGTTGACACGAACACTCCCTCCTTCCGCTTTACACCATATATACAGTACTATCACTCATGTAAAACATACGAAAACTAAAAATGTCACTGCGGCGAAGACTATGCAATCAAAACTACATGTCCACAGACAACCAAGGGCAGGTCAAACGTCAAGCACAAGGCGACTTGCAGCCTCAGCACAACATGAAAACACCATTAGCCAAGTCTGGCTGCCTCTGTGAGACGTGCCTCGAAGCCTGCGCCGAAAATAGATAATGATACGAAAGCGATGAGTTCGGTAAGCAGTCATTTCCTCCCGCTATGCCTCCCACTTTTCCTTTCACTTGGGAATTTTATTGTGATGTGCTTATAGGTTTATGGTGTAGCTACAGTTGGGACAATGGGGCGATATCCCAAATTAATGCCCTGCTATTAATTGGATAATCTGAAGGACGACCTCTGTAACTCCCTAAATCTGGCAATACTAAAAGATGTGTACAGTCGTGGCTCGCGGGGGGGGGGGGGGAGGTCGCTCACGGAGGGGGAATGAAATATTAAAAAAAAAACTTACCTCACAGCCGGGTCCACGCCACCTCTCAGACCTCTGATCCCCTGGGCGCCTTCACTAACGGTACTGGAGGGGCCTGCCAACCCCTCTCAGCCAATCCTGGCGCTGCCAGCAGTGCCAGGATTGGCTGAGGGCACAGCTTACGCTACGCCCGCCACCTGCCCATTAGGAGACCGAGGGGCTCCTAATGGGCATGCGCAAGGCAGTAAAAACACAAGTACGCATGACTGGGCACGGGCTAAAAATTAATCTCCATGCCCACTCATGCGCACTTGTGCTGCCTTTCCCTGGCTTGTGACCGCCCACGGTCCGACGTCATGCTGACTGACATGCATTGTCAGTTAGTTCTCCCCACCCTCGGCGTCTCTGAACTTAAGTAAACTAAGTTCAGAGACACCGAGGGAGCTGCGGGCGCGGGCGGGTGCGTGGGGGCAGGGGGGCTACGCCCCAACGCCCCAATGGACGATCCGCGCCTGGCCCTAAGCCAATCCTGGCACTGCAGCAGCGCCAGGATTGGCTGAGGGGTTGCCACACCAGTGCTGTTCCTGTTTGAAGAGGCGCCATTGCCAACGTGGACCAGAAGCAGAGGCGGTCGGGTACGTTTTCGTAATTTTATTCTCACTCGGACCCCCACCCCCGCGCGACCCCCACCCCCCCCGTAAGTACTGCGAGCCGTGATATTGTGAATTAGCCTAAGACACCAACGGGAACCTTCCATGCCATCGCACCACACATTAAAAGTAGCCCCGGATTGGTTAACAGTGCTGAGAGGGCTGGGCTACACACAGTTGGAACCCGTGGTCAGGCGTACCCGTTGCTTCTCCTCATCATCACAATTTAACATGTTATTACCCTTCTCTCTGGCATTTTCCAACACCTGTGTCTTTCCTCTCTTCCTCGCTGTTTCCTCCATACCATTTCTATGGTTGGCCCCCAAACCCCATGTCCAGCTCTTCGGCCAACAATTATTTTTTGAGACGTCCTTTCATCTTCATTTCTTGTTCTCTCTCTGTTCTTCGTTTTTAGGTTTCGCCTGGCGTAGGCTGGGCACATGCGCAGTCTCGCTGGTGAGATTTAATGATTTGGGGTATTTTGTGTAAAGGGCATTAAGCCCCGCCCTTCTTTTCCATTGGCTGGCGTCACCGTTTATTCTAAACAGTGGCCAGCCATTGGAAAAGAGTTGGTGGTGACGTTTTCGTTCGGCTTTTTGAGCCGTCCCATTTGGACGGGCTCGTCTGCCTTCCTTGCGTCGTAAAAGCTTTCTTATCTTTATGGGGCCATGTGTTCAAACACATGGCCCCATAAAGACAAGAAATCGGCTGCAGCGCGGTCCTCTTTCACTTTCGGACCACACAAGCTATTTGCCAAGCACGCTCAATGCTCCACATCTATCATTCCAAAGTACTTTAAGGGACAGAGAGGGGTGCTTAAGCCTTCCTTGGACGCAAGCGGCCATCTTGGAATGACCATACTTGTAAAACTTCACACAAGCTTGTATTTGAATTAACGATGACGCTTGCATTTTCCACATTTAATCCACACTAATATGTAGCTATTTTATCAACGTAAATGTGTCACTTGTGTTATTAATTTTGGATTACGATTTAATTGAAAAAAATACTTGCAATCAAAAAACACAGCTACGTGTCTACAGTTAACTTAAAAGAATACACACTTTCATTAGATTGGCACAAACAAAAAATACTTTCGTTTCAGGGTAACTAATTTAACTCGCCTAACGTAAACAAATTACTTAAAAATGTCTGCCGCGTACACACCCACCGAGCGACCCGTCTCCTTGCTCAACCCCTCTATCCTTCCAGCTATTTCTTGGACTTCACCCATCCCAATTCCCAGCCCTAGGCGGAAGAAGTTGTGCGCGCCCTCGACGCTGTCCAACCCCCTTGACTGAGTGCGCCTCCCTTTGGACTTTGCACGCTCACGACCGTCACCCCCTCTTGTCAGCCCGACCCGGGGACCGTTGGCGCGCCCCCTCTTTCCCACTTTCCCTCTCCCCATCCCTTCGGCTGCCAGCTGCATGCCGGTGCCTCGCACTCCGCCGCCCCCTGCAGCCGGTTAATGGCCCGGGCCCCCCGGCGCTGCCCCCGCCTGGTAGCTGCGTGACGCTCGGGACCCCCAACACCCTGGGTCGAACTCCAGAGGACCCGCCGCCCCCGTCCGGACCCCCAGCAGCGGCCACGATGAGGTGAGGAGCCGCCGGTCACCAAGGAAATGCTGCACCGCTATATTTAGGCTTCCATTGAAAAAAAAAACCTGACTGTATTCCTCGTTTTAACGCTGCGTGCAGGAAGACCACGGGCCACCTTGTTGGGAGCAGTGCACAGGTTAATTTAACTTTGTATAACGAGTCGCCTGTCACCCGCAGTCCCCGCATCAGGGTTTCTTTTTCATATTTACCTGGTTGAAGGGCAAATACAATGAAGGTGCGGTGCGTGAAAGTGGGAGTAAATGCACTGGGTGTGGGTGCTGGTAGTGTTTCTGGTTGATGAGGGGGTTCTTGTAGCCCATTGTGCATTAAAATAAACGTAATATGGTGGGAAAAAAACAGGTGATGCTGCCTCCACCCCTGCCAGGCAGCCACCACACCTGATCACTTGCCTTACCCTTTGCTTTCCAGTAGGTTCATCGCATGTGTTTCTGACATTTTATTCCCCATATCTGTGCTGCTGGCTTTTCTGCATGTCTCGGTTTTGCATTTATCCACTGTTAAAGGGGGCATAGTATTGAAGGGGACTTTACCCACCACTAAAGTAGCCACAGATAACAGATTTGTATATAACCACTGGGTGTGCATAGAAAAGTGTCCCCGAAGCCCCAAGTGACGGTGTTTTAGGGGCTCACGAATAGAACATGTATCTGGGCTCGTCAGGCATAATGTTGTGTTGACAGTGTGCGGTTCCGTTAATTGTTAATGGAAATTGAATTTATCAATTGGGCAAACAAGTTGTAAGATGGTGGCAGCAAGAAGACGGGCCTATCTGTTTACGGTCCGGCATAAAAAGTATGTGGCCAGCCTTGTATCTTATTTAAACATGATTTGGGTTTTCGATTCGCATAAAATGGGCGAAGCAGATAGCTCGGGTTTGGTAAACGTATTCCGAAATGAGGGTAAGTTCTCAGGATAGAGTTGCCAATACAGGGTAGATTAGTAATAAATGGAGGTATATCGTGACCCATCTATGCCCTCATTCTGTGCTCAAAGCTGTACATATAAGCACACACTTAAACATTCTTCCTTGGGGCTGTTGCAGCTCCCCCAGTTATGTAAGATTATATTTCTTCTGGCTGCAGAATACCCTCCAACCCGTTTGAACAAGCATTGAAAATAGGTCTCGCCTTTTATTAAGTTAAAGTCATTTGCTTTGCTATACAATACCATTAGCAAAGCAAATGGCTTTAACTTAATCAAAGGCGAGACCTATTGCATTTTCAATGCTTGTCATTCCTCGCCTTCACCTCTTCACTCATTTACCACTCCCTTGTCTCTATTTCTTTAGTTGTGTCATTCTTGGTCTTTCACGTTAAATTAAAAACTTCACCAAGTTCTCTCACCATTGCCTTGGATTAGCGTTCTCTCCCTTGGATGTCTCTGCCTCACTATCTCATTCTCTGCAGCCACCCCAAGATATCTCAAGTGAATCTAAACAGTTTGTATGCAGTGCGGGTGGTGCTGCCATTGCATTTTTCTGTAACATTTGCTGCTGTTTATTTATAGATTCATGGAAAATGAGTATTCCGAGATCGAAAGAACCTTTTGCCATTTCATAAACATTAATCAGACAGATCAGTCTTAGAGTTTTCAAACTCGGCACACTGGAGCATATTATCAAGACAGGCGATAAAATTATCGCCGCTTTAGCGGCAGAAAACTGCAGCTAAAATGGCAATAATGGGCTTGATAATATGCTCTATGGAATTCCAATTGAAGCTGAGGTTAGATGTTCTTCACAGGTTGAGGTCATGGAGGAAAGCCTTAAAGCAATTCACTAGTGGATCCTAGTGTCCTTCCAGTGAATGTTGAAGTCACCTAGGGAAATCTGGTTGTTGTATGGGGCAAGGTTGGTGGAGACGATCGCCATGATTTGTTCAATGAAGGTAAGATTATCTCCTGGGGGATGGTAGAAAGTGTGCAGAGTGCAGGTGGAGCTGTCTTTGGTAGAGATATTCATCATCATATCTTCACAGCCAGATGTTGGAGAGGAAAGTGATTGTTTGACAGAGAGGTTTGATTGATAAATACAAGCAACACCGCCCCCAAGACGGATAGCGCGATCTTGACGGATGATAGAGTAACTAGGTGGAACCAGGATGTCTAGTAGAGTAGAAGAGGAATCATTTAGCCAAGTTTCAGTGAGAATTCGTAGATCCAGGTCCAAGTTGAGTAATAAGTCCTGTATGTCAGCCGCGTGTTTCACTGCTGATCTGCAGTTGAGCAGTGAGCATTTTAGGTTGGTTTTGGTAATGGTAATGATAATGGTTTTGGTAACTTACACACCATAAGCTGCCTCTACCATAAATGCAAGCACTGGCTGCTCCAACACCGGTGGCCAGCACTGTTCCACCTGTGAGTCACTTACACCCCATAAGCTGCCTCTACCATAAATGCAAGCACTGGCTGCTCCAACACCGGTGGCCAACACTCTTACACCTGTGAGTCATTAGAAACACGATGAGCTGCATCCACCAGAAACACGTGTCTGGAAACACAAGCACTGGCTGCTCCAACACTGGTGGCCGGCACTCTTCGACTTGTGACTCATTAGAAACACCGTGAGCTGCATCCACCAGAAACAAGTGCCCTACAATACAAGCACTGGCTGCTCCAACACCGGTGGCCGACACTCTTCGACTTGTGAGTCATTAGAAACACGAAGAGCTGAATCCACCAGAAACACGTGCCTGGAAACACAAGCACTGTCTGCTCCAACACCGGTGGCCAGCACTGTTCCACCTGTGAGTCACTTACACACAATAAGCTGCCTCTACCATAAATGCAAGCACTGGCTGCTCCAACACTGGTGGCCAGCACTGTTCTACTTGAGTTATTAGAAACAATATGAACTGCATCTACCACAATGCAATGGGAGAACTACCGCTGACGTGCTGGCAGTGTGCTCACTTCCTTCCTGTTCCATCATCTTCCACATCCACCGCTGCACCTCTTGCCCTCCACCTCTGCACCTCTTGCCCTCCACCTCCCCACGTCTCTCCCTCCACCTCCCCACCTCTCGCCCTTCACCTCCCACCCAGCGCCTGTTGTGATTCCATCAATGTGATTACATTGCTGTTTGGCGCTCCCTAAACGCCGTCCTTGCTTCGGTAAACTATGTGTTGGGTCTCGGAATCCCCCCTATGGTTTAAAACGTCGCGGTGCCCTCCGGGCGACATAGGCGCTGTATAAAGACCCCCGCCATAAAAATATAAATATTTGCAATTGGTGGCGAGATAAGAGTATGCCAAGTACAGGGCTGGCATTTGTTGTGTTTTGCAGAAGGGGGGGCTGTGCTGGATGGAGCTGGGGGTTCCGGGGGGGGGGGGGGGTCGAGGTGTGACATTTTAATGTTGTGGGTAGATTTGGTCGGTTTTTGCCACGGCGGGTAAGGAAATAATGCGGAGATGTAGGCACGCGGGTGTAAAGAGACAGATCTTTGGTAGAACCTCCTGGTGGGTGGAGTTGTTACCTGCTGTGTACAATTCATTCACCCCGGACTTTCGTGTCCTCGACGACTGTTATCTATTTTGGAGGGGGCGGGGGCGGCTGTTGTTGAGTTTTAGTGGTATGCTTGGAATTTGGGGAGGATTCTGATGCGTTCCGGGAGTGAAGCGCCTGGTGACGCACACATCCATTGTGTGAGGTGTGCGCTGTAAACACTCGCCCTTGCTTCTTTGATGGCCGGAGCTCTGAGTTCAGCTCCAGGGAGTCTGTTGGGGCATCACCAGTGCGGGTTCCTTGGTGGGGTGGGGCGGGGGGGGGGGGCTGCCATTAATTAGCAGACAATCTCTGTAAGTGCACACAATAAACAAGCTCCTGTGATTAGGTGCACGCGCACACACAAATGTTCTTTTAACGCTGTTTATCTAAATCCCCTGCCCAGCAGGGCGACCCCAAAGTAATAAGTGAATTAAAGTGGGCGGCGTTACCCCCCCTCGCACATCCTCGGGCTCTGGGAGCAGAGGGCTGATTGCACCAGTGAGGAATTTCCCCATCATCCCCCTCCTCCCCACTGGGCGGAATCTGTACCCCTCTGGGAGGCCCGAGGGGGTTCAGGGAGCTTTGAGATACACAGCAAGGGGCTGGGAGCCAACAGGCTTTGTGGGTAGACCTTCCTCCCAGGCACCCATATGTATGTACCCCAAGGCCCAACGTTGCAGGGGCGACCGGGCATTGTGTGTGTGTGTGGGGGGGGGGGGGGGGGATTATGTGTGACTGCCATCTATTGTTTTAATTTACTTTTTCATCTATCTCGTCTGTATCTGTAACGGGTGTAAGTATGTACATTTCCTCATGTAACGTACTATTTTTGTTGCAGATTTTTATAGCGCGAACTCGACCCGAAGGTATTGGAGCGCTTTACATGAGCACCGGTTACCTTACACAAGGACACGTCCACTTTTTTTTGTAGATTAAGTGATTTGCCCAGAATCACAGGATGTGGACGCGACCCCGAGGCTCGAATCTTGGTTTCCAGCACCAAAGTCGGCAGCTCTAGCCGTTAGACCACATCCCCTCCCCTGGTTCTATTGTGAAGCGCTCTTACACCTTAGTCCGCGCTATATAAAATTGCATAAAATAAATAAATGTGGACATTCAGGCGGGCCACGGCCTCCGAGTCAGAAACACAATGCCTAGCATGTGACTGACTCCTCCCTAGCCCACCGCTCTTTCAAGGGCACCAGCCGGAAGTGTTCCAGATGTGCGGAACCACTGGCTGGTGTTGAGACCTCAGTCAGGGAGGGCACGACTCGCCTTCTCCCCTTCTGGCCGTGTGTGTCTTTTACAAACCCATTTTGTGATGTTTCCTCCCGGTTCCCAGGCTGCCTTCGTGCGCGGGGGAGGAGGAGGGGGGGGGGGGGGGGGCTGCATGAGAATGGCTGTAACCAGACCCGGAGGAATGCCTGGAATCCCATTCATGGGGCTTTGAGGCACTTCGGCTGACGCTCCTCCTCTCACGATGGAGGGGGGCGGGGGTCATAAGACCCTTATGCACCCGCACCAACTGCGGAGACACTGCGGGCAGAAGAGCGCCCCCCTCCCCAAGCAGGGCTCTAAAGTTTGCCCAAAGTCATGCCCCTGGCACGCACAAACACCGGTCTCAGCTCTGCCTTCCTGCCTAAAGTTGGGGTGTCGGAGGAAGGTTCAACCAACGGCGGGGCTTCTTAGGGTCACTAATAGGGCCTACTCCCGAACAAGACATGAGGCGGTCTGGCTGTGGTGACAACTTAGCAGGTGCTTCTAAAAGAGGGGCTCTGCACCCTCATGCACCAGTGATCCATTGTGAGCCAGGCCTGCGCACGTCTCCTTGCTGACCCACTGGGCACCTCAAGTTGGGGGAGGATGTGGTCCGTCGGCTGCGCTGCCGACTTTGGTGCTGGAAACTAGGGTTCGAGCCTCGAGGTCTCGTCCACATCCTGTGATTCTGGGCAAATCACTTAATCTCCCGGTGCCTGAAGTGTAATGTAAATACGGTGCTCATGTACAGCGCTCCAATACCTTCGGGTCGAGTTCGCTATATAAATATGCAAAAAAAAAAAAAAGTTGGCAGAGGATGTGTCCTAAAAACCAGAGCTGCCGACTTTGGAACTGGGGAACCCGGTTCGAGTCTCAGTGTCAGCTCAACATCCTGTGATTCTGGGCAAATCATAGCAGATATCCCGTAGGCCGAAATATAAATCCTATAGGATACAATGGGATTTATATTTGGTTGGGCAGGATATCTATCCCCTTTATCGTTGTGATGGAGTAACCCGTCCCCCGATATCTAAATCAGACCCTTATTCTCCCCGTGCCTAAACAAATGAATGTGTCCTCGTGTGATGTAACTGGGGCTCACGTAAAGCGCTCCAATACCTTTGGGTCGAGTTCGCTTGGCCCCCAATGGGCATGTTGGGGGCAGGGTACGGTGCCATGCTCCAGCTCACCGTCCCCTGAGTCTCCTAAACATGCAAACGTAAAGCTGGAACCTGCCTCCCCTGCAAGCATGCCAACAATGTCAGCTGGTAAACAGAGCGCCTAGAAGTGAGACTCAGTCCTGAGCGTTCTGGAGTGACACTGTTTACATGCCAAACCATTCAAATAGCACATACCACGCGACATCACATGCGACTTTACATAACCAAACACAGAACGTGACATGTGTAACACACAATATATAAAGTAACACATAATATATTTAGCAATGAACAACATACAACACAACGTGTAACGTGCAGCATTACTCGCAACATATAACACAGTCTGTAACGTGACACAACATAACACAATGTAAACTTAAACTATAACCTGCATTAACATAACATTTCGTATCACATAAACAGAACACGTAACCGTCCTAACACAGAACCAACATATATATTAGCCCAACACGATATGACATACGCCATCACACATGCATGACATAACCTAGCATGTAGTACAACCCATAGACCAAATTACAATGTAACATATATAGTAACATAACATGTTACCTGACCACTCACATCACCAAAAGAACATATCATATAAACTGACATGCAGATATCATTTGCCTGCATTACAAAGTGTAAAAACACGAGGCAGTTAAGTATAGGGCCGGTCAAGTACGCATGCGCACATACACGCCCCCGACGCACACGTGGCGCTCCTCCTATACATCACTTCTTTTGTGTCTCGTGCACAATTTTCGCGTTTACTTTACGACGATTTTGTGTAAAACACCTGTTTACCTCTAGTACAAAAACTCCGTGAGTCGTACCAGGGGTGTAACACAGGCCCCTGCGGTGCAGATGGGCCCCCTAATCCTTTAGAGCACGGGTACTCATAGTACGGCCCGCGGGCCGTTGGCGGCCCGGCAAGCCTTCCTTGGCGGCCCGCGGACCTTGCAGACAGTGCCTGTGCCCTGTGCTTGTCAGCGAACACCGCGGGTTACAGCAGCGCGGAGCTGTGAGGCCGGGCGATTCTTTTAAAGACCATTTACTTGTTAATGAGGCTTTGTTGTATTTCACCTCTTCTTAGCACCCCTGCATCTCCCCTCTCATTGAGTGGAGATGCAGGGGCGCTAAGAAGAGGTGAAATACAACAAAGTCTCATTAACAAGTGAATGGTCTTTAAAAGACCTGTGAAGTACTTGGGTGCGGCGGCCGTGTGCGTTCCCTGGAAGCCGTCTCAGCGCGGGGTGAGGTGACAGAGGACAGCAGGGTGAGGTGATGGAGGGCAGCAGGGAGTGAGAGCAGGGGGGGAGGTGACAGCGGGAGGAAGACAGAGTGCAACAGAGGGAGGAAGAGGGAGGGAGAGAGAGGGAGGGAGAGGAGGAAGACAGGGAGAGGAGGAAGACAGGGAGAGGGGGAAGACAGGGAGACAGAGAGGGAGACAGAGGGAGGGGGAGGGAGAAGGAGGGAGACGGAGGGAGAACGGAGGAGGGAGGGAGACAGAGTGAGAGATAGATAGATAGATAGATAGATAGATAGATAGAGAGGGCGGGAGACAGAGTGAGAGATAGATAGATAGATAGATAGATAGATAGATAGATAGAGAAGGCGGGAGACAGAGTGAGAGAGAGATAGATAGATAGATAGATAGATAGATAGATAGATAGATAGAGAGGGCGGGAGACAAAGTGATAGATAGATAGATAGATAGATAGATAGGGCGGGAGACAGAGTGATGGATAGATAGATAGATAGATAGATAGAGCGGGAGACAGAGTGATAGATAGATAGATAGATAGATAGATAGAGCGGGAGACAGAGTGATAGATAGATAGGGCGGGAGACAGAGAGATAGATAGATAGATAGGGCGGGAGACAGAGAGATAGATAGATAGATAGATAGATAGATAGATAGATAGGTGTGCATACCGGGTCTGGTGGCTCAGTAGATGAAGGCGTCTGCTGCAGTGGCCTGTGTTCAACCTCATGGTCATAGTTTTTTTTTTGCTCTAGCCCCGCCCCCTCCCCCACTGGCCCCGCCCCCACCGGTGCGGCCCTCAGCCAGAAACCACACTGTAAATTTGGCCCCCGAGAGAAAGTTTGTGAGTACCCATGCTTTAGAGGGTCCCATCCCGTCCAACACCAATGAGTCTTTGTGACATATGATAGACGCAGTGGCCCCTCGTCGCATTCTGTGGGGAGGGGGGAGGGGGGGGGGCATCGTTTCACGTTACGCCACTGGTCGGACCCTCGGAGAGGTGGCCCTTGGGCGGAAGGTCCCAGAGCCCTGTGGGTCCGAGAGGGCTCCACACACGGCCGTGACTGGCCACCCCGAGGCCACGGCGGTGGCTCCGACCCGAGGCTCCTCCCCCCTGAGCTCTTCCCAGAAGCCTCCCAAGGCGTGGGAACGGGTGTCCCACATGGGTCACACTCTGAGCAGCGCCCCCCCCCTCCCCCCACCCACAGAGACCATGCACGGGTCCTCCTGTTTACACCGGGTCACAACAGCGGCCTACAGGTGCAGGCGCTTCAAAGGCCTATGCTATAGGGGCTGTCACAGCCAGAGGGGTACACACCGGGGCAGCCCCTGGGAAGAGCATGGGGGGGGGGGCTGCTGAGAATGCAGACCCGCGTGTGCATGTCAACCCCAGCAAACTGCAGCACGTGGGTGTCGTCTCACCTTCGCGGCTTGAGTAAAACAAGCATTTACAATGCAATGGTCTCGGCATTGGTAAAGTTAGAGCTATTGGCATTGCTCATGACATTATTTTTGTTTATGTTTTTGTTTTTAAAACATTTAAAGAAACGGCATTGTCATGAGCAATGCCAATAGCTCTAACTTTACCAATGCCGAGACCGTTGCATTGTAAATGCTTGTTTCTCCTCTCTCCTGAAAGCAGATGCGCGCTTCTCCTTGACTTCACCCCCCGTCCCCAAACAAACAGCGTACCCACTCACCTATTAGCGCCGCATTTTCTTTTACTTTCCTTTATCAGTATTTTGACAACAGTATGCCTCCTTCACATACACTTGCACATAATCAAAAGTGCAATTAGAAAACATAATCACTGCGCTGTGCGCTCTACAGAAGCGCCAAGGTCTGGAAGACCATCTATTCCGACTACCTTTCTGAACCACTGAAAAACTCGCACTGACCCCCTGAACTTCAACTCCAGAGTCTCAATCGTGGCCCGCTGTAAACACATACAGGCGACTCAATAAAAGTTTGCGTTATACAAGAGCAATATCCTACACCCCAAAAATAGAAACATCAAAACTTGAAATAGCAAACATGCGGAGAGAATGCAAATTTAAGATTAAGTAAAAAACGTGAAGAAAACTAGAATTAAATCGCTGTCACTGATTACTTTAAATTTTTTCACATTCATTGTTCAAAAATCGCTTGGTGTTTTGCATGCACTGTGACATTGGGGAGCGAGGAGGTAAAGGGGAAAGGTCTGCAGGGGAAAGGTCTGCACCGTGCAGAGCAAAAACGGCCAAAGTGGCCATGACATGGACCACGGTAGGGAGCTCAGGAACAGGGTCTGAAAAGTAAAAGGGTGACAGCGGCTGAGTTTGATTTAAGATGATGTTAAATACCTCCCCGAAGATGCTGAGCAAGGAGGACACCTGTGCCTCGCGACATATAACCGCCTCCTCCAATGTTCGGAGCTCGGCCTCGGAGTATCCCTGATGTTGAAATGCCATGGCTCTTATGTCTTGCACAGGGAAGGTTCAGGCACCAAACGCATACCGCATCAACACACGTGAAAACTCAACGCCGGTGCGTCCTTTCAAAGCCAGGCGGGCTGACAGCTCCGGAAGCCACGCGAGACTTCAAGACCAATCTACCCCCCCACCTCCTACCCTACTTCCTCGCATCACGTGCCATGCATGGGCGGTGCGAATCTCCGTGCGATTGAAATTAAGGAGTGATTTGAGTAAGTAGTCGTGCCTTTCCTACGGTTGTACCAACATCAAACGTTGCTACCGCAAGAGCTGTCCGACGTCGAGTTATGTCATTCCTACTCATTAGAAGTCTACTGACGAAGAAAAGCTCTTAAATTTAACAGGAGAATAATCCGAAATAGACATAGAATTGAGACCGAGCTTCACATGATCAGTTCCAAGATAGAAAGGGAAAAGGGACGAATTACGTAACTTTTGTCTGGTCGTAACAGCCATCTTGAAGTGGCCAGTAAAGAAGCTTTTCTGGGTAGCGTGAGTAGAGGAACAGCAAACATTGCCAAAGTTTCAGATCGCTTATGTGTGACATTCTCATAATTTCAGTGTAATTATGAGTGTCATTCAATTACTATCAGTGGCACTTTCTCGAGAGCAAAATCAAGCGAAGGCGAGAAAAACGTACATTTCAAAAATTACACCCATTTGACCTAACGAGAAACAGTAACATCTTGAAACTGTTGCCGAGCATCTAAATGGAAGGACCCTAACCTAGTGCCCTTATAAACTGATCATACCGTAAAACAATTGTGTAACTGTGATATTAAACAGTAAACATGTCTTTCAGAGGCAGTACTTTATTAACGTTTTTTGCACATATTCAAACACACGCAATTCAATACAAACAAGTAAACAGGAACAGGGCACCGGAAGACACCACCGCCTTTCTCCGAGGCACAGCAGAAATGCCTCGGAGAAAGGGAGCGTCCTTTTCGGATTCGGGGGCGTGTTTTGCTGTTGTCTCCTCCCTGAGACTTTTCGCAAAAATCACGCCCCCGATCCGAAAAGGACGGGGCATGATTGGAGTGACGGGACCTCTTCTCCAATGGCTGGCCAGCATTTACTAGGCCAGCCAATGGAGAACAGGGGAGAAGAGGGGCGGGTTCAAGCCCCTCTTCTCCCAAGTCATTATCTCTCGTGAGCGAGACTGCGCAAGCTCAGCCATCGCTAGCCGAGACCTAAACACAGCGCTTGCTCCAAACTTGATATCGGCTACACAGAGCAGTTTAATTTGCAGAGTGCTTCAAATCCCTGACGAGGAGCTAAAGCTCAAATAAATCTATTTGATACACAATGGGTAACAATGGGCGCTGATGGAATGTTTAGGTTTTACCTACCTTTTCATGAAACACGAGGCGAGGTGAATGGTGGAGGCTGAAGGCGGCCTCATTCACATCCATTCTGCAGGACATGGTGCCTGTTCTGTGGGGCCCGGGGCTCCTCAAGGGACACAGGGGACATCACCTTGCAGACCAGATAGTGAATGAGTCACAAACATGCAATTAATTTAATAATGATGATTAGGCTAGGGGTGGGACAATTCAGCTCCGCCAGCAGAGTTCGCGGAGTTTTGTCTACTGCGCGCTACGCAAGTATTGCAGAGTTCTGGCAAAACTCGGCTGAGCGGAGCGCGGCAGCATTTCTTCTTGAGCGCGGCTCGCCAATGTTAAGCTCGTGAGCGAGAACTTGCATCTTCTAGCGTGATTTTCGGGTGTTAGAATGTTTCCCGGTGAGAATTTCTCAACTCAGGCGGTCACGGCAGGTCTCAACTGCTCGCGTTGAGAAAGCTGCAGCTCGACTTTCAATTGAACTTGAGCGCTAGAAAGAAGCTGCGCCCTCTGGTGCGCTGCTTGGTGCCGTTGGCGCTGAATTTACAGCGCGGAACAAGTTCCTGGTGCTAAAAATCAGCGCGAGCAGTGAGACATGCCAAATACCGCGCTCCCATGGAAGTCCAGAGAGTCTCGCAGAGTTTTTATGTAACTCCGCGAACTTCCGCGGAGTAAAACTCCACGAGTCCCGCCCACCCCCACCCCTAATGATGATGCTGCAGTTTGTTGATCCACTGCCTATTTTACGTTGGTGGGAGTTTACGTAATGGGTTTATATTATATGTGTAGTTTATGTATGGGGTAAAACAATTTGCATATAGAATAGCAATACTATATAGCGATGAATATACTGCTATAGTAGGTATACAATAGGGGTCTCTCTCAGTTTGAAAGTGCTGCTTGCAAAGCACACAGTGCGGTGAGGGGGGGTCTGCTAAATTGTAATTACAGGTAACGGGGTGTACCTAAATGTCGCTCTGCTTGACAGTCCCTTGTAAAGTGAGTCCCAAAAAATACGGGGCTTCCTTTTCACAGTGTGGGAAGTATCTGTGCCACCTCTTTACCTCTAGAAATGTGTTTAGAGCAACCATTATAACTGTTTCTTTCAACAGGTTTACATCCAGAGATTGAATGTACAACATATGTCCACCGGCTTCAGTCCTTAAAGGTCTGCACGAGAAATTGGGCCTTGAATGAAACCTTTACTTACCTTTTCTCTCTTGTTTATTTTGAATATGTCCATGCTTCCCTTCGGCTATGCTTCCCTTCGGCTATGCTTCCCCTCTGAAATGCTTCTCTTCTGCAATGCTTTCCCTCTGCAATGCTTCCCCTCCGCAATGCTTCCCTCTGCAATGCTTCCCCTCTGCAATGCTTCCCCTCTGCAATGCTTCCCCTCTGCAATGCTTTCCCTCTGCAATGCTTCCCTTCTGCAATGCTTCCCCTCTGCAATGCTTCCCCTCTGCAATGCTTCCCTCTGCAATGCTTCCCTCTGCAATGCTTCCCCTTTGCAATGCTTCCCTTCTGCAATGCTTCCCCTCTGCAATGCACCTCTTCTGCAATGCTTCCCCTCTGCAATGCTTCCCTCTGCAATGCTTCCCCTTTGCAATGCTTCCCTTCTGCAATGCTTCCCCTCTGCAATGCACCTCTTCTGCAATGCTTCCCTTCTGCAATGCTTCCCCTCTGCAATGCACCTCTTCTGCAATGCTTCCCGTCTGCAATGCTTCCCCTCTGCAATGCTTCCCCTCTGCAATGCTTTCCCTCTGCAATGCTTCCCTTCTGCAATGCTTCCCCTCTGCAATGCTTCCCCTCTGCAATGCTTTCCCTCTGCAATGCTTCCCTTCTGCAATGCTTCCCCTCTGCAATGCTTCCCTTCTGCAATGCTTCCCTTCTGCTATGCTTCCCTTCTGCAATGCTTCCCCTCTGCAATGCTCCCCCTCTGCAATGCTTCCCCTCTGCAATGCTTCCCCTCTGCAGAGCTTCCCTTCTGCAATGCTTCCCCTCTGCAATGCTTGTCTTCTGCAATGCTTCCCCTCTGCAATGCTCCTCTTCTGCAATGCTTCCCCTCTGCAATGCTTCCCCTCTGCAATGCTTCCCCTCTGCAATGCTTCCCTTCTGCAATGCTTCTCTTCTGCAGTGCTTCCCTTCTGCCATGCTTCTCTTCTGCAATGCTTCCCTTCTGCAATGCTCCCCTTCTGCAATGCTTCCCTTCTGCAATTCTTCCCCTCTGTAGTGCTTCCCCTCTGCAATGCTTCCCCTCTGCAATGCTTCCCTTCTGCAATGCTTCCCCTCTGCAATGCTTCCCCTCTGCAATGCTTCCCTTCTGCTATGCTTCCCCTCTGCAATGCTTCCCCTCTGCAATGCTTCCCCTCTGCAGTGCTTCCCCTCTGCAATGCTTCCCCTCTGCAATGCTTCCCCTCTGCAATGCTTCCCCTCTGCAATGCTTCCCCTCTGCAATGCTTCCCCTCTGCAATGCTTCCCCTCTGCAATGCTCCCCTTCTGCAATGCTTCCCCTCTGCAATGCTTGCCCTCTGCAATGCTTCTCTTCTGCAATGCTTCCCCTCTGCAGAGCTTCCCCTCTGCAATGCTTCCCCTCTGCAATGCTTCCCCTCTGCAATGCTTCCCCTCTGCAATGCTCCCCTTCTGCAATGCTTCCCCTCTGCAATGCTTCCCCTCTGCAATGCTTCCCCTCTGCAATGCTTCCCTTCTGCAATGCTTCCCCTCTGCAGAGCTTCCCTTTTGCAATGCTTCCCCTCTGCAATGCTTCCCTTCTGCAATGCTCCCCTTCTGCAATGCTTCCCCTCTGCCATGCTTCTCTTCTGCAATGCTTCCCTTCTGCAATGCTTCCACTCTGCAATGCTTCCCTTCTGCAATGCTTCCCCTCTGCAATGCTTCCCTCTGCAATGCTTCCCCTCTGCAGAGCTTCCCTTTTGCAATGCTTCCCCTCTGCCATGCTTCTCTTCTGCAATTCTCCCCTTCTGCAATGCTTCCCCTCTGCCATGCTTCCCTTCTGCAATGCTTCCACTCTGCAATGCTTCCCTTCTGCAATGCTTCCCCTCTGCAATGCTTCCCTCTGCAATGCTTCCCCTCTGCAGAGCTTCCCTTCTGCAATGCTTCCCCTCTGCCATGCTTCTCTTCTGCAATGCTTCCCTTCTGCAATGCTTCCCCTCTGCAATGCTTCCCTCTGCAATGCTTCCCCTCTGCAATGCTTCCCCTCTGCAATGCTTCCCTTCTGCAATGCTTCCCTTCTGCAATGCTTCCCTTCTGCAATGCTTCCCCTCTGCAATGCTTCCCTCTGCAATGCTTCCCCTCTGCAGAGCTTCTCTTCTGCAATGCTTCCCCTCTGCAGTGCTTCCCCTCTGCAGAGCTTCCCTTCTGCAATGCTTCCCCTCTGCAGAGCTTCCCTTTTGCAATGCTTCCCCTCTGCAACGCTTCCCCTCTGCAATGCTTCCCTTCTGCTATGCTTCCCTTCTGCAATGCTTACCTTCTGCAATGCTTCCCTCTGCAATGCTTCCCTTCTGCAATGCTTCCCTTCTGCAATGCTTCCCCTCTGCAGAGCTTCCCTTTTGCAGTGCTTCCCCTCTGCAATGCTTCCCTTCTGCTATGCTTCCCTTCTGCAATGCTTACCTTCTGCAATGCTTCCCTTCTGCAATGTTTCCCTTCTGCAATGCTTCCCTCTGCAATGCTTCCCTCTGCAATGCTTCCCTTCTGCAATGCCCCCCTTCTGCAATGCTCCACTTCTGCAATGCTTCCCTTCTGCAATGCTTCCCCTCTGCAATGCTTCCCTCTGCAATGCTTCCCTCTGCAATGCTTCCCTTCTGTAATGCTCCTCTTCTGCAATGCTTCCCTTCTGCAATGCTTCCCCTCTGCTATGCTCCTCTTCTGCAATGCTCCCCTTCTGCAATGCTTCCCTTCTGCAATGCTTCCCTTCTGCAATGCTTCCCCTCTGCAATGCTTCCCCTCTGCAATGCTTCCCTCTGCAACGCTTCCCTCTGCAGTGCTTCCCTTCTGCAATGCTTCCCTTCCGCAATGCTTCCCCTCTGCTATGCTCCTCTTCTGCAATGCTCCCCTTCTGCAATGCTTCCCTTCTGCAATGCTTCCCTTCTGCAATGCTCCTCTTCTGCAATGCTTCCCTTCTGCAATGCTTCCCTTCTGCAATGCTTCCCCTCTGCTATGCTCCTCTTCTGCAATGCTCCCCTTCTGCAATGCTTCCCTTCTGCAATGCTTCCCCTCTGCAATGCTTCCCCTGTGCAATGCTTCCCTCTGCAATGCTTCCCTCTGCAGTGCTTCCCTTCCGCAATGCTTCCCTCTGCAATGCTTCCCCTGTGCAATGCTTCCCTTCTGCAATGCATCCCCTCTGCAATGCTTCCCCTCTGCAATGCTTCCCCTCTGCAATGCTTCCACTCTGCAATGCTTCCCTTCTGCAATGCTTCCCTTCTGCAATGCTTCCCCTCTGCAATGCTTCCCCTCTGCAATGCTTCCCTTCTGCTATGCTTCCCCTCTGCAGTGCTTCCCTTCTGCAATGCTTCCCCTCTGCAATGCTCCCCCTCTGCAATGCTTCCCCTCGGCAATGCTTCCCCTCTGCAGTGCTTCCCCTCTGCAATGCTTCCCCTCTGCAATGCTTTCCTTCTGCAATGCTTCCCTTCTGCAATGCTTCCCCTCTGCCATGCTTCCCTTCTGCAATGCTTCCCTTCTGCAATGCTTCCCCTCTGCCATGCTTCCCCTCTGCAATGCTTCCCTTCCACAATGCTTCCCTCTACAATGCTTCCCTCTGCAGTGCTTCCCCTCTGCAATGCTTCCCCTCTGCAATGCTTCCCTTCTGCAATGCTTCCCTTCTGCAATGCTTCCCCTCTGCCATGCTTCCCTTCTGCAATGCTTCCCTTCTGCAATGCTTCCCCTCTGCCATGCTTCCCCTCTGCAATGCTTCCCTCTGCAATGTTTCCCTCTGCAGTGCTCCCCCTCTGCAATGCTTCCCCTCTGCAATGCTTCCCTTCTGCAATGCTTCCCTTCTGCAATGCTTTCCCTCTGCCATGCTTCCCCTCTGCAATGCTTCCTTTCTGCAATGCTCCTCTTCTGCAATGCTTCCCTTCTGCAATGCTTCCCCTCTGCCATGTTTCCCCTCTACAATGCTTCCCCTCTGCAGAGCTTCCCTTTTGCAATGCTTCCCCTCTGCAGAGCTTCCCTTTTGCAATGCTTCCCTTCTGCAATGCTTCCCCTCTGCAATGCTTCCCTTCTGCAATGCTTCCCCTCTGCAATGCTTCCCCTCTGCAATGCTTCCCCTCTGCAGAGCTTCCCTTTTGCAATGCTTCCCTTCTGCAATGCTTCCCTTCTGCAATGCTTCCCCTCTGCCATGCTTCCCTTCTGCAATGCTTCCCCTCTGCAGAGCTTCCCTTTTGCAATGCTTCCCCTCTGCAGTGCTTCCCCTCTGCAATGCTTACCTTCTGCAATGCTTCCCTTCTGCAATGCTTACCTTCTGCAATGCTTCCCTCTGCAATGCTTCCCTCTGCAATGCTTCCCTTCTGCAATGCCTCCCTTCTGCAATGCTCCCCTTCTGCAATGCTTCCCTTCTTCAATGCTTCCCCTCTGCAATGCTTCCCTCTGCAATGCTTCCCTCTGCAATGCTTCCCTTCTGCAATGCTCCTCTTCTGCAATGCTTCCCTTCTGCAATGCTTCCCCTCTGCTATGCTCCTCTTCTGCAATGCTCTCCTTCTGCAATGCTTCCCTTCTGCAATGCTTCCCTTCTGCAATGCTTCCCCTCTGCAATGCTTCCCCTCTGCAATGCTTCCCTCTGCAATGCTTCCCTCTGCAGTGCTTCCCTTCTGCAATGCTTCCCTTCCGCAATGCTTCCCCTCTGCTATGCTCCTCTTCTGCAATGCTCCCCTTCTGCAATGCTTCCCTTCTGCAATGCTTCCCTTCTGCAATGCTTCCCCTCTGCCATGCTTCCCTTCTGCAATGCTTCCCTTCTGCAATGCTTCCCCTCTGCCATGCTTCCCCTCTGCAATGCTTCCCTTCCACAATGCTTCCCTCTACAATGCTTCCCTCTGCAGTGCTTCCCCTCTGCAATGCTTCCCTTCTGCAATGCTTCCCTTCTGCAATGCTTCCCCTCTGCCATGCTTCCCTTCTGCAATGCTTCCCTTCTGCAATGCTTCCCCTCTGCCATGCTTCCCCTCTGCAATGCTTCCCTCTGCAATGCTTCCCTCTGCAGTGCTTCCCCTCTGCAATGCTTCCCCTCTGCAAAGCTTCCCTTCTGCAATGCTTCCCTTCTGCAATGCTTTCCCTCTGCCATGCTTCCCCTCTGCAATGCTTCCTTTCTGCAATGCTCCTCTTCTGCAATGCTTCCCTTCTGCAATGCTTCCCCTCTGCCATGTTTCCCCTCTACAATGCTTCCCCTCTGCAGAGCTTCCCTTTTGCAATGCTTCCCCTCTGCAGAGCTTCCCTTTTGCAATGCTTCCCTTCTGCAATGCTTCCCCTCTGCAATGCTTCCCTTCTGCAATGCTTCCCCTCTGCAATGCTTCCCCTCTGCAATGCTTCCCCTCTGCAATGCTTCCCCTCTGCAATGCTTTCCCTCTGCAGTGCTTCCCTTCCGCAATGCTTCCCTTCTGCAATGCTTCCCCTCTGCAATGCTTCTCTTCTGCAATGCTTCCCTTCTGCAATGCTTCCTTTCTGCTATGCTTCCCCTCTGCAATGCTTCCCCTCTGCAATGCTTCCCCTCTGCAATGCTTCCCCTCTGCTATGCTCCTCCTCTGCAATGCTTCCCTTCTGCAATGCTTCCCTTCTGCAATGCTTCCCTTCTGCAATGCTTCCCCTCTGCCATGCTTCCCTTCTGCAATGCTTCCCCTCTGCAGAGCTTCCCTTTTGCAATGCTTCCCCTCTGCAGTGCTTCCCCTCTGCAATGCTTACCTTCTGCAATGCTTCCCTTCTGCAATGCTTCCCTTCTGCAATGCTTCCCTCTGCAATGCTTCCCTCTGCAATGCTTCCCTCTGCAATGCTTCCCTTCTGCAATGCTCCTCTTCTGCAATGCTTCCCTTCTGCAATGCTTCCCCTCTGCTATGCTCCTCTTCTGCAATGCTCCCCTTCTGCAATGCTTCCCTTCTGCAATGCTTCCCTTCTGCAATGCTCCTCTTCTGCAATGCTTCCCTTCTGCAATGCTTCCCCTCTGCTATGCTCCTCTTCTGCAATGCTCCCCTTCTGCAATGCTTCCCTTCTGCAATGCTTCCCTTCTGCAATGCTTCCCCTCTGCAATGCTTCCCCTCTGCAATGCTCCCCTTCTGCAATGCTTCCCTTCTGCGATGCTTCTCTTCTGCAATGCTTCCCCTGTGCAATGCTTCCCTTCTGCAATGCATCCCCTCTGCAATGCCTCCCCTCTGCAATGCTTCCCCTCTGCAATGCTTCCACTCTGCAATGCTTCCCTTCTGCAATGCTTCCCTTCTGCAATGCTTCCCCTCTGCAATGCTTCCACTCTGCAATGCTTCCCTTCTGCAATGCTTCTCTTCTGCAATGCTTCCCCTCTGCAATGCTTCCCCTCTGAAATGCTTCCCTTCTGCTATGCTTCCCCTCTGCAGTGCTTCCCTTCTGCAATGCTTCCCCTCTGCAATGCTCCCCCTCTGCAATGCTTCCCCTCTGCAATGCTTCCCTTCTGCAATGCTTCCCTTCTGCAATGCTTCCCCTCTGCCATGCTTTCCTTCTGCAATGCTTCCCTTCTGCAATGCTTCCCCTCTGCCATGCTTCCCCTCTGCAATGCTTCCCTTCCGCAATGCTTCCCTCTACAATGCTTCCCTCTGCAGTGCTTCCCCTCTGCAATCCTTCCCCTCTTCAATGCTTCCCTTCTGCAATGCTTCCCCTCTGCCATGCTTCCCTTCTGCAATGCTTCCCTTCTGCAATGCTTCCCCTCTGCCATGCTTCCCCTCTGCAATGCTTCCCTCTGCAATGCTTCCCTCTGCAGTGCTTCCCCTCTGCAATGCTTCCCCTCTGCAATGCTTCCCTTCTGCAATGCTTCCCCTCTGCCATGCTTCCCCTCTGCAATGCTTCCCTTCTGCAATGCTCCTCTTCTGCAATGCTTCCCTTCTGCAATGCTTCCCCTCTGCAATGCTTCCCCTCTGCAATGCGTCCCTTCTGCTATGCTCCTCTTCTGCAATGCTTCCCCTCTGCAATGCTTCCCTTCTGCAATGCTCCTCTTCTGCAATGCTTCCCTTCTGCAATGCTTCCCCTCTGCAGTGCGTCCCTTCTGCTATGCTCCTCTTCTGCAATGCTTCCTGTTAGACCTGTCAGCCCTTTGGGTGGTCCCTCCTCATCATTATTTATTTTGTCCCACTTTTGCCTCAAACCCTGTTAGTATTTTTTTCCTTTTTGGGAACCACCAGACTTTTTAGTATTGATGCAGATTCAGGGAGCCATTTTATCTACCCCTGGAACTTCTGTCTGAGGGCCTGAAACACAAAATGGTGGCCACCCATTGTCACCTGTGACATCACTGGAACCTACCAGCACCTTCCAGAACATTCCAGAACCCTGTGACAGTGTGAGGCAGGTTTAGAATGTTGGGAAGGCATCTCCAGGTTGGCAGTTGGAGTTGGCAGTTGGCACCTGACTGGTGAAGAGAGAGGAGCACAGAACTGAAGGAGGAAGGAGTGAGGCAACAGGGGTGGAAACTTGTGCCTGGAGTGGGGTCCAGAAACCCACCCTTGATACTAGTCCCTGCTGACTGAGCCCAGCCTGGAGCCCTGTGTGGGAGAAAGCAAGAAAAACCATCTTAAGGACCTGGACAGCCGGAACAGGCCTTAAAAGTAAAGAACAGCAAGTTCCTGACCTGGTTACTGGTAACTTCCTGAAGTCCGACGTCGAGAAGCCTGGAGACCTGGAGCCCGAGGTGGAGAAGCGGCGCTGACTGGAAAGCAGACGTCGTACCCGGAGCCGCCAGAGGTCGAGAGAGGGCGCCGACGGAGGCCGTGGAGACACCAGAGGCCGAGGAGGAAGTCACCTGAGGTCGAGTGTGCGGCGTCGACGGGGGAGTGAAGTCCGCCCTCCGGAGTCGCCGGAGACCGAGGTGAAGCGTGCCGGAGGTCGGGAGTGGAGATCGCACTCCGGAGTCGCCGGAACCTGAAGAGAATCGTGCCGGAGGTCGGGAGTGGAGGTCGCACTCCGGAGTCGCCGGAACCTGAGGAAAGGAGCACCGGAGGTCGGGAGTGGAGATCACACTCCGGAGCCGCCGGAAGTCGACATCGAGCCAAGGCCGCCCGACGTCATCGAACTGGAGCCTCCCGAAGTCGACATCGAGCCAAGACCGCCCGACGTCATCGAACCGAGGCCGCCGACATCGAACCGGAACCGCCTCCCGGCGTTGACAAGAACTGTCATTGAGCCGAGGCCGCCAACATCGAACCGGAACCGCCTCACGGCGTCGACACGACTCCAGCGGCGTCGGAACTTCATAAAAAGGGCAGTAAGTGGAATAGAGGGCACCTAAGGCCCTGTGAAGCCCTAAGAGACCATCCTAGAAGCTAGAGAGGTGCTGGAACCAGCTTGATAGTGCCAGGGGTGAGCTGAGACTAATACAGAGGGGTTGTGTAGTGTGGGAGAGCCAGATCTCTAGATTCCCCCTTGATCTACCTCAGTTTAGGCCTCAGCCTTGTCCAGGCCAGGTAGTACACCCCTCAGGTCATCCAAAACTCTACAAGCTGGGATTGGGCCAAATCATCCCATAGTACCTCAGGAATGTGAACTGATTTTCAAGTGTCACTGTTGGCTTTTATTATTTATTGAGAGCACTGTATTTATTGTATTCATCCTATTTATTGCCTCACAGTATTTATTGCCTCACAGTATTTATTGTTTCACAGTATTTATTGTCGCACAGTATTTATTGTCTCGCAGTATTTATTGCCTCGGAATATTTAATTGCCTTTTATGTAATGCACTTATATTTATGCCTTGATTATTTATGATCTACCTTATTTATTGAATCGTTGAAGTATTATTTATTTGACTTACCCTTCCACAGGAAAAGCCTTGAGTACTGTGATTGTATTATTATTTATTTAATCAGCAACTAAGAGAAAAGAAGATAAAGAGATATATTTCCAGTATAATTTTTAAGGTGTAGTGTTGTTTTTGGAACGGATGCACGCATGGTTATTGTGTGGGTATGACGTATGCTTAGCACGGTGCCTGAACCCTGACCACTCGAGCCAAGCTACCACAGTGTATGTCTGGGAGAACACCACCACCCTTCCGGTGTGGGAGTGTTTTTCTAACATAATTGGTGTTCAGTGGTGGGATAGAGCTGTGCCTACGTATACTCGACAATAACTGTGGGTAGTCCATAGGCCTACACCGGGAGTTTTCTCCAAGCGGACTTCCTAATTGTGAGTTTTTGTTTTTTCCAAATTTACTCTGGTGGTGGGAGGAGGTATTATAAAAGGTACCCCCCTGCATAGCTTCTGCAAATAACTGTCCTCTGACCTGAGTGGGCAAGATGGAGTTTGTACTGGAGAATTTAGAAACGTACACTGTGGCCCAACTCAGGGAGTTTTGTCAGCGGGAGGGGGTGTATTGTCCCCCAGGAGCAAAGAAGGGTGCACTCCAAACCAGCTTAAGGGCTTGGGGGGAGGCACGACGAGAAAGCAAGGCTGAGGAGGAGGACAGGGATAGAGAGCCCGACAGTGAGGGAGCTGGTTTGTACCAACCTGAGGTGGGGAACCTGTTAGCGGGGCCCAGGACACTTTCTAGGAAGGGCAGCAGTGCCTCTAGCGGTGGCTTGTCTGAAGTGGAGTTAACAGACCGGAGGGAGAAAAGACAGCTCACATGGGACTTAGCAAGGCTGGAGAAAGAGAAGGAGGAACAGAGGATGGCTCACGAGTTAAGGCTGAAAGAGATAGATCTTCAGATCCTAAGAGTCGGGGCACACACTGTTCCTAATGGTGGCAGCGAAGAAAGAGAGTTCACCAGGGAACCCAAACCCTATTTGCCGAAAGACATAGTGGCTAGCTATGGTGTGGGCGACGATATTGCCAAGTGGCTAGCGGCCTATGAGGTCTCATTAAGGGCCCATGGGGTTCCAGAGAAGTACTGGGGAGGGGGATTGTACAGGTACATGCCTCCAGCTGGTAGGGATGCATTATTAGCCCTAGAGCAGGATGAGCAGACCCACTACCCCACCATGAAAGTGGCGCTCATACGAAAGTTTGGACTAACACCCGAGAAATACAGATAGAAGTTCCGGGGTAGCCACAAACTGGGCACACAGAATTGGGTGGACTTCCTGGATTATGCAAAGAAGGCATTAGAGGGTTGGATTCAGGGCAGCGAAGTGAGGAACTACGAGGGGTTGTTTGATTTAGTATTGAAGGAACACCTGCTCGAAAAATGTTTCCCTGAACTGCGTCAGCACCTGGTGGATAGCAAGCTGACCAATCCCCGGAAGCTTGCTGAGGAGGCGGACATTTGGGCTAGTACCCGGGTGTCCACAAGGGGGACTGGAGGGGATACTCAAAAGGCCGGACAGGGCGCCCCCCAGAAGAAAGAGGGAGGGGAAAAGAAAAAGGAGTTCTCCAAAGGCCCCCAAAATAATTTCCAAGGTAAGGGAACAGGATTCACCCCTAGGGCTAACCAACCCCGAAACCCTAATCCTGGCCAGAGTCAGCAGCCAAGGGTTGTCCATTGCTTCGAGTGCGGTGGCGTTGGACACTATAAGGGAGATACGAAGTGCCCAAAACGACCACCCCCTCCCATTGGAGGAAAGGCCCCCGGAGTAGCTAGTGTAGTGCTCGGGGAGGAGATGCCTTTAATTAAGGGAAGGGAGTGGGCGGGTGTCACTTTAGTGTCCCTGGGAGAACGGGAGATGGTTCCTAAGATCCAGGTGCCCGCAAATACTATAAAGTATGGGCAGTGGGTCACCATCAACGGCCAAAGGGGGGAGGGTCTGAGAGACACAGGAGCCAGTATGACTATGGTGCGTAGCCAACTGGTGTCTCCAGAGCAGGTGATTCCCGATGTACTCCACCCTGCCGCGATGGCTGACGGCAGAATGGGCCACTATCCGGTGGCCGAGGTTCCCTTTGAATGGGAAGGGGTTGCAGGTTCACTTCGAGTTGCCGTAAGCCCTGCCGTGCCAGTCGATTGTCTGCTAGGGAATGACATGGAGCACAATGCTTGGAAAGAGGTGGAATACCGGACTCACATTGAGATGCTGGGTACACCTGTCTGGGCCTGTGTGAGCACAGGGTCCGCGACTACCCGGAGAGGGAGTTCGTTCAGGCTGGAGCCTGGAACAAAGGCCCAGCCAGCTGCCGATCAAGGGAAGAACCGAGGACGGGAAGACCCTGCCTCGGCATCCGCGCCCCGTGTGACGGATAGGCCACCGGAGGTGGTGGACCAGGAGTCCGCGGTGGGGGATGTTACCAAACTGGAGGACCTACCCATCCCGGCCGAGTGGCACGTGGAGGGAGGCCCGACCAGGGAGGAATTCTGCCAGGGCCAGAGGGAGTGCCCTACCCTTGAGGGACTGAGGCGTCAGGCCGAAGCCCAGGCAGCAGGGAACGTTGAAGGGAACTACAGTGTTTACTGGGAGGATGGCCTCCTCTACAGTGAACCCAAGGCACCCCTACATGGATCGTCACGAGCCTTGGTAGTCCCTCAACGTTATCGAGCCTTCCTACTGGAGTTGGCTCACGAGATCCCCTTGGCAGGACACCTGGGGCAAGACAAGACCTTCGCCCGTCTGGTCCCACACTTTTATTGGCCTCAAATGAAAGTGTCGTCCGACACCTACTGCCGGACATGTGTGTCTTGCCAAGCCAGTGGGAAAACAGGGGTGAAGCTGAAAGCTCCCCTGGAACCACTTCCTGTCGTTAGCACCCCCTTTGAAAGGGTGGGCATCGACATTGTGGGTCCATTAGATCCACCTACTACAGCTGGTCACAGGTTTATCCTGGTTTTGGTGGATCATGCCACACGGTACCCAGAGGCTATACCTCTGAGGACCATTACTGCACCTGTTGTGGCTAGGGCCCTGATGGGAATCTTTACCCGAGTGGGTTTTCCCAAGGAAGTTGTGTCCGACAGGGGGACCAACTTCATGTCAGCATACATGCGGGCGATGTGGAAGGAGTGTGGAGTGACCTACCGGTTCACAACTCCTTACCACCCCCAGACCAATGGTCTGGTGGAGAGGTTTAACAAAACCTTGAAAGGCATGATTAGAAGTCTGCCTGAAAGCCTGCGGAGGAAATGGGACGTCCTCCTACCCTGTCTATTGTTTTCCTACAGGGAAGTGCCACAGAAGGGAGTGGGCTTCAGCCCCTTCGAGCTTTTGTATGGGCACCCTGTGCGTGGACCTCTCAGCCTGGTGAGAGACGGATGGGAAAGAACTCCCAGAAAGCCTCCCCAGGACGTGGTGAGCTACATGCTGGCCTTCCGAAGCCAAATGGCTAAGTTGTGGAAGCAAGCTTCTGACAACTTGGAGGCCAGCCAAGCAGTAATGAAGGCGTGGTATGACCACAACGCTCACCCGGTGGAGTTGGAGCCTGGCCAGAAGGTGTGGGTGATCGAACCAGGAGAGCTTAGCGCCCTCCAGGATCGCTGGTCAGGACCCTTTGAGGTATTGGAGAAGAAGGGTAAGGCTACCTACTTGGTGGATCTTAAGACCCCTCGTCAGCCCCTACGGGTGCTGCATGCCAACCGCCTCAAACCCCACCACGAGAGGCCTGAAGTCATTTTGATGATGGTGACTGACGGAGCAGAGGACGTGGAAAGCGAGCCTCTCCCCGATTTATTTGCGTCTCAAGAGAAGGATGGGTCGGTGGAGGGAGTGATTCTCTCCCCATCCCTAACTCCTGAACAGCAGGAGGACTGCCGCCAGGTCCTGGGACAGTACTCTTCGTTGTTCTCCCTTGTTCCGGGTAGGACTCACCTGTGCGTCCATGACGTGGACACAGGAGACAGCCCACCTGTGAAGTCCAAGATCTACCGGATGTCAGACAAGGTGAAGGCCAGCATTAACAGTGAAGTCACTAAGATGCTGGAGCTAGGAGTGATCGAACCTTCCAGCAGCCCCTGGTCCAGTCCGGTGGTGTTAGTACCAAAAGCTGCACCACCGGGTGCCCAACCGGAACTGAGGTTCTGTGTGGACTACCGGGGACTGAACTCAGTAACCAAGACTGATGCTCATCCGATCCCAAGGGCGGATGAATCGATTGACCGGCTGGGAGCTGCCCAATATCTAAGTACCTTTGACCTTACTTCTGGGTACTGGCAGATCTCTCTGACTGACGGAGCTAGGGAAAGGTCAGCCTTCTCCACGCCCAAAGGCCACTACCAGTTCTGTGTGATGCCCTTTGGGCTCAAGAACGCACCTGCCACGTTTCAGCGTCTGGTGAACCAGATCCTCACTGGAATGGAGAGTTTCTCTGCTGCTTATCTGGATGACATAGCCGTCTTCAGTAACAGCTGGGAGGATCACTTGCGTCACCTGCAAGCTGTTCTCCAGGCCCTGAGACAAGCTGGTTTAACGATCAAGGCCAGCAAGTGCCAGATCGGGCAGGGGTCGGTAGTGTACCTTGGACACTTGGTGGGTAGGGGAGCGGTGCAACCCCTCCAGGCGAAGATCGAGGCCATCATGGCCTGGGAACCCCCCAAGGCTCAGACTGAGGTCCGAGCATTTTTGGGCCTCACCGGATACTACCGCCGCTTCGTGAAGGGATACGGTACCATCGTGGCCCCCCTCACGGAGCTTACGTCCAAGAAGCAACCTCGACGGGTAGTCTGGACGGAGGCTTGTCAGCAGGCCTTCGTAAAGCTGAAGCAAGCCATGTGCGAGGCCCCGGTCCTAAGGGCCCCAGACTTTTCCAAGCAGTTCATTGTCCAGACGGATGCATCGGAACATGGCATTGGGGCAGTGTTATCGCAACTCAATGAAGAGGGTCTGGATCAACCCGTGGTCTTCCTATCCCGGAGACTACTTCCCAGGGAACAGAAGTGGAGTGCAATAGAGCGAGAAGCCTTTGCAGTGGTATGGGCTCTGAAGAAGTTGCGGCCATACCTGTTTGGCTCGCACTTCCTAGTTCAGACCGACCACAGACCCCTTCGTTGGCTGATGCAGATGAAGGGGGAGAATCCCAAGTTGTTGAGGTGGTCTATCTCCCTACAGGGAATGGACTTTCAGGTGGAACATCGGCCTGGAGTGGACCACGCCAATGCAGACGGTCTCTCAAGGTATTTCCGCCTTAGTGATGAGAACTCCCAAGGGGTTGGGTAGCTCTCCCCACTTTCAGCTGGGGGGGACGCGTGTTAGACCTGTCAGCCCTTTGGGTGGTCCCTCCTCATCATTATTTATTTTGTCCCACTTTTGCCTCAAACCCTGTTAGTATTTTTTTCCTTTTTGGGAACCACCAGACTTTTTAGTATTGATGCAGATTCAGGGAGCCATTTTATCTACCCCTGGAACTTCTGTCTGAGGGCCTGAAACACAAAATGGTGGCCACCCATTGTCACCTGTGACATCACTGGAACCTACCAGCACCTTCCGGGACATTCCAGAACCCTGTGACAGTGTGAGGCAGGTTTAGAATGTTGGGAAGGCATCTCCAGGTTGGCAGTTGGAGTTGGCAGTTGGCACCTGACTGGTGAAGAGAGAGGAGCACAGAATTGAAGGAGGAAGGAGTGAGGCAACAGGGGTGGTAAACTTGTGCCTGGAGTGGGGTCCAGAAACCCACCCTTGATACTAGTCCCTGCTGACTGAGCCCAGCCTGGAGCCCTGTGTGGGAGAAAGCAAGAAAAACCATCTTAAGGACCTGGACAGCCGGAACAGGCCTTAAAAGTAAAGAACAGCAAGTTCCTGACCTGGTTACTGGTAACTTCCTGAAGTCCGACGTCGAGAAGCCTGGAGACCTGGAGCCCGAGGTGGAGAAGCGGCGCTGACTGGAAAGCAGACGTCGTACCCGGAGCCGCCAGAGGTCGAGAGAGGGCGCCGACGGAGGCCGTGGAGACACCAGAGGCCGAGGAGGAAGTCACCTGAGGTCGAGTGTGCGGCGTCGACGGGGGAGTGAAGTCCGCCCTCCGGAGTCGCCGGAGACCGAGGTGAAGCGTGCCGGAGGTCGGGAGTGGAGATCGCACTCCGGAGTCGCCGGAACCTGAAGAGAATCGTGCCGGAGGTCGGGAGTGGAGGTCGCACTCCGGAGTCGCCGGAACCTGAGGAAAGGAGCACCGGAGGTCGGGAGTGGAGATCGCACTCCGGAGCCGCCGGAAGTCGACATCGAGCCAAGGCCGCCCGACGTCATCGAACCGGAGCCGCCCGAAGTCGACATCGAGCCAAGACCGCCCGACGTCATCGAACCGAGGCCGCCGACATCGAACCGGAACCGCCTCCCGGCGTCGACAAGAACTGTCATTGAGCCGAGGCCGCCGACATCGAACCGGAACCGCCTCACGGCGTCGACACGACTCCAGCGGCGTCGGAACTTCATAAAAAGGGCAGTAAGTGGAATAGAGGGCACCTAAGGCCCTGTTAAGCCCTAAGAGACCATCTTAGAAGCTAGAGAGGTGCTGGAACCAGCTTGATAGTGCCAGGGGTGAGCTGAGACTAATACAGAGGGGTTGTGTAGTGTGGGAGAGCCAGATCTCTAGATTCCCCCTTGATCTACCTCAGTTTAGGCCTCAGCCTTGTCCAGGCCAGGTAGTACACCCCTCAGGTCATCCAACACTCTACAAGCTGGGATTGGGCCAAATCATCCCATAGTACCTCAGGAATGTGAACTGATTTTCAAGTGTCACTGTTGGCTTTTATTATTTATTGAGAGCACTGTATTTATTGTATTCATCCTATTTATTGCCTCACAGTATTTATTGCCTCACAGTATTTAGTGTTTCACAGTATTTATTGTCGCACAGTATTTATTGTCTCGCAGTATTTATTGCCTCGGAATATTTAATTGCCTTTTATGTAATGCACTTATATTTATGCCTTGATTATTTATGATCTACCTTATTTATTGAATCGTTGAAGTATTATTTATTTGACTTACCCTTCCATAGGAAAAGCCTTGAGTACTGTGATTGTATTATTATTTATTTAATCAGCAACTAAGAGAAAAGAAGATAAAGAGATATATTTTCAGTATAATTTTTAAGGTGTAGTGTCGTTTTTGGAACGGATGCACGCATGGTTATTGTGTGGGTATGACGTACGCTTAGCACGGTGCCTGATCCCTGACCACTTGAGCCAAGCTACCACAGTGTATGTCTGGGAGAACACCACCACCCTTCCGGTGTGGGAGTGTTTTTCTAACACTTCCCCTCTGCAATGCTTCCCTTCTGCAATGCTTCCCTTCTGCAATGCTTCCCCTCTGCAATGCTTCCCTTCTGCTATGCTTTCCCTCTGCAGTGCTTCCCTTCCGCAATGCTTCCCTTCTGCAATGCTTCCCCTCTGCAATGCTTCCCCTCTGCAATGCTTCTCTTCTGCAATGCTTCCCTTCTGCAATGCTTCCCTTCTGCTATGCTTCCCCTCTGCAATGCTTCCCCTCTGCAATGCTTCCCCTCTGCAGTGCTTCCCTTCTGCAATGCGTCCCTTCTGCTATGCTCCTCTTCTGCAATGCTTCCCCTCTGCAATGCTTCCCTTCTGCAATGCTTCCCTTCTGCAATGCTTCCCTTCTGCAATGCTTCCCCTCTGCAATGCTTTCCTTCTGCAATGCTTCCCCTCTGCAATGCTTCCCCTCTGCAATGCTTCCCCTCTGCAGTGCTTCCCTTCTGCAATGCGTCCCTTCTGCTATGCTCCTCTTCTGCAATGCTTCCCCTCTGCAATGCTTCCCTTCTGCAATGCTTCCCTTCTGCAATGCTTCCCTTCTGCAATGCTTCCCCTCTGCAATGCTTTCCTTCTGCAATGCTTCCCCTCTGCAATGCTTCCCTCTGCAATGCTTCCCTTCTGCAATGCTTCCATTCTGCAATGCTTCCCTTCTGCAATGCTTCCCTTCTGCAATGCTTCCCCTCTGTAATGCTTTCCTTCTGCAATGCTTCCCCTCTGCAATGCTCCCCTCTGCAGAGCTTCCCTTCTGCAATGCTTCCCCTCTGCCATGCTTCTCTTCTGCAATGCTTCCCTTCTGCAATGCTTCCCCTCTGCAATGCTTCCCTCTGCAATGCTTCCCCTCTGCAGAGCTTCCCTTCTGCAATGCTTCCCTTCTGCAATGCTTCCCCTCTGCAATGCTTCCCCTCTGCAATGCTTCCCTTCTGCAATGCTTCCCCTCTGCAATGCTTTCCCTCTGCAGTGCTTCCCTTCCGCAATGCTTCCCTTCTGCAATGCTTCCCCTCTGCAATGCTTCTCTTCTGCAATGCTTCCCTTCTGCAATGCTTCCTTTCTGCTATGCTTCCCCTCTGCAATGCTTCCCCTCTGCAATGCTTCCCCTCTGCAATGCTTCCCCTCTGCTATGCTCCTCCTCTGCAATGCTTCCCTTCTGCAATGCTTCCCTTCTGCAATGCTTCCCCTCTGCAATGCTTCCCTTCTGCAATGCTTCCCCTCTGCAATGCTTCCCCTCTGCAATGCTTCCCCTCTGCAATGCTTCCCTTCTGCAATGCTTCCCCTCTGCAATGCTTCCCTTCTGCAATGCTAATCTTCTGTAATGCTCCTCTTCTGCAATGCTTCCCTTCTGCTATGCTTCCCTTCTGCGATGCCCCTCTTCTGCTATGCTCCTCTTCTGCAATGCTTCCTTTCTGCAATGCTTCCCTTCTGCAATGCCTCCCTTCTGCTATGCTCCTCTTCTGCAATGCTTCCCTTCTGCAATGCTTCCCTTCTGCAATGCTTCCCTTCTGCAATGCTGCCCCTCTGCAATGCTTCCCCTCTGCAATGCTTCCCCTCTGCAATGCTTCCCCTCTGCAATGCTTCCCCTCTGCAATGCTTCCCTTCTGCAATGCTTCCCCTCTGTAATGCTTTCCTTCTGCAATGCTTCCCCTCTGCAATGCTCCCCTCTGCAGAGCTTCCCTTCTGCAATGCTTCCCCTCTGCCATGCTTCTCTTCTGCAATGCTTCCCTTCTGCAATGCTTCCCCTCTGCAATGTTTCCCTCTGCAATGCTTCCCCTCTGCAGAGCTTCCCTTCTGCAATGCTTCCCTTCTGCAATGCTTCCCCTCTGCAATGCTTCCCCTCTGCAATGCTTCCCTTCTGCAATGCTTCCCCTCTGCAATGCTTCCCCTCTGCAATGCTTTCCCTCTGCAGTGCTTCCCTTCCGCAATGCTTCCCTTCTGCAATGCTTCCCCTCTGCAATGCTTCCCCTCTGCAATGCTTCTCTTCTGCAATGCTTCCCTTCTGCAATGCTTCCCTTCTGCTATGCATCCCCTCTGCAATGCTTCCCCTCTGCAATGCTTCCCCTCTGCTATGCTTCCCCTCTGCTATGCTCCTCCTCTGCAATGCTTCCCTTCTGCAATGCTTCCCTTCTGCAATGCTTCCCTTCTGCAATGCTTCCCCTCTGCAATGCTTCCCTTCTGCAATGCTTCCCCTCTGCAATGCTTCCCTTCTGCAATGCTTCCCCTCTGCAATGCTTCCCCTCTGCAATGCTTCCCCTCTGCAATGCTTCCCTTCTGCAATGCTTCCCCTCTGCAATGCTTCCCTTCTGCAATGCTAATCTTCTGTAATGCTCCTCTTCTGCAATGCTTCCCTTCTGCTATGCTTCCCTTCTGCGATACCCCTCTTCTGCTATGCTCCTCTTCTGCAATGCTTCCCTTCTGCAATGCTTCCCTTCTGCAATGCCTCCCTTCTGCTATGCTCCTCTTCTGCAATGCTTCCCTTCTGCAATGCTTCCCTTCTGCAATGCTTCCCTTCTGCAATGCTGCCCCTCTGCAATGCTTCCCCTCTGCAATGCTTCCCCTCTGCAATGCTTCCCCTCTGCAATGCTTCCCCTCTGCAATGCTTCCCTTCTGCAATGCTTCCCCTCTGCAATGTTTCCCCTCTGCAATGCTTCCCCTCTGCAATGCTTCCCTTCTGCAATGCTTCCCTTCTGCTATGCTTCCCTTCTGCAGTGCCTCCCTTCTGCTATGCTCCTCTTCTGCAATGCTTCTCTTCTGCTATGCTGCCCCTCTGCAATGCTTCCCCTCTGCAATGCTTCCCCTCTGCAATGCTTCCCCTCTGCAATGCTTCCCCTCTGCAATGCTTCCCTTCTGCAATGCTTCCCCTCTGCAATGCTTCCCTTCTGCAATGCTTCCCTTCTGCTATGCTTTCCTTCTGCTATGCCCCTCTTCTGCTATGCTCCTCTTCTGCAATGCTTCCCTTCTGCAATGCTTCCCTTCTGCTATGCTTCCCTTCTGCTATGCTCCTCTTCTGCGATGCTTCCCTTCTGCTATGCTTTCCCTCTGCAGTGCTTCCCTTCCGCAATGCTTCCCTTCTGCAATGCTTCCCCTCTGCAATGCTTCCCCTCTGCAATGCTTCTCTTCTGCAATGCTTCCCTTCTGCAATGCTTCCCTTCTGCTATGCTTCCCCTCTGCAATGCTTCCCCTCTGCAATGCTTCCCCTCTGCAGTGCTTCCCTTCTGCAATGCGTCCCTTCTGCTATGCTCCTCTTATGCAATGCTTCCCCTCTGCAATGCTTCCCTTCTGCTGTGCTTCCCCTCTGCAATGCTTCCCCTCTGCAATGCTTCCCTTCTGCAGTGCTTCCCCTCTGCAATGCTTCCCTTCTGCAATGCTAATCTTCTGCTATGCTTCCTTTCTGCAATGCTTCCCTTCTGCAATGCTTCCCTTCTGCAGTGCTTCCCCTCTGCAATGCTTCCCTTCTGCTATGCCCCTCTTCTGCTATGCTCCTCTTCTGCAATGCTTCCCTTCTGCAATGCTTCCCTTCTGCAATGCCTCCCTTCTGCTATGCTCGTCTTCTGCAATGCTTCCCCTCTGCAATGCTTCCCTTCTGCTATGCTCCCCTTCTGCTATGCTCCTCTTCTGCAAAACTTCCCTTCTGCAATGCCTCCCTTCTGCAATGCTTCCCCTCTGCAATGCTTCCCTTCTGCAATGCTCCTCTTCTGCAATGCTTCCCCTCTGCAATGCTTCCCTTCTGCTATGCTTCCCCTCTGCAATGCTTCCCCTCTGCAAAGCTTCCCCTCTGCAATGCTTCCCCTCTGCAATGCTTCCCCTCTGCAATGCTCCTCTTCTGCAATGCTCCCCTCTGCAATGCTTTCCCTCTGCAATGCTTCCCCTCTGCAATGCTTCCCCTCTGCAATGCTTCCCCTCTGCAATGCTTCCCTTCTGCAATGCTTCCCCTCTGCAATGCTTCCCTTCTGCAATGCTTCCCCTCTGCAATGCTTCCCCTCTGCAATTCTTCCCCTCTGCAATGCTTCCCTTCTGCAATGCTTCCCCTCTGCAATGCTCCCCTTCTGCAATGCGTCCCTTCTGCAATGCTTCCCCTCTGCAATGCTTCCCCTCTACAATGCTTCCCTTCTGCAATGCTTCCCCTCTGCAATGCTCCCCCTCTGCAATGCTTCCCCTCTGCAATGCTTCCCTTCTGCAATGCTTCCCCTCTGCAATGCTTCCCTTCTGCTATGCTCCCCTTCTGCTATGCTCCTCTTCTGCAAAGCTTCCCTTCTGCAATGCTTCCCCTCTGCAATGCTTCCCCTCTGCAATGCTTCCCTTCTGCAATGCTTCCCTTCTGCAATGCTTCCCCTCTGCAATGCTTCCCCTCTGCAATGCTTCCCGTCTGCAATGCTTCCCCTCTGCAATGCTTCCCTTCTGCAATGCTTCCCTTCTGCAATGCTTCCCTTCTGCAATGCTTCCCTTCCGCAATGCTTCCCTTTTGCAATGCTTCCCTTCCGCATTGCTTCCCTTCTGCAATGCTTCCCTTCCGCAATGCTTCCCCTCTGCAATGCTTCCCTTCTGCAATGCTTCCCCTCTGCAATGCTCCCCCTCTGCAATGCTTCCCTTCTGCAATGCTTCCCCTCTGCAATGCTTCCCTTCTGCAATGCGTCCCTTCTGCAATGCTTCCCCTCTGCAATGCTTCGCTTCTGCTATGCTCCCCTTCTGCTATGCTCCTCTTCTGCAAAGCTTCCCTTCTGCATGCTTCCCCTCTGCAATGCTGCCCCTCTGCAATGCTTCCCTTCTGCAATGCTTCCCTTCTGCAATGCTTCCGCTCTGCAATGCTTCCCCTCTGCAATGCTTCCCCTCTGCAATGCTTCCCCTCTGCAATGCTTCCCCTCTGCAATGCTTCCCCTCTGCCATGCTTCCCTTCCGCAATGCTTCCCTTCTGCAATGCTTCCCCTCTGCAATGCTTCGCTTCTGCTATGCTCCCCTTCTGCTATGCTCCTCTTCTGCAAAGCTTCCCTTCTGCATGCTTCCCCTCTGCAATGCTGCCCCTCTGCAATGCTTCCCTTCTGCAATGCTTCCCTTCTGCAATGCTTCCCCTCTGCAATGCTTCCCCTCTGCAATGCTTCCCCTCTGCAATGCTTCCCCTCTGCAATGCTTCCCCTCTGCAATGCTTCCCCTCTGCCATGCTTCCCTTCCGCAATGCTTCCCTTCTGCAATGCTTCCCCTCTGCAGTGCTTCCCCTCTGCAATGCTTCCCTTCTGCAATGCTTCCCCTCTGCAATGCTTTCCTTATGCAAACCCCTTCATACTGTTACTCCGCAGGTATTTACTTCAAAGTTTTTACTTCGGAAATACCTTTACTACGCATGATCTTAGTGCGCATGCTTTTACTTCGCAAATATATACAAATACATTAAAAATGATTTTACTTTGCAGTTAATTATTACGCATACCGTTACAACGCGATATTGGTACTTTAAAACAAAAAATTAATCATAATAGTAACCTATCCCTTGGCACGCACCCTGAACCCTCAAAATACCCCCTATACCCCAAAACCCTATCTCACCCTGACCCCTAAAAATATCCCCGTACCCCAAAACCTAAACACACCCTCAACCCTAAAATTACCCCCTACACCCCAAAACCCTAACCCACCCTGACACCTAAAATTACCCCAGCACCCCAAAACCTAAACGCACCCTAAACCCCAAAAATACCCCAGCATCCCAAAACCTTAAACGCACCCTGAACTCTCAAAATACCCCATGCACCCCAAAACCCTAACCAACCCTGACCCCTAAAATTATCCCAGCACCCCAAAACCTAAACCCACCCTGAACCCCAAAAATACCCCAGCACCCTAAAACCGTAAATGCACCCTGAACCCTAAAAATACCCCTACACTCCAAAACCCTATCTCACCCTGACCCCTAAAATTACCCCAGCACCCCAAAACCTAAATGCACCATGAACCCCAAAAATACCCCAGCACCCCAAAACCTTAAATGCACCCTGAACCCTAAAAATACCCCCTACACCCCAAAACCCGAACCCACCGTGACACCTAAATGCACCCTGAACCCCCAAAATACCCCAGCACACCAAAACCTCAAACACACCCTGAACCCTCAAAATACCCCATGCCCCCCAAAACCCCACCCCACCCTGACACCTATAATTACCCCAGTACCCCAAAACCTAAACGCTCCCATAATCCCCAAAATACCCCAGCACCCCATAACCTTAGACGCACCCTGAACCCTAAAATTACCCCCTAGAACCCAAAACCCTAACCCACCCTGACACCTAAATTACCCCAGCACCCCAAAACCTAAACCCACTCTGAACCCCCCAAAATACCCCACCACCCCAAAACCTTAAATGCACCTGAACCCTAAAAATACCCCCTACACCCCAAAACCCAAACCAAACCCTGACCCCTAAAATTACCCCAGCACCACAAAACCTAAATGCACCCTGAACCCCAAAAATACCCCAGCACCCCAAAACCTTAAATGCACCCTGAACACTAAAAATACACCCTACACCCCAAAACCCTAACACACCCTGACCCCTAAAAAGACCCCTGTGCCCCAAAACCTAAAACGCACCCTGAACCCCAAAAATACCCCAGCACCCCAAAACCTTAAACACACCCTGAACCCTCAAAATACCCCATGTACCCCAAAACCCTAACCCACCCTGACCCCTAAAAATACCCCTGTACCCCAAATCCTAAACGCACCCTGAACCCTAAAATTATCCCCCACTCTCCAAAACCCTTACCAATCCGACCCCTAAAATTACCCCAGCACACCAAAACCTAAACACATCTGAACCCCAAAAATACCCCAGCACCCCAAAACCTTAAATGCACTTGGAACCCTAAAAATACCCCCTACTCCCCAAAACTCTAACCCACCCTGACCCCTAAAAATACCCCTGTACCCCAAAACTTTAATTTGCACAGTGACTCCATTATACATAGTAAGTGCATGCTAAGTAATGGAACATGCGTAGTAAATGCATGCTACGTAAATGCATGCTAAGTGATGGCATCTGCGAACTAAAATATGCGTAGTAATGGTAATACGAAGTAATGAGCGCGTCGTAAAGGTAGAATACCCTTTCCATCTCATGCCTTTCTGTCTTAAGCTCCTTTTTCAAACCATAACCAGTTGCTTCTCACAAAGCCCCTCTAATGATGACACCTAAATCACTAATTACCATAAAGAAACTGGAGCAAATGCAGAAAAGGGTTTCCTTAGCAGGCAAGAGTAACTACAATAACTGATGGACTGACTACTAACTTTGGGCTCACGGGTGGCATGCTACTCGCCCAAAGCGCTTCAAGGCCTCTTCAGGCCGAGTAAGCACTGAATAAATACAATTTCAATTCAATGTCAGTGGATAATGCTGAGGGCCGGTGGATATATGGAGTTCAGAGGCTGCAGCATTTACAACATAGTTAGGGTGTTCATGCATTTGGCACATTAATTGCCACATAAGTTGAACATTTACAGATTTTACAAAGATGGTATTTCTAGCTCTAACGGGTGATTATAATACTGACACAGAATTTGCTACATTTTTTTTTTTGCCACATAATTTATACAAACTTCCCGCATAATTTCAGACAATGGTTTGGTAAAGGCGGTAAAGCTCTGCAGACTGGTTTGTGCCATGATGATAATAATACATTTATTTCATAGGAACCTTGACATATTTTCCATTATTCACAGTTTCCTGTGAAATATCAGATTTTATGCCTCCCAATCAATTGTTTCGTGCCCTCCACGCCACTTCAGTTTGGACCCAGCGTATGCAAATTAGTCTTGAACCTACCCCATAGTGAACAGTTTAGCCTCAACTGCCAGGCCAGGTCCTTCATGAACTGGAACAAAAGTGACCCAGGACCGGTTTCAACCTTGTAGGTGCCCCTCAACCTGGTATATCTTGGTTTCAGTAGCACAGTGAGTATAGGGCACATGTCTGGGCATACCCGTCACACTTAGGGCATCAAAAACAAGGTGATGGATGGAATACATGAATTAATTTCAGTCATAGGAATCGCTCGGGCCTCATCCCAATACATTTTTTCCCCACCATGCCAACTCAGTTTGGACTCAGCCATATGCAAATCAGTCTTGACCCTGCAATATATAAGTCATATTATGAGGCAGAGGTTCTTGAGGACATTTCTGTGGGAAACGGTTGGTTCATGATTCAATGTGATTAGAAACGGAATTACAAAGACTGGTGAACGGTTTGGTGATGTGGTTGGACGTCTGATACATAAAATACTAATACCTACCATGATTATTTTATTGTGCATCGTTGGCCTAACATTTGTATTTAATTTCTTATGTGTTTTAGAAATGGTTAAATTGTGCATGCAAGGAAGAAGACAGACCACCAGCCAGACAGAGGACGAGATTGGAAGGGACAGCTTGGAAGCCAGGGTGCTTGAAGAGTTAAGAGCACCGAAGGAGTCAAGAGGAAAGAAAGAGACTGAATAATACAGTATTTTAAGTAGCGTGGTTTGCGATGATTTATATAGTCAGATGGAGGTGTTGTGAAAGTGTATTTAGAATGAACAAATACAGTGTGTTTAATTAAATGAACGGCTCATAAATTTTATAATGAGCTGCGTTTATCACACCAAGGCTTTTTAAGGTGACAGGACTGGGCATCATACCCACTTCCATTTTGTTGTACGTTGCACATTTTAAAATGAACCCGGCATTTCATTTTTCTGTCTGTGCAGCTGGGGTTAAAAATGTGTCTTTCAGCAATTCGAAAAATGCTATTATTTCAAATAGTTGTATGGACTTGTTTTTGTAGTGTCTTTAAGATGTCTCTTCTTCTTGTTCCTGGTGTCCTGGAGCATGGAGCAGGGCTCGACAGTAACTTTAAAAGGCCACTCCCTCTGGCTGGAGGAAGGTGTGTGTAATTTCAAATGTGCCTTGTTTTCTCTAGTATAGTACAATACAGGATTAAGTATTGCTTTCATACCAAGCCGTCTCCATGTCAGACTTTTATTTGACTTTATACTCAGAATATTTGTGCATTATTTTGTCTTGTGTTAGGCTGTATTTCGTTCTGGCTATTCCATGAAAATAAAGGTGAGCCAAATGCTAATTCTCACTTATTTGAATTTTTTCAATTTATTTACATTTTGATTTGATAGACTATTTTTGCTTTCTGTAATGGTATTGAATTTTAAATAAATCTTCATTGTTTTGACTTTGAGCCTTGTGTGGAATAAGTTGATTGGACTTGTTTAATCCAGCGTCATCTTACTTTGGGACTCACACAAGGACCACAATCCCCAAAATGCATGCGTAAGAATACTCATACAGTGTCAACAGTTTGGGAGAACCCATTAGCGCCAACACTCCTTGACACAGGAATTGGGTTACGATTTGTTGTACCTATGCCTACACATAATGCCTCAAGGAGCCGTAGGGTCTGTGATGTGATGATCGCATGATACCCAGTATGGAGACTGCGGTCCTTGTCAGGTCTCGCCTGAGACAGTGCATATGCAGTCACTTGCAAGACATTTTGTTAGCTTACAGTGGGCTTAGAGCCCACCCATTGCTCACCATTAGTTGCCTTCATTGCCACTTTCATTTTTTTGCTTCTCATTTCTTAAAGGATGCAGACTTTACACTCCCTTCTTGTGCTTGACCCTCCGCTTGAGCATGGCCAAAGTACATGCGCCATTTCCCAGCTCGGGTTTTCGGAGCTTCTGTTTTCTTTTTGTTGATGTAGTCTGTGGGAGTGCCTGTATTTGTGAGCTGGTTCCCTTATATGATTCTTTCACCCTTTCCCCATCCTTGTTGTTGCTTGCCACCACCACTGTCTTTGTTGTTGCTTGCCCTCACCCCTGTCTATGTTGTTGTTTGCCTTCTCCCGCTGTCCATGATGTTCTTTCCACCCACCTACTGTCTGTGTTGTTGCATGCCCCCATCCACTGTCTATGTTGTTGTTTGCCTCCTCCTGCTGTCTGTGCAGTTGCTTGCTACAACTGTTGTCTATGTTGTTGTTTGGCTCCTCCTGCTGTCTGTGTTATTGCTTGCCCCCACCAGCTGTCTATGTTGTTGTTTGGCTCCTCCTGCTGTCTGTGCGGTTGCTTGCCCCCACCTTCTGTCTATGTTGTTGCTTGCCTCCTGCTGCTGTCTGTGTTGTTGCTTGTCCCCACCCACAGGCTATGTTGTTGTTTACGTCCTGCTGCTGCCTGTGTTGTTGCTTGCCCGCACCCTCTGTCTATGTTGTTGTTTGCCTCCTCTCGCTGTATGTGCTGTTGCTTGTGCCCACCTGCTGTTGGTTTTGTTGCTTGCCCCACCCGCTGTCTATGTTGTTGTTTACCTCCTCCTGCTGTCTGTGTGGTTGCTTGACCTCATGAACTGCCTATGTTGTTGTTTGTCTCCTCCTGGCGTCTGTGCAGTTGTTTGTCTCCACCGACTGACTATGTTGTTGTTTGCCTCCTTCTGCTGTCTGTGTTGTTGCTTGCCCCCACCCGCTGTCTATGTTGTTGTTTGGCTCCTCCTGCTGTCTGTGTTGTTGCTTGCCCCAACCACTGTCTATGTTGTTGTTTGCTTCCTTGTGCTGTCTGTGTTGTCGCTTACTCCCACCCGCTGTTTGTGTTGTGGTTTTCATCCTCCTGCTGTTTGTGTTGTTACTTGCCCCCACCCGCTGTCTATGTTGTTGTTTACCTCATGCTGCTGTGTGTGTTGTTGCTTGCTCCCTCCCGCTATGTTGTTGTTTGCTGCCTCCCGCTGTCTGTGCAGTTGCTTGCCCCCACCCACTGTCTAAGTTGGTGTTTTCCTCCTGCTGCTGTCTGTGCGGTTGCTTGCTCCTACCAACTGTCTGTGTTGTTGTTTGCCTCCTCCTGCTGTCTGTGCGGTTTCTTGCCTTCACTCACTGTCTATGTTGTTGTTTACCTCCTGCTGTTGTCTGTGTTGTTGCTTGCCCTCACCCGCTGTCTATGTTTTTGTTTGCCTCCTCCTGCTGTCCGTGGTTGCTTGCACCCACCCGCTGTCTACTCATGGTTGTGTTGTTGCTTGCCCCAACCACTGTTTATGTTGTTGTTTGCCTCCTCCTGCTGTCTGTTTTGTTGCTTGCCTCTATGTTGTTTGTCTCCTGCTGCTGTCTGTGTTGTTGCTTGCCTGCACCCTCTGTCTACATTGTTGTTTTCTTCCTGCTACTGTCTGTGTTGTTGCTTGCCCTCACCCTCTGTCTATGTTGTTGTTTTCCTCCTGCTGCTGTCTGTGTTGTTGCATGCCCGCACCCTGTCTATGTTGTTGTTTTTCTCCTGCTGTTGTCTATGTTGTTGCTTGCCCCCACCCGCTGTCTATGTTGTTGTTTACCTCCTGCTGCTGTCAGTGTTGTTGCTTGCCCCCACCCGCTGTCTTTGCTGTTGTTTGCCTCCTGTTACTGTCTGTGTTGTAGGTTGCCCCCACTGCTGCCTATCAGTTCTCTCTCCCTCTCTATCCTTGTTGCACCCTGTCTGCTCTCCCTCCCTCTGTGTTGCCTCCCTCCTGTTGACCCTACCCTCCCGCCATGTTACCTTCCCTCTCACTTAGTGTTGCCTCCCACTCCTCAATACAAACAAGCATTTACAATGCAATGGTCTCGGCATTGTTAAAGATAGAGCTGTTGGCATTGCTCATGACATTATTCTTGTTTTTGTTTTTAAAACATTTAACGAAACGGCATTGTTATGTACAATGTCAATAGCTTAATCACTCTCCAATGCGAGACCTATTGCATTTGCACTCACACACAGAGCCACACACACACAGCCACCCACACACAGAGCCACCCACACACACAGAGCCACTCACAGAGCAACCCACACACAAATAGAGCCACCCACAGAGCCACCTACACACACAGAGTTACCCACACACAGACAGAGCCACCACGCATAGAGCCAGACACACAACCACACAGCCACACACACAGAGCCACATCCACAGAGCCACACACACAGAGCCACACATACACACACAGTGGCTTCCACAAACCTTCCAGCACCTGAGACGGCCCGCAAGAGCGAGATGTGCGAGCCCACCATCTTCAGCCACGACTGCTAGGAGAGATCTTCACTGGCTCCCTGTTCAGTATAGAATCTCTTTTAAGATTCTTTGTCTTACATACAGGGCCCTCGTGGCTGGCTCTGAGGATGCACTTGGGTCTTTGCTTACTCGCTACATCCCCACCAGATCTCTTCGATCTGCTAGTTTATCTCAATTGGTAGTGCCTCGCACTAGACTAGCCAGATGGGGAGCGAGAGCTTTTTCTGTTGCTGCCCCTAAGCTCTGGAATTCTCTTCCAATTGAGTTTAAAATACTCCCCTCAATTGATTTGTTTAAAAAGGCCCTTAAGACGTGGTATTTTACCAAGGCTTACCATTAAGAGACTACTGATTTGATCTGCATGCTGCTTTATTTGATTTAGGCGCCTTGACGCCCATTGGGCTAAGTCCGCGCATGATAAGACTCACTTCATTCATTCATTCACCAGGAAGGCTAACTCGCCCCATCTTGTACTGCAAACCTCAACTATTATTGTTCCCATATCTTGCCATTTGACTTTCCTATTTTCGTATTCCTTCTCAATTTATATTCAACTAAGGTTGTGTAATCTGATATATAATGCCTTAAAAAGAATATAATTATTAAACACAAAAATAATAGGCAAGAAAAAACACGAGCCCTATTTATGTAGGCTCAGAGTAGGAGTCGAAAATATGGCATTAAAAGCTGAACCAATCTAGTGCAAAGATGCACAACGAGCAGCTATTAAACAAATAATTAAAATTCGAATGGATTCTGTGATGTTTAAAAATGAAAACTGAAAACGATGCAACGCTTGAGATAAGCCTATGATAAGATGAAGAAAGTATTTTGTGGTCCTACACTATTCAAGTGATTGGGGATGAATCACATAGGTGATGAAACTGGAGCATGGCGGCCAAGGCTAGCACATTTGATTTGCTTGGTTAGCGCTCTAGATGGAATTGTAACGTCACAAACGAGGGAAATGCATACCGTCCCGAACTCGCTCTTACTGATGTTAACAGGGAACTGGCACGCGAACGGAAGACACAAATTATGAGGTAAAGCCCGTGGCCATATTGGACTGCAGTCATAATAATTTTGCGCCCTTACTGACCGAAATGAAAACGAACGAAACAGGCTATTTTTCACCGCGAAGAGTGAGAATGATTCTTTCACTCCAGCATGTCGGATTCGGAACGGGTTATTTGAAATAAGCGAGCATGTGCGGTGTGTCGATGGGAAGGTGGCACCCGCCAGAGAAGGCGGACCCGGATACAAGCTCAGGCCGGAGGGGAGATAGCCGTTATCAAGCTGCGGCGCCGAGTCCGGTCCCTGTGATTTGGAACATGGGGACGCTGAAGAGGCTGCAACAGCTCTGTGAGGACTTGCAGCACCCGGACAAGGTGGCGCGCTTTCAGCGGCTGTGTGGGGTAGGGGAAGCCGTGGAGAAGCATTCCGGGGCGGAAGATATCGTAGCCAATGGACGGGAGCATCAGGAGCTGCGGCACAGCCCACCCAAGGACAGGGTTTGGGGTAAAGGACAGCGCAGGAACTCTCTAAACGGGGAGGAAGGCCAGCCTTTCGTGATCAGACTCCTGTCTGCCGAGGATAAAAAAAATGCTCCGTTCCCAGCCCCGCCACGCACGAAATGGCCGAACTTTCGGATGCAAAAAAAAAAAAAAACAAACACGCCCGCCAGCGAAAAAAGGGCCGGCCTGCCAAAATTCGAAAAGTAGCAAAAAACACGCCCCCGAATCCGAAAAGGACGGGACCTGTTCGGAGAGACAAACCTCTTCTCCAATGGCTGGCCAGCATTCAAGAGGCCAGCCAATGGAGAAGAGGGGCGGGTTCAAGCCCCTCTTCTCCAAGTCATTAAATCTCGCGAGCGAGACTGCGCAAGCGCAGCCTTCGCTAGCCGAGACCTAAAAAGCGGTATGACGCAACCAGTGCTGGTCGCGTGACATCACTTTTGCCATGCTGCACAGCAGCCGTACTGCTGTACAATATAGGTGAAAACATTGATTGACAAAGCCCTTATCTCACGTAGACGGGACCTATTTGCTTTTCCAATGCTCGTTATTTGCGGGGCACAAGTCAGGGATAGACGCGGGTACACAGCGTCCTCCCATTATTTTCACAGGGTGGACGCTGTCCACTCTGCAAGAAGTTGGGCCCCACAGAAATATGCTGAACCTGTCCCGCTGTAATTTTCCGGCACTGGGACACATTCAGCAGCGCCTGCATGTTGTCTGCTTTCTTTCAGAGCAGCAACGTGCAGGCGGGGAGGGGGCTATCATATTTCAGACTCCAGCGGGGCCCATAGCAAAGGCGGAATTGAAGGGCCATCAGGCCTCCTTTTGGTCCACTATCCTAGTTGGGAGAAATCTGACCGTCACACCTAGATGCAAGGGAGGCGAAACAAAGTCACACAGCTCTTCACAAATACTTATGAGAGACAAGCTTTTCACTTTGTTTCATCCCTGTATATAAGAGCTGTGCATGCACAGTAAGAATGTCAAATGTGCTGGTCTGTCCCAGTATTTACACAAATAACATTTTAAATACCATTATTGTATTTTTTATAGGCACTAATCAACCCAATGCAGGGTGTCAGAGCGCTTTATATCACACATGCACATTATACATTCCCAATAAAACGTATACATTTGTAAAATCAATGCACAGGATACGTTACATAAGACAGTTAGGGTTACAAGGCGTTGTAGTCACCGGTCCTTTATAGCTCGCTATGCTATATTGTAAGGATTTCAATTTATGAACTGCAAGGAACAAAATGATCTCTGTGTTAGAAACAGTAATCCACTTACCTAGCTACATAAAATACAAATCTGTCATTTGCATGTTACATGATGTGCTTTGCAGGAGACACATTAACCCACAATGCTACTTTGATTCAAAACTGGGACTCGAGAAAACACAGAACTCTCCAGCAAATGTGTTACCCTCCAAAATTACCATTCCATTATTATTGTTCCCTGGAATTTACCGGGCACACAAAGATCTCTGCAGCAGGTGCCTTAACCCCATAAGGCATTTCAAAATGCAGACTTTTGTAACCAACTAAACAGAATGTATTTACTGCTACGTTTCTCCTTGTTCTCAATTTCTTTGTGGCAGAGTTTCAACAAAAGTTGAGGCCCATCCTTTGCGTCAGGGGATGCGTCACTTTTTTGGCACAACCCCCACGCAAACTATCTTTTGTTAAATCTCGTAATGCACTCAAATGTACTCCTGATAGACCTGAGAAACATATTTGTGAGGTGTTAATATGTGATGCCACTTCCTGTGATGCAGTGCCGTGATGTCGCGCTGTGATGTCATGACCCATTATGTCACCTGCATACTACCTAATTTGGTTAGGCCCCCCGTTTCTTTTTTTAGGACTTGTGCCCTGGTTATTTGGATGTTAAAACTTGTAAAAATCAGCCTGCGTTTGAAGAGCTGCCCTGCAGACGGCAGAGAGAGGGCGGACGTCTGTGCACAGTGTAGCGCCTAGACAAGCCTGACTGAACAGGGGGTGTCGCTGAGCAGCCCACCGTGCGCTTCTTTGACGATACTCGAGTCACGTGATGAAGGTTTTACTTAAGTCTGATGATGTGGGTCTGTGACGTGGAGCAAGGTTTCTGGAGGGAGGACGTGCAGCACCTTGGAGAGCTCCTCGCACACGTGCTACAGGGAGACGCCAGGCTTGTGAAATGTCCCTCGGCGCACCCTGTACCTTTAGAAAGGCTCCGGGGGTCCTTCCCTTGCAGCACTGAAGCATCCGTCTGCTGAGCTCACACTGCGGGTGCTGCTGGTGGTGGTGAGGGTGGGGGGTGGGGGAAGGGGGGGGGGGGGGTTAAGCACAGCCAAAAGGTGAGAAGACAATGAAAGACCATTTCACAGATATCCTCGCTATCACCCTCCAACAGTGCCTCTCATCTCCCCATAGCCCCTCTCTCACGTGTATTTCATTTGTTTTATAGCGCCTTACATACATGTATAGGGCGACGGAGCACTTTTCATCATACACACACAGAGACAGTGAATTATATATGTGTAAATCAGTGTATAGATAATGTTACATAAGACAAAGGTGAAGTGTCGGATTCCCATGCCATCCACACTGGTAGGCATTTCTTCAGAGTGCTTGGTCACAAGAAGCACAAACAGGGTTCACATACTAATTTGTTTCTACCCAAATAACTTTTTAACAAAATCAGGATAATGAAAGACTGAGCAAAAAACATAACTTTATAACCTGTACCTTGCAGTTTGCATGCAGCTCTTAGATGGCAGTTCATAGCTTACTGTGCTAGATTACAATCGTAACTTAAGAGCTGCACAGTATCAAAAGGATCTCTGCGACAAAAGCAGAAACCCACTAAGCTATGTACATCACATAATGTTCTGTAATGTGTAAGTCATTCTTGGGTAGTCTGTGTTTCTATTCATTGGTGAATGGTCGGCCTGCAGTCATTATTGGGTAGTCAGTGTTTCTATTCATTGGTGGAAGGTTGGCCTGCAGTCATTATTGGGCAGTCAGTGTTTGTATTCATTGGTGGATGGTCAGCCTGTGGTCATTATTGGGCTGTCAGTGTTTGTATTCATTGGTGGATGGTCGGCCTCCAGTCATTATTGGTCAGTCAGTGTTTGTATTCATTGGTGGATGGTCGGCCTCCAGTCATTATTGGTCAGTCAGTGTTTGTATTCATTGGTGGATGGTCAGCATACAGTCATTATTCGGTAGTCAGTGTTTGTATTCATTGGTGGATGGTTGGCCTGCAGTCATTATTGGGTAGTCAGTGTTTGTATTCATTGGTGGATATTCAGCTTGAGGTCATTATTGGGCAGTCAGTGTTTGTATTCATTGGTGGATGGTCGGTGTGCAGTCCTTATTCGGTAGTCAGTGTTTGTATTCATTGGTGGATGGTCGGCCTGCAGTCATTATTGGGCAGTCAGTGTTTGTATTCATTGGTGGATGGTCGGCCTGCAGTCATTATTGGGCAGTCAGTGTTTGTATTCATTGGTGGATGGTCGGCCTGCAGTCATTATTGGGCAGTCAGTGTTTGTATTCATTGGTGGATGGTCGGCCTGTGGTCATTATTGGGCAGTCAGTGTTTGTATTCATTGGTGGAAGGTTGGCGTGCAGTCATTATTGGTCAGTCAGTGTTTGTATTCATTGGTGGATAGTCGGTGTGCAGTCATTATTGAGCAGTCAGTGTTTGTATTCATTGGTGGATGGTTGGCATGCAGTCATTATTGGGCAGTCAGTGTTTGTATTCATTGGTGGATGGTCGGCGTGCAGTCATTATTGAGCAATCAGTGTTTGTATTCATTGGTGGATAGTCGGCGTGCAGTCATTATTGAGCAGTCAGTGTTTGTATTCATTGGTGGATGGTCGGCGTGCAGAGCCATTATTGGGCAGTCAGTGTTTGTATTCATTGGTGGAAGGTGGGCATGCAGGGGCGTAACAAATGCCCCCGCAGCCCCTGCGGTACGGGGGCCCCTGAGCTCTAGGGGCACCCTAAGTGCACTGTACACTACACTTACACTCACAGACGCGGCACCGCCTGTGGCTTGAGCGTGCTGTTCCAGCAAGCCTGGGGCTTGCAGCAGTCTGCTGGAAGCCTCACCCAACTGCTTGCTACAATGTATCATTATTGAGCTTTTCAATCCCTGCGGCGCAGCCTCTGACTATCAGCCTGACGTCATTGCTGCGGATGTCATATCCTGCTGTTGGAGCGCGGCCCGCGCGAGGAGTTTGTTTTGCGAGCCTTACGGCGGCTGGCTAGTTTGAGGCAGTGCTGCGGAGAAGCGCTGCAAATAATCATGGCGCAGGCCACGGCGCTCTCAGCGCTGCCTGCTGCAGCTCTCACTGGCCCGGACCACCCCCTGCTATCAGCTGTTATTACCTGCTCTTCCCCGCTTCATTACCTATATAACCGCATTACCGCAATTGGGTGCTGAGATAATTCAGTCTGTCACAGGACGTCCCTGTAGGAGTCAGGAGAGCTGAGCGGCCTGGATGACTATCACTGGAGGCGGACTGGGGCTAGGCGGCAAACTGAAATTGCTACGGCCTGCGGTGACTCAAGGCCTGAGTGAATCTGTCTGCAACCAGCCTTGCAGACCACGGTCGCTGCCCTCCATTATGGAGCGCTGAAAGCGGAAGGCAAGAATTGGATAAGAGGGTTAAAAGCCGTTATGGGAGTCTGGCAGCTAACCTGCTGCCAAAAAGTGTCCAGGGCCTCGTCAGCAGGCACTTGACCCATGATGGTAAGAGAACTTTTTCATTTACATTGTGAAAGTACATACTGAGATGTGTTAACATCGAGCTTTGCGAGGGAAAGGTTGGTGTTTTTCCCGAATATAGGTCCCGTACAGTGACTGCTTCCTAAATTAATTTAAAGCAAGATCTGTTTTATATTTAATTAGCTCCTCTGCATATCCATTCACAATCCTGCAGCACTGTCGCGCTGCAAATAGTAACATGCATTAGTGTCGTTGAGCAACATAATTTGAAAAGTCATTGTTTTTAAATACATACGCAAAAACTATTTAAGACAATGCACGCTATATTTTATTGCATTGTATGTAAATGGACCTGTGTTACAATCAGGGCCTTATCCCATACACTGAAGGCACATATCTCTTTTCAGCTATTTAATGGGCATATTGTGACAGGTGATAAACTCTGTGATCTTTCTCATATGCAAGGACATCTACACCCTTTAAATAAGTGAATGCTTTTCTACTAATCAACATTTCTATATTGTATTGATTGATGTGATTTATGGCAGCGACTCTGGACTGCCCCTTTGAATCTCCAGACTGACTTTGAGTATGACTGGCATCGCTGTACCTACTGTCCACAGTGCACGCACAACACAGATCATCTGATGCTGTGAACCTGCACACCCCTTTTGTTGCCTGTGTCAAACTTTAACCAGTTCTCTTTTGGTCTGTCAGCATCTGCCATATGTTTGGATCCTCTCATAAGGGGACATATCGTTTTACACACAACAGCGCCCTGGCTGGCAGTAATCCACATATGCCCCAGCCTCACTCTCCTGAGCCTTGCCTGGTGCAGAGTGTCTGTGGTCACTGTCCGATCAGGTCAAAAGGGCACTAGGTTAGTTCCCTTCCATTTCCGGTGCTTTGCAGCTGTTTTAAGATCTCCTTAGAGTTTCACATTGCTCAAATAGGTGTAATTTCTGATATTTTTAAGTTTCCCTCTTCTACATTGCTTGATTTTGCTCGGTAGAAAGTGTCACTCATAATCCTTGAAATGTCACTCATAATTACACTGAAATTATGAAAATATCACACATAGCAATCGGAAACCTTGGCAGCTATTAGACAGGGTCCGTCTGAACTCTGGGACCTAGTGTTAAAGTTAACTTGTCGCTCAATGCTTGCTCATATATTACAAGGTGCATGCACCAGGAGCCCTGGTAGCAAAAATTATATTTCTGAAATCTTTTGATATCGATTCCGCGCAAGAAGCTCCAAGTTACCCCGAAGCCCCCTGTGTGCCACTCACGGCAGAAACCCTTTTTAGCCAAATGTACTTAGTATAACACTGCGCCTGGCGGCTAGTTCTATGTCTTGTAGCGCGAGGAAATATGTCACTTAAATACCACACCATATGCATTTTAGGGAAGCATGCTGAGCCAGCACACGGCGCAGCTGTGTGGTCTTCAGCCTCAGGGTGGGGCATCAGGTGGGCAGGGGCCAGGGTTGGGCTGACTGAATTGTCATGCGCAGTCAGTGTGAACTGTACGTGCGGACTGGACATACACGGACCCACGACTACAGGGCTAAGCATGTTACCTGCCAGGGAAGCACAGACACAGGTTGCAATGCTCGCTCTTAGTCTGACTGTGCTGGAAAAGCACTGACCCCGGTGTCCTGTCCTGTAGAAGCCCGACCATCTCTCGGCCCCGGCTTCTGATTTCTCTTGCGGCAGCGGCGCACGCGCCACCGTCCTCGGCTGCACGGGCGCGAGGTGCTGACGTCACGTCTGTTGATTTGCTGAGCGCTGCGCGGAGCTCGTGCAGATACAGAGCGGGCACTGCGAACCACACAGAGCGGTGCGGAGGCATGGGGAGTTGGCAGCACGGACAACTTGCCCACGCCGGTGAGTGAGGGAGAGGGGTTCCGAGGGTCCCACTCCTGGGAACGCTTATTCCTTGCTCCGGGAGGAGCGAGATCACTCTCAACCTGCACTTACCTCAAAATGCACGGGACACTTTTAACCTGCATCAAGTGCACTTACCCCTGCCTGCATCAGGCGTACTAACTACAACTTGCACAGAGAGAAATCACATCACCTGAATTACGCCCATTTACACTGCAGATGTGATGGGGCTTTTGCCTGCATCTATGACACTTACAATTACAACACGAATTCTGGACGGAGGAATTGGTCTCATCTTGCATCTTGGGGCACTTACGGCACTAGGCATATTTGTTGTAATTCAGCTTTTAACTGTTCCTGGGGCTTTGGCATTCACTAGTTACGCCCCTCACACTGTGACAGTTACAACATAGGAGCTAGTATGACAGCGCCAAGGGGACTTATTAGCAACATGTACAAGAGCCATGTACGTCCAACTGCAGCCCCTTGAACATATGCCCTGACCCCACCTCACCTTGGGGGTTAAATATAGCACTGGAGCACTTGAAGATCCTGTACTGAGCACTTGCTTCGCTCTGTACCAGGGACATTTACGTCAACATAAAGCCCCGCCATTTGATGTCCCCAGGGCAAATATCGTATCGGAGCAGTTGCAGAACCTTGTATTGGGTGCTTAACTCACCCTGCTCCAAGGGCATTTACATCATCTTGCAGGCTGCAGCCCCTCTGGGATAAATACAGTATCGGAGCGCGTGCACAAGGTGCACGTTAAGCAACACCCACCGTACACACCCGGGGACAGTGACAGCATCGGAGCACTTACCGCACCTTGCACTCGTGGCACTTTACGCATTCTCCAGCTCCTTCGCCTCATGGCACTTGGGGCAGCCGTAATGCCGGGTCACTTATTACAGTTGGCACTTCTCGCTCCCCTGGACATCTCACGCTCTGGTGCCGGGGGTCGCGGGGGTTTACGGTGTCAGAATTTACGTGAATCTTATCCTGGTACATGTGCAGGCGGATGCACCGACACCACGTTCGCAATGGCACTTATTGCAGTAGGTACTTTGTTGAAACACAGTGAGGGCAATTATGGTGTCTGGGCGCTTTGGTGCCACCGAAGGATGGAGAGGATAAAGTAGTAGCCTTCACGGGGTGCAGATGCAGCAATTAAGCCAAACTACACTGCAAGGAGCAGAGGGGCTTACTGTTCCACAATTTACCACAAAAGCAAACTGCATTATCGGCGATTTTGCAGCAACAGTATCCTGCCTCAGTCATTTTCAGCAGCTGCACTTCCTCTATGTCTTCCACAGTGAGGGGTGTGTGCCCTAAAATTACCAAGGAGTGCCCCCAAAACCCCAGAGAATGCCTGCCTCCAGCACTCACAGAAACTTCCCCTGTTTCGTTAAGTGTCAGGTTCTTGCAGGAGGAGCGCTCACACCAACCTGCAGCATGAGTACTTGACTGTGCTTGCAAGAGTGGGCACAAGGGCGCTGCTCCAGGCACTTACACAACTTGTAGCATAAGATGCCCTACCAGTCAGAACTTCGCAGCACACTTCATCGGGAAGCTTGGGGCAACCTGCACTTGCAGCAGTGGCACTTAGAGCAGTTTTTACCGCTGCATTTACAGTACTTGTGTCAGCTGAGCACCTGTTGCATCAGGTGCCTCCTATGGCGCGTGGGCACCTGCAGCTGCCCTCGTACACTGTGTAGAGCCCCCACCCAACACAACCCTTCAGGTGTCCTACATATGCACCATGGGAGCGTGAAAGCTGGATAACCTTGTAAAACAACACGTGTGGTGCGCGCTGAGTGAAACAATCCCAAGATAACGTGGTTACTCTGTAACGTTCGCGCTGGGATTAAGAGTGCAGATAGAGCGGTTTAAACATGAGAAGCGATGATTAGCGCCAAAATTAGCTGATGAGCATCCTGTATGTTCGCCGTATAACCTGCATGGCCAGACACCTGTCATCACTCATTATGATCACGTCTGCCGAGGATTGTATAAACAAACCTCCGTGCACTTATTTTGACGTGCACTCACACACAAGACACTCTTTGTGTTTAAGGAGCGAGATATATATATATTTTTTTACATCTCTGTTTGTAAGAGGGTGACATTTCACATGCCATGCACATTACGTCGGGTGGGGGGCACAGCTCATTTGTATGGCCATAAAGACCCTGTAAAAAAGCCCCGCAGACCCTTCTCATGGCCCTCCGTGACTCCCATGTGAGATACAGATTAGTGATAACTAATTGATGTACGGCGGTAGGTGGTGGGCCGCACTGCCAGGGGGGTCCTCATTGTGCTTTGCAGGAGGCCCCCTCATGTTTTGTTACGCCACTGTGGGCGTGCAGTTATTATTGGGCAGCCAGTGTTTGTATTCATTGGTGGATGGTCGGCGTGCAGTCATTACTGTGCAGTCAGTGTTTGTATTCATTGGTGGATGGTCGGCCTGTAGTCATTATTGGGCAGTCAGTGTTTGTATTCATTGGTGGATGGTCGGCGTGCAGTCATTATTGGGCAGTCAGTGTTTGTATTCATTGGTGGATGGTCGGCGTGCAGAGCCATTATTGGGCAGTCAGTGTTTGTATTCACTGGTGGATGGTCAGCGTGCAGAGCCATTATTCGGCAGTCAGTGTTTGTATTCATTGGTAGATGGTTGGCCTGTAGTCATTATTGGGCAGTCAGTGTTTGTATCCATTGGTGGATGGTCAGCGTGCATAGCCATTATTGGGCAGTCAGTGTTTGTATCCATTGGTGGATGGTCAGCGTGCATAGCCATTATTGGGCAGTCAGTGTTTGTATTCATTGGTGGATGGTCAGCGTGCAGAGCCATTATTGGGCAGTCAGTGTTTGTATTCATTGGTGGATGGTCAGCGTGCAGAGTCATTATTCGGCAGTCAGTGTTTGTTTTCATTGGTGGATGGTTGGCCTGCAGTCGTCATTGGTTAGTCAGCGTTCCTACTGGTTACTTGGTCTGCACCCTTGGTATTGTAGTCAGGCTGCCCGCCGGCATGTTAATCGGAGCTCGGGTCCCTGTGCACGCACTGGCAGTCATTCCTCACTTCCAGGACGCAGTGGAGGGAATATTAGTGAATCAGCTGGTATTTGCTATCGACAAAGGATGGGTTTGCAGGGTTAACTGGTCTTCAGGGTGAGGGCTGACTGAAGGTAGTAATGACAGCTAAGCTACAGAATTTTCTCAACTCATCACCAGTTCAGTTGTGGTCTGGCCAAGGAGAAAGAGGCTTTGACCCAAAGTGCAGTCTCCCCTTGGTTTGTGTCTCTGTCATTGAACTCATTCACAAACAGTAGATTTGGGGCATTAATCTGCTTTTCTGGATGTCACAGGGTAAGTTGGTCGTTTACCAATGAGATTTGGTGTAGTTAATGAGATTCAGATGTTTATCGCTTAGTATTAGCACATGAAGCCTGTCAGTTGCCTCTCTCAAGTTGAGGGAGGCCCAGACTGACTGCTGGTAGTCACTGCAATTGGAAAAACATGTTCCCCATAAATACCATGGAAACCTTAGCCTGACATTCCAGTAATGTTCCAGTAATCCAAGGATGTTCTTTTTCAGAACCACTCATATTTAGGTATTGCCAACGACAGCACATGCGCTGTTGCTTGCAAGAATGTTTTTGTACCTACGGGGGGGGGGGGGGGGGGGGGTTGGGGGGGGTTGGAGCCTAGGCATTGCTTGCCATTGGTTGGCTTCTTCATCACTCTCATTTCCTTGCTTCTCTGTGGTCAGCACATGCCAGTTTTACTTCCTTTTCATGTGTTTGTCCCTCCCCTGGTGCATGGCTCAACTACTGCTTCCTTACCCAGTGTCTTTCCATGGCTCTCCCTTTTGGAGATACTTTTTAATTTTAGTTACAGCACACCGTAAGAGTGCTTGTGTTTGCAGGCTGTCTCCACCCCTCCCACCCCGCTCGGCTGATTGCCCACTTCTATCCTGCATTGTTGATTGCCGACATTATTGATTCCCTACTTACCCCACCCAGCATTGTTTTGCTTTGTCCCAACTCTCTTTGGCTTCTGTGTTCCTTTGCCCCTGCGCTCCCATACCGCCGTCTGTGTCACTTTTCCCCTCTCTCTCTACCTGCCACCCGTGCAGGTTTGCCCCCACCCGTCTGCATTGCCCCAGGACCTTTCATTTAAAAAGCGCTATGAAGCAGACACCGCTGGCTGTGACATATTGCCTTTTCTTCTCCTCCACCAGCCATCCGTGTTGCATCCCCCCTTCTCGACGTATTGCCTGCTGCCTTACTCTACCTCCAGCAAAATAAAAAATAAAATAGGTCTAGGAGAAAGCTATTAACTTTGACAATGGTTTTTTAGCAATGTTGTACAGCAGCGTGGCTGCTATGCAGCATGACAGAAAGTTAAAAAATAAACGCAATGACGATGTGCTGGCTGTGTCACACTGTTGTGTTGTTACTTTTAGCCACACTGTTGTACAACACGGCGAAAAACAAATTTTGCACAGCCAAAAGAGCTAGACTTCTTGGCTTTGCAAATGCTTGTTTATAAAAATTCACAGATGGGAGGCTGACATGCTGCAGCACGTGGTGATGGTTCAGGGTGTCTAAAGATGAACAAAGGCTTGCTCTGACTTCAAATCTACTCTGCGGTGTGGGTTTGAACCTCTTTGAACCCTTTCTGCTCTGCTAATCATTGACAAATGTTCTCCAGCCTGGCAGGGCTAGCAGTGATCCGGCTGTTGCAAAATGGAGAGGAGTTCAGAGAGGCCGGTGCTTTCGAAGGCTGGAAGGACGGGGGGGTGGGGCTGAGTCAAGTCACGTGACTGGCTCTTACACGTGACTGATCCTCCTCAGCTCCAGGCCATCACTTCCTGGCTCCCCTTCAGCACAGACCTTTCGCCCAGTAACATTCCTCAAACTCAAACTGAGTAAAGCTGGGGTTGCCTTGACTAAAGAGGTACCCTCTTTTTATCGTCTTGGGGACACTTTGGGGCATAATTATGAGAGAGTTGCGTCACGTTTGTACCATGCAACGTGGTACATGTATGAAGCAAACCTCTAAGCCAGATTTTTGTAGTCATGCAAGTCACTTTGTGTGGCTCTGAGTGGCTTTAAAAGTCTGGAATAATGCAACGCAGCGCAGCGTAAATCGCTGCGTTGCGCTACTCTTCCCTGGGAAGGCGTTCCATTGGCGTTGTGGTGGGTATACCCATGCAACTCCCATGAATTTTGATGCAGCCCCAGATTTACAAGAACTTGCAAACCTGGGGATGCGCCAACATCTTACACCTTCCCAGGGGAGGCGTAACAAGAAGAAATAGCTCTATTTCTCCTCGTTTTATTCTCTTTCTGTGTGTGATGCATTCTGCAGCATGCATAGAAAAGGAAATAGGCCTCCCATGGTGCAATGGTGCATGCTTTGGTGCTAGGCTGCCAGCGCATGGGAAAGGACAGGAATGAGCCGTATTGACTGAAATATGGCACACATGTGCCCTTTCCCTGTCACGCAGTGCAGCGTTGCTGCGCTGCACTACCTTGCTGCACTGCACTGCATGACGTGGCCATAAATATGGCCCTTTGTCTCTATGGAGTTTCCTTTTCACAAACTGATGCCGTGAATTACTAAGACAGACCAAGGTGCTGCAGCGGGATATTGAGACCACTGTGAAGTGAAAGTAAATGAGATACAGGCGATGATCTGGGCTCTTAGGGCCAAGGTGGTGTTGAGAGTTATTTGGATACAGGCAATGCCGTGGTTCACCGAGACCACCATAACACTGAGAGCCCTTGAGATAGAGGGTAACATTGAGGGTCCTTGAGATACAGATAATGCTGTGGGTTACTGAGTGCATGGTAACACTGAGGGTCGTTGAGATACAGATAATGCTGTGGGTTACTGAGACCATGGTAACAGCGAGAGTTCTTGTGATACAGGGTAACATTAAGAGTCCTTGAGATACAGACAATGTCGTGTGTCACTGAGTCCACGGTAACAACGAGAGTTCTTGAGTTACAGATAATGCTGTGGGTTACTGAGTGCATTGTAACACTGAGGGTCGTTGAGATACAGATAATGCTGTGGGTTACTGAGACCATGGTAACATTGAGAGCCCTTGAGATACAGGGTAACATTGAGAGTCCTTGAGATACAGACAATGTCGTGTGTCACTGAGTCCACGGTAACAACGAGAGTTCTTGAGATACAGACAATGCTGTGGGTTACTGAGTGCATGTTAACACTGTGGGCCGTTGAGATAACAGATAATGCTTGGTTTACTGAAACCATGGTAACAGCGAGAGTCCTTGAGATATAGGGTAACATCGAGAGTCCTTGTTGTACACTGTAACACTGAGAGCCCTTGAGATACAGACAATGCCGTGTGTCACTGAGTCCATGGTAACAACGAGAGTCCTTGAGATACAGACAATGCTGTGGGTTACTGAGTGCATATTAACACTGTGGGTCGTTGAGATACAGATAATGCTTAGCTTACTGGACCATGGTAACAGCGAAAGTCCTTGAGATACAGGGTAACATCGAGAGTCCTTGATGTACACGGTAACATTGAGAGCCCTTGCGATACAGACAATGCCGTGTGTCACTGAGTCCACGGTAACATTGAGGGTCCTTGAGATACAGATAATGCCGTGGGTTACTGAGACCACAGTAACGACAAGAGTCCTTGAGATACAGGCAATGCTGTGGATTACTGATACCACTGTAACACTGAGAGTCCTCGAGATACAGACAATTCTGTGGGTTACTGAGACCACGGTAACATTGAAACAGTGGTCTGTGGTAACCCAGATGGGCATCCGTGACAATGATGGTGGAGCATTGCCTATGGGGTGTACATGCTTGTATGAAACTGGCTCTGTATATACTATACCAAAGTGAGGACAGAGTCCAGTGGAACCCCAAAGGTATGCAGAGGCTGAAGTAGATAGCACCTTACTGTCTATTTGTGGTAGTGTGGGCGAGCAGTAAGGCTTAATCAGAGGACAGTGTTAAGCATTTGTTGTGCACACTCAGGCAGCAAATGATATCACACACTCAAAGACTGAACTCAGTCCAATTTGTTTGTATAAAAAATATTACTTAGTTCTATTTTTTTCTAGAACCAAGCAAGCATGACACAGGTAAGTGTAAATGGTACTTTTCAAGGCAGGTTGAACAATACAAGCAAGCTGAATGAAAGTGTCTTTGTTACAGGTTGGTAAATCTTTTCACTGAAGTGGAAGTAATGGTTAGATTACTTTTGATTACTTTACAGATTACTTTATGGATTACTTTTTCTACTCAGTGTGATATAATCCTAGATATCACACTGGGACATTTCCTAGAGAACATGTAAGTAAAGCAACTCAACACAAAACAATTTTCAAGGAAAAAGAGTCAACATATTCCTATGGAGAAAATATGGTTCTCAGTTAACAGGTAAGTACGTGGTTGTGGGAGTTGGTATTCTGGGGTAAGAACAAGGGTTCCCCCAGGGTCAAGAATGCACTCTTTTTACACCCTCAGCGGCACTAGGGCGGCCGGGTGCAGAGGGCTGAGGCCCAATGTTATCCAATGGGGAATAGGGGGCCTCCGGTTGGTGACTGCTCACGAGCAGGCCCCAAGGTTGTGGGAGCAAAGCTCCTGGGGTTAGGCGCAGGGCAAAGGGGAATCTGAGTTAGCACCCAAAGTACACCGGCAGTGATGGCTGGGTGCAGGGTGCTAGTATGGCGCCGGGTGCCCTATTGATTTCAATGGGGATTCTCCGGTGCAAGAAAGACTGCAGGCTCAGGGTTGAAGATCTTCTAGAGGTGACTACCGTATGGAGAGGTAAGTTAGGATGCCTGAGGATGCTTGGACATCGTCAGATGAGCCACCCAAGGCCGTGGGACGTCCGGTGCAGGGTGTCTTTAGGCGTCTGGTTTTTCTTACCAGCTCTGGTCGAGGTCGGGGGATCCTGCAGCAAGAGGCTGCAGGCTTCGCTTGGAGATTCGAGGCAGGTCAGAGATCACCAGATCAGAGGTCAGGATTGCCGGGGAGACCTCCTCGTAGTGTTGGGCCTCTTGAACTCGGGCCGTTGGCGTCGGGTGCAGTGTGGTGCAGATTCGCGAATTTGGCCGGAGCCAGAGTCTGTGGGAGATACAGTCTTTCTCTTGGAAGGCAGGGCAGGTCCTCGGGGTTCTTGAGGCTGTTGGCTGTGGGACACACAAGGATTTTGCTGGAGCAGGTTCAAGGTGGGGACATGCCGGTATGGCTGGGGCCAAGTCAGTGAGCATCCTCCTTCTTAGTTTCAGCATGGGTTCTTCGGTCCTTCTACTTCTCTTCTGCTTGTCGATTCTTGTCTGAGGAGGGAAGGTTCAGGGGTGCCCCTAAACACTAGATTTAGGAGCGTTACAGGTTAAAGACAGGGACCAATGGGTCAGTTCCCTAGGGTGGGTACACCCCCTATTATGCCACTCTCCAGTAGGAGGAGGGCATATTCCTCACTCTGGTTGGCTGGGTCCCCCCATCTGCAAGATGGCGGGAACTGGGAGTTGTGCTTCACCTCGCCTCCCACACATGAGGTGTGGGGTTGGCAAAGGTGGGCACAGCTCCCTTCCTCACTTGGTTTTCCCGCCGATTCTCCTGCCTAAAGTGGGGTCAGAACCGGTGGGGTCCAGTTGCTAGAAGCAGCAAAGGACTGGGTGGCTCACAACGTTGGCAAGCCTTTGTAGCTATCCCTTCGTGGGACCTGCCTAACCTGGGAGAGGAGGCTTGCCACTTCGTCGAGAATGTGCGTTGATTCAGACCCCGGAGAGCAGCAGGCTCTCGACCCAGGGGTCCAGAAACATGTCTGGTGGTGGCAGCTGGCGTGCAGCCACTCAGCCTGGACACTAGTGTTAGGTGGTTTTTAAGGGGCATTTCTAAGATGCTCTCTGAGTGTATTTTTCATTAAATCCCACACCAGCATCAGTGTGAGTTTAATGTGCTGAGAAGTTTGATATTAAACTTCCCAGTTTTCAGTAAAGCCAGTATGGGGCTGTGGAGTTCATAATGACAAACTCCCAGCACCATGTACTCATAATGGCATTACTGCACTTACAATGTCTAAGAATGGACTTAGACACTGTAGGGGCACCTGTACCCTCACCACTGGTATAGTGCACCCAGCTAGAGGGGTGGCTGACCTATGCCAGGGCAGTGGGTTGTAGGCATGGCACACAGGGATGTGTGCCATGTCGATTCTTCACTTTGTTCTGCACCAAAACACGCAGCCTGCAATGGCAGTGTGTGTGTGTCAGGGTACAGGGCCTCGTAGGGTGGCCCAATAAGTGCTGCAGCCCTTAGAGGCCTTCCCCGGCCACAGTGCCCTTGGTACCTGTGGTACCAATTGTAAAGGACTGACCTGTGGCCAAAGAGTGCCAAGTGGGTTTTGTTTTTAATGCAGTTTAGGGAAAGAACATAGGCCCTGGGTACCTGTTTGGCAGGAAACCAGGGCACCTTCAGTCAAAGTACATCAGCAGTTTAACAAAAAGTGTGGGCAACCATGCAAAAAGTGGGCACTTTCGTACAATGCTACACACCTCAAACTATTCCTAACCTTGCTGAGGGTCTCACCAGCGGCTACAGTGGTCGAGTATCATCATTCGGGTCAGCTTAGAGTGCATGAGTGATTTCGTCCCAAGCTCCCCGTCACATTGCCACAGGTTCCACCTCTGCCCATTGAGTCATACCAGCCTGCCAGTGTGAAGGCTCGGGAAGTATAGCCGCTTTCCACCTCATCACCATCATGATCTAGCCAACCACTGCGCCAAATCGATGAAGTGGCTGGCGACCCCTCCAGCCTGTTGCCACCTATAGAGACCCAAGACACAACTGTCTGCGTTGTTCAGGCTCTGCCGACCCGTTACTCTTAAGATTGTCGAGCACATGGTGTCCCGACAGGCTCTTGCAAGGGGCAGTTCCAAAACATATGTAAGAGATCTGTGTGAGGAGCTGGGCAAGGAGGGCAGGCAGGTGGTAGTACCCGCAGTGTAAATTCAGTGGAGTCCCGACGGTATCAGATAGGCCCTGTGGAGGATATTATGTTGAGTATATTGAAATCAGGAATTACGTGAGACCTTTCGTGTGTGCTCTTTGCCATTCTTGGGGAGCCAACAGATGCTCCAGGTCCTGCTCCCATTTACGCCGCAAGTCAGCCAGGGGGTCAGTGGTCCTGTCCAGAATGACTCTTGCAATCCAGGGTAGAAGCAGCTTTGTGGTGCCTGATGAAAAAAGTGTTTGGGTTGGCGGATGTATGAGGGAGGGCTCGCTTACTGTGACTCCCCAAATGCATTCTAACTCAAGGACAATGCACTTGTTTGTAAACAACTAACCTGCCGGAAGGCCGGTCTGCTCTGACAATAAGTCAAAAGGGATTAGGTTGCCATCTTGGAATAAATCACCCAGTCTGCCCAGTCCCACCGATTCCCACATTTCTATTCCATCCCTGCCCTCAGAACTTTATCATTGACCATAGTGGTATTTACGGCTTACAAGGAATCCCCCCTGGTGAGACTCGCATTACAATATAGGTGATGCTGTGTGTTTTTGAGACCAAGGAAATGTTGTGTTATGAAGGTACTGGTTATGCTGTGGGGTGTTGAGACCACAGTGCTTTACAAGGTTATTGATTCCCTGGTGTTATGGTAGGTTATGGAGACCTCGTTGTTGTAGTCGTTTATTGAGACCTGGGTGTTGTAATAGTTTAGTGAGACCTGGGTGTTGTAGTAGTTTATTGAGACCTTGTTGTTGTAGTAGTTTATTGAGACCTGGGTGTTGTAATAGTTTATTGAGACCTAGGTGTTGTAATAGTTTATTGAGACCTGGGTGTTGTAGTAGTTTATTGACACCTGGGTGTTGTAGTAGTTTATTGAGACCTGGTGTTGTCGTAGTTTATTGAGACATGGGTGTTGTAGCAGGATATTGAGTCCCAGGTTATTGAGTCCCAGGTTATTGAGTCCTAGGTGTTGTAGTAGGTTATTGAGACCAAGTGTTGCAACAGATTATTGAGTCCCAGGTTATTGAGTCCCAGGTTATTAAGTCCCAGTTTATTGAGTCCTAGGTGTTGTTGTAGTAGATTATTGAGACCCAATGTTTTAACCGATTATCGACTCCCAGGTTATCAGTCCCATGTGTTGTATTCAGTTATTGAGTCCAAGGGGCATATTAGCGGCACTTTTTTGACGGTAAAGCGGCGATATTTTTATCTCACTATTAGCAAGCTGCAGCAAACGGGCCTTAGCGCCATTTTTTTGGCGATAGCGGCACGTTTTTTATCTCAAAGCTTGTTAGCGATATTTATCGCTAATTACATGCAAAGTAGGCGTTCCCGTGCAAAAAGGCACGCAAACACCACTACTCCATATTATCAAGGGGTTCCTTGAAATCCTGAAGAGCCAAAAAACTGGCTCTAACTGCAGTTAGAGCCAGTTACTTAAGATCAGAAAATAGCTGGTCTTAAAAGTGGTGATAAAACTTGGGCCCATATCTCTGTAGGTTTTGACGCTGGCCAGCGCTGCAAGCAATGTTGCAGCGCTGCCCTGCGACAAAACTACAGTGCAGGAATGCGCACAATCAATAAGATAGTGCGCATACCTTTGCCCCAGTCATGAAAAGTGTTGCTGCGCTGCGACAAGACAGCGTTGCAACACTTCTTGTTAAAGATTGCAGGAATCTGTTAGTATGAGCAAAAAGCCATTTTGTACTTGGCAGCCATTTTAGTTAGCTATGTGCTAGCCATTTGCTGTTTCCCTCTTCCAGAGCCTCGCACATGCTCAGAAGGGCCTAGCTAGTAGAATGCACCTGCTCCTAGTGTAGAACTGTCAGGCTGTTCTAACTGATGTCAGCAACTCCTTACTCCTCCTGATTGTTGACTGTGCATTTTCTGTATGACCATATATGTGTGTAATTCTTCTCATGTGTTCTTGTACTGCCTTCTTTTGAGCCCCTGTGTGGGTATATAAGGCCCCTATTCTCTGTACTCCTTAGAATGCCTCCTACAGTGACTTGAGGGTACTGTGTGACGCAATCTCCCTCGTGTGAGGTTTAATAAATGCATTGTTTTTATATTACAGCTTCTGTGCCAATCTCTTCTTTGTTGGTTTAAAATGACCAGGTGTATCAGTGAAACCCCTGAGAAGGTTTCTATTTCTGCAATTGGCTGAGCCCCAATTGAAGAAATAGAAACCTCATCAGAGAAGTGGCTATCCAAGGGAGTGGTCTTGATGGGAGACAGGAATCTACTGAGGAGGACAGAACAGGACCCTATTAAGGAGGTATCCTGCACAGAGATTCTCTGTCTCTGCAGCCCAGTATATTCCTGGTCTTCCTGATTTGACTCCTCCAAATGTTTACCACTCCTGACTGAGATCCTTTTTGGCGTGAGTATTCTAAAAATGACCGTTAGGTCACTCAGAACTTGCCATTGAGAGGTTGGAGATTTTGTGCTTGGTAAGGTCGTTTGTTGCAACGCTTTTTGGAATTATATGGAAATTGGCCAATATTTGAAATTTGGAAATATGTAAATTGCAATTTATGTAGGCTGATAATGAGAAACTTTTGAAAACTTGAACGGCACACTTTGAGTTAAGTGATACTTTGTGTATAATATTGTATATGCTGCAATATTCTAGGCATGCCTGTTCTTAGCACACATCATAGAATGTGTTGCTTTCTTGGAGGTACCATTATGGAACGTGTATGGAATCAGCCTGCTCCCCTAGAGGGGATACTTAAATAGGTTTAGGTATAAAAATGTATTTCTTCCTTGGTGACTAGTACCCCAAGGAACTAAATATGTACATAAAAAGGATCCTGGTCTGTGCACTTAGTAACATTCATAAGTGGTGATATGTAGAACAATTTATGGTGTTCTGCCAGCCAAAACTAGCAAATTTGGAGTATTTTGGCTTCTTGAAAATGAAACAGTCTTTGGGCTGTTTTTGAACTACTTTTGAGAGTTTTTCTTGTAAATATGACTTACAATTAATATTTACAAATGGTTTGGTTTCAGTACAGTCTGTGGGCTGTCTTTTGTTTCTGTCCTAAATGTTGATTTGTGGGTTAATTGTGTGTTTAAATGTCTATGTGGTTTGTCATTGGCGGTATTTGTGTGAGTAAGTAGCGATTGCGCTCTTTGTGTAAGAACGGCTAGCCTTAAGTGCGCTCTATTGTGTGTTCTGAGTGTATGACCCCCTTCTGAAAATGTCTGGAATGAGCTCAAATGTGTTTTTTTGTCATCATTCTGTTATGCAAAATATAATTAAAATAAAATATATTTAAAAATAATCCAGCAATGAATTATGTAATATATGCTAAATAGCTGCACGCTATCATTACAATTGACAAAGTAAGACATTATACATGTGTGCAAATTGCCACAATGCTAAAGATAAAATTAGAATTCACAATCAATAGGAATAAAATAGGCATCATAGAAAGGAAGAAAAAACAAAACTGTGGGTTTTGCAATAATTTGGACTAAGATACAAATGTCACAGCATTTATCATTATGTATTAGGTATTAAAAGGCATTCACAGCATCTGAGTGAGTTGGTTGTTGTTCAACTAAACACACATTACAGAACGATAGGTTTGTGCTGGCTTGAAGGGCGTGAGAATTCGACACCTACTGATCACAAGCAACAGCCGTGTCAATAGCACATGGCTATTTCTGACTGCAGGGTACAGAGGGGAAAATGCTGAGTCACCTAGATTTTAAGTCAGTGTAAACCTGGTATAAAGGCCTGCAGTAGAGACTGCTGTATTAAAAGTTAGAAATACAGTTTCATTATTTTGGATAACAGAGAAAAAATAAGAAGGGATTTCCTTTCTTAATGCCTTTTTACATAAGCACATCCGTGGTTTTGATGTTAAATAATAACTGTCCTTTAAAAAGTGGCGCAGATTTTTTCATGTTTCAAGTAAGGCTTCTGTGCTTAGCGTTATAAATGAATGAGTTTAAATATGATAGGAAAGGAATGACGCTTGCTTTTCATATGTGCAACCATTAAAAGGGTTGAAGTTATAAAAAAAAAAAAAAGGGGGAAGTTTGATTATATAAAAAACATGTTATTAAAAATAGGTGCATTAAATTAGTTTTTTAATCTTTATAATGCCTAATAATAATACTGTGAAATCCTAGCACTAAAGTTGAATTTAAGCAGCGTTTTACAGCAATAGGGGCAACTAAAATGAAAAATGTCACTTCACCCAGGCGTACAAAACTCATTTTTATAGGGTGTACCTTATACATTTCTGATTCCCCATCTCTGGGATATGTAGAGGACATTCTGGGGATGACTAATATGCCAAACAATTGTAGGATATTCATTTTTAAGTGCCCCAAACACCAAAGTCGAAATTGGGCAAAATTCACAATTTAAAAGCAGTTCTGCAACTCAGAGCAGCTTTCAAACTGCTCTTAGGCTTCAGTAAATGCACACATTTAAGTAGAACACAAGTAGCTGACGTCTATACTGCTAGACCTGCACTCCTCACACTGTTTACAAATGTAAATAAATATAAAAATTCAGCAGAAGTTATTCTCTTACCGCTAAATTACTGGAAAACAGGAATAACAGGACTGCTTTTCAGCTGTAATTCTTCATAGTCACTTTGAATTGAAAAATCGCATGGAACGCCTTGCACACAAAATAGGACAGCTGGTAAAGGGTTAAAGGTCGAGTTCTACATTTAGAAGCCTAGCAGGGCTCAGAGCAAGGTTTGTTTTGACACTTCTACCTCTGAAACGTTTTGGAATACGAGATGGCAGCGCAGGGAGAGAAAGAAGTTTTGCTTACTTTTTGGGGAAAAAGCAAGTTTTTGTGCACTCATATGAACAGAGGGAAATATAATGGTATATTTGAACTCTGATTAAGGGAATGCTTCTGCCATGTATATAGCACTAATGCTTTTAGGGCTGAGTTAAGGAGGTAATGGGATTTAGTTTGAATTCATGTGCCCTCATGTTACAAATAATATACTTGCTAAAGGAATTGAAGTTTGGTTATTAATGTTTTCTAGCTAGCTACATGTGCTATTTATCTCCTACAAGTGTATTTGTGCTCAGCTGCCACAGATAGAAGTGGATAGTGTCGACAGAAGTAAAACCTGTTTCAGGTTTTCCTATTGTCGAAATGGGGGAAGGAGGCTAGCTCCTCTACAAATTAAGGGTAGGCAAATGTTTTCTCTCTTTTTTTCCTAATCTCTTTTGAGCCTGTCTAAGCTGTCTGTGAAACAGCCATGAGGCATTTAATTGGCTATTCAGTAATACTGTTTTACAAATTGTTTGCAATAATAAAATGAATAAATAAATATGCTATGTTACTGCCCATCCTGTCTGATGAAATTATGAAAGGATGAGTAGTCTAGATTGCTGTTCCCTAATTTGATCTTTAAGGGGAACTAAGATGTGGGTAGTTTTGTTCTAAAATTCTCAGGTGATAACACCATTATTGTTTATGTTATTCTCATGCTACATACAGTTTTGCAAGAGCATTGCTAGTCTGTGTAAATAAACTGACAGTCCTTATTAGAGCTGATGTTGCATAGTTTGGATCATGAAAAGTAGAATGCAGAAAAGACGCCCATGTGATCCTTAGCAAACATTTTTGATGAAAATATTGTTTTATAGGAGTTTGTTTGTCACAACATGTTCTGCTAGAGAAATGTATGTACCCACTATGTTGAAGTTTCTAGTTCTTTATGTAATAAGAATCCCGGTTAAATTAGCAGTTTTAGATTTTCCTGCTGCACCTATAACATGAGAGCATGGTCCTAAGGGTACAATGTAGGTGCTTTTATTAAGAGAAATCATTTTAGAAGTATCTGCAGTCCTGTACAAGTAATGCAAAGTCTATGAGTAAAAGTGTAGAACATTTCCTTTTTTCTTGAGTGTCTTCAGATGAATAATACAGGAATACACAGGTGTAAGGATTTAGAGAAGGTCTGTATTGTTTTTCTCTTTTCCTCAGAAGTGAGTAAATGAACACAGACTTCCTTAGCTGCTTCAAATAGAGTAATAGGTCCAGGTTTTTTTTTACTCTCAGATAGATGAAGTGGTTCTTGGGTGCCTTGCTAAAATATGGGGCGCACCGGGACTAGGAAGTATTCTGAGAATATCCTCTGTTGATAGATTATTTGTATGCTTTGTCTAAAGACCTTTTGTTCTGTCCACCAATAGATATTTGCTGCCTTACAACCATTGCCAGAGGGGCCCGGACATCAGATCCAGCTTGGGAGTCAGCGCCAGTCCAGCTTGAAGCCAAGGTGAAGGTAACCAGCACAGGCGTTGCTGGCAACTAGGACCTCAGTGAAGGTAGAAGGCCGGAAGCACTGGGACGTGAAGTGTGTACCCCTGCCACTGTCTTGGGCGAAAGACGGGGTCACAAATCAGAAAGGAGAAATCGTGGATCAAGTTTTTGATGCCCAGCTGAGAGTCACAGACCGACCAGAACGGCAAGGTTGTTTTTGCGTGAGGTGACCCCCTTTGAAATAAGGGTTGCTTCAGGCACTTCAGCATCACGCTCCTGAATGCTGGCTGTAAAGCCTGCACCTTTGTTTGGTGATCAAGAGATACCTGGGCACACTGGATACAATCTGTGGCCCCAACGAAAGAACAGTGTGCCAGCAGAGCAATACAGGAGTTAGGGAAGGACTTGAGTTCTGGGTACAGGTGCTGTGTCTCTGGTGCCTGTTAGATTGAAGTGAAGAAAACTGGTTCACTGCCTGAGACACTGGACAGGATCGCTGAGGGCATTTACCCCGGAAGGTGAATGCCCTATCCTGAAAGAAGAAACTTTTCCCTTGAAGCTGGGCCGTGATTCCTGAGTTGCGAGTTGTGCAGCTCCACCGTGGGAACAACAAGAGCCTGCCTGTGAGGCTCAAACGGACACAGGGAGAAGACTCCCCTCTGGCTGGTTGTACAGCGGCTTCAATTTCCTAAGGACTTCTTTTTTGCTTGTAATGTACCCTTTTGGACGTCCCATTTTTGAGGAGAAGCAGTCCTTTGCGGCTCCTCGTCCTAATTCTCATGGCCCTGTGTGGTTCTCCTGGTCCCCTGGAACCGGGATTGTTTTTGTAATAATATGTCTGACTGCTTTAATATTTGCATTAGGAATAATGTTTATTCTGCGAGAGAAAAGTTCATCTGAGCAGTTGACAAATGTTACTTTACCCTTTCCTTGACTATAATGATTGATACTCTAGCCCTCAGAAAAAGAACACTGGAAAAGTCTATTGAAAATGTTTGTTTACATAGAATTGAACTAGATGGTTCTAGGATTTGATTTCTGCTTAGGGGTGAAAAATATTGGTAGTTCTGCTATCTGTATGACCCAATGCTCTGTTCCCTTTGTACTCCTGCTTATACCTTATACATGCCCACTTAACAATACTTAGAATGAGAAATGCCCACCTAGCAATGGATTATGATATTGATGAATTTATGTAAATTAATGTGCAAAATATTTTCTATGTTCCTACTAGATCATAGGGATGTCTTTAGCTCATGCTAAGAGGACCATCTGTTAAAGATTGCAGGAATCTGTTACCATGAGCTGAAAGCCATTTTGTACTTGGCAGCCATTTTAGTTAGCTATGTGCTAGCCATTTGCATTCTCCCTCTTGAAAGAACCTCGCACATGTTCAGAAAGGCCTAGCTAGTAGAATGCACCTGCTCCTAGTATAGAACTGTCAGGCTGTTCTAACTGATGTCAGCAACTCATTACTCCTCCTACTTGTTGACTGTGCATTTTCTGTATGACCATCTATGTGTGTAACTCTTCTCATGTGTACTTGTACCGCCTTCTTTTGAGCCCCTGTGTGGGTATATAAGGCCCCTGTTCTCTTACTCCTTAGAATGCCTCCTACAGTGACTTGAGGGTACTGTGTGACGCAATCTCCCTTATGTGAGGTTTAATAAATGCATTGTTTTTATATTACAGCTTCTGTGCCAATCTCTTCTTTGTTGGTTTAAAAGGACCAGGTGTATCAGTGAAACCCCTGAGAAGGTTTCTATTTCTTCATTCTCACTACGCCCTTCTTGCAACGATATGCTGTAATCACTATGACAGCGCTCCATGACGCAAGTAATGACAGATACGTCAGGAATCCTGACATATCTGCCTGTGCTGAAGTCACGCATTGCTGCAATTGTGTCACAACCATGACGCAACTCCAGCAATGCATGGGGCCAGCCTATCCCTGTGGCACTGCCTCACCCTCATGTCTGCCATCAGGCAGGCGGAAGGTACTGACGCAGTGCTGATCATGAGGGGTGCCCGAATGTCGGCGTTGCTGGAGATCCATCGGTGGTGGTTGTTCGCTGCGGTGTCATCATTTGGAAGCATTGGTGGAGTGTTGGTGCGGAGGGAGTTGACGAGATGTTCTTCGCTGGCCTTGATCCAGGTGCAAGGGGGTTCAATGATGGCGGTGGCGTCTGGTGGGCAAGCTGAAGACACATGATGTTACCAATGATGGTCGGTCCAGGAGAGTCCGGTGTTGTGGCTGTAGTTGAAGTACCCGTGGCGGAGGTGACGTGCTCGACTGTGCGTCCTGCTATGTGGCTTGTTGAGGTGACTTGCTGCTTGCGTCTGTTGTAGGGGACCTTCCCCAGGAGGGGGTGGTGTCCTGGTCACTGAGGTTATCTAGGTGGAACTGGAGTTCACCAAGTAGGATGTTGTCGGTGGATGGGAGACCCTGGGATGCAATGAGGTCTACACTGGTATTGGAGAATGGGGGGCCAAGGCCCAGGGGACCTGCACATGAGGGTGCCGCAGAGGATGTTCTTGGGCTTGGTCCGGATCTGGGAGCTGACGTGGTCCATGGTCACCCTTGGCACATTAGAGTGCGTTGTCAGTCGGAGAGTGCCTCTGTAGGAGACGGCAATGCCTACTCCTTGATGGTCGGCGTGCTCCTTGCGGGTGATACTGCAGCCGTCAGTGATGGTGAAGGCGATGTCCGGCATGGAGCAGAGGTTGGTCCTGGCAGGCGAGGTGGCGTCCAGGGTTTATGGCTGGCGTCGTAGCGGTGGAGTGTCCAAGAGGAATGATCCTTGGAGGTGAGCGTGGTCCAGGGGCAGACGGACGCAAATGGCGGAACCTATGCGTTGCCTTTGGTACGGGAGACAACCATTACAACGCAGGCAGTACATCGTTAACAATGCAACTCCGACAACGCGGGTGCCTTAACATCGCATTTGATCACAACACATTGTGAGGTCAGTAATGGGGTAATTTTAACCCCTTCGACGCTTATGACGGAACGGTTCCGTCATGCACGTCGGTTGGGCTGTGCTTATGACGGAACCGTTCCGGCATGGCCCCGCCCGCGCTCAGAACCTTCAGCACTGCGCGGAAATCCGCGCAGCGCTGAAGGGGTTAAGATTCTCAGGTGTGTATGGGTTTTGGGGTAAAATTAGAAAATGTATGTTTTTTTGGGGGTAAAATATGAAAAATGGGGTGAATTTTGGGGTAAATTATGAAAAATTGGGTGTTTCTTGGGGTAAAATATGAACAATGGGGTGAATTTTGGTGTAAGATATGAAAATGGGGTGAATTTTGGGGTAAAATATGAAAAATAGGCTGTTTGGGTAATATATGAAAAATTGGGTGTTTTTTGGGGTACAATATGAAAAATGGGGTGAATTTTGGGGAAAACTAAGAAAAGTAGGGTGTTTTTTGGGGTAATATATGAAAAATGGGAGTGTTTTGGGGGTAAAACATGAAAAATGGGGTGAATTTTGGGGTAAAATATGAAAAATTTGGTGTATTTTGGGGTAAAATATGAAAAATTGTGTGTGCATTTGTCTCAAATGTAATTTTTGTGTGTGTTTTGGGGTTCAAAAAAGGAATTCCAGGGTTTACGCTTGGGTTTGTGGTGCAAAGGTTTGATTTTGGGTTGCACTCACTGAACTTGGAACAGTAATCTTTATGTCCCCGCTATGCAACACCCACTCTACTGTTGCAATATGCCTAGTTTTAGTATGCATTGAAATGCAATGTGAGGTGGTAAACGCCGGAAATAACACTGGATGGTGCTTGGATGTGGGGATGTGTGTGTGAGCGTGTGTTGTTAAAAATTTATTGAGGGAAGTCTTACCTCGAAGCCTTGTCCTGTGTCTTTGTAGCTCCTCATCTCCTGCGTCTGCTTCCAGGAAAAGGAAGTAGGCAGCCAGGCTCCCTCCCCTGAGTCAATCACAATGCTGCGATTCAGCAGTGGGATTGGTAATCGGCAACGGGACAAGTAATGCAGCCAGGGGCCGGAGGGGTAGCCAAGTTCTCCATGCAGGCTGTAATGCAGCCTGCATTGTGAACAGGGAAGTGCGCATGACTGCTTTGGGTGGCCTGAGTGGGCTGACCAAACAGTCATTGCACACTTGACTGGGCATGCCAATCTGCCCATGCCCTGCTCCGTGTTTGGAGCAGTCCTACCCACCCTCCCTCCCCCTGAGGATACATAGCATGATTACATCAGTTAGTTATCCCTTGTTTTAAACTTTTGATCTGTTTTTTGGGCTTCTCGGAGCCCGCACTTCCCGCTTCTTGCCGCTGCTGCCCCTGTGGCCCCGCACCCCTGTCCTCGCCCATTGCCTCCTCCCAGCTGATCATTCCTCCTCCCTCCCCATCTAAATGGCAGACACTGCGAGTTTGCCCAGTGGACGTGCGCCTCTGGTGAGCAGAAGGTGCGCCTCAACCAAGCCCGTCTGCGCTCGTCCGTGACCCGACCGCAACCAGCGCCAGGAACCCTGGATCTCGGGCCACCCACTGCTACAACACAGCCACCATCCACGCACTCAACCCCGGAAAAGTCAGAGACTACCAAAAGGTCTCACCAAACACAACCCACTGCCAGTTCTACTGCCTCCACTTTCGCCAGACCTTAACCACCACCCCGGACTCCAACACAGCCAATGCCAGCACCAGTGACACCCTAATATGCATCCTCCTCAACGTGCGCTCCGTGCACAAACACGAAATCTGTAACCTACTCAACTCTCTCTTGCCCGACAACACCTTCTTCATGGAAACCTGGACCAATGCCTTCTCCGCCCCGACAACAACACCACCATCCCGGACGGATACAAGATCCAGAGGAAGGACCTCCCAAACCACCTGGGAGGGGGCCTCGCCATCGCCCACAAGAGCACCCCCCGCCTCAACACCTCCAGCGAAACCTTCCCCTCTGCTGAACACCTGCACTTCCAGATCCAGACCAGCCACAACTCCACACTCCGAGGAACCCTCGTCTACAGGCCCCACAGCCCGAACACCCTTCCCCACCACCATCACTGACTTCATCGCACCCCACGCCATCGCCTCAATGAACAACATACTTTTGGAGACCTGAACTTCCACCTCGACAACCCCAGCGAACCCAGCTCCGCCATCCTTCGTGACAACCTCGCCAACATCACACTTTAACAACTCTTCACCACACCGACCCACAGAGCAGGCAACACCCTCGACCCCATCTTTGCGGCAGGAAACAGAGTTCACTTCATCCACACAACGTAACCGCCTTGGACTGACCACCAATGCGTACACTTAGCCGTTGACAAACCCAAGGCACCCAAACTAGCCCCACGCACACCATGGAGGAACTGGAGCAAGGTTACCGACGAGCAACTCAACTACACCCTCACCTGAGACAACCACACTTGGGCACTCGACACCAACTTCGCAGCCAGAGAACTCCACACTTGGATCTCCAACTGTGCATACAAGCTCGCCCCACTATGCAACCCCTACAAACAGCACCCCAGGAAAGCCACCTAGTTTACCACCAGTCTCCAAGGAGCAAGACGCACCTGCAGACGTCTGGAGAAGAACTGGATAAACACCAAGACACCCGATATCTACACCACCTTCAAGGACGCCATGACGGACTACCACTACCAAATCAGGACCACCAAGAGGGACTTCATCCACAACAAAATCCTCGACAACTACACCAACTCGAAGCAACTCTTCAGTGTCATTCATGAATTCAACAACCCACGCAGTGAAGCCACAGACATCACCCTGACCCAAGATCTCTGCGATAAGCGTGGAACCTACTTCCTTCTCAAGATCAAAACACTCTACGACAACTTCGCAGAACACCCAGCAGATGCCACAGCCGGCCCCCGCCCGCCCAGACACACCAGCCAGCCCACCATCTCCACCTGGACACCGGTCACAGCCGAAGACATCGCCTCGACCATGAAAGGCATCCACTCAGGGACCCCCACCGACCCCTGCCCTCCTCACATCTACCACAGAGCCGTGGCCGCCATCACACACGAACTTCAACGCACCATCAACACCACCTTCAAAACAGCCATCTACCCAGACGACTGTAAGCATGCAGAAGTCAGGCCCCTGCACAAAAAGCCCACAGCTGACCCCACCGACCTCAAGAACTACTGGCCCATCTCGCCCCTCACCTTCGCAGCCAAAGTTGCAGAGTAAACAGTCAACAGGGAACTGACACGATTTATTGAAGACAACGCCATCCTTGACCCATCCCAATCCGGATTGCGAATCAACCACAGCAACGAGGCCACCCTACTCGCCATCACAGACGACATCCACAACCTCCTGGACCAAGGCCACTCCGCAGCCATCATCCCACTTGACCTTTCAGCGGCCTTTGACACCGTCTCCTAACGCACACTAGTCGCCACACTTCATGATGCCGGCATACAAGGAACAGCCCTAGACTGGATCCGATCATTCCTCACCGGAAGAAGCCAAAGGATCAGACTGCCAACTTTCCTCTCCGATCCCACGTAAATCACCAGCGGAGTCCCACAGGGGTCATCTCTGAGCCCAACACTCTTCAACATCTACATTGCCCCCTCACTGCCATCGTCCGACAACACAGCCTCAATATCGTATCCTACGCTGATGACACCCAGGTCATCCTCTCCTTCACCAAAGACCCCACCACCGCCAGACTCAACTTCCTGAAAGGAATGCATGACGTCGAAGTCTGGATGAGCAACAGCTGCCTGAAGCTCAACGTCGAGAAGACAGAAGTCCTCGTCCTTGGAACCACACTTTCAGCATGGGACAACACCTGGTGGCCGCAGAACTCGGAAGTCCACCTACCCCCTCGGACCACACCAAAATCCTCGGCATCGTACTCGACTCATCCCTCACCATTAACCGACAGGTCTACACCGTCACCTCCAGCTGCTTCAACACCCTCTGCATCCTCCGCAAGACCTTCAAATGGATCACCCCGGAGTCAAGGAAGACAGTAACCCATGCACTCATCACCAGCAGACTGGACTAATGAAACGCACGCTACGCTGTCATTTACAAGTCCCTACCCCGCAAACGCCAAACATTACAGAACACTGCCGCCAGGCTCGTCCTCGGCATCCCCTGACACAAATACATCAGCCAACACCTACGTAGACTCCACTGGCTCCCCGTGGAGTAAAGAGTCACCATCAAAATCCACACTCACGCCTACAAATGCCAACGCAACAATGGACACAAATACCTCAACGACATATTCAACTTCCACGTACCCAAGAGTAACCTCTGATCTTCCAACCTCGCACTGGCAGAAACCCCACACATCCACAGAGCCAGAGCAGGCGGAAGATCCTTCTCCCACATTGCAGCCAAGACCTGGAACGAGCTACCGGCAGACATCAGACACGCCCCCTCCCTGAACACCTTCAGGAAGACCCTAAAGACCTGGCTCTTCGCCTAACAGATCTGCACCCACGCCCCCCCTCAGCACCTTGAGACCCTGACGGGTGAGTAGCGCGCTTAAAATTCCCCTGATTGATTGATCGAGTTATCATGATGTGATGATTGTTCCTCTTCTGTACTGCTTGAGGCGGTGGGGCAACGCTCTTCCGCCATAGTGGAAGAGCCGCCACTGGGGGTGCGTCATCTACGTGTGATAGGCCTGAGCGACTCACCCCCCCGGACCTCCTGCGCTACACGTCCCACCTTCTCCTTACCTGGACATCGACACTGATGGAGCAAGGATTCGTAAAAGAGACTTGCTTGGATTCAATCCTCTCAAATAACATGTAATAATGTAATCAATTTGTTTCGTGAATACTAAAACCGCAATACATCACGAACACTTTTATCTAGGGGAAGCTTTTCTATGTGCATTACTAACCCGTAACATGAATGCCCTAAAATGGCCGACAAAACGCGGGATTTATGTTGCGCAAGCGTCTACTGCATCTACGTAGTATGACTCTGTCGCTTTTGGTGGGAAACTTTTGCAGCTGCGCAATGGCACTAAAAATGGCCGCTTTGAACTCACATGCTAATGCACCTGCTACTGCTAAACTAAACCTCGTAATTTTTATTAAACACTAATGCAAAAGATTTAAATAAGTAAATGGGGATAGAGTAGAAATAAGTGGTATCCAGTGAAATCATTTATTTCTGTGTTCTAACGTGTCTTTTTCTGACTTTATTATTAGTTCTTATTTGGGCCTCGGAGGGTGACTGGAGCGACCCTTGACCCACCAGGTAGGTCGCTCCCCCTCCGCACAGCTCCACATGTGTGTCCCTGCCCCAGCTGCCGAGGAAGTTCGAGGCCCTCCTACACCCGCAGGCTACCACCTGCGCCTCATCCCTGGTGGCCAGTGGGAGGCTGTAAGTTTGTTAATCTTCCGCCTTATTGTTTTACTGTATTGTCTGTATTTTCATTGTTGTGTCTGTGACTACTTTTGTCTGTCTTCCCCCACTGCCTGTACGTGGTCCTTACCCGTTTTCTTTCCTTCTGTACTCCTCGCTGCCCCCGTGTCCCTCTACCCGGTTTTCCCTTCTGTTCCCCTCGCTGCCCCAGTGCCTCTCTGCCCGGTTTTGCCTTCTGATTCTTAGCTGCCCCTGTATTTCTGTGCCCTTTTTGCCTTCTGCGCCACTCGCTTTTTCATTGAATTTGTGCCCTTTGCCTTCTGTGCCACTCGTTCCCCCCTCGTTTTCGTGCCCTTTTTGCCTTCTGTGCCACTCGTTTTCCATTGATTTTTGTGCCCTTTTACCCAATTTCTGTGTCCTTTTTGCATTCAGTTCCACTCGTTTTTCCCTCGTTTTTTGTGCCTTTTTCCTTCTGTTCCCTCCATCGTCCCTCACCGCCCCCGCCGCTGTGTCCCCTGCGGCCCCGGCCCCCTGACTGCCCACTGCCCATTTGCTGTCCCCGCCTCCCAGCTGCTCCTCCCTCCCACCTCCCCATATATACCGGCTGCTGTGCGGCCGCGCCAAAGGCGTTCCTAAGGCAACCCCGTCTGCGCCCGTCCGTGCCTGGACCGCGTCCAGCGCCAGAACCCCTGGCTCCCGCTCCCGCCACGACGACCTCCGCCGCTACGATGGACGGACCCACACCTGCTTCAAGGCCGCCCCGAAACGCACACACAGTCCCTTCACCTGCCGGAACTGCAGCTACACCAGCCTCAGAACCGATGAACCACCTGCCAAGAAAGACCGCACCCACCTGCGATGCATACTACTGAACACCCGCTTCGCACGCAAACACGCCGTCGAGCTCGGGGACTTGCTCGACACAGCATCCCCGGAACGTCACCTTCCTGACAGATACCTGGTTGAACGACTCCTCCGCCCCGCCATCGCCATCGCCATAGCCATCCCAGACGGCTACAAGATCACCCGCAGTGACCGCACCAACGGAGTCGGAGAAAGAATCACCATCGTCCACAAGAACAGCATCAGGGTCTTAACTCGCACCGACGACGCGATCAGCACCGCCGAACACATGCACTTCCAGATCCACACAGACCCCATCTCCACCCTCAGAGGCACCCTCGTCTACCGACCCCCCGGATCCCGCCCCCAGTTCAGCGACTCCATCGCCGACTTCATTAGCACACACGCCATGACCTCCACCGACTACATCCTCCTCGGAGACCTGAACTTTCACCTTGAGAACAACAATGACAACAACTCCACAACCCTGATCGATAACCTCGCCAACCTCGGACTAAAGCAACTCGTTACAACGCCCACCCACTCCGCCGGCCACACGCTCGACCCCGTCATCTCCTCAGGCCGGACATCTCTGTCAGCCACACCACCAAACTCCTCTGGACCGACCACCGCTGGATCCACTTCACCTTCCAGAAACCCACCACACACCACCGCACCCAACAGATCCCCCGCCGCTGCTGGAGCAAAATCACTGAAGGCCAACTACATGCAAACCTCGCTCTCAGCCCACCCACCGAACCCTCCAACACCGACGACGCTGCCCACAGCCTCAGACGCTGGATCGAAGACTGCTTCAACACCCTTGCCCCGCTGAAGAAACCCCCCCACAGAGACACCGGCAAGGGGGCCAGCTGGTTCACCCAGGAACTCCTAGCCTCCAAGCAAGCCTGCCAGAAACTAGAAAAGAAATGGCACAGCTTCCAAACTCTGGACAACCGCGCAGCACACAAGGACACCATCCGCAACCACCACCACCTCATCAGGGCCGCCAAGAGAACCTCGTTTAAAGACCACCTCGACAACAACGCACACAATAGCAAGGAGCTCTTCAACATCGTGAAGGAACTCTCCAATCCCAGCTCCAACACCAACGACATCCCGCCGTCACAAGCCCTGTGCGACTCCCTCGCTACCTTCTTTCACCGCAAGATAGCAGACATCCATGACAGCTTCAACACCCAGACAGACCCAACAGACAGCAACACAACAGACCCTCCACCCACCATCGACCATGACCCCCTGCTAGCCTGGGCCAGCCTGAGCATTGATGACACCATCAAGACCATGAGCACAATCCACTTCGGCTCTCCGTCAGATCCCCTCCCGCACCACGTCTTCAACAAAGCAAGCAAGTTCATCGCACCCCACCTGCGCAACATCATCAATCTCTCCCTCGAGACCGCGACCTTCCCAGAGAGCTGGAAACACGCCGAGATCAACGCCCTACTGAAAGAACCCAAGGCTGACCCAAGAGACCTCAATAACTTCCGGCCCATCTCTCTCCGGCCAAGGTCATCGAGAAAATCGTCAACAGACAGCTAACCCAATACCTCGAAGAAAACAGAATCCTGGACCCTTCCCAGTCAGGGTTCCGCAGCAACCACGGCACCGACACCGCCCTCATCGCCGCCACCGACGACATCAGGACCCTGATGGACAACGGCGAGACCACAGCACTCCTCCTCCTAGACCTCTCCGCCGCCTTCGACACCATCTGCCACCGCACACTACGCGCACGGCTCCACGCCGCAGGGATCTGAGAAAGGCTTTGGAATGGACCACCTCCTTCCTCTCCGGCAGAACCCAGAGCGTCCGCCTCCCCCCATTCCGGTCCGAAGCCTCCGAGATCATCTGCGGCGTACCCCAGGGATCCTCCCTCAGCCCGACACTGTTCAACATTTACATGGCTCCACTCGCACACGTCGCCCGACAGCACGACCTCAACATAATCTCCTCTGCCGACGACACTCAACTGATCCTCTCCCTCACCAAGGACCCCATCACTGCTAAAGCCAACCTCCACGAAGAAGGAATGAAGGCCGTCGCCAACTGGATGAAGACCAGCCGACTGAAGCTGAACTCGGACAAGACGGAGGTCCTCATCCTCGGCCCCAACCCTTCAGCCTGGGACGACTCCTGGTGGCCGACGGCACTGGGAGCAACCCCGACACCCACCGACCATGCACGCAACCTGGGAATCATCCTCGACTCAACGCTCTCAATGACCAAGCAGGTCAACGCCGTCTCCTCCGCCTGCTTCAACACCCTCCGCATGCTCTGAAAGAACTACAGATTGATCCCGACAGATACAAGAAAGACAGTCACCCAGGCCCTCGTCAGCAGCAGACTCGACTACGGAAACGCCCTTTACGCGGGAGCCCCGACCAAGCTCATCAAACGACTACAACGCATCCAAAACGCCTCGGCATGACTGATCCTTGACGTACCATGCCACGGCCACATCACCTCCCACCTGAGGGACCTGCATTGGCTCCCTGTCAGGAAGAGGATATCCTTCAAGCTCCTCACCCACGCACACAAGGCCCTCCAGAAGACCGGCCCAGCCTACCTCAACAGACGGCTCTCCTTCTACATCCCCAACCGCCAGCTACGCTCCGCCGACCTCTCACTCGCCACCATCCCGCGCATCCGAAGAACAACCACCGGCGGGAGATCCTTCTACCACCTTGCCGCCAAGACATGGAACACCCTCCCACTGAACCTACGACAGACCCAAGACCTGCTGACCTTCAGGAGGATGCTCAGGACCTGGCTGTTCAATCAGTAGCGCCCCCCCACCCCCCGTGCCTTGAGACCCTCGCGGGTATGTAGTGTGCTTTACAAATGACTGATTGCTTGACTGGAATCCCTACCTCATATGAACTGCGCACATGCGCATAGAGACTGGCCGGAAACAATGATGGCTCCCATGTCACTCAGCCAAGGCCACCTTGAATGAAGAAGTCTGAGAAGCTCAACTGATGACCCCTGCGAGAGCAACAATGTTGAATAAAATGTTTAATATACTGAGTAATGTGAAATGCGTGTGGGAATAAAGCTAAGGGAAAAGAAAATTAAGGGGCGGGCACATAAACAATGGTTCAGAGAGAAAATATTAAATTCTAAGTGGTGTGATGAACTCACCTCCTCATCCTGACCAATCAAAATAAGGGAAAACATAAGAATTGATACATGGGGGGTGGTACACGAATCAAGAACAGTATAATAGAGGTAAGATACCTAGAGACCTCGTCTGACTTGTCAGATCTGTCAATCCGACTCGTCACTGACACAACGCGTATGCTGCTCCAGTTATTGTCCGAGACGCTGTCTCAGACCCTGCTGCTGCCAGAAACTCTGTCCGAAAGTTCGAGATACTGATCGATAATCTATTCATCTAGAGGGATAGCGGAAAAGGGACACTCGAGGAGAGTAGTGCTAGAGAGGGGTGCAACGCTGGCGTTGTACTTTAGAAGAAGTTACCCTTCCAGATCTGAATCTGCCTGTTCTTCTACCTGTGACCTGTCTTGGAGATTCTATCTGGCCCCCCATTACGGACTTGGGTTCATCTTAGACCATAGGTATATATAACCAGCAAATCTGTACTTTATGCCTACTTTCTCTTTTTTCCCCCCTCCTCCCTTTTCAGGTACCGTCATCATTGATCATTTTAGTTTTGCTATGAAATTATTTATTGTATTCTGCCTCTTGAAATGAAGGTGGGTTACTGTAATTGAATTTTGACTCACAAATTAATTTAGATAAAGGTTTTCAAAACTTCTTGAGTCTGTGGTTATTCAGAGTAAAGAGGTAAATGTCATTCTACCTTAAACTAACTAACTCAGCAATCTGATTCATTGAGGAAAGAAACTTTCTGGCACATGAATCAACAAAGACTTTTGCGATTCCTTAATTGCGATTTTTAAGGAATCGCAATTAAGGAATTGAAAAAGCCTATGCATGTAGGAATCGCTATAAAAATAGCGATTCCCACACATTCCTTAATTGCGATTCGCAAATTGCGAGCCGCAATTAAGGAATGCCGTCCCATTCATTCCTATGGGCCTCCAGGCCCGCGCTCCATCAACACTGTGGTGGAATCCACTGCAATCTGTCCAAATCTGTGACTTAGCCTGCAGGAGCCTGAGCCAGGTGTGATTTTACAAGGCTGGGTACAGCAGTCGCCACCTAGTTCGCTGGTGGTCCTCCCGATGCAGCAGGGCTCCCTTAGGCGTGAAGTTGCAGCGCTCTCACCACACAAGTTCAGCATAGCACAGGGACCTCAGCCACCACAGCATACGGCCTGCTCAACATCATCTGGCCTGTGATGCAGGGAGACGCCAGCCACGGTTGCTAATCCCCTCTGTGCACCCCAGTGTAGTGGTGGATTGTAATATGCGATGCGGACCTCACTTCGTTGGTGCGCAGGAGCGCATCTGCCATTAACTGCTCCAAAGTGAGCAAGGCGGGCTTCTCACACAGGTCAGCAACGTGTCTCCATGCGACCTGCCAGACTTCACCACCAGGTACGGGCGATCGTCGCAAATCAATGTCTCCCACCACAGCTCATCGACTCCACAGTTCCTCTGCATCCCACTCCAGGCTCCAGACGCAGGTCCAGCTAGGCATCCAGGCTCCAGACGCAGGTCAAGCGAGGCATCCACGCTACAGACACAGATCCAGCAAGGCATCCATGCTACAGACGCAGGTCCAGCGAGGCATCCAGGCTACAGACGCAGGTCCAGCGAGGCATCCAGGCTCCAGACGCAGGTCCTGAGAGGCATCCAGGCTACAGACGCAGGTCCAGCGAGGCATCCAGACTACAGATGAAGGTCCAGCAGGGCATGTAGGCTCCAGACGCAGGTCCAGCGAGACATCCAGGCTACAGATGCAGGTCCAGTGGGTCATCCAGGCTCTCATCCTGGTCATCCCGGATGTTGGGTGGTTTGAGAGGGTTGTTGATGTGTGATGCACTTGGCCCTGGCGGCTCAAATCTGCAATAAACATTTTTTTGGGACATCTTTTCTATGGGAGGTGGACTGATAGGCTATTTTTTCTAAGTCCACACTTGCTGCCTAGCATGCGTTTTTATATCGGCAAGGGCTTATCACTAGATTCCGGCCGCTGTCGCCGGTTTTCCTATCGCCATCACGCTGATGATAGCGGAAGTTTTCTCCACTGATCCCTGAAAATATCGCCTGTTAGCAACTTGTTGGTAATACGTCGTTAACTAGGCGATACATTTCAGGGATAGAAGGTGATAAAAAGAATGCTGCTAACCTGGGTTGGCGATAGTTATTGCCATTCCTTGGTAATATCCCCCGAAATGTTATAGAATGAAAGCCATAACACAGCAGAGAAAACTTTTTGAGAGGCACAAAAACAACATTGAAACACTGACTGCCCGAGAATTGGCACGCGTCAAATTCCAGTCCTGCTCTATGCAGATGACACAGTTTTACTAGCTCCTACCCCGAAAAGTTTGCAGATTTTAATAGATGGGTTCGTAAGGTTTATGGGTACTTTAGACCTTTCTGTAAACCTTGGTAAATCATTTGTAATGATGGCAGGCAAGAAATCCCAGTCCAAGTTTACACACAGAATTGGGACTCACTCATTGGAAAGTGTGCAGATCTTCTCCTATCTAGGGATATTGTTCGATGAAAGGTTAAAATTCACATCTCTGATAGAAGAGAGATGCGGAAAACTAATATCTTCAAATGGTGCAGTGACTAGTTATGGGCGAAGGCTAGGAAGATGGTCCCCAGAACAAGTAATGCATCTGTATAGCTCCATCTGTTGTTCTAAAGTTCTGTATGGAGCAGAAGTCAGGGGTTTCGCAGATACTAAACAACTACAGTGGGAGGAAAATAAAATCTTTCGGTCTATACTAAAAATCCCTCAGAGTACCCCAGCTATCATTGCCCATAGAGAGCTAGGGAGGCCATACATTGAAGACATGGTCAAGTATAGACCTATTTCAGCGTGGCTGAATATTTGGTCAAACCCAGAAGCTAAGATAAGTAGGCTAATATTGAGTGACTGTCTAGGAAGAGAAAAATGGATGAATATACCCTGGTTTAAGTATGTTAAGGCCACCTTGGAGAGTTTGGGTCATTCAGAACTCTTCACTAACCCATTAGTAATCAGTGCGAAGGATAAACCCTTGTTAAAAAGCTTGTTCCTGGCCCAAAGAAACGCTAGTAGAGCGTTGGAAGAAGGGACTAAGGGGTCAGTGAACGCACATAGCCTCATCAAGACTACTGTGGGAATGGAACCCTATCTTTGCCTAATGTATAATGCTCAGGACAGATTTTTAATATCTCGTTTTAGGCTCAATCTTTTATCATATTTATTAGCTGATCCACAAGGCTACACTGTCTCGATTGAGCAGAAGGGTGCCTGCGGCTGCGACAACCTGTCTCCGCAGGACACCCTTCATTTTGTATTTTTTTGTTCTTATTACTCCATTCCAAGGCAAAGTTTTTTAATTAATATTTTGAAAAAGGCCAACCTGACTCAAGCCAAATCAGCGCTAATGTTTTTACAAAGGGCAGCTGATCCATTGACCTTGTGCTGTATATTGAACTTCATTAAAGTCGCATTGAGATTAAGATTAACTAAAGGACAGGTTTAAACTGTGATGCCAAGAAGCTATGTATCTATTATGTGACATGTTCTTTTCCCCCTCATCAAATGTTCTTATGATGTTGATTTAATTGTTTTTAAAACATTTTTATATTGTGTATATATGCTCTTTTATGGTGTTTTTAACATCCGAATAAAGAACTTTTGATTGATTGATTGATTGATTGATATGGGCAAAATTCACACATGAGAAAGGAGCTAGTCTGTACCCAGTAAGTTAGCTCTGTAAATCGGGCGCCGGCTACAGTGATTTAGGTTTAGTTTGTAGGTCAGGTCTATAAACATAGGCAGGGGCAACTCGGCTTTTCATTCTTCTTAGGCGGAAAACAGACGCACCAGTGAATCGAGTAATAGCAAAACCTGTAATTTAGGCGTAGGAACCAAAATCAGTTTTTTGTATGCACCATGTAAAGTGCCACCTTCGTACAGCGCTGACCATTGGCAATAGTAAGCGTTGGATGCTGAGATGGGAGTTGCAGGACCTCCGAAGGATGAAGCTGCAGGTGGGCCCTTGGTGGTAGCTTCACCTTTGCATGCATGTTTTTGAGTAATATATTCAAATATTAGAGTAATGCCCCAGCCTAAAATATATTTCAAAGAAATGTAAGTGTGGGAGTAGGTAAAAGCAACAGTTGGTATTAAATGTGAAGATGAACTACAATAAAAGCCAAAAACTACCCGGAATCAAGGAAAAAAGAAAAAAAAGACCAGTTATAGATTAATTCATTGATAAGTTGAAGATGAAGGCGCCAACCAAACACAACGATCCCAAACCATCTAGATGTCAGCCACTGACAACCCCATAACAATAAAGGCGCCCAGAAAGTATGAAAGCGCCACATGGCTTGAAAAGTCGTGCAAGTACGCTAAACAAATGCCACAGCTCAAAATGAAAGATATGGAAAGGCAACAAGCAGAAGGATTCTGTCCACGCATTGAAGTGCACAGTGTTGTACAGTGCCCCACGAAAATCAATGAAGCGGGTACACGTGACAGTCCGCGTCTAGCACAGCCATTTCACATAGAAGGATTTTTAAGAACTGGAACAACATTGGAGTCCACAAGGATAGAATCTAAAAATAAATTCATTTCAAGCCACAACAGATAGAGAAAAACAACCGCCCTTCCGGATCTATGCCCAAGGAGAGGGGTTTTGTTCTTGCGACTAGTTTGGATTTAGAAAGCATACCTTCCTTGGTTCTATTCCAGACTGTCCTGCTCAAGCCCATTATCGCCGCTTTAGCGGCACTTTTCATGCCGCTAGCGTGGCGATGGCAAGGTATCGCCTAAATACCTATCGCCATCGCTGAGAAGTTAGCGGGAGTTTTCTACGCCGTTCCCTGACACTATCGCCTGTTACCGAAGTGTTGATAATACGTCGATAACAGGGAAAGAAGGTGATAAAAAAACTCCCGCTAACTGGCGCTGGCGATAGTTATCGCCAGGACTTGATAATATGCCCCAAGTGTTGTACCAGTACATTATTCGGTGGATTGAGCCCAATCGCAGTCATATTAGCTCCTGTATTGGGGCTAAACTAAAAGGCAGGGAGAGATACATTGGTCAGGGCCCCTGGCTCGTACAGTGTGGACGCCCAGCTACCATGGGCCAGTTTCTTAATGGTCAGGGCGTACTGTTGCCTTGAGATTCCTTTTGCTGCTGGGTTATTAATCTAGACTAGACTATTGGCACTGGGAGGGCACCCGACGGAATCTCTCTGACCTCTGGCATATCCAATGCAAAGCTGAAATACTTCTGCCAGTTGGCCAGGGGATTTTTTATTATTTCTCAAATGATGCTTTTTTGCGTGTTTTCTTTCGCTTGTTTGGCTTTTGCAATATATTAAGACTTTGGCTTTGAGTGCCCAGTGCTGCAGGCCCAAGCAGAACTCCTCTCGAATGTGGGCATGTGCTGTACAGTTGGGAAGGGAGAAGACTCTTCGACAGCAACTGGTTTGGGTCCTGTCAAGGCAGTCTGCCATTCTTTCTCTGTATGTGATTGTGCTGTGCGTTATTGTTGGAAGTGGTTTGAGCCCCACACCCTTAGCAGTGGCCTTAAGTCAGGATTCACCAGTGACTTCCGTAATTTGCGGCAGGCCCGCTCCAATGTGTTGGCGGCTGCCTGCTGCACATGGATGTGAGACGAGCTGCGGCCCCTCTGGTCCAGCCAGACTCCCAGATATGTATATGTTTCCACGACTTCAACATGACTTCCTATCAGTGGACCAGGTCCTGCTGTTTCAGTTTAGATGACATTATCAGGTCTTTGTTACATCTATCTTCAGCCCGTTAATCGACAGAAGACTGCTAGTGCATTGAGTCGCTGCAGCCCGACAGGCGTCATGCCGAGGAGCACAGTATTGTCAGCATATTGTAGTGATTGTATTCTGGTGCCGGCCATTTTTGTTGGAAAGGCCCGCACCATCTCTAGGTGGGTTGACAGGTCAGCCAGGTACCGGTTAAACAACAGAGGTGCCAATATACATCCTTGTTTTAGGCCTTTCTTCAGTATTAATTTTTGCTGTGGTGGCCCAACCAGCGCTGACTTTTATTTCTACCCACGTGTCTGTATAAAGCGCAGTGATGGCTTTCAATAAATTAGCTGGAATTCCCCAGGCAATCAGTTTGACTAAAGTCTCAATCTTGGGACGCTGTCGAAAGCGGTTTCAAAGTGTATTAAACCGGCATACAGGGCCGTGCCATTGACGGCCATGGTTGCTTCGCTCAGGTGGGACAAGCAGATGACATTGTCCACACTGTGGACTTCCCTTTGGAAACCTGTTTGACTGATCAGAATTAAATTGATGCTTTCTGCCCCAAGTCTTGGAGCTCCATGTTGAGAATGCTGGCACACCACCAAAAAGTGTAGCTAGATCCCACATCGGTCCTGAAGAATTGCAGCCGAATTGACATTAGGCACGAAACATGTTGGCCTGATTTTGTTGCGCAAAACCCTGCAACCTTGGAGCAGGTGTATACGCACCATCGTATTTTAATCAGGATAGTGACCACATTCATTAACGTGATTTTGGGTGGATCACTAACTCCTGTTTTAGTTTAACACATTTTTCACTTAGACATCTACACTCACTAGGGCCCTTACAAGCACTGCACCCAACGGCTAAGAAAAAAGATCTCCGCCAAGAAGGCCCCATCACGGGAGCCGATCGGGTATTGCAGCACCGACCCGATAAGGAGCAGACCCAGTGATGAAGCAAGACACCTAGCTGGCTGGGTGTGTGAGGGTCTTTTTCTGAAAGGAGAGAAATTTTTCTCCGGTCTCGAGTAATCACTGTGGTGCTCTCTGTACACACATTGACCTGTAACACACAGTAGGAACAGCACATCATTTTGTTTTTCACTGGTTAGGGCCTGTATGCTGGACCTAGATTAATTGGCCCCTAGTTCCTCCCCCCTTTTGTAATACTATATAGAATGCTGGTAAAGCACTTCCCGTCCGTGTCCAGAAGTGCAATTAACCTGTAATTCTCGGGGATGACTGGGAGCCCTTTTTGTGTATCGGCACCAGTAATTGAGCCCCTCCATGACTCGGGGATAGCTGACCCCAATAAGTATTGCTGAACTAGTGGGGGCGCCATGAAAGATGCCCGTCTGGTTGGGCCTACTTCTATATTGCTGCCGGAATGCTGCTTGGTGTTGCCGCAGGTTATTGAGTCCCAGGTGTTGTGGCAGGGTATTGAGTCCCAGGTGTTGCAGCAGGTTATTGAGTCCCAGGTGTTTAAGCAGGGGATTGAGCCCAGGTGTTGCCGCATGGTATTGAGCCCCAGGTGTTGCAGCACGGTATTGAGTCGCAGGTGTTGCGGCAGGATATTGAGTCCCAGCAGGGCCGGACTGGGAATAGAAACCGGCCCTGGCAAATGCCCAGCCACCTACCCCCCCCCCCCCCCCCCTGGTGAGGTGGAGTGCAGCTGAGCAGTTTGCAAGGACCGGTTTCGGCTGATTTTGTTACCGGGGGCCGATATTGCCGACCCCCGGTAACAAAAACGGCCCCCAGAGGCCCAAAACTGCCCTCCACCCTAGCGGCCTACCAGGGAAATGCCCGGTGCTCGCTATGGCCAGTCCGGCCCTGAGTCCCAGGTGTTGCTGCAGTGTATTGAGCCCCAGGTGTTGCGGCAGGGTATTGGGTCCCAGGTGTTGCGGCAGGGTATTGATCCCCAGGTGTTGTAGCAGGATATTGATCCCCAGGTGTTGTAGCAGGGGATTGAGCTTCAGGTCTTGTGGCAGGTGATTGAGTCCCAGGTGTTGTAGTAGGTGATTGATCCCCAGGTGTTGTAGCAGTGTATTGATCCCCAGGTGTTGTAGCAGGGGATTGAGCCCCAGGTGTTGCAGCAGGGTATTGTTTCCGAGGTGTTGTAGCAGGGGATTGAGCCCCAGGTGTTGCAGCAGGGGATTGATCCCCAGGTGTTATAGCAGGGGATTGAGCCCCAGGTGTTGCAGCAGGGTATTGAGCCTCAGGTCTTGTAGCAGGTGATTGAGTCCCAGGTGTTGTAGCAGGTGATTGAGACCCAGGTGCTGTAGTAGATTACTGAGTCCCAGGTGATATGTCAGGTCATTGAGCCCCACCTGCTGTAATCGGTCACTGACCCCAAGGTGCTGTGGTGTGTGATTGACACCAGGTGGTGCCACGGCTTACTAAAGCAAAGGCGCCGCATCAGGTTGTGGGGAGTCAACAAGAACCGCTGGGAGCCAGACCCCAGGTTTTATAGCAGGGTATTAATCCCCAGGTGTTGTAGCAGGGTATTGATCCCCAGGTGTTGTAGCAGGAGATTGATCCCCAGGTGTTGTAGCAGGGGATTGAGCCCCAGGTGTTGTAGCAGGGTATTGATCCCCAGGTGTTGTAGTAGGGGATTGATCCCCAGGTGTTGCAGCAGGGGATTGATCACCAGGTGTTGCAGCAGGGTATTGATCCCCAGATGTTGTAGCAGGGGATTGATCCCCAGGTGTTGTAGCAGGGGATTGAGTCCCAGGTGTTGTAGCAGGGGACTAAACCCCAGGTGTTGTAGCAGGTGATTGATCCCCAGGTGTTGCAGCAGGGGATTGATCCCCAGGTGTTGTAGCAGGGGATTGATCCCCAGGTGTTGTAGCAGGGGATTGATCCCCAAGTGTTGTAGCAGGGTAGTCATCCCCAGGTGTTGTAGCAGGGTATTGATCCCCAGGTGTTGTAGCAGGGGATAGATCCCCAGGTGTTGTAGCAGGGGAATGATCCCCAGGTGTTGTAGCAGGGGACTGAACCCCAGGTGTTGAAGCAGGTGATTGATCCCCATGTGTTGTAGCAGGTGATTGATCCCCAGGTGTTGCAGCAGGGGATTGATCCCCAGGTGTTGTAGGAGGGTATTGATCCCCAGGTGTTGTAGCAGGTGATTGATCCCCAGGTGTTGCAGCAGGGGATTGATCCCCAGGTGTTGTAGCAGGGGATTGATCCCCAGGTGTTGTAGCAGGGGATTGATCCCCAGGTGTTGTAGCAGGGTAGTCATCCCCAGGTGTTGTAGCAGGGTATTGATCCCCAGGTGTTGTAGCAGGGGTAGATCCCCAGGTGTTGTAGCAGAGGAATGATCCCCAGGTGTTGTAGCAGGGGACTGAACCCCAGGTGTTGAAGCAGGTGATTGATCCCCATGTGTTGTAGCAGGGTATTGATCCCCAGGTGTTGTAGCAGGGGATTGATCCCCAGGTGTTGCAGCAGGGTATTGATCCCCAGGTGTTGCAGTAGGGGATTGATCCCCAGGTGTTGTAGCAGGGTATTGATTCCGAGGTGTTGTAGCAGGTGATTGATCCCCAGGTGTTGCAGCAGGTGATTAAGTCCCTGGTGTTGTAGCAGGTGATTGATCCCCAGGTGTTGCAGCAGGTGATTGAGTCCCTGGTGTTGTAGCAGGTGATTGAGACCCAGGTGCTGCAGTAGATTACTGAGTCCCAGGTGATATGTCAGGTCATTGAGCCCCACCTGCTGTAATCGGTCACTGACCCCAAGGTGCTGTGGTGTGTGATTGACACCAGGTGGTGCCACGGCTTAGTAAAGCAAAGGCACTGCATCAGGCGGTGGGGAGTCAACAAGAACCGCTGGGAGCCAGACCCCAGGTTTTATAGCAGGGTATTAATCCCCAGGTGTTGTAGCAGGGTATTGATCCCCAGGTGTTGTAGCAGGAGATTGATCCCCAGGTGTTGTAGCAGGGGATTGAGCCCCAGGTGTTGTAGCAGGGTATTGATCCCCAGGTGTTGTAGTAGGGGATTGATCCCCAGGTGTTGCAGCAGGGGATTGATCACCAGGTGTTGCAGCAGGGTATTGATCCCCAGGTGTTGTAGCAGGGGATTGAGCTTCAGGTCTTGTGGCAGGTGATTGAGTCCCAGGTGTTGTAGTAGGTGATTGATCCCCAGGTGTTGTAGCAGTGTATTGATCCCCAGGTGTTGTAGCAGGGGATTGAGCCCCAGGTGTTGCAGCAGGGTATTGTTTCCGAGGTGTTGTAGCAGGGGATTGAGCCCCAGGTGTTGCAGCAGGGGATTGATCCCCAGGTGTTATAGCAGGGGATTGAGCCCCAGGTGTTGCAGCAGGGTATTGAGCCTCAGGTCTTGTAGCAGGTGATTGAGTCCCAGGTGTTGTAGCAGGTGATTGAGACCCAGGTGCTGTAGTAGATTACTGAGTCCCAGGTGATATGTCAGGTCATTGAGCCCCACCTGCTGTAATCGGTCACTGACCCCAAGGTGCTGTGGTGTGTGATTGACACCAGGTGGTGCCACGGCTTACTAAAGCAAAGGCGCCGCATCAGGTTGTGGGGAGTCAACAAGAACCGCTGGGAGCCAGACCCCAGGTTTTATAGCAGGGTATTAATCCCCAGGTGTTGTAGCAGGGTATTGATCCCCAGGTGTTGTAGCAGGGGATTGATCCCCAGGTGTTGTAGCAGGGGATTGAGTCCCAGGTGTTGTAGCAGGGGACTAAACCCCAGGTGTTGTAGCAGGTGATTGATCCCCAGGTGTTGCAGCAGGGGATTGATCCCCAGGTGTTGTAGCAGGGGATTGATCCCCAGGTGTTGTAGCAGGGGATTGATCCCCAAGTGTTGTAGCAGGGTAGTCATCCCCAGGTGTTGTAGCAGGGTATTGATCCCCAGGTGTTGTAGCAGGGGATAGATCCCCAGGTGTTGTAGCAGGGGAATGATCCCCAGGTGTTGTAGCAGGGGACTGAACCCCAGGTGTTGAAGCAGGTGATTGATCCCCATGTGTTGTAGCAGGTGATTGATCCCCAGGTGTTGCAGCAGGGGATTGATCCCCAGGTGTTGTAGGAGGGTATTGATCCCCAGGTGTTGTAGCAGGTGATTGATCCCCAGGTGTTGCAGCAGGGGATTGATCCCCAGGTGTTGTAGCAGGGGATTGATCCCCAGGTGTTGTAGCAGGGGATTGATCCCCAGGTGTTGTAGCAGGGTAGTCATCCCCAGGTGTTGTAGCAGGGTATTGATCCCCAGGTGTTGTAGCAGGGGTAGATCCCCAGGTGTTGTAGCAGGGGAATGATCCCCAGGTGTTGTAGCAGGGGACTGATCCCCAGGTGTTGTAGCAGGGGATTGATCCCCAGGTGTTGCAGCAGGGTATTGATCCCCAGGTGTTGCAGTAGGGGATTGATCCCCAGGTGTTGTAGCAGGGTATTGATTCCGAGGTGTTGTAGCAGGTGATTGATCCCCAGGTGTTGCAGCAGGTGATTAAGTCCCTGGTGTTGTAGCAGGTGATTGATCCCCAGGTGTTGCAGCAGGTGATTGAGTCCCTGGTGTTGTAGCAGGTGATTGAGACCCAGGTGCTGCAGTAGATTACTGAGTCCCAGGTGATATGTCAGGTCATTGAGCCCCACCTGCTGTAATCGGTCACTGACCCCAAGGTGCTGTGGTGTGTGATTGACACCAGGTGGTGCCACGGCTTAGTAAAGCAAAGGCGCTGCATCAGGCGGTGGGGAGTCAACAAGAACCGCTGGGAGCCAGACCCCAGGTTTTATAGCAGGGTATTAATCCCCAGGTGTTGTAGCAGGGTATTGATCCCCAGGTGTTGTAGCAGGAGATTGATCCCCAGGTGTTGTAGCAGGGGATTGAGCCCCAGGTGTTGTAGCAGGGTATTGATCCCCAGGTGTTGTAGTAGGGGATTGATCCCCAGGTGTTGCAGCAGGGGATTGATCACCAGGTGTTGCAGCAAGGTATTGATCCCCAGATGTTGTAGCAGGGGATTGATCCCCAGGTGTTGTAGCAGGGGATTGAGTCCCAGGTGTTGTAGCAGGGGACTAAACCCCAGGTGTTGTAGCAGGTGATTGATCCCCAGGTGTTGCAGCAGGGGATTGATCCCCAGGTGTTGTAGCCGGGGATTGATCCCCAGGTGTTGTAGCAGGGGATTGATCCCCAAGTGTTGTAGCAGGGTAGTCATCCCCAGGTGTTGTAGCAGGGTATTGATCCCCAGGTGTTGTAGCAGGGGATAGATCCCCAGGTGTTGTAGCAGGGGAATGATCCACCAGGTGTTGTAGCAGGGGACTGAACCCCAGGTGTTGAAGCAGGTGATTGATCCCCATGTGTTGTAGCAGGTGATTGATCCCCAGGTGTTGTAGCAGGTGATTGATCCCCAGGTGTTGCAGCAGGGGATTGATCCCCAGGTGTTGTAGCAGGGGATTGATCCCCAGGTGTTGTAGCAGGGGATTGATCCCCAGGTGTTGTAGCAGGGTAGTCATCCCCAGGTGTTGTAGCAGGGTATTGATCCCCAGGTGTTGTAGCAGGGGTAGATCCCCAGGTGTTGTAGCAGGGGAATGATCCCCAGGTGTTGTAGCAGGGGACTGAACCCCAGGTGTTGAAGCAGGTGATTGATCCCCATGTGTTGTAGCAGGGTATTGATCCCCAGGTGTTGTAGCAGGGGATTGATCCCCAGGTGTTGCAGCAGGGTATTGATCCCAGGTGTTGTAGCAGGTGATTGATCCCCAGGTGTTGCAGCAGGTGATTAAGTCCCTGGTGTTGTAGCAGGTGATTGATCCCCAGGTGTTGCAGCAGGTGATTGAGTCCCTGGTGTTGTAGCAGGTGATTGAGACCCAGGTGCTGCAGTAGATTACTGAGTCCCAGGTGATATGTCAGGTCATTGAGCCCCACCTGCTGTAATCGGTCACTGACCCCAAGGTGCTGTGGTGTGTGATTGACACCAGGTGGTGCCACGGCTTAGTAAAGCAAAGGCGCTGCATCAGGCGGTGGGGAGTCACCAAGAACCTCTGGGAGCCGGACGTGCAGATGTTGCTAGAGAATGAACAGCTTGGATGTCCCCTGTCGCCCACTCTGCTAGGGCCCTGCGCCCAGTAGGTGTCTAAGAATAGCTGTCTGTGCCATACGTTAGCCGAACTTTGTGTAAAAGTCTGCACCTTGTCTCCCCAGAGAGGCGGCACAAAGTGCTTTGCTCTGAGCCGGGATTTTTGGTTTGGCTGGTGCTTTTCAGCAATTGTGCACTTTTCAGAAATTAACTATTTTGCTTAGAAGCTTTTCAGTTCTCTGGGAGGCAAACGTCTCAATGCAAACTCTTCAACATTTATGGGGTATTCCTTTGTGTCGAACCTGCAGGCCAAAGGTTCAAATCTGATGTGGCTGACCTACTCCTTCATCCTTCCAATGTAGATAAAATAAGCCCCTGAAAGCCCTTCCCACAAACAGACACAGATCCAACAAATTATTTTCAAAATTAATGTGAACGACAAATCAGTTGAGTAGTAGCAGGTCAGATGTAGACTTTGTAAGGTGCTAAAAGTTCAGCAATGAGAGACCCAAGACTTCCCATGTGAAGAAATGACCCGACAGTAGGAAGTAAATCACCCTTCCGCCATTTTGTTACACAGAAACGTATCTGGCCTCATGATTGGCTGCTTGGGGGTACCTTGGTTACCCACCACTGTTACGTTCTTCAGCTTTTGCTACTTCCTAAGTCACTGGAGTGCAGGATACACCTTGGGCTCCTGCTTGGCCTTGCGCCATAAAGCCTGCTAGCCCGTTCTGGGTCCCCGGATGTGAGGAATCAAGAGAGGTCCATCGTCTCCATCTTCTGACCTCTCCCCTGCCTTGCCCAGGTAAAGGTTAGATTACACAGCAGCGTCACATGGCCACTATTAGTGGCCAACACACCACACCCTGACATTGATACAATGCCAGGAGGAGACTTACTTATGCATCATAATGAATTAACAAAACTTTACAGAAACATGACACAGTTCGTGATGAGAACACTCACACTTCAGTCAATACCGGCTACACAACTAGGACCAGTCCCAAGTTCTACAACCAAAAATTGTGTCAATGTCAGGGTGTGGTGTGGAGGCCGCTAATACTGGCCATGTTGCTCCGTCTCTTCCAAGCGGACCGAGTCTTACTCTATTTCTTGTATGGGGGAGGGCGGCTTTAACCCAGTATAAATGTTCCTGGTAAGTTAGTGGAATTTCAATGTCCTCATATGGACTATATTCGTTTGATATGTCGTCTTCGACATAGTAATGAAATGTTCTAGTTCGTGCATTTGCCTGCGGGAATCTAATCCATGAATAGAATACCTCCGTTCTAAATGATTTGCGTGCCTCAATCACAAAGGTTACTTGCCCACCCCTGGATGTTAAACCGTATGCTGCTAGTTTCGGGTGATGGCATTTCTAACATTCTCTGCAATTTGTATTGCATCGGCATCTTCTTCCTCTATAGAGAGGTTTAATGCATTTACTTGTTCTACTTCTCCCTGCTCAGTCATTGTTTTTAGAAAGAAGAGCTTTTCAAGGGAACTGAGATAAGGTGTTATGCACAATAGGAACAATGTATCCGTCAAGCTTGATTAAACCAACAGCCAATGCATAGGATTTTGCCTACTCAGCTGTGGCGGAGTTTGCTCCCTCCCACTCCAGACGTCTCTGGGGATATGTGAGCAGGAGTCTCTGAGAATTAGCACGACTAAACTACTCAGATTTGGCACCATGTTGTGTAGTTCTTATAAATCTATATAAGGTCTGTGCGTTTAGACAACATACCCTGCGGGTTTGGTATCTGAACTGATTCCAGATGCTTCCACCAGGTATGTTGACCTGTATGCCAGCTAGCTCACAGTGCCACTGTAAACCCCTCTTATCAAGGAGAGAATAGTTCTTGGCAACTCTTGAAGATGACAACCCTGATCCTTCAGGACCGGGGAAACAGTGCAGTACTTTTCGCTCAGTCACTCGTGCTCACTTAGTGTCAGAGAGGTACACAGAATAAACGGTAGGGACGTTTTCAATAAGCATTTATTGAACATTCGTTATTCTAGTGTAAAATAGGTGTGCTGAGACAATCATCGTACAGTAACAGATATAAATGATTAGAAACACTAGAAAAGTGAAAGGATGGTAAATCTCTACCATTTTGTTATAATCATGAATACAGGCAGGTATATAAGATACATGACAATAAAAGTGTGCACTCCTACGATGCAATCCTAACTAGATGTACCTAAGTGTACCTAGCATGTGTGTAGCTGTTAAAGCCAAGAATCCCTTTAGGATAAAGTCCACCCCATTACCTGAAGTGAGAGACTGTGGGTCCCCATTTTGGTCTCGAGTTGGACACCCCACAAGGGATGTTTGGACCGCTGCGAGCTGGAGTGTCTGCATGCAGGAATCTCAGCATCGTGCGTCAGTATGTCGGCATGGAAGTTGTGATCTCCTCTAACTATCTCAGCAAGATGTGACGTTTATATGCACGAAGGTATCCCAGGGGCTCTACCTTGTTGTGCCACTGTCGGACTTAGGATGACATCGGGAATGAACCTTGTGCATAGTTATTATGCAGATGATAGTCCTGCTGATTTTCCAAGAATCCTGAATCCTCATGCATAATGTATGAGCCTATTGTTCAGGGAAAACCCCAGGTTCTGTAAGGAGTACTGTACCTAGGTAAAGGGTCAGTCCTAGCAGACGTTATGTATGTAATGCAGGGACGAATATAGGTGAAAGGTTGTGATGTTACCCGGGCCTATATTGGGGTACGTATCTGGAATATAACAGTGAGGGTAAGATCACATCGCAGCGTCAGGTGAGGGTTAGATCACACAGCAGCACCAGGCGGGAGTTAATTCACACAGTAGCACCCAGGTGAGGGTTAGATCACACAGCAGTGCCCAGGTGAGGGTTAGATCGCACAGCAGCACCCAGGTGAGGGTGAGATCACACAGCAGCATCAACGAGTGTTAGACCACACAGCTGCACCCAAGTGAGGATTAGATCACACAGCAGCATCAGGTGAGGGTTAGATCACACAGCACCACCCAGGTGAGGGTCAGATCACATCGCAGCGCCAGGTGAGGGTAAGATCACACAGCAGTGCCAGGTGACGGTTAGATCACACAGCAGCACCCAGGTGAGAGTTAGATCACACAGTAGCATCAGGTGCGGGTTAGATCACATAGCAGTGCCAGGTGAAGGTTAGATCACACAGCAGCACCAGGCGAGGGTTAGATCACACAGCAGCACCAGGCGAGGGTTAGATCACACAGCAGTGTCAGGTAAGGGTTAGATCACACAACAGCGCCAGGTGAGGATTAGATCACACGGCAGCGCCTGGGTAAAGCTTAGATCACACAGCAGCATCAGGTGTGGGTTAGATCACACAGCAGCGACCAGGTGAGGGTTAGATCACACAGCAGCGACCAGATGAGGTTTAGATCACACAGCAGCATCAGGTGCAGGTTAGATTACACAGCAGCGCCAGGTAAGGGTTGGATCACACAGCAGCGCCAGGTGAGGGTTGGATCACACAGCAGCGCCAGGTGAGGCTATTACGCCCATTGTGTCCAAATACAGTCAGTGCCTGATATTGGGTGATTTTAATATTCACTTCGACCAAACGACTGATTCTGAGACTATGAAACTTTGCGAACTACTGAGTATTTTCAATTTGGCACCTTATGTATCGCTCCCTACGCATGAAAAAGGTCACATTTTAGACCTAATTTTTTCAACTACTGCACTAGAACCAATCGTTCCTTTGCCAATCATTTGGTCAGACCATTTTCTGGTAACCTTTAGGACAGAAAAGGTTCAGGCCAAGTCTCAGTCTCACAGTAAAAATCGGTCGAAAAGTTTCTGATCTTTTTATCAAATAACATCTGAGGCTTTAACTGCTATGCTTAGCCAACATCCTATACCAGTCAATAATAATTTAGAACATGATGTATCTTCTTTGGAAGACTGGCTTCAGGAGTGTACCATGCAACTAGCCCCCAATAAATTACGAGTGGCCAAACGAGGCAGAATTTCAGCACCTTGGTTTACTGAGTCCTTAAGGAAAAGTAAAAGTGCATGTAAAAATCTAGAACGCCTATGGAGGGCGAATTCCGATCCTATAAATAAACTTACATACAAAGCGGCTTTGAAAGCCCACTATGTAAAAGTTCGAGTGGAAAAGAAAACGTTTTTGGCTGTAAAAATTGAACAAGCTGAAAACTGCGCTAAAGAATTGTTCAAGATCGTTAAGGATTTCTCCGCACCTAATGCTTCTAAAAGCTCTTTTTCCCCTACTGATGATGTATGGACAAACGAAAGTGCACAATACTTTTATAGGAAAATCCAAACTATACAGGACTCCTTTAGTAGCCCCCGCCAGGATGGAGGAAGCAGTACTGATAGGCTTCTCCCCATATGCCCCCTTCTGAAGTTATCGCCTATGCCCATGGCCACCTCACTTAAAATCATGAAGACCCTAAAATCCGGATCCCCCTCCGACCTCTGCCCAGCAAAAACGTTGGCATCAATTGCTAAGGTAATAAATCCAGTTGCCTATCGGACATTGTATCTTTCTCTGTCTGAAGGAAGGATGCCAGAAAATTGGAAGCATGGGAAAATTCTTCCAATCCTAAAAAAAAACATTAGCTGATCCCTTGGTAGCCAGCAATTACCGACCCATATCGGTTCTAACGTATTTCTCCGAGGTTTTGGAGAAAGATGTGAATACCATTATCACAGATTTTATTGAGGTCAGCCAGGTACTTCACCCGAGTCAATCAGGTTTTAAAGCAAACTTCAGTACAGAAACGGCTCTATTGGAAATCTCAGAGACGATCAAAACCACCCTTGACAGAGGAGGAAAGGCTGTGCTGATACTATTAGATCTTTCGGCGGCCTTTGACACCGTGCCACATGATCACCTCCTTCATAGATGGAGGGAGAGCGGCATTGGGGGCACGGTGCTCAGATGGATGTATGATGTTACAACGCATACTTTTACAACGCATGCACTTACAACGCAATTTTTACATCGCAACATCCACTACAACGCATTCCATTACATCGCATGACACTACAACGCATTTTAAAAAACTACCTTTACAACGCATTCCATTACATCGCATACTACCTTTACAACGCATACCATTACAACGCATACTGTTACATTGCATTTATGGTAAGTATTGGATAGTATAGGGGTAAAAATTACTATTCTAACTCCAGGGGGTGCAACAGTAGGGTAAGTGTTGGATAGTATAGGGGTAAAAATTACTATTCTAACTCCAGGGGGTGCAACAGTAGGGTAAGTGTTGGATAGTATAGGGGTAAAAATTACTATTCTAACTCCAGGGGGTGCAACAGTAGGGTAAGTGTTGGATAGTATAGGGGTAAAAATTACTATTCTAACTCCAGGGGGTGCAACAGTAGGGTAAGTGTTGGATAGTATAGGGGTAAAAATTACTATTCTAACTCCAGGGGGGGCAACAGTAGGGTAAGTGTTGGATAGTATAGGGGTAAAAATTACTATTCTAACTCCAGGGGGGGCAACAGTAGGGTAAGTGTTGGATAGTGTAGGGGTTAAAAATTACTATTCTAACTCCAATGGTATGCATTGTAATGGTATGCGTTGTAATGCCTGCGTTGTAGTGACATGCGATGTAGTGTCATGCGTTGTAATGGTATGCGTTGTAATGGTATGCGTTGTAGTGTCATGCGTTGTAAAGGATGTTCCGTTGTAATGCCTGCGTTGTAAATGTAGTGCGATGTAATAGTTGCGTTGTAAAGGTTGTTTCCCGCTCAGATGGTTTACTTCCTTTTTGGATAACCGCTAGCAAACAGTCTGGGCTCCTCCTTTTTCAGCCCTCATTCCTCCACTGAATGTTGGGGTCCTACAGGGCTCCGTCTTAAGTCCAACCCTGTTTAATATATATATGGCCCCTCTTGATCCTTTAGCTGAACAATACGGGGCAAAAATTATATCGTACGCAGATGACACGCAATTGCTGTTCACCTGTGAGAAGGATGAGGTGCTTAACAGTAATGAAGTCAATGTTTGCCTAACCAAGGTGTTCGACTGGTTTAGACAAGTAGGAAATTATCTTTTTTGGACACACTCCAGGCGACGAGTGGCGTTAATGGTGGCCTAAAAATCTATCTCCACCTGAGAGACCAGTCTCCACCGCAAAAAATCTAGGAGTGAAGTTGGACTCCGACATGACTATGAAGTCCCAGGTTCAATCGGTTGCTGGCACCTGTTTCGGGATTTTAAAAATGATGAGGAATTTCCTCCCTCTGCTTCCTATCCCTCACAGGAAAACCGTGGTCCAGGCCCTGATCATATCAAGGTTGGACTATGTAAATGTGTTGTACCTGGGCCTTCCGACTGCTTACTGAACCGCCTGCAGGTAGTTCAAAATGCGGCAGCTAGGGCCGTGCTCATGGTCGGACCCAGGTCACACAGGTCTCCCCACCTTAGATTCTTGCACTGGTTACCAGTGAGACAGAGGGTCTTTTTTAAATCCCTGGTGCTAACTTTTAAGGCCCTAAATAACATTGGGGTCCCATACATTAGGAATAAAATTCAGCCGTACAAACCGCTCAGAACTCTGCGATCATCATCCCAGCAACTGACAATTGTGCCTAAGTTTTGCCATTCTTACAAAGGAGGTCGCTCCTTTCAGGTAGTAGCGGCAAGATTATGGAATAGTCTCCCTTTTTCCCTTAGACAAGAACGTGATCTCCTCAGCTTTAGGCGAAGTTTAAAAACGTGGCTTTTTCAACAGCAGTGTGGACTAGTTAGCTACAGCTAGCTATTCCTTCATCTACTCTGTTCTGGGGTCAAGATAGCGCCGGGACACTCCTCGGAGTAGCCGTGCGCTTAACAAATACCCTATAACATAACATAACATAACATAACAGCAGCATCAGGAGAGAGGTTCGATCACACAGCAGCACCCAGGTGAGGGTTAGATCAAACCACAGCGCCAGGCCAGGGTTAGATCACACAGCAGCGCCAGGTGAGGGTTAGATCACACAGCGGCACCCAGGTGAGGGTTAGATCACACAGCGGCATCCAGGTGAAGGTTAGATCACACAGCGGCACCTAGGTGAGGGTTAGATTTCACAGCAGCAGCCAGGTGAGGGTTGGATCACACAGCAGCAACAGGTGAGGGTCAGATCACATCAGCACCCAGGTGAGCGTTAGATTACACAGCAGAGCCAGGTGAGGGTTAGATCACACAGCAGCACCCAGGTGAGGGTTAGATCACACAGCAGAGCCAGGTGAGGGTCAGATCACACAGCAGTGCCCAAGTGAGGGTTAGATCACATAGCAGCACCAGGTGAGGGTAAGATCACATTGCAGCGCCAGGTGAGGGTGAGATCACACAGCAGCACCAGGTGAGGGTTAGATCACACAGCAGCACCCAGGTAAGGGTTAGATCACACAGTAGCATCAGATGCGGGTTAGATGACACAGCAGCGCCAGGCGAGGGTTAGATCACATAGCAGCACCAGGTGAGGGTTAGATCACACAGCAGTGCCAGGTGAGAGTTAGATCACACAGCAGTGTCAGGTGAGGGTTAGATCACACAACAGCGCCAGGTGAGGATTAGATCACATGGCAGCGTCTGGGTAAGGGTTAGATCACACAGCAGTATCAGGTGTGGGTTAGATCACACAGCAGCGCCCAGGTAAGGGTTAGATCACACAGCAGCACCCAGGTGAGGGTTAGGTCACACAGCAGCGACCAGGTGAGGTTTAGATCACACAGCAGCATCAGGTGCAGGTTAGATTACACAGCAGTGCCAGGTGAGGGTTAGATCAAACCGCAGCGCCAGGCCAGGGTTAGATCACACAGCTGCGCCAGGAGAGGGTTAGATCACACAGCAGTACCCAGGTGAGGGTTAGATCACACAGCGACACCCAGGTGAAGGTTAGATCACACAGCGGCACATAGGTGAGAGTTAGATTGCACAGCAGCAGCCAGGTGAGGGGTGGATCACACAGCAGCAACAGGTGAGGGTCAAATCACATCAGCACCCAGGTGAGCGTTAGATCACACAACAGAGCCAGGTGAGGATTAGATCACACAGCAGAGGCAGGTGAGGGTTAGATCAAACAGCAGCACCCAGGTGAGGGTTAGATCACACAGCAGAGCCAGGTGAGGGTTAGATCACACAGCAGTGCCCAAGTGAGGGTTAGATCACATAGCAGCACCATGTGAGAGTTAGATCACATAGCAGCACCAGGTGAGGATCAGATCATAAAGCAGCACCAGGTGAGGGTTAGATCACTCTGCAGTGCCCAGGTGGGGGTTAGATCACACAGCAGCGCTCAGGTGAGGGTTTGCTCACAGAGCAGCACCAGGTGAGAGTTAGATTACACAGCAGCACCCAGGTGCTGGTTAGTTCACACAGCAGCTGGTGGGTCAGTAGCCAAGGGTGGCTAAGGTCTCAAGTTGGATTAAATGTACTGACTGTAAGGTTCTTCCTCAGCGATGGCCGGATCCTCACAAGAGCACCTCTGACAGACAAAGACCAACCTGGTGGTTCTGGTTGATATCTCATTCTTACTCCTTCCGAGGAGTGGCCTGGCATTGAGGCTTCCTTCACCTAGTTCTGTGTCACACAGCAGTTTCCCTCTTCTTCCACTGAAGTCCCTATTTACGGGTGCCAATGCAGTCGTCCTTCTTCCCAGGAGGTGGCTGGTTCTGGATTCATCGTCAGCCTTCCTCTTCCCAAGGAGGTGCCTTGTTCAGGGTCACATGGCAGCCTTGTTCCTTCCAAGGAAGGAATTCATTCTGGGGCACATCAGTCTTGCTCCTTCCATGGAGATACCTGGGGCAGTATTATAGTGGTATTACAAAAGGGGCTGCAGACGATTGTGCAGCCCCTTTTGTAATACAGATAGCGCTGGTGCACATGTAGCGCCAGCGCTATCTTAAGAGGGTGTTCCCTCATTTGCATGGGGGCGGGGCTCATGCACACAAGACAATTCCTTTGCGCATGTGCAGTATTATGGATGCAGGCACAAAGGCAAATAAGCCTGTAGGCGGTGCGACTAAAGTGCGCCCCAAAAAACGTGGCACACTTTCAGTGCGCCTCATAAAAGGCAGCCTTCTGGAGGGGAGTATGTGGGTCCCATGGACCACCCCAGACATCTCCTTGCAGGCTGGTGCAGTCACTCACAGCATCCACCTGAAAGGGGATCCCTACCCCCTCTTAAAACTGCAGATGGGTTACAGGCTGTACAGTAAAACACGGAAAGGCTTTGAAGCAGCCGCTCCGTATTTCAGTGGAATGCGCTGCCTCCAGGGCAGCACGAGTTTGCAGGTCCACTGGGGGCAGCGCATTCATTGTAATACATCACACTTTTTCCTGGTTGTGCTCAGCGCACCTATTTAAAGCACATATTTAAAGGTGCGCCGTAGCGTAAATAGGGAAAATCAGCCATATATGTATCATGACCTCTGGTCCCTCATCACATGCCACCCTTCCTTCTTCCTAGAAGGTACTTTGTTCTTGGTCATTTGAACTTCCTCCACCTTCCAAGGAGGTTCCTTCCTCTTGGTCACACTTCCAAGGAGGTTCCTTGTTCAGGGTCACGTGGCCGTCTTCCATCTTCCAAGGAGGTTCCTTCACCTTCCAAAGAGTTGACTCATTCTGAGTCTCGCCGGTTTTGCTCCCTCCGAGGACGCACCTGGTTCCTTATCACATGGCAGTTTTCCTTCTTCCTAGGTGGTACCTTGTTCTTGGTCAAATGGCCATCTTCCACCTTCCAAGGAGGTCCCTTGTTCTTGGTCACATGGCCGTCCTCCACCTTCGAAAGAGGTCTCTTGTTTCTGGTCACGTGGCCGTCTTCCACCTTCCAAGGAGGTCCCTTGTTCTTGGTCACATGGCCGTCCTCCACCTTCGAAAGAGGTCTCTTGTTTCTGGTCACGTGGCCGTCTTCCACCTTCCAAGGAGGTCCCTTGTTCTTGGTCACATGGCCGTCCTCCACCTTCGAAAGAGGTCTCTTGTTTCTGGTCACGTGGCCGTCTTCCAACTTCCAAGGAGGTCCCTTGTTCTTGGTCACATGGCCGTCCTCCACCTTCGAAAGAGGTCTCTTGTTTCTGGTCACGTGGCCGTCTTCCACCTTCCAAGGAGGTTCCTTGTTTTTGGTCACATGGCCTTCCTCCACCCTCCAAGGAGGTCCCTTGCTCTTGGTCACATGGCCATCCTCCACCTTCCAAGGAGGTGACTCATTCTGAGTCTCGTTGGTCTTGGTCCTTCCAAGGACACACCTGGCTCCTCATCACATGGCAGTCTTGTTTCTTCCTGGAAGGTTCCTTGTTCTTGGTCATATGGCCGTCCTCCACCTTCGAAGGAGGTCTCTTTTTTTTGGTCACATGGCCTTCCTCCACCCTCCAAGGAGGTCCCTTGCTCTTGGCCACATGGCCTTCCTCCACCCTCCTAGGAGGTCCCTGGCTCTTGGTCACATGGCCGTCTTCCACCTTCCAAGGAGGTTCCTTGTTCTTGGTTACATGGCCGTCTTCCACCTTCCAAGGAGGTTCCTTGTTTTTGGTCACATGGCCTTCCTCCACCCTCCAAGGAGGTCCCTTGTTCTTTGCCACATGGCCTTCCTCCACCCTCCTAGGAGGTCCCTTGCTCTTGGTCAAATGGCCGTCTTCCACCTTCCAAGGAGGTCCCTTGTTCTTGGTCACATGGCCGTCCTCCACCTTCCAAGGAGGTCCCTTGTTCTTGGTCACATGGCCGTCCTCCACCTTCGAAAGAGGTCTCTTGTTTTTGGTCACATGGCCGTCTTCCACCTTCCAAGGAGGTCCCTTGTTCTTGGTCACATGGCCGTCTTCCACCTTCCAAGGAGGTCCCTTGTTTTTGGTCACATGGCCGTCTTCCACCTTCCAAGGAGGTCCCTTGTTCTTGGTCACATGGCCGTCCTCCACCTTCGAAAGAGGTCTCTTGTTCTTGGTCACATGGCCGTCCTCCACCTTCGAAAGAGGTCTCTTGTTTTTGGTCACATGGCCGTCTTCCACCTTCCACGGAGGTCCCTTGTTCTTGGTCACATGGCCGTCCTCCACCTTCGAAGGAGGTCTCTTGTTTTTGGTCACATGGCCGTCTTCCACCTTCCAAAGAGGTTCCTTGTTTTTGGTCACATGGCCGTCTTCCACCTTCCAAGGAGGTTCCTTGTTATTGGTCACATGGCCTTCCTCCACCCTCCATTCTGCGTCTCGTTGGTCTTGGTCCTTCCAAGGACACACCTGGCTCCTCATCACATGGCAGTCTTGCTTCTTCATGGAAGGTTCCTTGTTCTTGGTCATATGGCAGCCTTCCACCTTTCAAGGATGTTCCTTGTTCTTGGTCACATGGCTGTCCTCCACCTTCCAAGGAGGTACCTTGTTCTTGGTCACATGGCCGTCCTCCACATTCGAAAGAGGTCTCTTGTTTTTGGTCACATGGCCGTCTTCCACCTTCCAAGGAGGTCCCTTGTTCTTGGTCACATGGCCGTCCTCCACCTTCGAAGGAGGTCTCTTGTTTTTGGTCACATGGCCGTCTTCCACCTTCCAAGGAGGTTCCTTGTTATTGGTCACATGGCCTTCCTCCACCCTCCATTCTGCGTCTCGTTGGTCTTGGTCCTTCCAAGGACACACCTGGCTCCTCATCACATGGCAGTCTTGCTTCTTCATTGAAGGTTCCTTGTTCTTGGTCATATGGCCGCCTTCCACCTTTCAAGGATGTTCCTTGTTCTTGGTCACAAAGCAGTCTTCCTTCTTCCTAGGAGATGAAATGTTCAGGGTCATATGCCTGTCATTCCCCCTGCTCGTTTTAGGTGAAGGCAGTGATCTTGAAGGCATTCCTTGTTTGACTGGAATGGGCCCTTTTCCTTAAGTTCTTTATTTCAGTTCTCCCTGTCTGCTAGTTTGTCTCATCTCGGACCTCTTAGCCTGAGCTCAGCCCGGGTCTGCTCGGGAATTTCTCGTTCTATCCTCTTCAACTCCTGCTTCTCTTTGATTCAGATTTTTTTCAGTCATCATGACTCTTACATCCTTACTGGCAGTCCTTTCCAGGAGACATCATGTTGCCAACAGCTTGTTTGCATTGACTTCAGAGGGTCTTCAAGAAAGGGTGGTCTTCACCGTGGCTTCCCTCCTCATTCTGTCCCGTCTTGGAGAGACTCAAGTCCAATGACTGTCTCTGGCTCGGGTCCAGGTCCCATCAGAAGGACGACCCAGAGCCGAGTCAGGACAGGCTACAGTTTGCTAAACGAGCCACACCGCATCATGGGAAGGAAATCACACGTCAAATGTTTTTTTGCTTCTACTAAAATTAGAGTTTTAAATATAAAGTCTGAGCAGGAACAGAAAGCATGTGCCCAGCTCCTTAGACCTGTGCCAGACAGCTCCTACAATGGAAAATATATGGGGTTCAGTAATGTCCTAGACAAAGTATATATGGCCCTATTCACAACAGTATATTTAAAAGGGCTGATTTTCTCGTGTATTGGCCCTAGTTACAAAGGTAAATTCACATTTGTACATTCACTGACATGTACATTTACTTTTACACTTTGTGGTGACCTTTTCACTATTCACTCTGAAAGAAACTCCTGGTTGGACCCGTGAGATGCTACAAACACAGAGATCAGAGATGCAGACCCCATGAGAGGCTCTGCTGTCAATATTGTGGAGTTGATCTTTGTGCGGGTTAATATCTTTCACATCAATGTTCTGACAGGCAGCCTGTAGGACCAGGCACCTTGGTTGAAACAACTTTGAGTGGATCACCCCTTTTGGGCTCCGTCAAGCCCTTGGGACGCAAAACAATATGAATTATAAGTCTAAACTTCCGAAATGGGGGCATCCAAAAACAACGAAAGCTCAAATGCCTGGCACCCCCAGTCAAACAGCACTAAAAGAAAGCCCGAACAAGCATTGAACAAGCCATTTCTATTTGAGTTTTGATCAAGATTCCTTTTTTACATTCAACAACATTTATGTGGAATTCAGTGTCTGACCAGCTTGTTACTCCCATTGTAGGAAAGACATCCCGAAGCTGACTTGTTAAATGTTTGGTGGACTAGTGCATAATATTAAAATAAGGCTGAAGCACCTAATGCCTGAAATTGTAGGTTAAATCATCAAATATTTGTAATCACAAATATATCCTCTTCACTACTGGTGTTCTTGTTGAAAGAGGGGAAATCTGGGGACGTTCACTGTTCCATTAGTTAAAATCTAATATCTTCCTCCTAATGCATCTGCCGTTGGTTTGTCCCTTTTGTTCTCTTTATTGCATGCCGGTGTCTGGCTAGATAGTTCCCTCTCACCCTGATGAGTAAGAGACACAGGAGGAGGAGGGGGGGGGGTCAGGAGATGGACATAGACATCAAGAGAACTCTACAGAAAAATCTGTGAGTCAGAGAGAGAGAAGGGCGCAGAGACAGATGATGATGGAGAAAGATCTGTGAGGCAGAGAGAGAAGGGCGCGGAGACAGAGATGATGGAGAAAGATCTGTGAGGCAGAGAGAGAAGGGCGCAGAGACAGAGATGATGGAGAAAGATCTGTGAGGCAGAGAGAGAAGGGCGCAGAGACAGAGATGATGGAGAAAGATCTGTGAGGCAGAGAGAGAAGGGCGCAGAGACAGAGATGATGGAGAAGGATCTGTGAGGCAGAGAGAGAAGGGCGCGGAGACAAAGATGATGGAGAAAGATCTATGAGGCAGAGAGAGAAGGGCGCAGAGAGAGAGATGATGGAGAAAGATCTGTGAGGCAGAGAGAGAAGGGCGCGGAGACAGAGATGATGGAGAAAGATCTATGAGGCAGAGAGAGAAGGGCGCAGAGAGAGAGATGATGGAGAAAGATCTGTGAGGCAGAGAGAGAAGGGCGCGGAGACAGAGATGATGGAGAAAGATCTGTGAGGCAGAGAGAGAAGGGCGCAGAGAGAGATATGATGGAGAAAGATCTGTGAGGCAGAGAGAGAAGGGCGCAGAGAGAGATATGATGGAGAAAGATCTGTGAGGCAGAGAGAGAAGGGCGCAGAGACAGAGATGATGGAGAAAGATCTGTGAGGCAGAGAGAGAAGGGCGCAGAGACAGAGATGATGGAGAAGGATCTGTGAGGCAGAGAGAGAAGGGCGCAGAGACAGAGATGATGGAGAAGGATCTGTGAGGCAGAGAGAGAAGGGCGCAGAGACAGAGATGATGGAGAAGGATCTGTGAGGCAGAGAGAGAAGGGCGCAGAGACAGAGATGATGGAGAAGGATCTGTGAGGCAGAGAGAGAAGGGCGCAGAGACAGAGATGATGGAGAAGGATCTGTGAGGCAGAGAGAGAAGGGCGCAGAGACAGAGATGATGGAGAAGGATCTGTGAGGCAGAGAGAGAAGGGCGCAGAGACAGAGATGATGGAGAAAGATCTGTGAGGCAGAGAGAGAATGGCGCAGAGAAAGATGATGGAGAAGGATCTGTGAGGCAGAGAGAGAAGGGCGCAGAGACAGAGATGATGGAGAAGGATCTGTGAGGCAGAGAGAGAAGGGCGCAGAGACAGAGATGATGGAGAAGGATCTGTGAGGCAGAGAGAGAAGGGCGCAGAGACAGAGATGATGGAGAAGGATCGAGAAGGATCTATGAGGCAGAGAGAGAAGGGCGCAGAGACAGAGATGATGGAGAAAGATCTGTGAGGCAGAGAGAGAAGGGCGCAGAGACAGAGATGATGGAGAAGGATCTGTGAGGCAGAGAGAGAAGGGCGCAGAGACAGAGATGATGGAGAAAGATCTGTGAGGCAGAGAGAGAATGGCGCAGAGAAAGATGATGGAGAAGGATCTGTGAGGCAGAGAGAGAAGGGCGCAGAGACAGAGATGATGGAGAAGGATCTGTGAGGCAGAGAGAGAAGGGCGCAGAGACAGAGATGATGGAGAAGGATCTGTGAGGCAGAGAGAGAAGGGCGCAGAGACAGAGATGATGGAGAAGGATCGAGAAGGATCTATGAGGCAGAGAGAGAAGGGCGCAGAGACAGAGATGATGGAGAAAGATCTGTGAGGCAGAGAGAGAAGGGCGCAGAGACAGAGATGATGGAGAAGGATCTGTGAGGCAGAGAGAGAAGTAAATAAAGAAATCTGAGGCAGCCAGAAGGAAAGAAAGATAAAGAAAGGTAGAAAGAGGAAGATGTAGGTAAAGCGAGAGAGACATAGGGAAGGTTTTAAAGTGCAGTGGTGAGGTAGAGACAGATAGAGACGGGGAACAGAGAACGTAGAGTGCAGTATTCTACGGCATTAGAGTAACTCTATTCTTCAAAAGTCAGAAAACAGCGCGAAACGCTTCGGGGCATTTGTGCGCTTTATAAATATAAAAATCAAATTAAATCTAAGGGGTGAGGCAAAGAGAGGTGTAAGGCAGAAAGAGAGCGAGGCAGAGAGGGAGGGAGAGAGAGAGAGAGAGAGAGAGAGAGAGAGAGAGGGAGAGAGAGAGAGAGAGAGGAGTTTATGGTACAGAAAAAGGGGAAGAGGCAGATAAAGAGAGGGGTAAGATATTTAGAGAAATGAAGGTAAGGGAACAGAGGTAAAAGGATAGAGAAGTACAGATATGGAGGATAGAGCGAGGGGCAAAGTCAAGACATATTGAAGGAGAGGTGGGGTGGACACAAGTGAGGTGGAGAGAGAGGAAGTCTAGCGTACTGAACGAGAGGTGTGGTGGACACAAGTGAGGTGGATAGAGATGAAGTCCAGCGAGGCATATTGAACGAGGTGGGGTGGACACAAGTGAGGTGGATAGAGATTAAGTCCAGCGAGGCATACTGAACGAGAGGTGGGGTGGACACAAGTGAGGTGGAGAGAGGAAGTCCAGCGAGGCATACTGAACGAGAGGTGGGGTGGACACAAGTGAGGTGGATAGAGATTAAGTCCAGCGAGGCATACTGAACGAGAGGTGGGGTGGACACAAGTGAGGTGGAGAGAGGAAGTCCAGCGAGGCATACTGAACGAGAGGTGGGGTGGACACAAGTGAAGTGGAGAGAGAGGAAGTCCAGTGAGGTATACTGAACGAGAGGTGGGGTGGACACAAGTGAGGTGGAGAGAGATGACGTTCAGCGAGGTATACTGAACGAGAGGTGGGGTGGACACAAGTGGGGTGGAGAGAGATGACGTCCAGCGAGGTATACTGAACGGGAGGTGGGGTGGACACAAGTGAGGTGGAGAGAGAGGAAGTCCAGCGAGGTATACTGAACGAGAGGTGGGGTGGACACAAGTGAGGTGGAGAGAGATGAAGTCCAGGGAGGTATACTGAGCGAGAGGTGGGGTGGACACAAGTGAGGTGGAGAGAGAGGAAGTCCAGTGAGGTATACTGAACGAGAGGTGGGGTGGACACAAGTGAGGTGGAGAGAGGAAGTCCAGCGAGGCATACTGAACGAGAGGTGGGGTGGACACAAGTGAGGTGGAGAGAGATGACGTCCAGAAAGGTATACTGAACGAGAGGTGGGGTGGACACAAGTGAGGTGGAGAGAGATGACGTCCAGCGAGGTATACTGAATGAGAGGTGGGGTGGACACAAGTGAGGTGGAGAGAGAGGAAGTCCAGCGAGGTATACTGAACGAGAGGTGGGGTGGACACAAGTGAGGTGGAGAGAGATGAAGTCCAGGGAGGTATACTGAACAAGAGGTGGGGTGGACACAAGTGAGGTGGAGAGAGATGAAGTCCAGGGAGGTATACTGAACGAGAGGTGGGGTGGACACAAGTGAGGTGGAGAGATTAAGTCCAGTGAGGTATATTGAAGGAGAGGTGGGGTGGACACATGTGAGGTGGAGAGAGATGACGTCCAGCGAGGTATACTGAACGAGAGGTGGGGTGGACACAAGTGAGGTGGAGAGAGATGACGTCCAGCGAGGTATACTGAACGAGAGGTGGGGTGGACACAAGTGAGGTGGAGAGAGAGGAAGTCCAGCGAGGTATACTGAACGAGAGGTGGGGTGGACACAAGTGAGGTGGAGAGAGATGACGTCCAGCGAGGTATACTGAACGAGAGGTGGGGTGGACACAAGTGAGGTGGAGAGAGATGAAGTCCAGGGAGGTATACTGAACGAGAGGTGGGGTGGACACAAGTGAGGTGGAGAGAGATGAAGTCCAGGGAGGTATACTGAATGAGAGGTGGGGTGGACACAAGTGAGGTGGAGAGATTAAGTCCAGTGAGGTATATTGAAGGAGAGGTGGGGTGGACACAAGTGAGGTGGAGAGAGAGGAAGTCCAGCGAGGTATACTGAACGAGAGGTGGGGTGGACACAAGTGAGGTGGAGAGGGAGGAAGTCCAGCGAGGTATACTGAACGAGAGGTGGGGTGAACACAAGTGAGGTGGAGAGAGATGACGTCCAGCGAGGTATACTGAATGAGAGGTGGGGTGGACACAAGTGAGGTGGAGAGAGAGGAAGTCCAGTGAGGTATACTGAACGAGAGGTGGGGTGGACACAAGTGAGGTGGAGAGAGATGACGTCCAGCGAGGTATACTGAACGAGAGGTGGGGTGGACACAAGTGAGGTGGAAAGAGGAAGTCCAGCGAGGCATACTGAACGAGAGGTGGGGTGGACACAAGTGAGGGGAAAGAGAGAGGAAGTCCAGTGAGGTATACTGAACGAGAGGTGGGGTGGACACAAGTGAGGTGGAGAGAGATGAAGTCCAGCGAGGCATATTGAACGAGGTGGGGTGGACACAAGGGAGGTGGAGAGAGAGGAAGTCCAGCGAGGTATACTGAACGAGAGGTGGGGTGGACACAAGTGAGGTGGAGAGAGTGGAAGTCCAGCGAGGTATACTGAATGAGAGGTGGGGTGGACACAAGTGAGGTGGAGAGAGAGGAAGTCCAGTGAGGTATACTGAACGAGAGGTGGGGTGGACACAAGTGAGGTGGAGAGAGATGAAGTCCAGCGAGGCAGATTGAACGAGGTGGGTGGACACAAGTGAGGTGGAGAGAGAGGAAGTCCAGCGAGGTATACTGAACGAGAGGTGGGGTGGACACAAGTGAGGTGGAGAGAGAGGAAGTCCAGCGAGGTATACTGAACGAGAGGTGGGGTGGACACATGTGAGGTGGAGAGAGATGACGTCCAGAGAGGTATACTGAACGAGAGGTGGGGTGGACACAAGTGAGGTGGAGAGAGATGACGTCCAGCGAGGTATACTGAATGAGAGGTGGGGTGGACACAAGTGAGGTGGAGAGAGAGGAAGTCCAGTGAGGTATACTGAACGAAAGGTGGGGTGGACACAAGCGAGGTTGAGAGAGATGACGTCCAGCGAGGTATACTGAACGAGAGGTGGGGTGGACACAAGTGAGGTGGAGAGATTAAGTCCAGTGAGGTATATTGAAGGAGAGGTGGGGTGGACACAAGGGAGGTGGAAAGAGGAAGTCCAGCGAGGCATACTGAACGAGAGGTGGGGTGGACACAAGTGAGGTGGAGAGAGAGGAAGTCCAGTGAGGTATACTGAACGAGAGGTGGGGTGGACACAAGTGAGGTGGAGAGAGATGAAGTCCAACGAGGCATATTGAACGAGGTGGGGTGGACACAAGTGAGGTGGAGAGAGAGGAAGTCCAGCGAGGTATACTGAACGAGAGGTGGGGTGGACACAAGTGAGGTGGAGAGAGGAAGTCCAGCGAGGCATACTGAACGAGAGGTGGGGTGGACACAAGTGAGGTGGATAGAGATTAAGTCCAGCGAGGCATACTGAACGAGAGGTGGGGTGGACACAAGTGAGGTGGAGAGAGGAAGTCCAGCGAGGCATACTGAACGAGAGGTGGGGTGGACACAAGTGAAGTGGAGAGAGAGGAAGTCCAGTGAGGTATACTGAACGAGAGGTGGGGTGAACACAAGTGAGGTGGAGAGAGATGACGTTCAGCGAGGTATACTGAACGAGAGGTGGGGTGGACACAAGTGGGGTGGAGAGAGATGACGTCCAGCGAGGTATACTGAACGGGAGGTGGGGTGGACACAAGTGAGGTGGAGAGAGAGGAAGTCCAGCTAGGTATACTGAACGAGAGGTGGGGTGGACACAAGTGAGGTGGAGAGAGATGAAGTCCAGGGAGGTATACTGAGCGAGAGGTGGGGTGGACACAAGTGAGGTGGAGAGAGAGGAAGTCCAGTGAGGTATACTGAACGAGAGGTGGGGTGGACACAAGTGAGGTGGAGAGAGGAAGTCCAGCGAGGCATACTGAACGAGAGGTGGGGTGGACACAAGTGAGGTGGAGAGAGATGACGTCCAGAAAGGTATACTGAACGAGAGGTGGGGTGGACACAAGTGAGGTGGAGAGAGATGACGTCCAGCGAGGTATACTGAATGAGAGGTGGGGTGGACACAAGTGAGGTGGAGAGAGAGGAAGTCCAGCGAGGTATACTGAACGAGAGGTGGGGTGGACACAAGTGAGGTGGAGAGAGATGAAGTCCAGGGAGGTATACTGAACGAGAGGTGGGGTGGACACAAGTGAGGTGGAGAGAGATGAAGTCCAGGGAGGTATACTGAACGAGAGGTGGGGTGGACACAAGTGAGGTGGAGAGATTAAGTCCAGTGAGGTATATTGAAGGAGAGGTGGGGTGGACACATGTGAGGTGGAGAGAGATGACGTCCAGCGAGGTATACTGAACGAGAGGTGGGGTGGACACAAGTGAGGTGGAGAGAGATGACGTCCAGCGAGGTATACTGAACGAGAGGTGGGGTGGACACAAGTGAGGTGGAGAGAGAGGAAGTCCAGCGAGGTATACTGAACGAGAGGTGGGGTGGACACAAGTGAGGTGGAGAGAGATGACGTCCAGCGAGGTATACTGAACGAGAGGTGGGGTGGACACAAGTGAGGTGGAGAGAGATGACGTCCAGCGAGGTATACTGAACGAGAGGTGGGGTGGACACAAGTGAGGTGGAGAGAGATGAAGTCCAGGGAGGTATACTGAACGAGAGGTGGGGTGGACACAAGTGAGGTGGAGAGAGATGAAGTCCAGGGAGGTATACTGAATGAGAGGTGGGGTGGACACAAGTGAGGTGGAGAGATTAAGTCCAGTGAGGTATATTGAAGGAGAGGTGGGGTGGACACAAGTGAGGTGGAGAGAGAGGAAGTCCAGCGAGGTATACTGAACGAGAGGTGGGGTGGACACATGTGAGGTGGAGAGAGTGGAAGTCCAGCGAGGCATACTGAACGAGAGGTGGGGTGGACACAAGTGAGGTGGAGAGAGGGGAAGTCCAGTGAGGTATACTGAACGAGAGGTGGGGTGGACACAAGTGAGGTGGAGAGAGTGGAAGTCCAGCGAGGCATACTGAACGAGAGGTGGGGTGGACACAAGTGAGGTGGAGAGAGAGGAAGTCCAGCGAGGTATACTGAACGAGAGGTGGGGTGGACACATGTGAGGTGGAGAGCCTGCTTGGAGACAGAGAGTGTGAGGTACTGACTGAGAGAAGTAGAGATGCAAGTCTAGGGGAGAAGGTTAAGGAAGAAGAGCTGAGGTAAAGGAGAGAAAAGTGACAGAAGGAGTATATGTCACTTCTATCCACCTGCCTGAGGTGGGTGGGCACGCCGGGAGGGCACGCTAAGGGGCAGGTTTGTTATTTTTTAGCAGCAGGCGGCACCGCAGCCATAGGTGCTGCATTACGCAAGGGAAGGGGGAAAGCAGCGCAGAATGATAGTGATTGACAACGGCCTGCTGGTGTTCACTACCCCGGTGCTGGTGCACAGACTGCCCAGCATCACACACGACCTTTGCACCATGGTGCAGCGGTGCGCATGCGCAGTCCGGAGCATCATTTGCACTGTAAGCACACCCGTCTGGTAAAACATTCCTACAGCTAAACAGATTTTTAAACATTCCGCACATTGTATGTGTGCTCTACAGTACAACTCAAGTGCAATGTATGGAAAGCGTGGAGCAATGTAGCATTTCCCCATGTTAGCGCCTACTTCAAGGAGGCCTTGTTTCTTGACGCAAAGCCCGCTACTGCTATCTTGGTAGGTCGGGCTTTGCATCAAAACGATGGGTTTTGCGCTCATCCTCGCAAGTTCCAGCCGAGTAACGCTCCCTTGACACAACGTGGAGCTAAGCACCGTGAACCGCTGTTTACGTTAAGAAAAGGGCATCTCGCCAGCGCAAAATACTATTTGCACTGGAAAGTAAATATCTTTGCAAAAGTTTAGCTGCTTTGCGTAACTTTGCCTGAAACCCCTAGTAAATGTGGCCATGCTCACTCAGCTTCAAACTAACTAGTAAAAGAAGCTGGTTTTGTGAGCAGCGTTGTTATGGCAGGAATTGTAACTGTCCCACTCACTTAACGGAGCCCCTTGGAAGGTGGGGTCCTGGGCACGTGCTCATGGCTCACAACGTCCCGAGGACATCAGCATAGCACAGGAAAGGGCACGTGCCACTGCAGGCGTGCAAGCACACAGGCCTCACAGAACATGGCGCGCAGCACTACAGATGGGCACGCACAGAGGCCTCACAGAACATGGAGCACAACACTACAGGCGTGCAAGCACACAGGCCTCACAGGACATGGCGCGCAGCACTATAGGTGTGCAAGCATGCAGGCATCACAGAACATGAAGCGATACATTACAGGCGTGCAAGCACACAGGCCTCACATGACATGGCGCGCAGCACTACAGGCGTGCAAGCACACAGGCCTCACAGGACATGGCGCGCAGCACTACAGGTGTGCAAGCACGCAGGCCTCACAGAACATGGAGCACAACACTACAGGCGTGCAAGCACACAGGCCTCACAGAACATGGCGTGCAGCACTATAGATGTGCAAGCACACAGGCCTCACAGCACATGGTGCGCAGCACTACAGGCGTGCAAGCACACAGGCCTCACAGAACATGGCGCGCAGCACTACAGGCGTGCAAGCACACAGGCCTCACAGGACATGGCACGCAGCACTATATATGTGCAAGCACACAGGCCTCACAGGACATGGCGCACAGCTCTACAGGCGTGCAAGCACACAATGCCTCACAGAACATGGCGCGCAGCACTACAGGCGTGCAAGCACACAGGCCTCACAGAACATGGTGCGCAGCACTACAGGCGTACAAGCACACAGGCCTCACAGGACATGGCACGCAGCTCTATAGATGTGCAAGCACACAGGCCTCACAGGACATGGCTCGCAGCACTACAGGCGTGCAAGCACATAATGCCTCTCAGAACATAGCGCGCAGCACTACAGGCGTGCAAGCACACATGCCTCACAGAATATGGTGCGCAGCACTACAGGCGTGCAAGCACACAGGCCTCACAGGACATGGCGCGCAGCACTACAGGCGTGCAAGCACACAGGCCTCACAGGCATGGCGCGCAGCACTACAGGCGTGCAAGCACACAGGCCTCACAGGACATGGAGCGCAGCACTCCAGATGTGCAGGCACACAGGCCTTACAGGACATGGTGTGCAGCACTACAGGCTTGCAAGCAGACAAGCCTCACAGGACATGGCGCGCACCACTATAGATGTGCACACATACATGCCTCACAGGACATGGTGTGCAGCACTACAGGCGTGCAAGCACACAGACCTCACAGGACATGGTGTGCAGCACTACAGGCGTGCAAGCACACAGGCCTCACAGGACATGGCACGCAGCACAATAGATATGCAAGCACACAGGCCTCACAGTACATGGAGTACAGGACTACAAGCGTGGAAGCACACATGCCTCACAGGACATGGCATGCAGTAGGATAGATGTGCAAGCACACAGGCCTCACAGGACATGGTGCGCAGCACTACAAGTTTGCAAGCACACAGGCCTCACAGGACATGGCATGCAGTACGATAGATGTGCAAGCACACAGGCCTCACAGGACATGGTGCGCAGCACTACAGGTGTGCAAGCACACAGGCCTCACAGGACATGGCATGCAGCACTATAGATGTGCAAGCACACAGGCCTCACAGGACATGGTGCGCAGCACTATAGATGTGCAAGCACACAGGCCTCACAGGACATGGCGCACAGCACTATAGATGTGCAAGCACGCAGGCCTCACAGGACATGGCGCGCAGCACTACAGGCGTGCAAGCACACAGGCCTCACAGAACATGGGGCGCAGCACTATAGATGTGCAAGCACACAGGCCTCACAGGACATGGCGTGCAGCACTACAGGCGTGCAAGCACACAGGCCACGCAGAACATGGTGCGCAGCACTATAGATGTGCAAGCACACAGGACTCACAGAACTTTGCCACCAGCACTTCAGATTTGCAAGCACACAGGCCCCACAGGACTTGGTGTGCAGCACTATAGATGTGCAAGCACCCAGGCCTCACAGGACATGGCACGCAGCACTACAGGCGTGCAAACACATATGCCTCACAGGACATGGCGTGCAGCACTATGGATGTGCAAGCACACAGGTCTCACAGGACTTTGCCACCAGCACTTCAGATTTGCAAGCACACAGGCCTCACAGGACATGGAACCACGGGATAAGGCACACAGCGCTTTAAATGTGCAAGCACACAGGCCTCACAGGACATGGTGCGCAGCACTCCAGATGTGCAAGCATACCGGTCTCACAGGACACGGCGCACTGCACTACAATATGCAAGCACACATGCCTCGCACGACATGTCACGCAGCACTATAGATGTGCATGCATTGCAGACATGCCTCACAAGAAAAGACGCGCAGCACTATAGATGTGCAGGCACACAACCTCTCAGGACAAGGCACACAACACTGCAGGTGTGCAAGCACATAGGCCTCTCACAGACATCCGCTTAGTCGAAGGCTGTGCCAGGGTGCCAAAAATACAATCTAAGGGGAGCCCGGGCAGTGCCTGGAGCACCAGGGGGTAGCCAGAGGTAAACAGATAGCTCCTACCTATTGTGAGAGGGTCGGGGTGGCACTGCCAGTTGGCATAGTGCCTTGTCTGCTGGTAATGCGCCTCTTTTGTATGATGACGTAGGGCACGTTGAGAGCGGAGGGGGTCAAGAGGCGCACAGTGCCCAGGGGGCGGTCTCGTTCTTGTTTTGGCTGCAGCAGGCCATGGTCTGCGCGTCATCAGGGGCCTCCATCCACGGTGGTCCTTCCAGGCGGGGGGGGGGGGGGGGGGGGGGGGGGGACCAGTCCGGGCGAAGGGACACATGTGATGGTGTAAGAGGACACTGCCCGGTTATTCTTAGCGCCTGTCACTCGGCAGAGAAGGGGCTCGAGGGTCCTGGGACCCCCTCACGAGGACGCATGCCTCCTCCGCACAGCTGAGGGCGTCAGCGGGGGAGCAGGTGGAGGCACCTGTTCAACCGAGCCTCCTGCTCACAAGGGGGGCGCAGTGATGGGGGAGGCCTGAAATAGCAGACGCTCCGCAGTACCAGGGGCTTTGCACGGGATTAGCGAAATTTGTCAGTAATTCGGGGTCTGATGAGGTGAAAAGAACAGTATTGAGGGCACCTGAGGACCCCAGTACCGCCGGCCTCTTTATTCAGGGGGCTGTTGCAACATTGAGGGGCGGGAGGGGAGATTAAATAGGGCACAGCTGGTGGGTGCACCGTCCGTCAATAGCAGAAACAACTTTTAGACGAACCTAACGATCAATTAGTGCAAATCTCTCTTTCACACTGGTGGAATGGTGCACGGTGCACCTGTAGGTGAAAAACAGTGCAAGTTGTGCGCTCTGTAATTTGTCCCTTGGAATCTCAGACGTGGCAGCAGCCACGTGAACGTCACGTTATTTACCCAGACACACTGCTCGCTGTGCTGCACCTTTTCTTGGCCAATGTAAATTTGCCCCCCGGGGAAGTATTTTGCAAATTATTTCACATATGTAAGGGGGCTCTTTGGCGCCTTTGTTTTGCAGCAGAAAACGATAGTGCGTGCATTATTTTCTGAGAGAGCTGATAGGCCGGAGGATGGCAGGCCCCCTGGGGAGGGGTGCGTGATGCAGCTTGCACTGGAGAAGTCTGCACTTCTACAAGTGCAGTTTTCACTACAGCACAGAGCCAATGGACTGTGACGCAAGGTGGAGGCACGTGTAGGAGCTCTTGTTTTGAATCCTGAATGTTGAAGGGTAGGGCTTGATGTTTGCAGGTGTTGTCGAATACTCAAGCTGTCGAGTCTTGTACTCCACCTCATGCCTCTCTCTTCCCTCTCCCTCCATTACCTGACAGTCACATGGATACCAGGGCTGCCTGGTCGTGTTTCCACCTCATGTCTCTCTCTTCCACCGCTCTCCACTTCCTCACTCTTTATCTCATGAACACTGAGGCTGCCTGGTCTTGATTCCATCTCATGCCTCTTTCACCACCCTGCACTTCGCAGCTCTTTATCTCATGAACACTGAGGCTGCCTGGTCTTGATTCCACCTCAAGCCTCTCTCTTCCACCGCTCTCCACTTCCTTAATCCTTATCTCATGAATACCAGGGCTGCCCTGTCTTGTTACCACCTCACGCCTCTCTCTTCCACCGCGCTCCACGCTCTCCACTTCGCAACCCTTTATCTCATGAACACTGAGGCTGCCTGGTCTTGATTCCATCTCATGCCTCTTTCACCACCCTGCACTTCGCAGCTCTTTATCTCATGAACACTGAGGCTGCCTGGTCTTGATTCCATCTCATGCCTCTTTCACCACCCTGCACTTCGCAGCTCTTTATCTCATGAACACTGAGGCTGCCGGTCTTGATTCCATCTCATGCCTCTTTCACCACCCTGCACTTCGCAGCTCTTTATCTCATGAACACTGAGGCTGCCTGGTCTTGATTCCATCTCATGCCTCTTTCACCACCCTGCACTTCGCAGCTCTTTATCTCATGAACACTGAGGCTGCCTGGTCTTGATTCCATCTCATGCCTCTTTCACCACCCTGCACTTCGCAGCTCTTTATCTCATGAACACTGAGGCTGCCTGGTCTTGATTCCATCTCATGCCTCTCTCTTCCACCGCTCTCCACTTCCTCACTCTTTATCTCATGAATACCAGGGCTGCCCTGTCTTGTTTCGACCTCATGCCTTTCTCTTCCACCGCGCTCCACGCTCTCCACTTCCTAACTCTTTAACTCATGAACACTGAGGCTGCCTGGTCTTGATTCCACCTCATCCCTCTATCTTCTGCAGCTCTACACTTTCTGTCCCTTTATCTCATGAATACCAGAGCTGCCTGGTCTTGATTCCATCTCATGCCTCTTTCACCACCCTGCACTTCGCAGCTCTTTATCTCATGAACACTGAGGCTGCCTGGTCTTGATTCCACCTCATTACTCTATCTTCTGCGTCTCTACACTTTCTGTCCCTTTATCTCATGCACACCGGGGCTGCCTGTTCTTGATTCCACCTCATCCCTCTATCTTCTGCAGCTCTACACTTTCTGTCCCTTTATCTCATGAATACCAGAGCTGCCTGTTCTTGACTCCATCTCATGCCTCTTTCACCACCCTGCACTTCGCAACTCTTTATCTCATGAACACTGAGGCTGCATGGTCTTGATTCCATCTCATGCCTCTTTCACCACCCTGCACTTCGCAACTCTTTGTCTCATGAACACTGAGGCTGCATGGTTTTGATTCCACCTAATGCCTCTCTACTCCACCACCTCACACTTCCTGCCCCTTTGTCTCACTTTGCTAGGCAGTGCTTTTAGTGGGATTAAACTGGTGTTAGATCTCTATAAGGGGCGTGGCCAAAGAAGTGTAACTAGGGATCCTGTCCAAGAGGCGTGGCCAGTGTAGATAAGAGCATGGCTTAAAGCATGTCAACTAAAATCCCGTGCTTCCCACAGTGCAACACCTGACCGGTAATTGGGGGCCTGTCTGTGAGTTTTCTGTTCATGCATCCAGATATATAACACAGCAAAGAACATGAGTCTTGGACAGGCCAGATGGGTTAGTTTTACCAGTGCTTGTTAGCAGTATCAGATAAAAGAGTAACAGCAACGATTTTGTTGTAAATAGTGAGAATTGAAACTTATTCATTTATGAAAGTATGAGGCTGTTAATTAAACACTTCTAAGGTCTGTGGCCAGTGTAGTGGCCTGCAGAGGGAACACCCCAGTTCTCTCCTTTTCACCCCCTCCCTCTGCAGTCCTCACTCTCTTAGCCACTTCCGGTGTTTCCTGCATCTGGATCGCTCACACATCATCTTTCCTCTTCACTACCATTGTTTTACTTTCTTCTTCTACTGCACATACCTTCTTTCGTCTCCTGCACTTCACCCCCCCACACATGCTCTTTGCATTCTGCAGAGACACCAAGAACTGCATAAGTATGAATTCTGAACCCCTATATGACTTACTGACAGGGAATGTGAGAAACTCATATTGTCTTCGGCCTCAGCTCCAGAGTTTTCAATATTTCCCCGTCGTGAACACCCTCGGCCAACCTGCACTCCACCCAGACCCCTGGAGGGGGCTATCCCGATAGCATGCTCCATACAAGAGTCAAATGTTGCATGAAAAAACTACAGAAACACAGCATCTGCAAAGTAAATACTCCTAGGCTATGCAAGATGAAGTAACACATGGGAAATTTAAACAGGGAGAACATCTGACAGGAGCTACCTCAAGGGTATTTACAAGTATTATTGAGAAATGAATGAATAGTTTTGCGAGTTAAATTAAGGATTGGTTACAGGGATCGGGTCCATGTTCAGTTTTTAATCACGCTGTGTCCTATGTAAACTGCTCTGCAGCTTCGGGGAAAAGGAAGGAGGCAGGGATGTGGTCCAGCACTCTTCCTTAGCAGGGGTCTTTGCCTTCTATGGTTTGGGGAAAAGGAAGGAGGCAGGGATGTGGTACAGCACTCTTCCTTAGCAGGGGTCTTTGCCTCCTATGGTTTGGGGAAAAGGAAGGAGGCAGGGATGTGGTCCAGCACTCTTCCTTAGCAGGGGTCTTTGCCTCCTATGGTTTGGAGAAAAGGAAGGAGGCAGGGATGTGGTCCAGCACTCTTCCTTAGCAGGGGTCTTTGCCTTCTATGGTTTGGGGAAAAGGAAGGAGGCAGGGATGTGGTACAGCACTCTTCCTTAGCAGGGGTCTTTGCCTCCTATGGTTTGGGGAAAAGGAAGGAGGCAGGGATGTGGTCCAGCACTCTTCCTTAGCAGGGGTCTTTGCCTCCTATGGTTTGAGGAAAAGGAAAGAGGCGGGGATGTGGTCCAGCACTCTTCCTTAGCAGGGGTCTTTGCCTCCTATGGTTTGAGGAAAAGGAAGGAGGCAGGGATGTGGTCCAGCACTCTTCCTTAGCAGGGGTCTTTGCCTCCTATGGTTTGGAGAAAAGGAAGGAGGCAGGGATGTGGTCCAGCACTCTTCCTTAGCAGGGGTCTTTGCCTCCTATGGTTTGAGGAAAAGGAAGGAGGCAGGGATGTGGTCCAGCACTCTTCCTTAGCAGGGGTCTTTGCCTCCTATGGTTTGAGGAAAAGGAAGGAGGCAGGGATGTGGTCCAGCACTCTTCCTTAGCAGGGGTCTTTGCCTCCTATGGTTTGGAGAAAAGGAAGGAGGCAGGGATGTGGTCCAGCACTCTTCCTTAGCAGGGGTCTTTGCCTCCTATGGTTTGGAGAAAAGGAAGGAGGCAGGGATGTGGTCCATCACTCTTCCTTAGCAGGGGTCTTTGCCTCCTATGGTTTGGGGAAAAGGAAGGAGGCAGGGATGTGGTCCAGCACTCTTCCTTAGCAGGGGTCTTTGCCTCCTATGGTTTGGGGAAAAGGAAGGAGGCAGGGATGTGGTCCAGCACTCTTCCTTAGCAGGGGTCTTTGCCTCCTATGGTTTGGGGAAAAGGAAGGAGGCAGGGATGTGGTCCAGCACTCTTCCTTAGCAGGGGTCTTTGCCTCCTATGGTTTGAGGAAAAGGAAGGAGGCAGGGATGTGGGCCAGCACTCTTCCTTAGCAGGGGTCTTTGCCTCCTATGGTTTGAGGAAAAGGAAGGAGGCAGGGATGTGGTCCAGCACTCTTCCTTAGCAGGGGTCTTTGCCTCCTATGGTTTGGGGAAAAGGAAGGAGGCAGGGATGTGGTCCAGCACTCTTCCTTAGCAGGGGTCTTTGCCTCCTATGGTTTGGAGAAAAGGAAGGAGGCAGGGATGTGGTCCAGCACTCTTCCTTAGCAGGGGTCTTTGCCTCCTATGGTTTGAGGAAAAGGAAGGAGGCAGGGATGTGGTCCAGCACTCTTCCTTAGCAGGGGTCTTTGCCTCCTATGGTTTGAGGAAAAGGAAGGAGGCAGGGATGTGGTCCAGCACTCTTCCTTAGCAGGGGTCTTTGCCTCCTATGGTTTGGAGAAAAGGAAGGAGGCAGGGATGTGGTCCAGCACTCTTCCTTAGCAGGGGTCTTTGCCTCCTATGGTTTGGAGAAAAGGAAGGAGGCAGGGATGTGGTCCATCACTCTTCCTTAGCAGGGGTCTTTGCCTCCTATGGTTTGGAGAAAAGGAAGGAGGCAGGGATGTGGTCCAGCACTCTTCCTTAGCAGGGGTCTTTGCCTCCTATGGTTTGGGGAAAAGGAAGGAGGCAGGGATGTGGTCCATCACTCTTCCTTAGCAGGGGTCTTTGCCTCCTATGGTTTGGAGAAAAGGAAGGAGGCAGGGATGTGGTCCAGCACTCTTCCTTAGCAGGGGTCTTTGCCTCCTATGGTTTGGGGAAAAGGAAGGAGGCAGGGATGTGGTACAGCACTCTTCCTTAGCAGGGGTCTTTGCCTCCTATGGTTTGGGGAAAAGGAAGGAGGCAGGGATGTGGTCCATCACTCTTCCTTAGCAGGGGTCTTTGCCTCCTATGGTTTGGGGAAAAGGAAGGAGGCAGGGATGTGGTCCAGCACTCTTCCTTAGCAGGGGTCTTTGCCTCCTATGGTTTGGGGAAAAGGAAGGAGGCAGGGATGTGGTCCATCACTCTTCCTTAGCAGGGGTCTTTGCCTCCTATGGTTTGGGGAAAAGGAAGGAGGCAGGGATGTGGTCCAGCACTCTTCCTTAGCAGGGGTCTTTGCCTCCTATGGTTTGAGGAAAAGGAAAGAGGCAGGGATGTGGTCCAGCACTCTTCCTTAGCAGGGGTCTTTGCCTCCTATGGTTTGGGGAAAAGGAAGGAGGCGGGGATGTGGTCCAGCACTCTTCCTTAGCAGGGGTCTTTGCCTCCTATGGTTTGGGGAAAAGGAAGGAGGCGGGGATGTGGTCCAGCACTCTTCCTTAGCAGGGGTCTTTGCCTCCTATTGTTTGGGGAACAGGAAGGAGGCAGGGATGTGGTCCAGCACTCTTCCTTAGCAGGGGTCTTTGCCTCCTATGGTTTGGGGAAAAGGAAGGAGGCAGGGATGTGGTCCAGCACTCTTCCTTAGCAGGGGTCTTTGCCTCCTATGGTTTGGAGAAAAGGAAGGAGGCAGGGATGTGGTCCAGCACTCTTCCTTAGCAGGGGTCTTTGCCTCCTATGGTTTGGAGAAAAGGAAGGAGGCAGGGATGTGGTCCATCACTTTTCCTTAGCAGGGGTCTTTGCCTCCTATGGTTTGGAGAAAAGGAAGGAGGCAGGGATGTGGTCCAGCACTCTTCCTTAGCAGGGGTCTTTGCCTCCTATGGTTTGGGGAAAAGGAAGGAGGCAGGGATGTGGTCCAGCACTCTTCCTTAGCAGGGGTCTTTGCCTCCTATGGTTTGGAGAAAAGGAAGGAGGCAGGGATGTGGTCCATCACTCTTCCTTAGCAGGGGTCTTTGCCTCCTATGGTTTGGAGAAAAGGAAGGAGGCAGGGATGTGGTCCAGCACTCTTCCTTAGCAGGGGTCTTTGCCTCCTATGGTTTGGGGAAAAGGAAGGAGGCAGGGATGTGGTACAGCACTCTTCCTTAGCAGGGGTCTTTGCCTCCTATGGTTTGGGGAAAAGGAAGGAGGCAGGGATGTGGTCCATCACTCTTCCTTAGCAGGGGTCTTTGCCTCCTATGGTTTGGGGAAAAGGAAGGAGGCAGGGATGTGGTCCAGCACTCTTCCTTAGCAGGGGTCTTTGCCTCCTATGGTTTGAGGAAAAGGAAAGAGGCAGGGATGTGGTCCAGCACTCTTCCTTAGCAGGGGTCTTTGCCTCCTATGGTTTGAGGAAAAGGAAGGAGGCAGGGATGTGGTCCAGCACTCTTCCTTAGCAGGGGTCTTTGCCTCCTATGGTTTGGGGAAAAGGAAGGAGGCGGGGATGTGGTCCAGCACTCTTCCTTAGCAGGGGTCTTTGCCTCCTATGGTTTGGGGAAAAGGAAGGAGGCGGGGATGTGGTCCAGCACTCTTCCTTAGCAGGGGTCTTTGCCTCCTATTGTTTGGGGAACAGGAAGGAGGCAGGGATGTGGTCCAGCACTCTTCCTTAGCAGGGGTCTTTGCCTCCTATGGTTTGGGGAAAAGGAAGGAGGCAGGGATGTGGTCCAGCACTCTTCCTTAGCAGGGGTCTTTGCCTCCTATGGTTTGGAGAAAAGGAAGGAGGCAGGGATGTGGTCCAGCACTCTTCCTTAGCAGGGGTCTTTGCCTCCTATGGTTTGGAGAAAAGGAAGGAGGCAGGGATGTGGTCCATCACTCTTCCTTAGCAGGGGTCTTTGCCTCCTATGGTTTGGAGAAAAGGAAGGAGGCAGGGATGTGGTCCAGCACTCTTCCTTAGCAGGGGTCTTTGCCTCCTATGGTTTGGGGAAAAGGAAGGAGGCAGGGATGTGGTCCAGCACTCTTCCTTAGCAGGGGTCTTTGCCTCCTATGGTTTGGAGAAAAGGAAGGAGGCAGGGATGTGGTCCATCACTCTTCCTTAGCAGGGGTCTTTGCCTCCTATGGTTTGGAGAAAATGAAGGAGGCAGGGATGTGGTCCAGCACTCTTCCTTAGCAGGGGTCTTTGCCTCCTATGGTTTGGGGAAAAGGAAGGAGGCAGGGATGTGGTACAGCACTCTTCCTTAGCAGGGGTCTTTGCCTCCTATGGTTTGGGGAAAAGGAAGGAGGCAGGGATGTGGTCCATCACTCTTCCTTAGCAGGGGTCTTTGCCTCCTATGGTTTGGGGAAAAGGAAGGAGGCAGGGATGTGGTCCAGCACTCTTCCTTAGCAGGGGTCTTTGCCTCCTATGGTTTGAGGAAAAGGAAGGAGGCAGGGATGTGGTCCAGCACTCTTCCTTAGCAGGGGTCTTTGCCTCCTATGGTTTGGGGAAAAGGAAGGAGGCAGGGATGTGGTCCAGCACTCTTCCTTAGCAGGGGTCTTTGCCTCCTATGGTTTGGGGAAAAGGAAGGAGGCAGGGATGTTGTCCAGCACTCTTCCTTAGCAGGGGTCTTTTGCCTCCTATGGTTTGGGGAAAAGGAAGGAGGCAGGGATGTGGTCCAGCACTCTTCCTTAGCAGGGGTCTTTGCCTCCTATGGTTTGGGGAAAAGGAAGGAGGCAGGGATGTGGTCCAGCACTCTTCCTTAGCAGGGGTCTTTGCCTCCTATGGTTTGGAGAAAAGGAAGGAGGCAGGGATGTTGTCCAGCACTCTTCCTTAGCAGGGGTCTTTGCCTTCTATGGTTTGGGGAAAAGGAAGGAGGCAGGGATGTGGTCCAGCACTCTTCCTTAGCAGGCGTCTTTGCCTCCTATGGTTTGGAGAAAAGGAAGGAGGCAGGGATGTGGTCCAGCACTCTTCCTTAGCAGGGGTCTTTGCCTCCTATGGTTTGGAGAAAAGGAAGGAGGCAGGGATGTGGTCCAGCACTCTTCCTTAGCAGGGGTCTTTGCCTCCTATGGTTTGGAGAAAAGGAAGGAGGCAGGGATGTGGTCCAGCACTCTTCCTTAGCAGGGGTCTTTGCCTCCTATGGTTTGGGGAAAAGGAAGGAGGCAGGGATGTGGTCCAGCACTCTTCCTTAGCAGGGGTCTTTGCCTCCTATGGTTTGGGGAAAAGGAAGGAGGCAGGGATGTGGTCCAGCACTCTTCCTTAGCAGGGGTCTTTGCCTCCTATGGTTTGGGGAAAAGGAAGGAGGCAGGGATGTGGTACAGCACTCTTCCTTAGCAGGGGTCTTTGCCTCCTATGGTTTGGGGAAAAGGAAGGAGGCAGGGATGTGGTCCAGCACTCTTCCTTAGCAGGGGTCTTTGCCTTCTATGGTTTGGGGAAAAGGAAGGAGGCAGGGATGTGGTACAGCACTCTTCCTTAGCAGGGGTCTTTGCCTCCTATGGTTTGGGGAAAAGGAAGGAGGCAGGGATGTGGTACAGCACTCTTCCTTAGCAGGGGTCTTTGCCTCCTATGGTTTGGGGAAAAGGAAGGAGGCAGGGATGTGGTCCAGCACTCTTCCTTAGCAGGGGTCTTTGCCTTCTATGGTTTGGAGAAAAGGAAGGAGGCAGGGATGTGGTACAGCACTCTTCCTTAGCAGGGGTCTTTGCCTCCTATGGTTACAACGCAGTCACTACCCCGACTGCGACGTTACCATGCGTTACTTTACCACGCAATCCGTTACAATGATTTGCTTTCGGGGGCGCTGCAGTTTGGAATAGTATAAATTACTATCCCAACTCCAGTCTACGCAACAGTAGAGAAGATGTTAAACTTAAAACTCCAGAACCATCCAACAACGCATCTCCCACGGGCAAGTCGCTGTAACGACATGCGAGTTAAAGTAACACGTGGTAACATCGCAGTCGGGATAGTGACTGCGTTGTAAAGGCTGGTGGTTGTTCAGACTGCGGGGTAAAGGATGTTTCCTCTCCTGCATGCTCTCCGTTCTCCCCAGTACTATGACACCAGTACTGACCTGAAGGCAGCGGATGTGTTTTGAGGTGAGTACGCAGCAAGGACAACTCACAAGGATTCGCCGAGTCGAAGCCCAGGAGAAGAAGTTACGTTCCGGGGTGGGTGGTCGGGCGGTGCTGATGAGACTTGTCCATTCTTTATACGATTGTCCCGATGAGATGTCAATTGAAGACATTTTCCAAGATAGATTGTGATAATAATCATCTTTTTTTGTCATTATATGAAGTCAGTGCTCAGATTTTGCAGCTATTTGGGAGCTGCAGGGTGAACCGCGCGAGAGCCCTCCATTGACCAGTAATTTGTGGCACATCTTTGGTCTCGGCAAGCCTGTTGGGTTAGCATTGAGTGGTTAGTTAGGTGGACTGGTACAGCCTGTACCCGAGTCATCCAGTTGCCAGCAAGGTTCCACACGTCCTCTCATGCATTATATGCCCGTCCCGCGATGATGAGGGATCGAGTAATTAATTGGGGTATGAAATCGTAGGGTGACGTGATACTGGACGATGATCATGAAGTCTAGATTAACTGACCTCTTGGGGTTAGAGAGAGAATGCGGGATGGACATAGTTTACCATGTCTGTGAAGTCTGGGGGCAATGGTTACGGTTAGTGGTAGTGCGAAAAGCAAAACTACAACTACCAGAATGCTGAGGGAAACACGCATTTGCAATGCAATAGGTCTCACATTTGCAAGAGTTTAAGCTATTGGCATTGTAAACGCCAACGCCTTTTATTCATCTGTTTTGATAATTAACACATAAATAAAAGGCATTGTCATGTACAATGAAAATAGCTCAATCTCTTCTAAATGCAAGACCTATCAAAGAAGCGGCCGCTACTTAGAAAGTGAAAGGGCGCATGGCCCCCTCAATGTTGCAGGAAAGCATGTTGTGCCTTTAGCAGGAGAAACTATTTAAAGAAGATAGTGCTTATAGACTAAAAAAGACTCACCATGTAAGAACCGAAGTAAAAGTGCCAGTCCTCATGGGAGGTTACGAATGAAGACAAGGCAGTACTAAGGAGGGACTAACAAGCCAATGAATGAATCAGAAGCCAGCATTTATGAAGGACAATGACACAACGAGCCAATGACAAATATGGGGGGAGAGTGGGCGGGGCTTTAAGTACGTACTCCAATACAGCATGGCTCGCACAGCAGCACATGCGCTGCCCAGGCTCGACCTAAAAAATGCCTGAGTGGAGGAACTTTTTGCACCTGGCATTGGACACTTTGAGGTGTGTGCCCCATAGGAAGGTGTCTTGTTGCTTCTGTTTGGGGTTCCCTTTTCATTCCAAACAACCCTGTGTTTCCAGGTCATGGGATCATGCGAGGAGCACCCAGCCATAGGTCATAGGTTTACAAGGTGATGCCATGCCTCCAGGGCACAGTTTCTCATTATGGAAAATGACGTTTGCAAATTATTGCTCTCAGGTGTTTCGGACACACTGATCGAGCTGAACAGAACAAAGACTACAATTCCCAGAATTCATTAATTGGTTCGACAGGGCGTGCCAGTGCATCAACTCGTTCTGTAACACCAGCATGTACATAGTAAGTCCTGGAGGACTGGATCAATGCCAGGTTTTCAGAATAACCACTATAGAAATAAGCCCCATTCAGAGGCATTGTTTGAAACTATTCTTATGTAGATCTTTGTAAAATCTGGCGTGGAGCTGGCCCCGCTGGACCTGCATTGGCAGAGCTCTCGAGTTTCTCAGTTATATGAATGTGCAGCTGATTCCGGTCCATATTGATATTGCATGCTGGGATTTGTAGTGGTTTTTAACACATTATAAAACCAGAATTGCACGTCTCATAATTCAAAGAAAATATCTGGAATGAATGAACTACTCATGCGTGGGCCTGGGGCACTTAAGTACCCTTCATAGTCTGTCATGTAGGCACCCCACCCTCCTAACCAATGAGGGGAAGGCTAACACACCTGCAGCCTCCTCAAAGGGCCCAAGACCCTTTAGGGTCACCTCACCACATTTCTAAGGGGTTCCCTTCATTTTGTGCCACACCGCTGATGCCAGGTGTGACCATCCGTGGCAGTTTCTTTTCTTTGTATATGTGGTCGAGCATTTAAAATCCGTAGTGAAATCACAAGTAACAGATGACAAAGTAAACTAACACCAGGACTTGATACCCATCTCACACCATGACCTGCCAAGGTGTGCGCTACCTTCTCACACTTGCCAAGCGCCAAGGTGTGCGCTACCTTCTCACACTTGCCAAACACGAAGGTAGGCGCTACCTTCTCACACCTGCCAAGCGCGCTGGTAGGTGCTACCTTCTCACACTTGCCAAGCACAAAGGTAGACGCTACCTTCTCACACTTGCCAAGCACAAAGGTAGACGCTACCTTCTCACACCTGTCAAGCGCCAAGGTAGGCGCTACCTTCTCACACCTGCCAAGCGCCAAGGTAGGCGCTACATTCTCACACCTGCCAAGCGCCAAGGTACGCGCTACATTCTCACACCTGCCAAGCGCCAAGGTGTGCGCTACCTTCTCACACTTGCCAAACACGAAGGTAGGCACTACCTTCTCACACCTGCCAAGCGCGCTGGTAGGTGCTACCTTCTCACACTTGCCAAGCACAAAGGTAGACGCTACCTTCTCACACCTGCCAAGCGCCAAGGTAGGCGCTACCTTCTCACACCTGCCAAGCGCCAAGGTAGGCGCTACCGTCTCACACCTGCCAAGCGCCAAGGTAGGCGCTACATTCTCACACCTGCCAAGCGCCAAGGTAGGCGCTACATTCTCACACCTGCCAAGCACCAAGGTAGGCGCTACATTCTCACACCTGCCAAGCGCCAAGGTAGGCGCTACCTTCTCACACCTGCCAAGCGCCAAGGTAGGCGCTACCTTCTCACATTTGCCAAGCACAAAAGTAGGCGCTACCTTCTCACACCTGCCAAGCGCCAAGGTAGGCGCTACCTTCTCACACTTGCCAAGCACAAAGGTAGATGCTACGTTCTCACACTTGCCAAGCACAAGGTAGATGCTACCTTCTCACACCTGCCAAGCGCCAAGGTAGGCACTACCTTCTCACACCTGCCAAGCGCCAAGGTAGGCGCTACCGTCTCACAGCTGCCAAGCACAAAGGTAGACGCTACGTTCTCACACCTGCCAAGCGCCAAGGTAGGCGCTACCTTCTCACACCTGCCAAGCGCCATGGTAGGCGCCACCGTCTCACACCTGCCAAGCGCAAAGGTAGGCGCTACCTTCTCACACTTGCCAAGCACAAAGGTAGACGCTACGTTCTCACACTTGCCAAGCACAAAGGTAGACGCTACCTTCTCACACCTGCCAAGCGCTAAGGTAGGCGCTACCTTCTCACACCTGCCAAGCGCCATGGTAGGCGCTACCGTCTCACACCTGCCAAGCGCCAAGGTAGGTGCTACATTCTCACACCTTCCAAGCGCCAAGGTAGGCGCTACCTTCTCACACCTGCCAAGCGCCGAGGTGAGCGCTCTGGGAAGTGTGGGGCAAGCTGCACTCCAAGAGACTGTATCCCTATGCGAGGAGTTTCCTTCCCCGCCCCTGGAGATTGGCTGGCCTAGTGAGGGAAGAGAGGGAGCTGTCTGGGGTGCACGGGGTGACGTTATTTACCAGTTATCGCAGCATAGCTTCAATCATCAGCAGGAGGGGGTGTGAGCCCTGCAGTGAGGACAGAATCTGAGCAGGGCACATCCGAGCCATTGCCGTCTGTGGATTCCCGTGCCCGGGCGCGAGGCCCTGGGTGGTGTAGATTTAACAGTGACTGGCTGAGTGCCAGTGTGAGTGTCAACACTTGGCTTCGCAGGGAAAAGCGATTATCAGAGCTCTCAAGTTCCCCTGCTCCTGGCACGAGCAGCGCATTCACTTATGACTTTCATTTGAGTTCTTGAACGTGTACTACTGTCTGTCCCAAAAGAAAACAAGAACTACGAGGACCAGAATGCAAAGCACCTGGACTGCATGAGGCACTCACTCATGGTCTAGGAATCTTGTGAGCTCAGCATTTTAGCACTAAGATTTCCAGAAAACAGAACCCAATGCTGGAGCTCCGTGTTTGCTGCTGGCGGGTCACGGCGGATTGCAGGTGTAGGGACGTTGCAGGTTGCACCTCGGTTTTTCTTTGATGTTGAAAGTGAGTTGGCCTTGCAGCCCCACCGGTTTTGGAGCACAAGGAGGCTTCACGCAGAGCTCTTTTCACATACCTTGGTTGTGATTTCCAACACTCCGGCCCTTTCCTTCCTCTTCTCGAGTTTGTACCGCCCCTGGAGCGTCGTCACTCAGTGGCGGCTTCTCTGCTAAGGCGGAAGAGCGTCGCCCCACTGCCTTGAAGCAGGAAAGGAAAGGAAAAAATAAAATGATAATAACGTAATGCTCTTATCATCTTATTTTGTCCTGCAGGGCAGAGGAGAAGTGGTATAAACTAGAACCCTCCTGAGTGTGCACTGTCTGTTCGGCCGGCCCTCTCGGAATGCCCAAAACAGTCATGCGCACTTCCCCGTTCTGCATGCAGGTTGCATTACAGCCTTCGTGGAGAACATGCCCACCCCTCCAGCGCCTGGCTGAGCGCTGATCCACGGCGCTCAGACCTACTACAACGCTTATCAGCGTTGTGATTGGCTGACTCTGAGCCTGGGTGTGCTTCCTGTTCCTGGAGTCCGATGCAGGAGCAGAGACGTGGGACCTGGTGACAAGGTAAGTGTTTATTTTTAAAACCATTTTTTTACATTGCGACCCGGGCCCCCTTCGCCCCCCCCTGCACCCGCCCGCCACCCACCAACCTTGCCAGCTTCCCCTGTTCTTCACCATCCGTTAGATTGGATAACTTATATATTTGCACTGCTCACATTCAGGGCACCACCTTTCACTTTTGGGGGCATATCATCAAGCACCGGCGATAATTATCGCTAAGCGCACTTAGCGCTAGGATAATTATCGCCGGGTAACGTGGAATTTTATCGCTGAGATAGCGTGCTATTAGCAACGCTTATCTCAAAAGCGATAAAATTCCAAGCGCTAACTGCCAAATGTGAGATTATCGCTGGAATAGCTGGAATAGCTTGATGATAAGGCAAGGCATACTTAGCCATGATATCCACCTTCCATAGGATATCATGGCTAAGTCAGTCTTGAAGCAGGCGCAGGGAAAGTAGCGATAACAGAGGTTATCGCTACTTTGCTTGTCGCTCTGCAGGTTAGCGTGCCCATTGATAATTGGAGAAATGTCGCTTAGCGACATTTCTCCAGTTATGTCAGGGCAGGAACGCCCACTTTGCATCTCATTAGAGATGCAAAGCTGGGCGTTCAGAAAACAGGCGCTAATGCAAGGTTTCACGCGATAGCGCGACCTTGCTGATTAGGCGATAAAATTATTGCCGCTTTTCGTCCGAAAACGGACGCAAAAGCAGCAATAATTTTTTATCGCCTCGTTGATGATATGCCCCTTGGTTTGGCACTTTCCGGCTCTATTCCTCGTTCATCTCAGCTCCTCTATTGCTTTCCCAAGCTCTGTTTTTTTTTTTTTAAATAATTTTCATCCCCGTTGCTCCCCTTCCTCATTCATTTCTCTTCCAACTGTTCCCCACCTACTCATCCATTATACACCCCCCTCCCTACCACCCATCTGTGGTCCTCTATAAACACTTTTTTTCTTGTTTTATTTGGCTTTCCCTGCAGCTGACATGCCGCTCCATTTTTACGAAGAGCTTTCGCTCATGTTTAAATTCATTCTTGTTTTAGGTCGAGCCTAATCAGCGCGCAAGGGCTGCTTAGGATCTGACCTTTTGGAATCGGTCTGTACTTTTTTGAAAACCCGTGCATGTACTGCACTCTTTCAAATGAGTACTCGTGCATGTAAGGCATCCACCTTGCGGGAGCGAGCAGCTGCGCCATCTGTTTCCAATTATCGCGAGCAGCGGTGCGCAGGGGCTATCTGTTTGTAATTAATGTGGCTGCGCCGCTGCTTGCTCCCACAAGATGGATGCCGCCACAAGCACGAGTGCTTGAAAAGTGCAGACTGCTTGTTTCTAGATTTCTTTGTGTCCATGGGGTCCTTCACTTTACCCTACAGTGCACTAACGGAGACTCACAGATGCTCATGTTGTCCGTATATTTGTCCTCATAGTATCACCTGATACTTTCTGCACAACCAGGACATTCGTACTGGCACTTTTTTGAAATAGCAAACTTCTGATCATTTTCTGATCATAAATCATATTCATTAATAATTACCAAAAGACTGGAAATTGTGAAGCCACCGTTGTTACCTTTTGTTGTGTTCTTTGCGGCTCTTAAGTACTCCCTCCTTTAGAACGCACATTTTCTGATTTCTCTTAAATATCACCTCCTATTCTTTTTAGTTTGGGTTTCTTGAACCGACTTCATTCCAAGATGGTGCTTAGTTTCTGTCTTTTACCCCTTGACCCGGAACGAGAGGTATTACAATATGCGTGCATGCTCTATAAAGCGCACTGCCCCCAGGGACCGTTACCCATGCAGACAGATCACCATGGACTTTCGCAGTTCTTTCACGCCGCACGACAAGTAAGTGACAACTTATGCCACCCACTCAGGGGGACTAATCTTGACCCCCGTAGAGCTTTGTTCGGTACAGAGTCCGGGATCGCTCTGTAACCTCCAGCTCTTCCCCGTGAAGCTGACCTGACTGCTTCTTCTCTCTCTTTTTCCCCTCCTCCACCCTCTAGTTCAGCCGCATTCCGGCCGACTGGGAAAGGACCTACCCCAGTTCCTATCTGTAAAACGGTAAGCGGCTATCTAGGGAGGCAGCGCAGTCATTTCTCACTTCCCCTCATGCACTGACTCTATAACTTCATGTCTCCCGCACTAGTCCTCATGACGTGAACACAGTTACTCTTCCGATTTATTCCGGATAGGCCTTTTCACCTCACGGTATTTTCTGAGCACCCACAGAGGCCTAATCTGTAGTCACATCACAGGAACATAATGTATCCCTAGCACCTCAGGCCGGATAAATGCCAGTTAAACTTGTTAGTACAAAGGGACCGGCGCTCATGTCTTGCGCACCATGACCTATGCATACTAACGGTACCACTGTGTATTTCCCCTAATCTACGCATCTCTCCCTGGAACCTTGATATCGTATCTCTGGATCGCGTACGTAATATGCTCCTATATGCTTTTACAATGTAAAATTATATTTTCCTTATGTAATGTCGTTGATCTTTCTGATGTGACACATTATCCATGCAATTCTGTGTTATATGGCAAACCCTGCATTCTGGTGTTTTATTTTGAATGCCTTCCCCTCTCTTCCCAATATTTTTTTCTTTCAGTTTTTTTCTCCCATGTTCCTCTATGCTTATGACAACATGTTATTTATTGCTGCTGCCATGCCGGCGCTCACCATATGGATTGTACTTACTGATTACGCTTTACACATTAATGTTTGTCCTCAAAAAACGCTGTTTCACTGACCACTCTCCTGTCTATCTTCTGACTTCTCTCTTCTCCTCTTCTCACTTGTTCCTCTATTCTGCACTCCTCACTCCCTCCTCATATTGTCCTTTTTCTACGCCCTATAGACCCCCCACCTCCTTTCCATTCATTCCCCACTCGCCTTTCTGTGATTCCTTTCCTCTTTCACCTTCCCTCGCTTTCTACTTTCCCTTCACACTTGCTCTGATCTTCTTACTACCCTTTGCACTATATGTACATCACTCACCAACCTCATGGATATATATTATCTCCACTGTGTATTCACATATTGTGTCGACTCACTACCCATGTGTTACCATGTATAGCCCTGAGGAAGCCCCAGGCCAGATGCCAATGTGAAGGGGCGAAACACGTGTTGGCTATAAATGCTCTGTCTTTGTCACGAAGCACAACGGAATAAATTGAATTTGACTCCAGCAACTAAGTTATTTTTGGTACTCGTTCCGACACACCAACAAGTAGAATTCTCTGTGGTCTGGCATTCATGCAATTTCTTACTCTTTCGTAGTCAATGGCACATTAGCGATTTTGCACTCAACTGCAAAGAAAGTCAACCCCTACTTCCCATTTCCAGGGTCCACTGTTTGTCTAACATTCTTCTGCTAAAGTTTGTTGAATGGGAATCATAACTTGTCATTTGCGGGAATTTTAACATCAACATTAAAATGGGTGCCTCAAATCCGAACCACAGGGCCTGAACGGGTTGCACCAAGTAACGTATTCATCATGTGGTCCGCGAACTGGGGCTAGTGAATACCTGGAGGCATTCACGGCTGCATTCCAGGGATTGTACCTTCTTTTCTTCTGCACTCCACCAGTCACTGTGTATCAGTTTCATTCTGGTTAGAATAATCTGGATCTCAGGCTGCAATTTAAAGGTTCACCAGATTACAGTATTTGATCCCTCCCTGGTTTCTTGGGTGATTCCGCGTGATGTCTTCTCCTACCCTTAACTCATGACATTTGAAAGGATTCTCTGAACAGATCCTTCTGTCCTCCAGCACTTGGAGAACAAAGCTGCTATGATTCTTGGGAATAATTTGCAGTCTACCTTTGTGCACGGAGACCGTTCTTGAAGTCGGCCCCATGTAGCCGTTGGTTTCCATGAGTTGCCCTTGTTTGGATGGGCTTTCATTCAAGGCCATGGCATTTCCTTAATGCTTGTGATCCGTTTGTTCTCATTGTGTTTCGGTGAAGGGGAACTATGTAGTCCCTTAGTTTTACTGCATAGTCAAGGTGTGGCTTGTAAATAAGACCCAGCTGATGAGACGCAATGTCTTTACTTTGATGTATTTACGTTGCAGTAAAGATAACATTTTATTTGCTGATTTACATGCACGTGTGTGCGGCCTGGTTCAAAGACTGTTCATTGATCACACGTGGATGCATTTTTTCACTTTGAGATCAATAGTTGTATCAAATGCCATAAATTCAACATGTTGTTAGGACAGAGGCTTAAATGCAACAAAAACACAATCCCTTTGTGCAAAGTATTAACTATAATATTTTGCTGTGTGCGCCTTTTAAGAACACCAGTTAAAGCGCACACGTTACCTTCTGGCTCGATTTTATAACACTACTTTGAGAGTTCTTCCGCCTCTTAGCTTACTTAGGGCACTGTGGCCCGAGATATTTTGGGGTAAGATCTTTTTATGACAGCTTTTGGCAAAACGTACTGCTGAATAACACGTGCTTCTCTGACACAAAAGCAGACACTTTGACTTTACCAGTGCTTGTTTGAAATAAACTGTTCAAGAATTTCCATCCAGCTGTCCACCCTTTCACTCATCCATCCTTTCACTCATCCATCCTTTCACTCATCCATCCTTTGTCATCCATCCTTTGTCATCCATCCTTTGTCATCCATCCTTGTACTCAATCTAGACATTTTTCTTTTCACTCTTTCATCACCCGTTCTTTCACTCGGCCATCCATTCATCCATTCTTTTGCTCTTCCTTCCACCCAATCACTCAACCATCCATCCACCCTTTCACTCATCCATTCTTTTCATTCATCCATTGTAGGAGAGTGGCATCGACTGCATAGTTGCCCCCAACTTTTTGCTGATGTTTTGACTGTTTTATGACTCTAGCCAGGCTGTGGCCCTGCTATCCAGGACCCCATCCGATCTGCTTCCTCTCTTAAACGATGTGAGTACCCTAGGTACAACCCAATTGGATACTGAGGATACCCTGGCAGTCCCTTGTAGATGGTACCCTAGGTACCCAGGGCATGGGTCCCGCAGTAGGCCTACCAGGGCTGCAGCACTTATTGTGCCACCCCGGGACAGCCATACAAACTGAAACCACAAGACCACTACTGTAGTCTGGGTAAGGTGGTGCTAGCACCCCTTGCAGGGATATAGGTACCCTATATCTCACCCTATTACAACGCATATACTCTCATAGGTCGCCCCTATAGCAGGCCTTGGTAATCCTACAAGGCAGGGTGCTGAGGTATGTGTGAGGGGGGACCCCTACCTGAGTAGGGCCCCTCTGCAACCTTCGTAAAACCATTGCTGGGTTGTTTGTAGTGTAGCCATACCATATACTCTTAACCGCATTATAAGTCTATCGCGATAGCGTGATAACTTGAGAATGGCTACACAGAACCATATCGTGTTTGGTGTCAAACATGTAGGAATCATACCCCCAGTTCAGCCATGGGCATGAGGGCACGATTCCCCCCTGCTAGAGGGGCGATATGGGAAAAGCGGCAGAATTTAGACACCAATTTAAAAGTGCACACATAGTACAAAATGGATGCTACCAGCCACCCACACGACTCTGGATGCCTGTTGCTGGGGAAATCCCCAGCCTCGGCAGGTGGACAATAGGGCTCCTGTGGCAGGGAGGTGCCAGCACCTCCCCAGACAGGATATGTGGATTGGAACTGGGTGGGTGCACCATATGATGCCTTTCAGAGTTGCACATAGGCTGCTACAGGGCCTACATTCTGCATACACCGCCTGGAACCGGTTCAGGGCCATCCTGCCCCTCGCCCAGGCGGGAAACACACAAAGGGGAGTGGGTGTAGCCACCCTTTCCCGCCTCAACTCTCATTGGTAGGCTCTGATCTGGACCCTCCCCTAATCTTCTGGATAAAGGAGAATACTGTGTCCCCAGAGCCTCAGAATAATCTTGGACTTTACAGACTTGACCTTCGACGAGCTACTGCCCAGCTGACTGAAGAAATCTCCCTTGGGGAAAAGGAGTTACCCCCCCTGCTTGGAAGGCACCTGAAACATTGCAAGTGACCCGGTTGGAACTTCGCTGCTCCTACGGACTTCGTCGACTCCCAGCAACCTTGAGGTGGGTTTCCTGAGCATCTCAGAGGCCAGTAAGTGTGCACAGCAAGACTGAGCACCGTGGACCGCGTGGGTGTCGAGATCCCCAATACCCTAGGACACCAGCCACCTCTTGCATAGCACACGACCCTGACCAGTGGGGAAGTTGTGCTTTGGCCCAATATTGAGCCAACCACTCAGCAGCAACTGTGCCAAAGGTCCCTTGTCTCTCAACTGGTGGGCCCTAGCGGAGGTCAATCTCTACTTTTAAGAGTTCCCCTGGTTGCTCCAGGCCTGCTCTACAGTCTCCCCAAAGGAGACCTCTCACAGACCTCGTGGGTCTGCACCAGTAGCTGATTTGTTCATCTTGCGTGGGTTGCGGTTGCCAAGGCTTAGTGGATCCAATCTGGACACTAACACTGCAGCGACCCTCATCCGTCGTGGGACAGTTGCCCTCCAGAAGCTGGCCTTCCTTGAAGCCTCCCGGAGGGAGCCCGTGGCTGCAGATCCAAGCTACACCTCTTTCCACTTGAAGCACCCGACATTGAAGGGCTCTTTCCTTTGAGCTCCCTGGTAACTGTGCCGTGACCCAGACTCTGTCCCCTCTGCTTTCAGGTTCTCCTCTACAAGATCTACAACTTCATTCTTCACGACATCATCAACGCTTTTGGCTAGGAGCAGTTTTGTACATTTTCCCATTGAAAATCAGCCCGCGAACTGACATCGAAAACGACCTATGCACCCGGCTTCCCTGGGGCAGGTAACAGTGGTACCTCGGTACTCTCGTGGTAGTGGGCTCCTCAAAGGCTTAACTCTAAGCCCTTAACTTTGAACTCCTGCTAGAAGTGTCTTTAATCTTTTAAAATCAAACCGCGACATTCTCCATAGGCTGTAATAGAGATCCCGATAGCAGCTATTTGCACTGCACGTGTCTCCCGTGGGTCCCCTTCCCCATAACTTTGGGTGGATTCTTAAGGGGCCAGCGATCCTAAATGCCCTAGGCATTGTCTGTAGAATTGTCGTGGTTCTTATACCACTTTTTTAATATATGGTTTGGTCCCCCCCTGGGGCCCTGTGATTCCAGTGCTATTTATTGTATCTATCAATGCTTGTTTGAATTGTAACTTTGCCGCTAGCCTCATAAAGAGACTTGTGGGATTCTGTTTAGAATAAATACATATATTTTATATATATACCTGTGTGGACTACTCTTTCATTTGGTCATTCAAGAGGTTATCTATGGTAAAACAATAAGCTTAACACTCCTTCAAGACTTAGCCTGAAGGCTGCTCTCCACAGCTACCACTAGGATAGCTTTCTTTAAAGGTTGTCTTTAACCTATCATCATAAGAGTCGAATTGGACTGGTGCAGGGTGCCCCCTATAACTAGGAGACAGCATATGCCAGGCCAACTTCTCACATTGGTGTGCAGCGGTTGGATTCAAGCTTGCCATTGTTTTACCAGATAACAAATTGAATTTCTAAAGTGAAAGCCTCTTGGTACCAAAGGTACATATAAATTCAAGCTTAGAATACAATACGTTCTACTGAACTTAGGAGTTGTGTGTAGAGGGTTTAGCACACCTTGACTACAACTCAAGAAAGAGTTCAGTAGGCCACACCTAGTGTAGGTAGATACACCAGTACCACTACACTAGAAAATGTCTTTAAATGGAGGTGCCCATAAGGCTCTGGAAGGATCCCAACGGTGATGGATTAAAACCATGATCTCTTGACTTGGTAAGAGTATTCTGCATCATTCAGAAACTCTGTCCATCACCACCCCCCTTTTTCCCAAATCGATTTTATCCACACTCAGTGTGGGAGGGTATGCTCAGACGTGAGTCCCTTGCTCATTGCACCATCAGGATTCAGGCAAGCCGGGCTGACGAAGGCTGTGATGCCAGAAACCGGTCCCCGGAAGCTTGTTTCCTTCCCAGTATAAGAATTGGCTTGGTAGTTTGGTTTGCCCTGTTCCATCATGCACTGGGACAGGTACAGACTAATTTGCATGTAGCCAGGTTCTGAGCTGGGATGGTGCAGTGAGCTAAAAAACGGTGATGGATTAAAACCATGATCTCTTGACTTGGTAAGAGTATTCTGCATCATTCAGAAACTCTGTCCATCACCACCCCCCTTTTTCCCAAATCGATTTTATCCACACTCAGTGTGGGAGGGTATGCTCAGACGTGAGTCCCTTGCTCATTGCACCATCAGGATTCAGGCAAGCCGGGCTGACGAAGGCTGTGATGCCAGAAACCGGTCCCCGGAAGCTTGTTTCCTTCCCAGTATAAGAATTGGCTTGGTAGTTTGGTTTGCCCTGTTCCCATCATGCACTGGGACAGGTACAGACTAATTTGCATGTAGCCAGGTTCTGAGCTGGGATGGTGCAGTGAGCTAAAAAACGGTGATGGATTAAAACCATGATCTCTTGACTTTGTAAGAGTATTCTGCATCATTCAGAAACTCTGTCCATCACCACCCCCCTTTTTCCCAAATCGATTTTATCCACACTCAGTGTGGGAGGGTATGCTCAGACGTGAGTCCCTTGCTCATTGCACCATCAGGATTCAGGCAAGCCGGGCTGACGAAGGCTGTGATGCCAGAAACCGGTCCCCGGAAGCTTGTTTCCTTCCCAGTATAAGAATTGGCTTGGTAGTTTGGTTTGCCCTGTTCCCATCATGCACTGGGACAGGTACAGACTAATTTGCATGTAGCCAGGTTCTGAGCTGGGATGGTGCAGTGAGCTAAAAAACGGTGATGGATTAAAACCATGATCTCTTGACTTGGTAAGAGTATTCTGCATCATTCAGAAACTCTGTCCATCACCACCCCCCTTTTTCCCAAATCGATTTTATCCACACGCAGTGTGGAAGGGTATGCTCAGACGTGAGTCCCTTGCTCATTGCACCATCAGGATTCAGGCAAGCCGGGCTGACGAAGGCTGTGATGCCAGAAACCGGTCCCCGGAAGCTTGTTTCCTTCCCAGTATAAGAATTGGCTTGGTAGTTTGGTTTGCCCTGTTCCCATCATGCACTGGGACAGGTACAGACTAATTTGCATGTAGCCAGGTTCTGAGCTGGGATGGTGCAGTGAGCTAAAAAACGGTGATGGATTAAAACCATGATCTCTTGACTTGGTAAGAGTATTCTGCATCATTCAGAAACTCTGTCCATCACCACCCCCCTTTTTCCCAAATCGATTTTATCCACACTCAGTGTGGGAGGGTATGCTCAGACGTGAGTCCCTTGCTCATTGCACCATCAGGATTCAGGCAAGCCGGGCTGACGAAGGCTGTGATGCCAGAAACCGGTCCCCGGAAGCTTGTTTCCTTCCCAGTATAAGAATTGGCTTGGTAGTTTGGTTTGCCCTGTTCCCATCATGCACCGGGACAGGTACAGACTAATTTGCATGTAGCCAGGTTCTGAGCTGGGATGGTGCAGTGAGCTAAAAAACGGTGATGGATTAAAACCATGATCTCTTGACTTGGTAAGAGTATTCTGCATCATTCAGAAACTCTGTCCATCACCACCCCCCTTTTTCCCAAAAGGATCCCAAAGGGTCCCAGTCGACAAATATGATAATCTCTCCTTTGCTGAGCTTAGGGAGATGTGCACCGCTAGGCAACTTAAGACAAACAAAGGTGCCAACACCCAACGTCTCCGGGAAATCCTGCTCATAGCAGACTTTAAGCAGACTTTAGTGTCTGATGGGGTAGACAGGTCGGGTGGGCATCCCTCAGGAGAGGACACTCCCAGAGTGGACTCTGGTGAGGACCAGGAAGAGGAAAATGATCCTGACCTGGAAGAACCAGACCACTCACAACATGGAGGTGATGGCCCAAGAGGCACTCTCTCCATCCCCAAAGGGAGAATGGTGGATCCAAACAGAAGGAACAGATCCCCCTCAGAGGGGTCCAACCATTCTAGGAGATCCAAAAGGACCTCTGCCTCTCCTCAGAGGAGAGAATCCTCCCAAGAGAGGAAATGCAGACTGATCCAGTTTGAGCAGGCAAAGCTTCAGCTCAGGAGAGAACAGTTAGCATTAGACAGGGAGTCCCTGGAGCTTCAGAAAGCTTCAAGAAAGTGGGGTCTAGAGACCGCTGGTGGCAGTAATGAAACCCCTAGAGTTAGAGAGAACGCTCCTGTTAGACGGCGACCTCAGAGGAGCCCGGAAAGGGGGTCCTGACTACCCTGAGACCCACCCTCAAAGTATCGTAGCCGGGTACTGGCGGGAGACTCCCCAGGGGGAGGAATCTCGCAGCTAGGATCGTACTTCTGGCGCCACACGACACAGAGTAATCACACCGGTTATTCTCAGAAACAATCTTTATCAAGTAGGCTATCACGGCAAATATGTACACGGTGTGCACGGATGCAAGAGTCTCGGAAAGGTAGGGGGGTAGCGGGACAGTCTTTGGCAAAAGTTCAAGCAGGGACGTATCCGGCGCACAGCTCACAATCCTCGAGCCGGGGGATACGGGGTCGTAGTCGGGGTCCGGCGGGGCCGTGAGAATCTGGGGGAGCCGCGAGTCTCTCAGCAGGCTTAGGCGCAAGTTCAGAGATGTTACGATCTTTCAGGAGCCGCGAGTCACTCAGCAGGCTTAGGCGTAAGTTCAGAGATGTTACGATCTTTCGGGAGCCGCGAGTCACTCAGCAGGCTTAGGCGCAAGTTCAGAGATGTTACGATCTTTCAGGAGCCGCGAGTCACTCAGCAGGCTTAGGCGCAAGTTCAGAGATGTTACGATCTTTCAGGAGCCGCGAGTCGCTCAGCAGGCTTAGGCGCAAGTTCAGAGATGTTACGATCTTTCAGGAGCCGCGAGTCACTCAGCAGGCTTAGGCGCAAGTTCAGAGATGTTACGATCTTTCAGGAGCCGCGAGTCACTCAGCAGGCTTACGTTGTTCCAGCGTCGAATCTCCGGACCGGCCCGGAGCACCCCTTGTTATAGGTCGACCCCTCTTTGATGTCCGGGGTCGGTGGAGGCAGGGGTCTTGTCACCTGGGGGTCGCTTGTCGGGGTTTCCTGCTATTGTCTTTTGATCTCGTTCAGGGCCGGGCCGGGAGGAGTCCCAGACACCCAGCAGGCGTGGAGCCAGCTCTCAGGGAGGCCGGAGGGCCGATCGAAACCCATCGTCCCAGGGGAGTCCAGAGGTGCGATAGAAACTGCTCCTCCCTCTCTCATCCCCCGGGAAGTGTGATGTCCTCCAGCCGGAGTGGCGCCTCTAGGCCAGGGTCGCGCTGGGGCCGGGCGGCCATCTTGACGCATGAAGTGGGCATGCGGGCCCGGGGTGGCCGAAAGGAGGGAGGCCATGGACGGGGATGTCCGGGCCGGGTGCGGGTGTTCTGGTAGGAGGGGCCGGCTGGGCCGGGTGGTTGGGGCTGCAGGTACCAGGTTTCGGTGGTGCGGGGGCACGGAGGGCCGTTCTGCGAGGCCGGGTCCAACACGCGTCCCCCCCAGCTGAAAGCCGGAGAGAACTGCCCATCATCTTGGGGGGTTCTCTTCGCTGAGGCGGAAGAACCAGGAGAGGCCGTCGGCGTTGGCGTGGTCCGTACCAGGGCGGTGTTCTACGGTGAAATCCATCCCCTGGAGGGAGATTGACCACCGCAGTAGCTTGGGGTTTTCTCCTCGCATCTGCATGAGCCACCGCAAGGGCCGATGGTCAGTTTGGACTCTGAAATGCGTGCCGAACAGGTAGGGTCGTAGCTTCTTGAGTGCCCAGACCACGGCAAAGGCTTCGCGCTCTATGGTGCTCCACCTCTGCTCTCGGGGCAGCAGCCGCCGACTGAGGAAGGCGACGGGCTGGTCTAGGCCTTGGTCATTCACTTGGGACAGGACGGCCCCAATGCCATGTTCGGAGGCATCGGTCTGGACTAGGAACTCCTTGGCATAGTCGGGAGCCTGGAGGACGGGAGCAGTGCACATGGCCTTTTTTAGAGCATCGAAAGCCTCTTGGCAGGCAGCCGTCCACTGCACCTTCTTTGGCTGTTTTTTAGATGTGAGTTCGGTGAGAGGGCCGACCAGGCTGCCATATCCCCGAATGAAGCGTCGGTAGTATCCTGTGAGTCCCAGGAAGGCTCGGACCTCCGTCTGGGTGATGGGTGGTTCCCAGGCCAGGATGGCGTCGATCTTTGGTTGTAGAGGGGCTACCTGGCCGCTCCCGACCCGGTGCCCCAGGTAGACTACGGAGCCTTGCCCGATCTGGCACTTGCTAGCTTTTACTGTGAGGCCTGCCTGGCGCAGGGCGGTTAGCACCCTCCGGAGGTGCTGGAGATGCTCACTCCACTCCGAACTGAAGACGGCGATATCGTCTAGATATGCCGCGCTGAACTGTTCCAACCCGGCCAGGACCCTATTCACCAGTCGCTGGAAAGTTGCCGGGGCATTTTTCATCCCGAAGGGCATCACGCGGAAGCGGTAGTGCCCGTCGGGGGTGGAGAAAGCGGACCGCTCCTTGGCTCCTTCGGTGAGCGCAATCTGCCAGTATCCGCAGGTGAGGTCGAATGTGCTGAGGAACCGAGCTGCCCCTAGTCGGTCAATGAGTTCGTCGGCTCGTGGAATGGGGTGGGCATCGGCTCGGGTAACGTCATTGAGCCCCCGGTAATCCACGCAGAATCGGAGCTCGGGGGCGACACCGGGGGCCGCTGCCTTCGGGACCAGGACCACGGGGCTGGCCCAGGGACTGTCAGAGGGCTCAATCACCCCCAGGGTCAGCATCTTCGAGACCTCATCTTGAATGCAGGCCCGGACCCGGTCAGGAACCCGGTAGGCTCGGTGTCTCACCGGCGGGCTGTCCCCGGTGTCCACGTCATGAACACACCAGTTGGTGACCCGGGGGGTCAGAGAGAAGAGATCGGCAAATTGTCTTAGGAGCTGGCGGCAGTCCGCTTGTTGTTGGGCCGTGAGGGCTGGGGAAAGGTTCACTCCCTCCACGGAGCCATCCTGCTCCTTGACACACAGGAGGTCCGGGAGGGGATCCGACTCATCTTCGGCCCCGTCATCGGTGGCCAGCAGGAGGCTCAGTTCTGTCCGCACGAAGTGAGGCTTGAGTCGGTTCACATGCAGGACCCGGAGGGGGTCCCGGGGCGACTGGACGTCCACCAAGTACGTAACTGGACTCTTTCGCTCCACCACCTTGTACGGCCCAGTCCATCGGTCCTGGAGGGCGCCAGGCTTCACGGGGGCCATGACCCACACCTGCTGGCCCGGCTGGAACTCAACCAGAGTGGCATTCTGGTCGTACCAGCGTTTCATCTCTTCTTGACTCGCCTCCAGGTTGGCCTCGGCCAGTTCTCGGAACTTCCTGGTCTGGTTCCGGAGGGCCAAGACGTATGGGAACACATCTCGGGGGGTGGTCTGGGGTGCCGCCTCCCACTCTTCCTTTACCAAACTGAGGGGACCTCGGACGGGGTGCCCATAGAGTAACTCAAACGGGCTGAATCCTAGGGACTTCTGGGGGACCTCTCTATACGCGAACAATAGGCAAGGGAGCAGGACGTCCCACTTCCGCCGGAGGGGTTCGTCTAGGCCAGCGATCATCCCTTTCAAGGTCCTATTAAATCTTTCTACTAGGCCGTTTCCTTGGGGATGGTACGGGGTGGTGAACTTATAGGACACTCCACATTGTTGCCACAGGGACGTCATATACTTTGAGATAAAATTAGTGCCGCGATCGCTCACGACCTCGCGGGGAAACCCCACCCTGGAAAAGATCCCCATCAGGGCCCGGCCCACCACAGGGGCCGTAATGGTGCGCAGGGGGATAGCCTCTGGGTAGCGGGTGGCGTGGTCCACTAGGACCAAGATAAAACGGTGGCCTTGGGAGGTGGGGGGGTCCAGTGGTCCCACGATGTCGATCCCGACTCGTTCGAAGGGGGTACTGACGACCGGGAAGGGTTGGAGGGGAGCCTTGAGTTTCCCTCCACTCTTTCCACTAGCCTGGCACGTGGGGCAGGACTTGCAATGGGCCTCTACCGCTGCTCTCATCTTAGGCCAGTAAAAATGGGTCACAAGACGGTTGTACGTCTTGTCCTGTCCCAGGTGACCGGCGAGGGGGACGTCGTGGGCTAAACCCAGGAGGAAACCTCGGAAGCGGAGGGGTACCACCAGTACCCGTCCCGATCCCAGCTCCACCGACTTCTGCTCACTGTACAGGATGTTATTCTCCCAATAGATTTGGTGCGTCCCGGTCTGGTCACCTGCGGCTTGGCCCTCGGCTAGGCGCCGCAGCCCGACCAGGGACGGACAAGTGGCTTGCTCCCTGCAAAACTCCTCCCGAGTGGGTCCGCCCTCGTGGCGCCATTGGGCCAACTCGGGTAGATCGCCTAACTCAGGGACTGGGTCCGGGTCGGATGGTGTGGGTTCATCGCTAGCGACGGACCCTTCTGATGGGGGGACGGAAGGACCCTCGGCGGGGACTGTTCTGATCTCTTCGATCGGGATGCTCTCGACCTCCCTCTGGGGAGTGAGTCGGGCGGACATAGATCGGGTGGTGGCGCACACCCACTCGGGGAGTCCCATCATTCCCAGGTGGGCCTTACGCTCTACGTGCTTCCATGGGGAACTCTCTAGGTCGTTCCCTAAAAGGCAGTCGACCGGCTGGGAGGTTCTTACGGCCACCTTGAGTTTGCCTATCACCCCTCCCCACTCAAATGGCACCAGGGCTACCTGGCACATGCTCTCTCTATTGTCTGCGGATATCACAGGGCAAAAGACGTTGGGGAGGATCTGCTCTTCGGGGACTAGGTGCCTGAGGACACCGGTGATACTGGCCCCGGTGTCTCGCAGGGCCTCTACTTGGTGGCCATTGATTTTGACAAGCTGCCCATACTTCTGGGTGTTGGAGGGGAGGAGGCTACCAGGGACCATCTCCCTATCTCCCAGGGATACTAGGGCCATTGCTGCGGGTTCCCACTCTTCGGATTCCTCTACCCCCTCCCCCAGGGCTACGCTGGCTATCTGTCTCATCGGGGGGACTTGGGGGGCCATGGGGCACTCTGGGTCATTGGCGTAGTGCCCGGGTTTCTGGCAGCGAAAACATGTGACGGTCACCCGGTGTCCCCGTTTCCCAGGGGGCCCGGTTACTGGTGGAGGGGGCGCCGGGAAAGGTGGAGGTGGTGTCTTCGGGGGGCTAGGCTGGGACTCTCTCGGCCCTCCCTGGTTCCCTCCTCCTCTCTGGCGGGGTGGTCCCTGACTGGTTCGGGGGTACTCTCCTACCATGCCCCGGGAGACCCGGGTGTTGGTCCAGCGGTCGGCCTCCATAGCCAGCTTCCGGGGATCTGTGAGCTTACTGTCCAGCAGATGTTGACGTAGCTCTACGAAGCAGTTCGCAGCTAGATGTTCCCACAACATGAGATCAGTGAGTTCGGCCAGGGTGGTGACCTTGCTGCCCTTGGTCCACCCATCGAAGGCCCGACTGAAAAAGTTTACATATTCCACCCATGTGGTGCCCGGGATCTTCCTGCAGTCCCGGAACCGCTGACGGTACATTTCTGGGGTGAGGCCGTATCTTGTGAGTAGAGCCTCTTTCATGTGGCTGTAGGAGGTCTGCAGGGAGAGGGGTAGGTCGAGCAGGGTGTCCCTTCCTTCGCTCAGAAACCGCCCCCACAACCCCGCCCCCCAGTCCTTCTCCGGGATCCGATGGGAGGTCATGGCGACCTCATAGGCCCGAAACCATTGCTGAATGTCATCGTTTTTATAATATTCCTTGACCACATCCTTCGGGATGTGGACCTTTTGTTCCGCTGGGGAGACCGTCTCTCGGTTACTTGGGGGCCTCCCTTCCTCGTTTCGGGCCTTGAGCTCGAGTTCCTTTAAGCTGCGTTCGTGCTCCAGCTGGAGCTTTTTCTCCTCCAGTTCGCCTTGTACACGCATTTGTTCTACCGCTAGTTTTTTTTCCGCTAACTTCAACTCGCCCTCAATTTTGAGTTTGGCTAGCTCTAGTTCATGATTGCGGCTTCTCTCTCTGTCCGCGAGTTCTTCTGGGGAGAAGCCCCCGTCTGGTACGCCTCCTCGCACCTGATTGCTGCTGCTTTCACTTTGGGGAGGTTCGGTTTCGTCGGGGCGCTCCCCCGTGCCTTCCGGGCGGGAGGCCCCGGTCTCCACCCAAGTTTTCAGTGCTTTCTGCAAATCTTCCTTCGTGTTGAGACCAGTGGTAGCGATTTTAAGTTCTTTGCAAAACTGCTTCAGCTCCTTGTGTGTATATTCTCCTAGATGCTCCACCTGGAACACCCTGTTGGCGTTGGTTTCTGCGGGGCTCATGGCGCTTCCTTCTGCCATCCTTGTCGGTGGTGCGTCCGTTGTTCACGGTACGATCTCTAGGTGATGGGCCCGAATCCCGTCGCTTGCCACCAATGTTAGACGGCGACCTCAGAGGAGCCCGGAAAGGGGGTCCTGACTACCCTGAGACCCACCCTCAAAGTATCGTAGCCGGGTACTGGCGGGAGACTCCCCAGGGGGAGGAATCTCGCAGCTAGGATCGTACTTCTGGCGCCACACGACACAGAGTAATCACACCGGTTATTCTCAGAAACAATCTTTATCAAGTAGGCTATCACGGCAAATATGTACACGGTGTGCACGGATGCAAGAGTCTCGGAAAGGTAGGGGGGTAGCGGGACAGTCTTTGGCAAAAGTTCAAGCAGGGACGTATCCGGCGCACAGCTCACAATCCTCGAGCCGGGGGATACGGGGTCGTAGTCGGGGTCCGGCGGGGCCGTGAGAATCTGGGGGAGCCGCGAGTCTCTCAGCAGGCTTAGGCGCAAGTTCAGAGATGTTACGATCTTTCAGGAGCCGCGAGTCACTCAGCAGGCTTAGGCGTAAGTTCAGAGATGTTACGATCTTTCGGGAGCCGCGAGTCACTCAGCAGGCTTAGGCGCAAGTTCAGAGATGTTACGATCTTTCAGGAGCCGCGAGTCACTCAGCAGGCTTAGGCGCAAGTTCAGAGATGTTACGATCTTTCAGGAGCCGCGAGTCGCTCAGCAGGCTTAGGCGCAAGTTCAGAGATGTTACGATCTTTCAGGAGCCGCGAGTCACTCAGCAGGCTTAGGCGCAAGTTCAGAGATGTTACGATCTTTCAGGAGCCGCGAGTCACTCAGCAGGCTTACGTTGTTCCAGCGTCGAATCTCCGGACCGGCCCGGAGCACCCCTTGTTATAGGTCGACCCCTCTTTGATGTCCGGGGTCGGTGGAGGCAGGGGTCTTGTCACCTGGGGGTCGCTTGTCGGGGTTTCCTGCTATTGTCTTTTGATCTCGTTCAGGGCCGGGCCGGGAGGAGTCCCAGACACCCAGCAGGCGTGGAGCCAGCTCTCAGGGAGGCCGGAGGGCCGATCGAAACCCATCGTCCCAGGGGAGTCCAGAGGTGCGATAGAAACTGCTCCTCCCTCTCTCATCCCCCGGGAAGTGTGATGTCCTCCAGCCGGAGTGGCGCCTCTAGGCCAGGGTCGCGCTGGGGCCGGGCGGCCATCTTGACGCATGAAGTGGGCATGCGGGCCCGGGGTGGCCGAAAGGAGGGAGGCCATGGACGGGGATGTCCGGGCCGGGTGCGGGTGTTCTGGTAGGAGGGGCCGGCTGGGCCGGGTGGTTGGGGCTGCAGGTACCAGGTTTCGGTGGTGCGGGGGCACGGAGGGCCGTTCTGCGAGGCCGGGTCCAACAGCTCCTGACAATAGGACCCTCCACAAGATTGTGCCCCCCTATCATGCAGGGGATGATATCCACAAATGGATCACTGCTCTTGAGAGGGCCTGTAAAGTACAAAGGGTCCCAGTAGAGCAGTGGGCAGCAATCCTGTGGCTCTCCTTTGCAGACAAAGGTAGAGACAAGCTCCTCTCTGTAAGAGAAGAGGATGCAGATGATTATTATATCTTGAGAGATGCTTTAATAGATGGGTTAGGCTTAACCACTGATCAATACAGACTTAAGTTCAGAGACACCCAGAAAGCACAGAATCAAGATTGGGTAGACTTTGTTGATTGTGCTACCAAGGCACTGGAAGGTTGGTTAACTGGCAGTAAAGTAAATGATTACCAAGGATTGCATAATCTCATAATGAGGGAGAAGATCCTTAATAATTGTCAGAATCAGCTCTTACATCAGCACCTGGTGGACTCAGATCTGACTTCTCCCCAAGAATTGGGAAAGAAGGCAGACAAATGGGTCAGAACCAGGATTAAGCAGAAGGTCCAGCCCTTGGGGGGTGCAACTAAAAAGGAAGATGCCAAGAACTCTGAGAAGGGTGGGGAAAAGGGAAAAGACCAGCAGTCTTCAACAGGCCCCTAAAAGTCAGCATCTGAAAATACCCAGTCCAACAAGGCTAAACAGCCAAGGAAGCCATGGTGTAAAGTCTGTAAGCAGAAAACCCATTGGACTTCAGATTGTAATAAGGCCAAAGACTCCACAAGTACCACACCTGCCCCTAAGGCACCTGTTCCCCCTAGTCCAGCTATAGGTGGTGGTACACAGAACAAGGGCATAGTAGGGTTGACCCTGGGATCTGGAGAGGACTCTGGCCTAGTCAGAACTCCTACTCAGGCTGTACTAGTCTGTGATGGGGACTTGCCCCTGTTTGTGAGCCCCAGTGGTCTGGGCAAATACAAGCAACAGCCTAAAATAAATGGAAGGGAGTCATTAGCTTACAGGGACACAGGAGCCAGTGTCACAATGGTGACTAAGGACCTTGTGGACCCTAACCAGATCATACTTGGGGAAACTTACCAAGTGACCAATGCAAGCAACGTTAGTACTAACCATGCTCTAGCAGTTGTGAACTTCTCCTGGGGAGGGGTAACTGGCCGCAAGAAAGTTGTGGTGAGTGTAGACCTACCTGTTGAATGTTTACTAGGGAATGATTTGGAGACCTCAGCATGGGATGAGGTGGAGCTAAGTACCCATGCAGCAATGTTGGGTATAACAGCAGAAGTGTTTGCCCTGGCAAGGTCAAAAGCAAAGCTGACAGGAACTGAACAGGCCTTGGATCCTGGAAAAATGGACCAAGGACCTTCCAAGAGGAGGAGTAGCAGGGGTAAGGCAGAGCCTCCCCCCCCAGGAACAGGCTGTAGAAACTCTTTTAGCAGAAGAGGATCTAGCTCCTGAAGAAGGAACTGCCCCAGATGAACTGGAACCTGATCAGGTTGAGTTCTTGGGGTCAGGGGGACAGGGGGACATTCTAGGGCAGACTTGAGCCTGGAGCAGTAGAGCTGCCCCACTCTTGAACCCCTCAGACAGCAAGCTGCTGCTGAGGCTGCAGGGAATGCCAGTGGGACCCATACGATATATTGGGATGATGGGCTCCTTTACTCTGAGGGTCGAGACCCCAAGCCTGGTGCAGCCAGGAGGTTGGTCATACATCAGAAGTTTAGGGGCTTCCTACTCACACTGGCCCATGATATTCCCTTAGCAGGACACCTGGGCCAAAACAAGACTTGGGACAGAATTGTCCCTCACTTTCATTGGCCCCAAATGAGTGAGGACTGTAAGAGCTTTTCCGCTCTTACATTACCTGTCAAGTCAGTGGCAAGGCAGGTAAGTCCACAAAGGCCCCCCTGATACCATTGCCTGTGGTGGGGGTGCCCTTTGAACGGGTGGGGATTGACATTGTTGGTCCCCTAGACCCACCAACAGCATCTGGGCACAGGTTAATTCTGGTGGTAGTGGATCATGCCACCAGATACCCAGAAGCTATTCCACTTAGGACCATCACAGCACCTGTGGTGGCAAGGGCCCTCCTGGGAATCTTTTCCAGGGTGAGTTTTCCTAAGGAGGTATTGTCAGACAGAGGTACAAACGGTATGAGTAGCTACCTCAAGGCAATGTGGAAGGAGTGTGGGGTTAACTATAAGTTCACCACCCCTTACCATCCTCAATGCAATGGCCTTGTTGAGAGATTCAACAAGACCTTAAAGGGTATGATCAAAGGTGTGAGAAGTTGGCCTGATGTATGATGTCACTAGTTCTAGTGTACACCTTATATCAGTCCAAATACCCTTATGGTGATTGGTTGTAAAGTCAACCTTATAGACCAGCTATCCTAGTGGTAGCATGGACAAGAGCAGTCTTAGGCTAAACTCTGAATGGCATGTGAAGCCAGCTGTGATACCATATATAATCCCTTGAATACCAAATGAAAGGACACCACAACAGATATATATATAAACTAAAGTGTATTTATTCTAGTCAAACCCTTAGCACTCTTTATGAGATTAGAGGTAAGTACAACACAGTCTTATTTATGCATACATTAAGTCACACAGGTAAGTAATACAGTTAGGCCCTAGGGGCCACGCAAACCATATACTAAGTAAGTGGTATAAGGACCACTGTCACGGAAATAGGATAGGCCTAGGCCTAGGGAATCGCTGGGGCTACACTACACTAGCAACAGTTAGGAAGTGGGAGGCCCACGGGATTCAGGTGCAGAGTGGAAACACTCACGCGTAATGCGTAAAAGTTGATAGAATCACTAGCAGTTAGAAATAAGCAGTTTTAGGACACTTCTGGTATAGCTAGAAAGTCGAGACTCGGAAACTAGACCCTAGGATAGTCAATACCCTTGTGAGCACCGAAGTACCCAAGTTACCTAGCCCACAGGCTGCGGGTGCATAGGTGTGAACTTGCGTCGGGTTTCGTCGTGGACTTCTATGGATGCCTGAAGGAAAGTTGCTGACAGGCGGTCAGTGAAGAGTGTCTGGTGGATCCCAAGGCTGGGATCAAGAAGAGAGGAGACCTGCAAGCAGAAGGGACAGAGTCAAGGTCACTAGCCAGTGACCACGTGGAACCAGGAAGGAACCAGGCGATGTCGTGAAGATTGCAGGTGAAGGTGACGCTTGTCGCTGCAGCCATGAGGACCAGGGAACGTCGAGGACGACCAGGACCAGGAGGCGAGCTGTCCCATGAAGGCTCTTGCTGTCGGCGGCGTCGAAGTTGGACTAGGACTCACCAAGCCTTGGCAAGCGGAACCCACGAAGAACGGAGGACTTGCTTCTGGTGCAGACCAGGAAGGTCTGGGGTGCTTCTCTTTTTCAAAGAAGCGGGAGCCAGTCTGGAGGAGCCAAACCAGCACTGAAGATTTCAGGGTGCGTCGTCTCAAAGGCCACTAGCCAGCGGGCAAGCAACCGGACAGACGCGGCAAGCAGGAAAATGCAGAAGGGCCCCACGCAGGACTCGTGGAGTGTGGGGGGCTGATCTTCGGTGCAGATGGTGCTTGGGGTTGGGGCTTCTCAATCCCCGGTGCACAACTTCGAGGGTGCCTCAGAAGCTGCGCTTGAAGATACTAGCCACTTTTCCCAGGTAGCCGGTCCCACGTCTCTCGTCGCCTCCACGGATCTCAGCTCGGCTGTGGATGTGGATCAGGGTCGGAGAAGTCTGGAAGTCAAGGCTCTGGTCGGGCTCTGCAGTCGGTCCCTCGTAGAACTTTAGCAAAGCAAAGGGTAGTCTCTTGATGGTGCCTGTTTGCACAGGGTAGCCACTCCTTGGCCACAAGGGAGATTCTTCAGTCTTCTTCTTTCGTCGAATGTCGAAGGTCCAGAGTTTCTGTTCAAGTTGCAGGTTCAGGATAATCTAATCTCCTGGGGCCCAGCTACCACTCTTATACTAATCTGGGGGGCTGGGTTACCTGCTAGGTCACGCCTTATGGGTGGGACCTGGGAGGGGGGTGGTTACACCCCCTTCCCTTTGTCCAGTTTCGCGCCAGGACTGGGGCTGGTGTGCCCCAGCACCGGTTTGAACTGGACTATGCATGGGACACCTTGTGTGCCCCAGGCATGTCTCATTCCTTTCAGCCCTCCCTGCCCCAATACACTAAAGTCTGTCTGGGGAGGTGCTAGCACCTCCCCAAGCAGGAAACCTATTGTCCAAGCCTCCCTTACCGGGATCACTCCCAGCAGCAGGAGGTCAGACTTGTGTCTGTGGCAGCAGCATCCATTTTGTGATGCTGAGGCATTGGTTAGAGTTAAACAGCAAAGTAGGATTTTAACATTTCTCTCCCTCTAGAAGGGAGGAATAATATCCTCATCACCAGAAATGGTATGGGGGTATTATTCCAAAGTGTTAGACACCTTACACGACATGTTTTGATAAAGCCAAACCATAGTTACCATAACCGTTTAAGATTATAAGGCACTTTAAGAGTATATGGTAGGCTATATCATAGAACAGCTATAAGGACATGGTTCCGAAAGCTGCAGACAGGCTCAGCTCATGCTAGAGCACCATCTCACATGTTACCAAGCACTCTGCCTCCAGGATTGTTAAGGCCTGCCATAGGAGTGACTGATAGGTACGCATGTGTCTATATATAAGGGTAGATATAGGCACACTATATCTAAGCAAGGGGTGATTACACGACCTTGCCCCAGCTGAGTGATCAGCCAGTTGTGTCTGATTGGAAGGCCAGACCAGGGGTGGCATAATACATGCTGCAGCCCCTGGAAGGCCTAGGGTACACCTATGCCCTGGGTACCTAGGGTACACTGTACAGGGTCCAATAAGGTGATCCTTACCAATTGGGAATGTACCTAGGGTACATGGAGTCCATTTTAAAGAGAGAACAGACAGCCTGAGACCCTGAATGGCAGGATCTCAGGCCAACTAAGTCAAAAAACCAGCTAGACACTAGGCAAAAAGTTGGGGGTAACCATAGTCAGATATCCACCTTCCTACACAACCCCCCCCCCCAAACAAAAGGAGATAAGGCTGGCCTTGACAAGGTAAGCCTCTATTGCCTAAGTGGCCATATAAAGAAGAACCAGCACTGGCATGGTTACCCCCTGTCTCATGGTCCACTAAGCAATCCCTCACCCTAAAGGTATCATAGGGTCTCCACCATAGGGAATCTCTACCTTTGGTGTGTCTTTGCAAAGTAAAAGGCTGGTGTTGAGATGGAGTACTGAAGTGAGGGTCCTCCAAGTGAGGCCTCAGCTTCCTCCAATCATCCTCCACCATGGATGCCTTTCTTTCTTTCACTGAGTTGCACTGTGCTCTCAGGGTCAGCCTCTGGCTACCTAAAGCTGGAGGCTGGGTCCCTTTTGTGGGCTTACTGGAGGGACAGGTCAGGTTTGGGGCCCTAAGGTCCCATGTTTGCCTGTGCCCAACAGAATCCCTCTGGGGGAGGTCCCTAACTACCTGTAAAGGGGATCCCTCAGGAATGTTTTTACCCATCACCTGGCTAGGGCTACTAGCCAGGCAATCCTCATTCTTTTGATGGGGGGGTTCTTGTGGACAGGGGCCCTCTGGGGGTCCACTGGCCTTCCTGACCTCTGCAGCCCCGGGCTGACTGAGGCAGGGTAGAGAGAGGCAGGCTACCTGCACCAGACTGGGTCCCACCTTGGAAGGGGCCACTGACATCAGAGGCTCTGCCAGGCCAGGCCTGGCTACCTCTGGGGCAGTTCCTTCACAAGGAGTGGGGTCAGATCCCTGAGGAGGCTGACCTTTTCCTAATGTCTGGGGAGAGGGAGACTTTTCTTCCTCCCCACTACTCTCTGTTTGTGTGGAGTGATCCATAGTTTCAGGCTTCACTACACCTATGTCAGTCTGAGTATGGGCTGAGACTATTACAGCCTTGCCAACCTTTTCAGGGAGGCACTCAGTTTGGGTTTGAGCTGTGACTGTCACAGCTCTGCCAATCTCTACAGGGAAGTCTGTCTTAGCCTGGGCTGTGGCTACCACTGCCCTTCCAACCTTCTCAGGAAGGAAATCTACTTGGACAGGGGTTGTGGCTGGCACAACCCCACTACCCTTTTGTGAAAGGCCTACCATTTTAGAATGGGTGTCTTGTTCAACTCCAGCCCAAGCTGAGAGTTCTAAGTCATTCCCCAGTAAGCAGTCCACAGGCAAGGTTGGAGACACTGCCACCCTTTTAGGGCCAGTGACACCTCCCCAGCTGAGACATACCTCTGCCATGGGATGACTGTTCTGTTTGCCATCAATGTTAGTTACCTGGTATGAGAAACCAGGCAAAAGCTGCTCAGAGGGAACTAGCCTATGGGCCACCATAGTGATGCTAGCTCCAGTGTCTCTGTAGGCCTCAGCTTTTCTACCATTGATGTAGGGTTCCTGTCTGTACCTACCCAAAGTGTTGGGACAGGCAGTGAAGTTGGCAAACCCCATGCCACCATCACAGACAAGAGTAGCTGCTGTAGGGGAATTGGCTAAGCCAGAGTCCCCCTGTGTTCCCCAAGAAATCCCAACCAAATTTTTGGGGGCACTCCCACCACCTGGGGGATTACTGCTGACAGTAATAGGTGGCGTGACAGGAGTAGTTGGAGGAACAGTTTTGTTTTTAGCCTTTGGGCAACTGCTGTCAGTTTTCCAATGCCCAGGAGTTTTACACTCATGGCAGTAAGGCTTTTTAACTGTGGTAGAGGAGGGAGCTTGGGACCCACCACCCTGTGTGGAGTTTTGGGTCCCTGAGGAAGATTTCTCTTTTGTTTTATCCCCACCCTTCTCTTGAGGCTTGGTGGTATCTTTCTTTTGGTCACCACCCTGATTTTTAGGCCTAATCCTGGTCCTGACCCATTTATCTGCCCTCTTTCCCAATTCTTGGGGAGAGGTCAAATCTGAGTCTACCAGGTGTTGATGGAGAAGCTGGTTCTGACAATTACTAAGGATCTGCTCCCTCATAATCAAGTTGTACAATCCTGTATAGTCCTGCACCTTGCTGCCAGTTAACCAACCTTCCAAAGCCTTAGTGGCACAATCCACAAAATCAGACCAGTCCTGTGTCTGTGTCTTCTGGGTGTCTCTGAACAACAACCTATATTGCTCAGTGGTTAAGCCAAACCCATCTATCAGAGCACTCTTCAGGACTTTGTAATTGTTAGCATCCTCATCACTAACTGTGAGGAGCTTGTCTCTACCTTTGTCAGAAAAGGAGAGCCACAAGATAGCTGCCCACTGACTCTGGGGTACCTGCTGTACTTTGCAGGCCCTCTCCAAAGCAGTCATCCATTTGTGGATGTCATCCCCATTCTGATAAGGGGGGACTATCTTGCTTAGGTTTCTATGGTCATAAGACCTATCCCTATCTCTAGGAATGTTGCTGCCACCAGTGGGTTCTGACCCACACAATTTTTGCTCTCTAGCCAGAGCAAGCTTCTCCTTGGCAAGGGCAAGTTCTTCCCTCTGAATCCTCAGATTAGCTTCCCTCATTGTGGCTTCATGCTCATTTCTCTCAGGGGAAGTCATTCCCCTGTGAGAGGAAGCATTAGAGATGCTAGAGACATGGGAGTGGATGGATTCCCTTGAAGGGGATCTGTCCCTCCTGCTTCTCTGTGTAAGCCCACTTGGGGGTCTGTATGGGGGGATCCCATGCAAACTCCCATGTAAGCTTAGGTTAGCCTGGCTAAGTCTTCCTACTTGGACCTGGCTGTCTACCTCTTCATCTGAAGCCCCACCTGACTCCTCTGTGGTGGGTAGACCCTTATCTACAGCTATGGCACCATACTTGGCAGCTCTTTCAGCATCATAGGCCTCCAGAAGCTCCACTAGCTGTCTAAGGGTAGGGTTGGAACCCTGTTTTAATCTCCTGGAGGTACACAGTTGTCTCATCTCCTGGAAAGTGAATGCATCATATCTAGAGGGAACCTGTCTAGGATTCTCCTCTCCTGAGGGAGCATAAGTGTGATCTCCATTCAGGGACATGATTCTAGTGAGGGTGTGGTGTGTGCACCTACCTACACTAGTTGTATCTACCAAACCTCTCTAGTAGTTGTAGTCAGGGTGTGTTACTCCCTTCAACCTACAACCACTAAGTCCAGTAGGACTTAAGTATTATAATCTATGTTATATGTACCTATACAATATCTGTGTGATCTTTCAATTTAGTATCTCAAGATTACAATGGTATTACAACAGCAAGCTCAGATCCCAACCTCTGCTCACCAATGTGAGAAGTTGGCCTGATTTATGATGTCACTAGTTCTAGTGTACACCTTGTATCAGTCCAAATACCCTTATGGTGATTGGTTGTAAAGTCAACCTTATAGAGCAGCTATCCTAGTGGTAGCATGGACAAGAGCAGTCTTAGGCTAAACTCTGAATGGCATGTGAAGCCAGCTGTGATACCATATATAATCCCTTGAATACCAAATGAAAGGACACCACAACAGATATATATATAAAATAAAGTGTATTTATTCTAGTCAAACCCTCAGCACTCTTTATGAGATTAGAGGTAAGTACAACACAGTCTTATTTATGCATACATTAAGTCACACAGGTAAGTAATACAGTTAGGCCCTAGGGGCCACGCAAACCATATACTAAGTAAGTGGTATAAGGACCACTGTCACGGAAATAGGATAGGCCTAGGCCTAGGGAATCGCTGGGGCTACACTACACTAGCAACAGTTAGGAAGTGGGAGGCCCACGGGATTCAGGTGCAGAGTGGAAACCCTCACGCGTAATGCGTAAAAGTTGATAGAATCACTAGCAGTTAGAAATAAGCAGTTTTAGGACACTTCTGGTATAGCTAGAAAGTCGAGGCTCGGAAACTAGACCCTAGGATAGTCAGTACCCTTGTGAGCACCGAAGTACCCAAGTTACCTAGCCCACAGGCTGCGGGTGCATAGGTGTGAACTTGCGTCGGGTTTCGTCGTGGACTTCTATGGATGCCTGAAGGAAAGTTGCTGACAGGCGGTCAGTGAAGAGTGTCCGGTGGATCCCAAGGCTGGGATCAAGAAGAGAGGAGACCTGCAAGCAGAAGGGACAGAGTCAAGGTCACTAGCCAGTGACCACGTGGAACCAGGAAGGAACCAGGCGATGTCGTGAAGATTGCAGGTGAAGGTGAAGCTTGTCGCTGCAGCCATGAGGACCAGGGAATGTCGAGGACGACCAGGACCAGGAGGCGAGCTGTCCCACGAAGGCTCTTGCTGTCGGCGGCGTCAAAGTTGGACTAGGACTCACCAAGCCTTGGCAAGCGGAACCCACGAAGAACGGAGGACTTGCTTCTGGTGCAGACCAGGAAGGTCTGGGGTGCTTCTCTTTTTCAAAGAAGCGGGAGCCAGTCTGGAGGAGCCAAACCAGTGCTGAAGATTTCAGGGTGCGTCGTCTTGAGGAAATATGAATTTTTATGGTCAATTGTGTCCCCTATCTAGACCCCAACGGCTCCATGTACATGTTACAAGTACATGTATGTTCCCTCCACTTCAAGCTATGAAGACGCAAATACAATTGTGTCCAACGTTAATATGTCCTCTTTCATATCTGCCATGAATGGGCCAGATATTCCGTTCCTAAGTATGCCTTGCCACCGTCTTTATATGGTATACTTTTCACGTTTTCCAGCTCTGGCAAGGTAGGCCCTGAATTCTGCCATCGAGCTTTTTCTTGCTTCTGCCTCTGAATGCTCCAGCCTGGACCTGCATCTGTATCCATGAACTTTGTCTTACTTCCTGCGCGGCTGACGGTGCCTAGCCCGGCCTATTGCCTGCCAAAACTGTATTCAGCCTTCAAGTTATCTGTTCCGCTCCTCAAGAAATGCATTCCTGTCTAAGTAGCTTAGGTAAACATCCCTCTAGCTGCAGAGCAAAGGGTCCGGCCTTACTGCCTCCGTGCAAGTAATTCATGACTTTCGTTACCATGGTAGGCCCATGCCCCCTCGCATCTCATGTAGACACTTAGACGCTTGTACACGCACTAGCAGTCAGTATGGAATAGGATCTGTCCGAGAAGACCTTTCCTTCCAGATAATATAGTTCCTTAAACACAAGATATTAGATATGATTTAGGACTAGGTTGTCCTGACACCCCAGACTTCTGTCTCCTCATGTAGGGCTAAATGTCAAGTTCCCTTCACCCTCTAGTTACACGTCAATCACACGTCATGCGGCTGCACGCGCATCTTTGCCATGTATTTTTGCTGACTTTGCAGGATTCTCTTATGGATCCACCCACTTGTGTCATCATCATAATGACGTTTTTAGTATACGCCTCTATGCACGCCTATTGTAACGCCTTTTCTATTACGTATGTGTATTCTTATCAGCTGTTACGCCTCCTGCATCTGTCTCTACTGTAATGCATTACTATATATGCTATAACCTGTCAATAATGTATTGCTGATCCCTTCCTGAACCTTCGTGGTGACGGAACTCGATTGCCTGGTTCGAACCATCATTCCTTTGTAAGGAATAAAATTCCCTATTATACCCTCGAATACCACGGATTCTGCCTCTTATTTTTACTGAGTTATTCGTATTGTATTTTACCGCATAAATTAAGTCTAGGTAATTTAAATTTACCACATAATTGGCGCCCGAACAGGGACACCTCTCACACCCCACGCGCCGGAGGTGCGTTGCAGACCCGGTCTCCTGCCACAGCCGGACGAACAATTACGCGTACCCGCAGGATTTCCTGTATCTCCCTCAGGCCAACGGGGGCGACTGAGGCTGCAATCAACACCCAGACGAGGCGGTGAGGAGTGCGGAGAATCCCGACCAGAGCCTAGCTGAGAGAGCAAGATCCGAGGTATACAGAGGCCCACCAGATTCCGAAGTTCCGAAGCATCTAAGTCACGAGTCGAGTCCAGTCCAGTTTGGTCTAGTCCAGTCCAGACTTCCGAGGCCTTCCGTTCCGTGCTTCCCGGTGAGTACCGTTGCTGGGGACGCATCTAGACGTGCGCATTAATTTGTGCCGGTCAAGACGGGTCTGGGTACACAGACCTGGTCTACACTGTTTTAGCAGTGTATCTGTACTGTTTAGCAGTACATACAGTATATTTAGTATTATACAGTTAACTAGTTTTATTCTAATTATTATTGTTCGTTCTAAAATGTTTTGATATGTTTTAAATGTCGTGGTATGAGTGATTGTTCGATCTTCATTATTGTGTTTATTGTAATTATTGTGTTCAAGACCGAGTAAGAATTAAGTAACAAGGTTCAAGATGCCGTTATTTTCAAAATTAAGACAGATAAAAACTAGAAAAGGGATACTCGAGGAAGCTGTTCCCGTCCCACCTAGGGACACTCCAGGGTACTTTATGTACCATAAACATGGCCTAGATGCCGTATTATATCTTGATCTATGGGTGGACTACACCAAGGACTTAGCAGAGAGTCAGAGATGGCCCGCTGCTGGAACATGGGATGCAGATTGCATCATGAGAATAGAAGAAGCGTTATGGAAAAAGAAAGCAAGACAGTCACAGAAAGATGCCATTGAATTATGGCGTAAAGAATCGCATAGGCGCACAGAGAAAGCGCTCAGAAAGGAAGAGAAAAGTAGGGAAGATTCAGAAAAAGCCCGAGAAAACATATTAATTGACGAAGGTACCCGAGTAAAAACAGAACAAATAGACAGACAACGAAACACTCTTATGAATGGTATGTATCCTCTTCTGGCCGAGGGTTTGCCTAAGGCCACCTTGGAGGTACCAAAAGATCTGCCACCTCCGTTACTCCCGATTAAAGTACATCCCAAGACCGCAAAAGACATTTTCCTTTCTTCCTATTTAGACGATGCAGCCCCCGAATATGCAAATGGTGCGCAGCCACGCACACCACCCGTTAACGACGCTCAACCCCAAAATCAGCAGCACTCACCTCCGCAGCAACAAACTCCTACTCAAGTTCTAACCATTCCATCTGTTTCCACAGTCCTTCCTGCACCCACACTCTCTACCCTACACCCAACAAATCCTTTTGGACTTGGCACCTCAGGAGGTGCGACAGGAGGTTTTTCCACGCCACCGCCAACAACTAGATTGACTTATAGGGATTTAGCATACCAACGTACACCCCAAAGAATATCAGACAATATATTAAACGAGCCTCTTTCCGATTGTAGATATGATCCAGTGCCAGGAAAACACGACAGAATGTTGCTGTCTTCAGTACGTTTGCGACGAGCTGCAAAATATTTAATGACGTTACCAGGAATGGTTGAACATCTAGACAAAATATATCGCTTTATCCAATCAGGGCAGGGTCCTGAAAGTATTGCCGAAGCCATGGAATACCAGAAAGTAGACATACAAAAATTATTGTTACGCTTTTTCATAAACTGCTTGATCAGAAATAGAGATAGGCCTGAGGTAGATTCGGAGGAAATGCAAGCACTTACCAAATGGGGTCAGAATATAACAGACGGGAGACATGATAAACAGAAGTGTATAGAAGCCATGTGCCGGAGGATCAGAAAAGAAGTAGAACGAATACATGAAAGCAGAGTAGAAGCAGATAAAACTGAATCAGAGGAAGAGGAGGAGGAACAGTCAGAAATGAACACAGGACAATTTGAATTACCAGCTAAACAAATGATAGCTTATGTAGGAAAAGGAAGATCTTTTAATAAAACAATGCGTCCGATACGTCCAGAATGTAACAGAATTTTTCAAACAGTTATCACAAATCCAAGGACCCCTGAACACTTATTCCAGGCTACTGATAAATTACTTCGAGAACGAAGGGGGTACCATGTGCTCGATTCTATGGATGAACAAGAATTGGCCAGGTCAGCAGTACAATGGGCTGACAGCTCTGAAAAATACAGTGATGATGCGCTAGCACACACGTTTCTGAATCTCGCCCCAGACGAACAGCGTTTAGCTGGTATATACATGATACAACATCTCCTTATATTATATAAAGGCCAACACTCCGATCCTGGTCCCCTACCTGATATACTGATAGAACTACTCATGAACAAATGGAGAGGTTTAGGTACCGATCTAATTAAAGTAATTCTAGAATACCGACATAGATATAGTGCCTTTTTGTGTCCAGAACATGATCCAGCTCCTTCCATGGAGAGAAAAACGTATTACATAGACAGACAGAATCCCTTACGCGAAGTACACCCAGTAAGAAATGATGACAATACGTTTAGACGCGTGTTTGTGTACACGCCCATAACCAAAATAGAACTATTGGAAATGAAAAAATTAGTGCCCAGCCATGACAAAGATCCAGCAGGTTTTCACCGTGAACTAAAGGACATGTTACTCATGGGTGATTATACCTATCCTGACATTATGAAAATATTGAAAGTATTATTGCCTGCCGGTATTTATGAGAAACTCAAGGAAAAAGAATGGGAGGTGGGAGACCAAAAGATTGATTGGACCGCATTAGAAACGGAAGAAAATAGCAGAACTGCAGGCGTAGGGCTTGGGGACAAAACAAAAGCATTGCCAGGATTATTAGTGCAAGTATTGCCACGTTTATTAACTACGAAAAAGGAAGATTGGGGAGCAATCTCAGCTTGTAAACAGAAACCCGAGGAAGACACTAGTGATTTTTATTCCCGATTTGAAAAATGTTTTGGTATTAATAGCGGCCTGAAAGCAAATAGTGAGTCATATCCACACCTTTTTGTAACAAAACTAGTCGAGAATTCCCTGCCACAGGTTAAAAACAGAGTATTGAAAGTTGAGAGCACTTGGCAAGCTAACACTCCTTCACAAATGTTACAAATGTTACAGTATCACCAGAATAGAATTAGAGAAGAACAAGAACACGAACAAAGACGTATGAAAGACACGAAAATGAAAATGCTTGTCGCTCAGTCAGTTCCAGCTGACGGTCATAAAAAGGGTGCGACACAGTCCAGTAATTCAGCGGTTCCCGTTAAAGGGACATGCAACTATTGTAAACAGCCAGGTCATTATATAAACGATTGTGCAGTTCTGAAACATAATATCTCCACGGGTAAAACGAAGGAGAGACCACGTCCGCCTAGACAGGACCAGATCCAACAACAAGCTCCTCAACATACACAGCCTATGCCGGTTCCACAACAGACCCTACCACAACCACAGCCACAGCCTATTGCTGCAACACAAAACACGACACAACAGATGTACCAGTATGCACAAAATGACTATCCAGAGTATCAGCGCTACACATGAAACAGCCTAGAGAGGGAAGTTGGCTTACCCCTTATTGAGGTTCCTGTAGATCAAGAGGGTCCTTATGTACAGAGTCAAGTATTAGGGAAAGACAGAAAGTTTCTACTTGATTCAGGGGCAAGCAGAACAACTATAAGTCACGATGAAGTCCCAGGGGCACCCCTCTCAGGCTCACAAAATATTTCCCTTGGTTTTTCAGGAAAGCCTACTATTAACGAAGTATCGCAACCACTTGCATTTACAGTCGGTCCATTGACACGGACTACAGATCTATTGCTTACGAAATCATGCCCAGAAAACCTGTTAGGTATAAAAACATTGAAAGCTCTAGGAGCTATAATATGTTGTTCTCCGGACGGAGTACGACTATTTTTGCGTGACTTTAAAGGTCACTACGTGTCTAGAGACATGGATCACCGGTTACAGAATCTACCTGCACACTTATGGGCACAAGGCCCCACTGATGTAGGTTGTATGCACATTACACCATATCGAGTTACGCTCAAAACAGGAGTGGTACTACCACGAATGCGACAATACAAGTTACCGCCAGATGCTGTAGTGGCTTTACTGCAAATCATTGACGAGCTCATTGCACAAGGAGTGGTTGTAGAAACCGACTCCAATGTATGTAATTCTCCGATCATTCCGATTCTTAAACGAACTGATCCAAAAGCACCCCCAGTATATCGATTAGTTATTGATCTGCGAGAATTGAATAAATGCATTGTACCACAATATCCCGTGGTCCCAGATATCTCTTCATTACTGACAGCTATTGATTCAGAGGCAACGTTCTTTACTGTAATTGACCTCAAGAACGCCTTCTTCAGCGTCCCTATCGATCCGGAAAGCCAATATTTGTTCGGATTCAGTTTAAATGGACGAAGTTTTAAATTCGCACGCGCACCTCAAGGATTTACAGAAAGTCCTAGCATCTACAGCCAAGCACTGAAAAGACAACTTGACAGTATCCACATGCCTGTTAACACTGCACTGCTTCAGTATGTCGATGATCTACTGATCACCGCCCGAAGCGAACACGAATGTGAAAAAGCATCGCTGACGGTTTTACATTTCTTAGCCAACAAGGGGCACAAGGTGTCCCCTTCAAAGCTGCAATTCTGTGCCCAGCAAGTTGTGTACCTAGGGCACTTGCTGTCCAAATGGGGGAGACAGCTCACACCTGACCGCATCCAGTTAATTGTAAACATGCCACCACCCAAGACACAAAAGGAGGTACGGGCCTTCATAGGCCTCACTTCGTACTGCAGGCAGTGGATTCCCCAATATGCATTTTTAGCAAAACCACTCATTCAGTTGACAACCCAGGAGGCAGCGACATCGACTGTCCTCCCTTGGACTCCAGAACATACACAAGCTTTTGAAGACTTAAAGAAAGCTTTATGCCAAGCACCTGTTTTAGCGACACCATGTTACAGTAAGCCTTTTACACTCTTTGTTACAGAACGTGAAGGTACTGCCTTGTCAGTACTCACGCAGGAACAAGCAGGATCACACAAGCCATGTGCTTACTTTTCTAGCACGTTAGATCCCGTAGCTCAAGCTCTTCCTGCATGTCTGAAATCAGTTGCAGCAACAGCTCTAGCGATCAGACAAAGCGATTCCATAGTATTAGGACATCAATTGACAGTACAGGTACCACACGCAGTAGAAGTTCTCTTGAACCGGACACAGACACAACACTTGACTATAGCACGACTGACAGGTTACGAACTCACATTGTTTCAGCCACACATAGAAATCAGACGTTGTAGTACATTAAATCCTGCCACACTTTTGCCATTAAGTGGAACAGACCCACTGGCACATGATTGTATTGAAGTCATTACTATTACGACGAAACCCAGACAAGACTTGACAGATGTCCCATTACCAGATCCAGACCTGACACTTTATGTAGATGGTTCATGTATGAGAACAAGTACAGGAAAGTTAGTGGCCGCTTATGCAGTCACGACAGACACCGAAGTCATTGAAACAAATTGTATTGACACATTATCAGCTCAAGCAGCAGAACTTATTGCTCTGACACAAGCCTGTATTCAAGCCAAGAATAGAAAAGTTAACATATATACAGATTCACGTTATGCTTTCGGAGTCGTACACGACTTTGGAGTCCTTTGGCGAGAGAGAGGTTATTTGACTTCTCACGGTGCCAACATTCAACACGGCCCCCTCATTCAAGCCCTGTTAGATGCAATACATCTACCTACTTCAATATCTATCATGAAGTGCAAGGCCCATACAAAAGTCACCGATATTATTTCCCAGGGTAACGACCTAGCAGACCGAACAGCTAAGCAAACAGCACAGAATCAGACTCATGCAACTGACTTGACAAAGACAATAGTTCCGACACCGACACACTGCATGACAGTTAAGGATCCCGCCCTTGATGTAATTGACATACAGACACATGCTACACCAGAGGAAATAAAGAAATGGACTGAATTAGGAGGGATCCAAACAGATCAGGGATGGATGACGAAGGGAAAATCTATATGGTTTCTCCCCGACTCAATGGTTCAAGTTATCATTAACACAATACATAGTCCAGCACATCTAGGAGAAAAAGCCATGTTAGACAGTATTCAACACATTTGGAACAACAAACACTTACGAGCTGCAGCCAAACAGAAAGTCCGAACTTGTATGATTTGTTGCCAGTTCAATCCAGGTAAAGGCGTACCTGTAGAGCAGGGTGGATTCCAACCTCCCGATCACCCTTTTGAAGTCCTCCAGATGGATTATATCCAGATGGAACGATGTCGAGGATTCAAATATGTCCTCGTAGTTGTATGCGCTCTTTCCCGTTGGACAGAGGCGTATCCCGTCTCAGATTACACTGCCCCGACTACTGCCAAACAATTAGTTCGTGAATTCTTCCCACGGTATGGTTTGCCCCGTATCGTGTACTCAGATAATGGCCAGCCGTTCTCATCCGAGCTAATGAAACACATTTCACTCTTGTTAGGCTATCAATGGAAATTCCACTGTGTCCGACATCCCGAGGCAGCAGGTCTCGTGGAACGTCATAATCAGACCCTGAAAATACGACTTTCTAAAATCTGTAGAGAGAAAGGTGTCGACTGGATAGTAGCCTTACCGGTTGCACTATTTTACATGAGAATGGTAGCCCATTCTCGCACAGGGCTATCCCCGTACGAGGTGGTCTTCGGTAGGCCACCAAATATGTGGGGGACGCCTATACCTCGTAAAATAACTGATGTTGATTGTAATATGCTGACAGATTACCTTGCTTCCTTGATGTCTGCACTACAATCTTGCCGTTCACAGGTAGCTGCAGCCTTTCCCGACAACACCGAGGTAAAGCCCCATGAAGTGGTTCCGGGGGACCTAGTTCTCGTCAGAAACTTCGACAGGAGGAGCCCGTTGGAGCCTCGTTGGCAACAACCAAAGCTGGTTCTTCTAACGACGAGGACAGCAGTGAAGGTCGAGGGTCGCAAGGGTTGGTTACACTCGAGTCATATCAAGAAATTTCATGGACTACCATCCGATCTGAACTCTCAGCCCGGCCCCCTTCCAGAGACTGATTCAAAACTCCCCCTGGTTGAACAGACCAAATCACAGGAATACAAACTGAAACTAAGGTCTAGCAAGTCAGACAATTCGATTGTTTAAGTCCTCTCCAAGGTGAATCGGTTGAATTAAGTCTTTGACATGTATCCTCTAGACCGAATGAGAGAGAGAAATAGACAGAGACAGCTCAAGAAACATGCATACTGTAAATCACTTCATAGTCACTGTATAGTGACATTGTTGATTATGTTTTCTCTAAGTCTTTTTATTATTGCTGCAAGTATACTGTTACACATGTACTATCCTATTTTCAAGCGTGCTTATAATGTTACTGCCGAACATTCTTTTAGTGAACTACCTCCACATGAGTTGTCCTATAGATTTGCGCTGCGCAACAACACATTCATTAGTATGTTACACCATTTCCATCAGACCAGCAACGCTACAAATTGTTGGATATGTGGCCGACTCCCTCCCTATCAGAAATACAAAGGAGTTCTGCCTCTCTTTCCGTATCCGTTCACACACAATGGTTCCTGTGGAGCATGGTTTAGTTTGATTAACTCTTTAGATTCAAACACCGTAGTTTACCAGAGCAACTGGGTATGGGGAAACCTGAACTTAGTTTTGCTTAAAGCCTGTTATCCTAACAAGGAGGGACTTCCCAAAAGAACAGGAACTGACCTAGAAAATGAAGTATATGGATTAGGTAATTTTACACTTAACCTCATGATTCTAAATGTTGAATCTGAAGCTACACTAGTCTTGCCTGCTATGTCCGTATTACCAGTCAAAGGTGAATTATGTGTAAGAAAGAATGGTTCAGTACACCTGGGTCATAGTAAATGTACTACTGTGATCGAATTCAGTGATAAAGGCAAGTCTACATTTAGAGCTTCCCGTCATTCCTACTTCATCTGTGGTCACACCGCATATATACGCCTACCCCTAGATTGGGATGGTACCTGTTACATTGGATTCCTTCTGCCACCTGTTTTCCTAGCCCCTCCTGATTATCATAGAAATACCAATCTAGTACACCATAGACCCCAGAGAGATATCCCGATTGTTGACTACACCGAAACAGCATGGGAACAATATACAGACTTCAATAAAGGTCTCTTTCCTTACATAGGTGTTGTCTCAAACAGTAAACTGATACGTAGATTAACCAGAACCCTTGAAGCAGTAGTGAATGAAACTACCTCTGCCCTAGGCAACTTAACAGAGGAGCAGTCTGCGATGCGGATTGTTGTTCTCCAAAATCGTCTTGTCCTTGACGTCATCCTAGCAGATAGGGGCGGAGCTTGTAGGGTCATCGGATCAAGTTGCTGTGTTTTCATCCCAGAAAACGCGCCATCCGTATATAAAGCCATAACTCGTCTTCACAAGATTGCGAACCAGATACATCAGAATGCAGGCACCTGGACATGGTCCGGTTGGTTTTGGAGCGTGTTGTCAGCCTGGGGATGGAAAGTCCTATCCTTCCTAGGTATTGGCCTTCTCATAGTATTCAGTTGCTGCCTATGTCTACAATGTGGACCAGCGATTTGCGGCCTGTGTGCCACATCGTGTATTCCACGTTCAAGTTTTCATTCAAGATCCCGGAAGAAGAAAGAAGAGCAAATGATGTTACATGAACAGATTGATGGATTCCTGAAGATCGATATTTCATGAGGGTCCGTAGGGGACAAGGAGGGAATGAGGAAATATGAATTTTTATGGTCAATTGTGTCCCCTATCTAGACCCCAACGGCTCCATGTACATGTTACAAGTACATGTATGTTCCCTCCACTTCAAGCTATGAAGACGCAAATACAATTGTGTCCAACGTTAATATGTCCTCTTTCATATCTGCCATGAATGGGCCAGATATTCCGTTCCTAAGTATGCCTTGCCACCGTCTTTATATGGTATACTTTTCACGTTTTCCAGCTCTGGCAAGGTAGGCCCTGAATTCTGCCATCGAGCTTTTTCTTGCTTCTGCCTCTGAATGCTCCAGCCTGGACCTGCATCTGTATCCATGAACTTTGTCTTACTTCCTGCGCGGCTGACGGTGCCTAGCCCGGCCTATTGCCTGCCAAAACTGTATTCAGCCTTCAAGTTATCTGTTCCGCTCCTCAAGAAATGCATTCCTGTCTAAGTAGCTTAGCTAAACATCCCTCTAGCTGCAGAGCAAAGGGTCCGGCCTTACTGCCTCCGTGCAAGTAATTCATGACTTTCGTTACCATGGTAGGCCCATGCCCCCTCGCATCTCATGTAGACACTTAGACGCTTGTACACGCACTAGCAGTCAGTATGGAATAGGATCTGTCCGAGAAGACCTTTCCTTCCAGATAATATAGTTCCTTAAACACAAGATATTAGATATGATTTAGGACTAGGTTGTCCTGACACCCCAGACTTCTGTCTCCTCATGTAGGGCTAAATGTCAAGTTCCCTTCACCCTCTAGTTACACGTCAATCACACGTCATGCGGCTGCGCGCGCATCTTTGCCATGTATTTTTGCTGACTTTGCAGGATTCTCTTATGGATCCACCCACTTGTGTCATCATCATAATGACGTTTTTAGTATACGCCTCTATGCACGCCTATTGTAACGCCTTTTCTATTACGTATGTGTATTCTTATCAGCTGTTACGCCTCCTGCATCTGTCTCTACTGTAATGCATTTCTATATATGCTATAACCTGTCAATAATGTATTGCTGATCCCTTCCTGAACCTTCGTGGTGACGGAACTCGATTGCCTGGTTCGAACCATCATTCCTTTGTAAGGAATAAAATTCCCTATTATACCCTCGAATACCACGGATTCTGCCTCTTATTTTTACTGAGTTATTCGTATTGTATTTTACCGCATAAATTAAGTCTAGGTAATTTAAATTTACCACAGTCTCAAAGGCCACTAGCCAGCGGGCAAGCAACCGGACAGACGCGGCAAGCAGGAAAATGCAGAAGGGCCCCACGCAGGACTCGTGGAGTGTGGGGGGCTGATCTTCGGTGCAGATGGTGCTTGGGGTTGGGGCTTCTCAATCCCCGGTGCACAACTTCGAGGGTGCCTCAGAAGCTGCGCTTGAAGATACTAGCCACTTTTCCCAGGTAGCCGGTCCCACGTCTCTCGTCGCCTCCACGGATCTCAGCTCGGCTGTGGATGTGGATCAGGGTCGGAGAAGTCTGGAAGTCAAGGCTCTGGTCGGGCTCTGCAGTCGGTCCCTCGTAGAACTTTAGCAAAGCAAAGGGTAGTCTCTTGATGGTGCCTGTTTGCACAGGGTAGCCACTCCTTGGCCACAAGGGAGATTCTTCAGTCTTCTTCTTTCGTCGAATGTCGAAGGTCCAGAGTTTCTGTTCAAGTTGCAGGTTCAGGATAATCTAATCTCCTGGGGCCCAGCTACCACTCTTATACTAATCTGGGGGGCTGGGTTACCTGCTAGGTCACGCCTTATGGGTGGGACCTGGGAGGGGGGTGGTTACACCCCCTTCCCTTTGTACAGTTTCGCGCCAGGACTGGGGCTGGTGTGCCCCAGCACCGGTTTGAACTGGACTATGCATGGGACACCTTGTGTGCCCCAGGCATGTCTCATTCCTTTCAGCCCTCCCTGCCCCAATACACTAAAGTCTGTCTGGGGAGGTGCTAGCACCTCCCCAAGCAGGAAACCTATTGTCCAAGCCTCCCTTGCCGGGATCACTCCCAGCAGCAGGAGGTCAGACTTGTGTCTGTGGCAGCAGCATCCATTTTGTGATGCTGAGGCTTTGGTTAGAGTTAAACAGCAAAGTAGGATTTTAACATGTCTCTCCCTCTAGAAGGGAGGAATAATATCCTCATCACCAGAAATGGTATGGGGGTATTATTCCAAAGTGTTAGACACCTTACACGACATGTTTTGATAAAGCCAAACCATAGTTACCATAACCGTTTAAGATTATAAGGCACTTTAAGAGTATATGGTAGGCTATATCATAGAACGGCTATAAGGACATGGTTCCGAAAGCTGCAGACAGGCTCAGCTCATGCTAGAGCACCATCTCACATGTTACCAAGCACTCTGCCTCCAGGATTAAGGCCTGCCATAGGAGTGACTGATAGGTACACATGTGTCTATATATAAGGGTAGATATAGGCACACTATATCTAAGCAAGAGGTGATTACACGACCTTGCCCCAGCTGAGTGATCAGCCAGTTGTGTCTGATTGGAAGGCCAGACCAGGGGTGGCATAATACATGCTGCAGCCCCTGGGAGGCCTAGGGTACATCTATGCCCTGGGTACCTAGGGTACACTGTACAGGGTCCAATAAGGTGATCCTTACCAATTGGGAATGTAACTAGGGTACATGGAGTCCATTTTAAAGAGAGAGCAGACAGCCTGAGACCCTGAATGGCAGGATCTCAGGCCAACTAAATCGAAAAACCAGCTAGACACTAGGCAACAAGTTGGGGGTAACCATAGTCAGATATCCACCTTCCTACAAAAGGGCTCCCAGAAAAGCTTAGGCAAAAATGGGATGTTCTTCTGCCCTGCCTTCTCTTTGCATACAGGGAAGTGCCACAAAAGGGGGTTGGTTATAGCCCCTTTGAACTTTTGTTCGGTCATCCTGTTAGAGGGCCACTCTGTCTAGTGAAGGAGGGATGGGAGTTACCTCTCAAACCCCCTAAACAGGATATGGTGGACTGTGTACTTGGTCTCCGCTCCCGGATGGCTGAGTATATGAAGAAGGCAACTAAAAACCTGGAGGCAAGTCAGGAATTACAGAAAACCTGGCATGACCAAAAGGCTGTCCTGGTGGTGTACCAGCCAGGACAGGAGGTATGGGTGTTGGAGCCAGTGGACCCAGCAGCTCTCCAAGATAAGTGGAGTGGACCCCATACCATTTTGGAGAAAAAGGGAGAGGTCACCTATTTGGTGGACCTTGGCACTCCCAGAAGTCCCCACAGGGTACTTCATGTTAATAGATTGAAAGCATATGTGGACAGGGCTGACATGAGCTTGCTCGTGGCAACAGATGAGGGACATGAGGAAGAGAGTGACCCTCTCCCAGACCTGCTCTCTCACAACCCTGACGATGGGTCAGTAGATGGAGTAGCCTTGGCAGGCAGCCTCACTGACCAGCAGCAAGCAGACTGTAGACAAGTTCTTCAGTCTTATAGACATATGTTTTCTCTGACTCCAAGTCAGACCCCCTGGTGCACTCATGATGACACTGGGGACAGTCTGCCTGTCAAGAATAAAATCTACAGGCAACCTGACCATGTCACGGACTGCATAAGGACAGAAGTCCAAAAGATGTTGGAATTAGGAGTGATCGAGCCCTCAGAGAGCCCTTGGGCTAGCCCCGTAGTCCTTGTACCAAAACCTAACACCCAGGATGGTAAGAGAGAGATGAGGTTCTGTGTTGACTACAGGGGACTCAATGCAGTCACTAAGACTGATGAACACCAAATTCCCAGAGCAGATGAGCTCATAGATAGATTGGCCTCAGCCAAGTATCTGAGCACATTTGATCTGACAGCAGGCTACTGGCAGATATGGTTAGCTGAATCTGCAAAAGCCCAAACTGCATTTTCTACCCCTGGTGGGCACTATCAATTTATTGTCATGCCCTTTGGTTTGAAAAATGCACCTGCCACTTTTCAAAGGTTGGTGAACCAAGTCCTCTCAGGCCTGGAAGACTTTAGTGCAGCATATCTAGATGATATTGCTGTCTTCAGCTCCATCTGGGAAGATCACCTGATCCACCTGAGGAAAGTTTTGGAAGCCCTGCAAAAGGCAGGGCTCACTATCAAGGCTACTAAGTGCCAGATAGGGCAGAGTCAGGTTGTGTACCTGGGTCACCTTGTAGGTGGAGGCCAGGTTCAACCTCTTCAGAGCAAAATCCAGACCATCATGGGCTGGGTTGCTCCAACCAACCAGACTCAGGTCCGAGCTTTCTTAGGCCTGACTGGTTATTATAGAAGGTTTGTAAAGGGATATGGATCCATTGTGACCCCCTTGAATGACCTAACCTCTAAGAGGATGCCCAAAAAGGTTCAGTGGACTGTCAGCTGTCAGAAAGCTTTTGATGACCTAAAGCAGGCTATGTGCTCTGCTCCAGTGCTCCAAAGCCTCAACTACTCCAAAGAATTCATAGTTCAAACTGATGCTTCAGAGGTGGGGGTAGGTGCTGTGTTATCACAACTGAATGAGGAGGGCCAGGATCAACCAGTAGCTTTAATTAGCAGAAGGTTGACCCCCAGAGAGAAACGTTGGTCAGCTATAGAGAGGGAGGCCTTTGCTGTGGTCTCGGCCTTGAAGAAGCTGAGGCCATATTTGTTTGGCACTCACTTCATTGTTCAAACAGACCATAAGACCCTCCTATGGCTAAAGCAGATGAACGGTGAAAACCCCAAACTACTCAGGTGGTCTATTTCCCTACAGGGGATGGACTATACAGTGGAACGTAGACCTGGGAGCAACCATGCCAATGCAGATAGCCTCTCCAGATATTTCCACTTAGAACATGAAGACTCAACTGGTCAATGTTAGTTTAATGTCCGTGCGTTTGGGGGGGGGGGGGTTATGTAGGAGAGTGGCATCGACTGCATAGTTGCCCCCAACTTTTTGCTGATGTTTTGACTGTTTTATGACTCTAGCCAGGCTGTGGCCCTGCTATCCAGGACCCCAGCCTATCTGCTTCCTCTCTTAAATGATGTGAGTACCCTAGGTACAACCCAATTGGATACTGAGGATACCCTGGCAGTCCCTTGTAGATGGTACCCTAGGTACCCAGGGCATGGGTCCCTCAGTAGGCCTACCAGGGCTGCAGCACTTATTGTGCCACCCCGGGACAGCCATACAAACTGACACCACCAGACCACTACTGTAGTCTGGGTAAGGTGGTGCTAGCACCCCTTGCAGGGATATAGGTACCCTATATATCACCCTATTACAACACATATACTCTCATAGGTTGCCCCTATAGCAGGCCTTGGTAATCCTACAAGGCAGGGTGCTGAGGTTTGTGTGAGGGGGGACCCCTACCTGAGTAGGGCCCCTCTGCAACCTTCAGAAAACCATTGCTGGGTTGTTTGTAGTGTAGCCATACTATATACTCTTAACCGCATTATAAGTCTATCACGATAGTGTGATAACTTGAGAATGGCTACACAGAACCATATCGTGTTTGGTGTCAAACATGTAGGAATCATACCCCCAGTTCAGCCATGGGCATGAGGGCACGATTCCCCCCTGCTAGAGGGGCGATATGGGAAAGCGGCAGAATTTAGACACCAATTTAAAAGTGCACACGTAGTACAAAATGGATGCTACCAGCCACCCACACGACTCTGGCTGCCTGTTGCTGGGGAAAACCCCAGCCTCGGCAGCTGGACAATAGGGCTCCTGTGGCAGGGAGGTACCAGCACCTCCCCAGACAGGATATGTGGATTGGAACTGGGTGGGTGCACCATATGATGCCTTTCAGAGTTGCACGTAGGCTGCTACAGCGCCTACATTATGCATACACCGCCTGGAACCAGTTCAGGGGCATCCTGCCCCTCGCCCAGGCGGGAAACACACAAAGGGGAGTGGGTGTAGCCACCCTTTCCCGCCTCAACTCTCATTGGTAGGCTCTGATCTGGACCCTCCCCTAATCTTCTGGCTAAAGGTGAATACTGTGTCCCCAGAGCCTCAGATTAATCTTGGACTTTACAGACTTGACCTTCGACGAGCTGCTGCCCAGCTGACTGAAGAAATCTCCCTTGGGGTAAAGGAGTTACCCTCCAGCTTGGCAGGCACCTGAAACACTGCAAGTGACCCGGTTGGAACATCGCTGCTCCTACGGACTTCGTCGACTCCCAGCAACCTTGAGGTGGATTTCCTGAGCATCCCAGAGGCCAGTGAGTGTGCACAGCAAGGCTGAGCACCATGGACCACGTGGGTGTCGAGATCCCCAATACCCTAGGACACTGACCACCTCTTGCATGGCACACGACCCTGATCAGTGGGGAAGTTGTGCTTTTGCTCAATCTTGAGCCAACCACTCAGCAGCAACTGTGCCAAAGATCAGCCCCCTAGCCCCCTCCGGTGGCCCGTGGGCTCCCTTTTACGCACTCCAAATTGCTGCCTCCCGCGGTCCCTTGTCTCTCGACTGGTGGACCCTAGCGGAGGTCAATCTCAACTTTTAAGAGTTCCCCTGGTTGCTCCAGGCCTGCTCTACAGTCTCCCCAAAGGAGTCCTCTCACAGACCTCGTGGGTCTGCACCAGTAGCTGATTTGTTTATCTTGCGTGGGTTGTGGTTGCCAAGGCTTAGTGGATCCAATCCGGACACTAACACCGCAGCGACCCTCATCCGTTGTGGGACAGTCGCGCTCCAGAAGCTGGTCTTCCTTGAATCCTCCTGGAGTTCATGGCTGCAGATCCAAGCTACACCTCTTTCCATTTGAAGCACCCGACATTGAAGGGCTCTTTCCTTTGAGCTCCCTGGTCACTGTGCCGTGACCCAGACTCTGTCCCCTCTGCTTTCAGGTTCTCCTCTACAAGATATACAACTTCATTCTTCACGACATCATCAACGCTTTTGGCTAGCAGCAGTTTTGTACATTTTCCCATTGAAAATCAGCCCGCGACCCGACTTCGAAAACGACCTATGCACCCCGCTTCCCTGGGGCAGGTAACAGTGGTACCTCGGTACTCTTGTGGTAGTGGGCTCCTCAAAGGCTTAACTCTAAGCCCTTAACTTTGAACTCCTGCTAGAAGTGTCTTTAATCTTTTAAAATCAAACCGCGACATTCTCCATAGGCTGTAATAGAGATCCCGATAGCAGCTATTTGCACTGCATGCGTCTCCCGTGGGTCCCCTTCCTCATAACCTTGGGTGGATTCTTAAGGGGCCAGCGATCCTAAATGCCCTAGGCATTATCTGTAGAATTGTCGTGGTTCTTATACCACTTTTTTAATATATGGTTTGGTCCCCACCTGGGGCCCTGTGATTCCAGTGCTATTTATTGTATCTATCAATGCTTGTTTGAATTGTAACTTTGCCTCTAGCCTCATAAAGAGACTTGTGGGATTCTGTTTAGAATAAATACATATATTTTATATATATACCTGTGTGGACTACTCTTTCATTTGGTCATTCAAGAGGTTATCTATGGTAAAACAATAAGCTTAACACTCCTTCAAGACTTAGCCTGAAGGCTGCTCTCCACAGCTACCACTAGGATAGCTTTCTTTAAAGGTTGTCTTTAACCTATCATCATAAGAGTCGAATTGGACTGGTGCAAGGTGTCCCCTATAACTAGGAGATAGCATATGCCAGGCCAACTTCTCACATCCATGAATCCATCCATCCTCCCTTTCATTCACCAACCAGTTTCTCATCCATCCTTTCCCTCATCCATCCTTCCATCCACCCACACTTTCAATCCATCTGTCCATCCTCCCTTTCACTCACCCACTAACGGTAGAATGTTCTAAATTAAACAAGCATTGGCATAGCCAGTTGGTCTCGCCTGCGGGACCTTATAAGTGTTTAGCCATGCAACAGTTGATGTTGTTGCACCAAGGATATTGTACTGCATAACTAAATACTTATAAGGTTCCAAAGGCGAGACCTATTGGCTATGCCAATGCTTGTTTATCCCTCCAAGTGGTGGCTGCCATCTTGGAACAGAAATAAAAAATAAAAAAAATGACAGCTGCAGCATACTGTGTGGGCCTTCATGCCTGGTGATGAATGCTCTTTTATATGTAATTATTCTAGGGCCACCATTGCTTCGTGAAAGTGTGTGCGGACATGTCATTGCGCTCTATTATTTTTGCTAATGCTGCTGCAGCATCAGCCAAAAACATTTGTATTTCCCAATGCTGCACAGCCTCTGCAAAATGTCAGGAGCAAAACCAACAGACCTAAAAGATGAGACATTTGAGCTTTGCCAATGCTTGTTTAGGTTTAGTCATTGTAACGACTTGCGTTGTAATGGTATGCGGCGTAACAACACGGTCGTTGTAATGACTGCGTTGTAATTACATGCGATGTAATGACATGCGATGTATCAACATCGTTGCAAACGAAGTTTGCCAACTTGTATCCTTCCGCTGCTTGGATACAGGGAATTAATTATTTCTTTTGCTTTCAGCACTTCAACGGAGCGCATGCTTTTCTTGCTTTCATCCTCTACCCTGTGTGCTGCTTCTGCCTTCAAACTCCGCCTCTTGCTCTCTCTTTATTGCCCTCCCAGCCCCCAGCGATCCCCTTACTACTAACCCTGGGCGTAGCTGGCGTAGCGGAACTGCGCGGAGGTCCACGGAGCTGGGAACAAACTCTTTGGAACTCCACTCCGACACCCGCCTTCAGCCCCCCCTATTAAAAATTAATTATACATTAATAAAAACAACAAAATAAACACTTACCTGTACTGCGGCGTCCCCGGGCTGCCCTCCTCCTCTTCCTCGCCTTCTCTCTCCTACTTGGGTCGATCATCTTGCGAGAAACGGGCATGCGTGGGCACATTATTAATGTATAATGAATTTTTAATAGGGGGGATGGATGCGGGGGCTGGCCAACTCCGCTCCGGAGTCGAAGGTTTGCCCTATACTCCGCGTTCTCCGCAGAAAGCGGAGTTGGCAGATGTTGGACCTGTCAGCCCTAGGGTGGTCTCCCCATCTATTTTTGATCGTGCCTCATTTTTTCCACCCTCATTTTGATGTTGGACTTAGGTCTCCGGGCGCCTTTTCATTGCCAATCAGTGTTAAGGTGCAGGTGCTCCCTTCTCCCAAGATGGCTGCCACAGACCCCTGCTACTGCAGAGTGGTCTTTCATAGTAGCACCCTAGCTGCCAGGAGCTGGCTGGAACCCCACAACAATGTTGCGACACCAGCCCGCCTTTTTTGTCCCATAGGTAGAATGGGAAAGCTCCTGGAATGTGCTGGAACCTTCTAGAAGGGAGGTGTGGTTTTACTTTTGCCACCTTGGCTAGAGGTCACCTGACCTAGGGCTACATAAGTGAGGGGGGGAACTTTTTCTAGTCAGTTGGCCAGTGGGGTAAAGCAGAGCTGGAGAATCCACGCAGGAGTGTAGGCGGTAGGGCCTAGCCAGGGACTTATGCCTCTGAGAGTGACAGGATTTAGGTGCTGCCTCTTAAGTGAGTGAGGGACCCTGTGAAACCCACTGATCTTGCCCAGCAGTAGGAGGACCCAGAGAACCTCTGCCCAGCCTGACAAGGAAGGACTTAGTCGCCAACTCACTCCCTACCCCCCAGTAACAGAACCCCCAAGGGCGCCAGTAACATCTGCGCCATTAAGACTTTAGAGAACAACTGAATACTGAAACTGAATGCTGTGACTTCGTGTCAAGACTGAACATCGAAACTACATGCCTAACCGATTGTGTTATCGCTGAGGATCAGTCAGGTCTTAGCGCTGTGACCCCTGCGCTCCCTGACCTGGCCTGGGATCCCCGGCAGCGTGCTCCGTTGAGCGCGGAGCTCCCCAGCTTAATTTGAGCCCCCCCTGCGGCGTGGAGGCTGAAGCGTGCTCACCGCTGCGGCCCGTAGACCGGACGAGTGCCCCCCATCGAGGCGAGGCTCGCGGAGAAGCCCGGGGCCCCGTCGCTGCCGTCGCAGCTGCTGAGAGAGGTGCGTGAGGCCGTGGCCTGCCCCCGTCGTGGAAGGAGCAACTGCGGATGCCGGAGCTGGGTTAGACGCCGCAAGACGTCGTGATCAAGGTAAGCCGGGAGGCTTGGGAAGGACCCCGGAGCGCCCCCTATCGACCGGGAGCAGCACCGCACCCTGAGACCCTGGTTCCCCCTCCGTGGGAGTCCCCCGTTAACCCAGAACTGTGACCCCTCCGAGGGATTGTCCCCTTTTATGCAAGACTGTCAAGGAGCGCTGTGCCCCACGAACTGCACCAGAGTGCGAGAGGCGCGCTCCGTAAGAATCGTTGTGCTCCGTGAACTGCTCCGTTCTGAAGTATTCTTTACTATTGATTACGATTAGCGCTGTGTTCTAATGCTCTGCGCTGAAGTATTCACTGTTTACTGATTACGAGTAGCGTTGTGTTCTAATGCTCTGCGCTGAAGTATTCACTGTTTACTGATTACGAGAAGCGTTGTGTTCTAATGCTCTGCGCTGAAGTATTCACTGTTTACTGATTACGAGTAGCGTTGTGTTCTAATGCCCTGCGGTGAAGTATTCACTGTTTACTGATTACGAGTAGCGTTGTGTTCTAATGCCCTGCGGTGAAGTATTCACTGCTTACTGGTTACGAGTGGCGCTATGTTCTAATGCTCTGCCCGGAAGTACGCACTGCGTGCTGGTTACGAGTGGCGCTATGTTCTAATGCTCTGCTCTGAAGTAGGCACTGCGTGTTGGGTACGAGCGGCGCTATGTTCTAATGCTCTGCTCTGAAGGATTCCCTGATTAAAGGTTACGAGGAGCGTATTGATCGCAGGCTCTCCTCAGAAGTCCAAGGCTCAGTTCTTACGAGTATCACTGCAGTCCCCAAACCCTACCACGGGGAGTAAGAGATACCAGGGTGGCCTAGAGCCTGCAGGAAACATACTGGGGAATAACATACTGGTGAATATTATACTTGTGAATATGGTGCTGGCGGATTAAACGCTGACATAAGTGAATTGCCATTGTCATCTCATGAACTGCATGTATACCTCATTAACTGCATTTATATCTCATGGAGTGCATTTATATCTTATGAATTGCCTTGTTACCCCATGAACTGCATTTATCTTGAACTGCTTGGATAAACTTGAGTTATTTGCATAAATCTCTACAGTGTGGCGTCCCTTATTGTGTGCGTTCCTGGCTTCAGTGGATGTGCGCGTTGTATGGTCGCTTTACACACAAGCCTTTGGGTGCCCAGCCGCTCGTGTCACGTTACCCCCTTAGGGCCTGGAGACCCCAGGTCTTACAGCAGATCTTCGCACACTCCATGGGCGGAGCGGAGTTCTCTGCCCGCCCTTACTTACTACCACCACACCTCTGAGTTCTGTCGCATTTTATATTTTACTCCTCCTTCACTGCTCTCCGAATTAGTTTTTTACTTTTTAGATGGTCAATGCAGAAGCAATTTACTATTGGGTTCTACTTTCCCGTTATTATTTTTTATTTGACGCCCCAACATGGGCGGTAGCCTTCTGGGAACGGTAAATAAAACAATGTAGACCACGACATGACACATTTACGTGTATTCACCATCCCTCTGGGGTCAAAATCCAAAATTGCCTGCCACGCCCTAACGTGTGTGCATGCATGCATGGTGATGCAAGCACGTCTATACATCACCGCGCTTGCACCAGACTTAAATGGTTTCTTTGAGATGGGGGATTTGGGGTGCAGCTGACCACCGGGATCCTGCCTCTGGAAGAGTGGGAGGGTGGTGCAGCCCATGAGCTGCCATTTTGTGTTGGGCTATTTTTGTAGCCCAATGCAGCCCAAACCTATAGGTAGGGGCGTGTTGGGCTTCCTGACACCATTTTAGGTTCAGGTGACCTGTTGGCTGGTGACAGGGAGCAGTTAGGAGTTTTTCAGGAGTTTTTCGCTGTTTAGCAGGCATTAGCTTGATAGGTAGGTGAGCAGGGTTGAGCACTTACCATTTGGTTAGGATGTCAGTGATGGATCTGAAAGTGGCGGAGATGATGCGGCTTTTGAAGGAGGCGGGTGCATCGACCTCATGGTCGGTTGTGCCGCAGTGGGGCTTGCGCATAAACAACAGTTAATGGACAGAATGCAGAACAATGTCATACATTCACCCCAGTACAGAGATCTGGGCCTAAATCCATCGTTTTTTTACTCACCATGCCGTTCCAGTTTGAACCCAGCCATATGCAAATCAGTCTTGACCCTGTGCCTCATGGGAACAGTCCAGCCCAAACTGCCAAGCCAGGTCCTCCCTGGACTGGAAACAAGCATCCTAGTTCTGTTTCGGGGTTTCACCCCTCTTCAGCCAGGATAGCTTGATTCCAGTGGCTTGGAGAGCACGGGACCCACGTCTGGGCATACCCTTCCCACTCGGGTGACAAATGCAAAAACAACAGTTGATGGACAGAATGCAGAACAATGTCATACATTCACCCCAGTACAGAGATCTGGGCCTAAATCCATCATTTTTTTGCTCACCATGCCGTTCCAGTTTGAACCCAGTCATATGCAAATCAGTCTTGACCCTGTGCCTCATGGGAACAGTCCAGCGCGAACTGCCAAGCCGGGTCCTCCCTGGACTGGAAACAAGCATCCTAGGACTGGTTTCGGGGTTTCACCCATCTTCAGCCAGGATAGCTTGATTCCAGTGGCATGGAGAGCACGGGACCCACGTCTGGGCATACCCTTCCCACTCTGGGTGACAAATGCAAAAACAACAGTTGATGGACAGTGGGGCTTGAGACTCAGCTGACCCAAAAGGCATCGGCAAGTTTGACCACCACAGTGGGCATTTGTTCTCCCCGCGATAATGGAGGGCCGTGGCCGCGCTGTCAGCTGCCAAAGTGAGTGTGAGGGCCCACTCCGTGTCCAGGAGAGCTGTCCCCGTGGTGCTGGGAGACAGGGAGGGAATGCAGCCGGGGCGGGCCAAGCTGCTCTGTCTGAGTTCGTCTTGGAGGTTTCTGTGCGCGGCGGGGCGTGGGCGGGCGAGGGGCACACCAAGAGCGGCAGGCTGGTTGGAGGTGCCGGTTGAGGAGGAATAGTGTGGAGAATGGGTCGTTATGAGTCCCCCCCAGTGCATGGTAGGGAAAGCGAGAGGGCCAGCAAGTAAAGGCCATATGGACAGGCCACAAAAATGGTGGCGTGAATTAGGGGAGGGGGCAGAGGCATGGTGGCCCAACTGGATGGCTACCTGGGAAGGCGGAGAGCTTGCAGGCCTATCAAGGGTTGCAGAGGCATGGGGACGTGGGAGGTTCTGGGGGAGATGGGGGAGAGGTACCCCCGAGATAGTTTGCGATGCCCATCTGGGCTACCAGGACGGTGCAGGTGGAACAGGGGCAGTCATGGGCTCCGCGTCCACCATAGTGACCGCCATAGTAGCAGCCATGTTGGAGTGGAGTGCGGAGGGAGATGAGGGGATTGGAGGTGGCTTAGAGGAGAGGGTTTTGGGGTGTGATGAGCGGCTTGGCCTGGGGAGATGGAAGAGGGATGGAGCTATGACAGGAAGCCTCGCCAGTGGCAGATTATTCGGGGCCAAATGGAAGCCTCGGGGGGGTCAGCGGAGCACCAGTCGCAGGAGGTACAGCACATCCGACCTGTCATCCTTTTTGCAGGTACAGGAGTGGGCCAGATATCTGGACTTGGTAGAGCTGAGTGCGGCTTGCATGCATCGAGGGTAAAAGATGGTTTGTCCCCGTGCGGTTTGCCTAATGGCGGGGACCTCTGAAGGTCCGAAGTGACCTCGTCTGCCGCTACAGCAGAGATCTCGAACAGCCTCCAGTGATCACAGCTTGATGGGCAGGCAAGTAGCATCGGTGGAGCGGCAGGGTGGGGTTATCTGGTCCCCCTGGGCGACGCACGTCGGTCTACCACTCCCAGACCAGTGGCCGCACATAGGCAGGATGTGGGTGCGGGCCCCAGTTGGGGTGATGTAGGGGACCCACTAGGAATCCCAGTGTTGGACTAGGATGGACGAAGGGGAAGTGAGGGAGTGCGAGATTGGAGGTGACACGAGGGAGGTGGGGTGCAACTAATGTCATGTCCAGTGTGTTACAGGCGAGCATGGAGTGGCCGAGAAGGTCAGTGGAGGCGTAAAGGCCCCTGGCAAGGTGGCAACCAGCAGTATGGGCACCGTCCGTGGAGCCAGGCAAGTCCAGTGCTATTGCAGTGGGTCCAGTGATGTTATCCACGGGTGTGGATGCTGGGGGGATCCAAGGCAGGGTTGGGGTGCGGTGGCAAAAGTGAAGGTACGTCACCGATAATGGTGTGGGCACGGAAGAAAGAAAGGGAGGCATACAGGGAGAGATAAGCAAGGTAGGGTGGAAGGAAGTGCGTAGCGGCGAGGGGTCAGGTAGTGGGTGGGCACAAGTGAAGGGAGAGAAGACAGATGGGCTGAAAAGTAAGGAACTAAAAATAAAGATGTGACTACATGGGGTCACAAAGCTGCTGGTAGCTCGTTTAATGCTACCCACAAAGGAGCGAATATGGAAAGGGGAGTACGTGCAGCCGCAGCCCATGCAGGTAAGAGCGCCAGATGAGGGGGGCTTTCGACGGATGATGACGAGGGAAAATGATTTATTTATTTAATTTTCCCTCGTCATCGTCCGTTGAAATGCCCCCTCACCTGGCCCCACCGCTCTTTCCTGCATGGGCTACGGCTGAGTACGTGGAAATGTTAAAGTTCTTGCACTGAGAGAGGCGGTTCAAGGATAGTTCAAAGGAGGAGGAATACGAGCATGCAAAATGTCCGAAAAATCCCACTGATGTTGCCATGTTCAAGTACATGGATGTTATTCGGAAGGCCCTACTTACCAGGGAAGGGTATGCTTGGTCCCAAAATGAAGAGGAATTTTGGGCGAGACTGTCATGGGACCCTGAGGCAAAGTGAGGAGAGTTAGATTCAGATCTGTGGCAGCATACCAAGGGTGCAGCAAAACTGGGAAAAACCATATTTACAAGTGGTTTGCCAATTGTATATTGCCCCTTTCAGGGGCACCCCACCTAGGGCAGGGTGGGCTTTGCAGAAATAGCACAGACGGATTTGGGGGGGGGACCTGCTGGGGCTTCAATAAGGGGGTGTGCGCTCGGGGGCACAGCAAATTTTGCCACGAGTGCACCAAGTGCACGGGGAGGCACCATCTTGTTAACTGTTTCGGGGCAGGAGAAGGCCAGCAGGGAAAGGACTCCTGTCACTGGCAGCCGGGGCCACACCAGCAGCACCAGTTTTCCAGCAACAGTGGGAGAGAGGAGGACTAAGGAATCTGGTCCAAAAGGATCGTACTCCAGCTAAGCTTGACAGGTTGGAGTACTGGCTGGGGTTTTATGGGCGTTGGGAGGAGGCACAAATTCTGGGTGAGGGTTTCAAGGTAGGTTTTTGTTTGGGTTACAAGGGTCGTGGGTGCGTTGGTTGGCAGATAACCTGAGGTCAGAAAAACAGCACAAGTGGATTGTACAGGGCAAATTTGAAAAATGCATTTCCGAAGGCAGGATGGCGGGCACCTTTTAGGGTTGGCCAATGGAAAAACTGATTGTGTCACCAATAGGGGTGGTTCCCAAATAGGAGCAGGGGCTGTTTTCCCAAATTCCTCACTTGTCCAAAAAGAGAGGTCAGTGAATCATTTTATTGCAGAAGAAGTGCCCGCTGTGTCATACTCTTCCATGGATGTGGCCACGTCACTGGTCATGACGGTGGGTCCAGGGGCGCAAATGGTAAAATTCGACGTGAAGTCAGCTTTTTGGCTGCTTCCGGTGCATCCTAATGACTTCCACCTCTTGGGTATACAATCTGAAGGATGCTGGTACGTAGATAAGGCTTTACCCAGGAGTTGCTCCATATCATGCGCACTTTTTTAATATTTCAGCTCTTTCTTGCAGTGGTTGCCGACATGGCAGACGGGCCATCAGTTGATAACCCTCTTCTTGGATGATTTATTTTTTGTGGGGGCACCTGCGTCGGCAGACTGCCAATTAATGTAGGCATGGTTCCAGGGGGTCATGGGTGACATGGGGTGCCTCTAGCACTGGAAAAACAGTGGGCCCACAAACAGTGCTATCCTTTCTAGGAACTGAAATTGACTCTGGTCACACGGAAGCACGAATGCACAAGAGAATTTTTTTTTTTATGTCTGTTGGAACAAATGCTTGCACGAGAGAAAGTGAAAGTGAGGGAGTTTGGTCACTTGTAGGGTGGTACCGTCAGGGAGTGGGGCTCGCTCTATTGGGTCTATCATTACCTCATCATCACGTGAGGCTCACGGCAGGGGTCAAGGAGGATCTGCGGATGTGATATTTTTTATTCCACTCTTTCTACCGGATTCCACTAGCGCGGCAGGATGAGATGGACTGGTCCAAAAACTGACCACAGAGCTCAGGGTAAGAGGGTAATTGTGCATGCGGCAGGTTACCCAGGCCAATGCCCAGTGAGGTGGGGCGTGCGTTGGGCACTATGCAGTGGTTCTAGCGTGGGTCTAGTTTCAGGCACGAATCTGGGAAGTAGGCGATCGCTTATCAACTGTTAGTGGTATTGCGAAAAGCCTTGGTCAGGCTGGGATTGCCCCCGGCTGACTTTGGAACACATTCTTTTCACATTGGCACTGCGACGGAAACAGGAGAACTGATCTGGACGTGCAAGGACATCATGCGCTTGGGGCGTTGGTCTACTGATTGCTATCAGCGCTATGTGTGGATATCGGAGGAGGAAAGGAGGATGGGGGACCAACTTCTTTTGTAGTCCTCACTGCTGTTTCGTTCCCTTCCAGGCTTCGTGGCAGGTCTGGCGGCGGACTACTTAGCTATATGGGTGGTGGGCCACTGGTTCATCAAGTGGGTGGAGGTGCAATCTCAGAGGAATTTTAGTGCAAATTTGTGCCTGAATACACGTTTGTTTCATGTTACACGGAAGGGAAAGGGTGGGATGTGCTGGAGGGAGTTATTATGGTGCATAAAGAGCATACTTGAGGGTGGCAGGTGTCCATAGGTGCTGATTATCCACTTAAGCGAAAACCACCAGGTGCAGGAGAAGGGCGTGGTTCTAATGAGGGCCATGATAAAGTATTTGTTAGAAATCAAGGAGAATTGGTCCGGCTGCTTTATCTTATGAACAGAGTTTATACCGAGGAGGGCTTCCAGGGGGGCAACCAAGCCCGCCACCATTGACCAAGCGCGCAGAAAAGTCAATTGGGAGACGGCCCGTTTCTGCAGGGAAGCCGGCTTTGGTATAATTTGCCATTCTGACATCAAGTTTGAGGACAGTGAGTTTTTTCGTGGTGACGGGGTGCATCTGTCACACGCCGGCATGGACCTAGCTTATTGGAATTGAGAGAGGATTTATCTAGGACCCTGAACTTCAGGTAATGAGGATTCTAAACAAGGGTTTAAATAGGGGTTGGGGGGCAGGAAAAGTTAGCTGGTGACGGGCGTCTCTCACTTTTTGCAGGACTTGTCACAAGTTTGGTTGGCATTGCCAGTTGGGGAACCATGTCCAAATGGAAGGTAGGCAGGTAGTTCAAGGTTCAATTTAAGACGTCTGGTTGTTTAGGGGTTCATACGTGCTGTAGTTTAAATATAAATATTGAAATGTTGAAATGCACTACAGTTAAAGGAGACAGCTGTGATGTGGGCTTGTGGGGGGGGGGGGCGTAGGGGTGGGGGTGAGGGGTGCTTTGCTTGATTACATTTGATGTCTAGCGAGTTTTAGTTTTATAAGGCTTTTTTGCCAGTAAAGATTTTGATGTACACCTGTTTCAATGAAGCAGCCTTTTTCACACAACAAAGTGTTTTGTGATGTGTGCTGGGCCCCTCTCTCTCAGCAAAAGCAACATGCATTGTTTTCTGTTTGCCGAAGCTGTTCAGCATAGGCAATAAGCATTCATATAAAAGGCGAGGCCTATTGGCTTTGTGATTCCCTTTTTTCCCACTGTTCTAGTAGAGAGAGAGAGACCAACCAAGGCAGAGCTCAGGTACAGTACGACTAAATGACGTCGATGTCCAGTCAGTGAGCACTATAGTTCAGATAAGAATTGGATTTGCTTTTAATGGTGGGAAAAGACCTAACAAACGTAAGGTGCACCCCATAAGGTGTGAGCACCTCCTGGGGCCTGGGGACAAACCCACATTCTATTAAAGCTTAATGCTAAATACTAGATTTTTGATTACACTGTCTCAATGGCTATGGCATCCCTCGAAGAGATTTTATAATGGTCCAAACTAAGCCACAGATACAATTAGCAGGGCCACCCTCTGCTTAATTTGTAAAAGAATGACGGCTGGTGCCCGAAGATCTTCTGAAAAGACTGCAGCCGTCACTATCCCAAATCAGCAGGTCGAATGCCAGGGTTGTGTAGTCTGGAATCCACTGCATGCCTCTTCCATCGACTACCAGACACTCCCTGTCCTTTATCTCAGTCCTGCAGGTTCCTTATTTACCCCCTTGTGAAGTTCCCTCTCTAGCTCTTTGGGTATGTCGCATAAGTGCTGGTCCCCAAAAATGCAAGCTGGTGGATCCAAAGGCAACCACTGGCTGAAATTAAGCAGTGGGGCTACCGAGAAAGCTAATTATAAGGCGTTTCTGTTTGTGTGTGTGTGTAACAAGAGGTTGGGTGTCCCCAGGGGTGGGGGGTTGTGCATGCAGCAGGGGGTTACGCAGACCAGGCCCTGCAGCCAACACCCTAATGTGCAAGGGCAAATGCCGTGGTCAGCTTGCGATTGGGTGCACACAAGCGATTGGGAACTAGAAGCCAGGCCTTTTGGACAACCACACCCCACACTGCACATAACCAAAGGCTGTACGGAGGGATGGCCACAAGTTACCCAAGGGCGTTGGACATAAGTTCAACTTTAAATATGATTTTTTTTTTTAAACAGAAATTCACTGAAAAAACAATATTGGCAAAAGTGACATTATGGTTAGATATAGTAATAAGCTAATGAAACTTAGCTTATGTTAACTAACTAACATTGAACTCACTATAACTTGCACTGACCTCTGTAGACTATACATTTAAACAATGGCCGCCTGTATGTACTGCTCGTTGACCTATGACGGATCTGGTGTCTTAGTGGACTAATGCGTCCATTGTAGGGGCCTGTGCTTGACCTCATGGTCAAATCCCGGCAGGTCCACTCACCCTGTCATCCTTCTGAGGTCGATAAAATAAGTATTGTTGGGTGACAATAAACATCTGTTAGTCAGCGTCAAGATACCCGTGGGTGAACGTGCGTTCCTCAAATACACAAGAGCAGTCTTTGGCCTGATACCCCGAGCAAAACTATGAGCTGTACTCAGAGGCATGGGGATGTCAGCTAAGCTGCTTGACTTAACAATTCATCTGTATAGCAATAGCTATGCTCAAGTGAGATGGGGCTGGGAGGGTGAAATGACGGACCCCATTAACATTGAGGGGCGGTCCATGAGGGATGAATACTTGCACCAACTCTGCTCACACTTTGGGCCTTATTACGATGTCGGGTGGACATGGGTCTGCCCGACACCGTATTGGTATGGGAACCGCCCGCCTCTGGGTCGGCAGTTCCGCATACCTTATTACGATCTGAACACACATGGTGCGGTCGTCTACTCCCATTTCCCTATGGGAGCTGGTGCTAAGGCCGTAAACCAGCCTTAGCACAAGCTCTCATTGGGAAATGGGAGAATCTGTTCATCCCTGCACCACGTAGCAGGCCCCTCAGGGTGCCTGCCACACGGTGCAGGGATTAACAGGGGGGCTGGTATCCCTCAGCCCCCAACCGGAGGCTACAGGATGAAGGGGGCTCTGACAGGGGCTCCCAATATATTTTTGCGACAGGCATCTCGGAAAGCCCAACACAGAAAGACTGTCAGAAACCGACTTCGCAATCCCTACTGCGGAAACGCCGTCGATAGGGATTACGTGCCGGTCTCCGAACGGCTGACAGGCTCCTTCAGCCCTCTGGAATCCAGCTGGAATGACCGGTCGGTTTCAGTTTCGACCGCCTGCATTGTAATGCGGCGGTCGAAACTGAAACCGCAATGAGCCTCTGACCAGCAGTTGGAGGCTTTCCGACCCTCATCGTAATGGGGCCCTTTACATTAATGGGGTAATTGATGTGTTCAATGAATGCAATGATGACCCCTTCTGAATTGGCTGTCCAGAGACCTCCTGCCCTACTGTTCGCAGGTGACACGTTATTAATTCCCAAAACTCCCATGGGTTTGCAGAACCTAGTGATAGGCGGTCTATCACCTGCAAACTCTATGGCTTGGAAAGGAATGTTCCCATAACCAAATGTATGGCCTTCTGCCCGCACAGGTCTTTCAGAGGAAAGGGGAAGCTGGGACCTACTCAGGCGCACAACGCCGATTGGGCACAAAGGGCTTCAGCCCCCCCCCCCCCTCGTGTGTGGCAGCCCGAGCTGAGACAGCTTCCCGGGCACACACAGCCGCACCCGAGTACTTAGAAGGTCTTTAAAAGACCATTTACTTGGTAATGAGGTTTTGTTCTTCTTTCACCCCTTGTTAGAGCCCCTGCATCTTCACTCTGCCAATTGCTGGAAGTATTAGCCCCCCCGAAAGTTTTATTAGTCCCTCCCGAAATGTCACTCTAGTTGCACCTCTGGACCTACTCATCTGGAGCAAGTCAGGGATTTTTATAGGCCTGGGCGGTAAATTCCGTTCCGCTCGTGGAATTTGGGTAATTTTGCATTCCGCGGAGAACGCGGAATTGCTCAAAATTCTGCATTTCGCGGCTTCGCAGAATTTTTTGCTTGTTCGCGTTCTCAAAATGCGTATTCGAGAGATATTCCCCCTGAGCACGCAAACAGCGTTCGGAAACAGGAAAAAGGCATCGCGAACAAGCAATTCTGCATGTTCGCGGAATTTCAGCATGCTTGCGGAGATTTTTTACCATTTCGCAGAACTTTGCATAGTGCGACTATGCAAATTCCGCACTCCCCTAGATTTTTAGTACCTGGGAGTGCGGATCGAGAATACACTGTCATGGGCTCCTCACATAATGAAGAGCCAGATAACATTGCAGCGCACTGGGTCAGCGGTTGTGAAGAAATTGAATTTATCTAATTTTGACCAATATCACCTGCTTTAAGGATTTATCGTGCAAGAGGGCGTGACGCAGCGCTTTATGGGGCAGAGAGCAAGGGTATGGTTCAAACGGAGAACAGGTTAATTCAATCAATATCTAAGTTGCCCCAAAGTACCCCACTAACACCCAGGCCCTAGATCTGAGCCTACGAAATATAGCGCATGTAGCTAACATCAAACCACAGACCTACTGGATAAGACTCTGGTGTAGCAAGTCTCTGGTACCCTAAAAACAAGCATTTTCTCATTTAAAAATGTTAGATAATCATGGATCTATAACTTGGTTCAACCATATCAAGTCCTGGATGTATAAACTGGACTTGCATATACCAAGGAAATGCTGGTTCACTTAAAAAATAGGTATTGTTTAAAGGTATACGAAAGGTGGGTATAGGAGTCATCAGAAGGCACCGTGGCAGAAAGATGTTCAATTTTAAACATGACTTAGAATGTGAAATGTTTATGAATCACATAGACCCACCACAAACAAGATTTTTTTGTTTTTAAATGTAGGTATGAGATCTCACCAGTGAGGACAGTTTGTGGTACATGGTGGGGACTCCCATTTCCCATATGTGTCCTTCATGCAGACCACGCCCTGAGTCTAAAGAGCATTTCTTGTCCCACTCATCATCATTCAAGGAAAACCCGGCTAGTTCCAGTTTGTGTCTTGTTGGCTGTCAGTCCCCTGAAGATGCTATTCGTATCTTAAGAACCGATAATACAGAGTGGATTGTTTTTAAGGGTTCGAGATCTTGTACGGTTGGTAGAAAAGATGCCGGATCCATCGAATCATTTTAAGATGTTAGTATCATACATGAAAGACTCACTTTTAAATGCCCCTATTTTTCAACATTGTTTGGAAACGATGGAATGAAACCCCGTATTTTGTAGAATGTTATATTTTATGATTTCATGTATGTTATCCTCTAAAATAAACTAATTTGATAATGGCCTCACATTTACAGCCTCATCATCCCAAAAATACCCTACTCGTCCATGAATGGCGTCAATTAAAGTTCTTATGAAGATTATACCTACATTATCTTGTTTTTGCTGTGATTTTATGTGTTTCACTGTTTATTCCTGATTTTGGTCAGGTGTTACCGGGGGCCACTTTAACCCTGTTTCCCTGGGTGGGTGGTGGCCCCTGATAGCACGTGCCGAGGGTGAAAGACTCCTGCCTACCAGCGCGCATCGCATGCCCTGGACGGGTCAGAGCTGCCTTCTGCGCACGCGCACTGCGGCCTGACCCTCACACGTGACCCATCTGAGGGTGCCAGGGCAGCCCTGCCACGCCCAGCCCCATCTGCCATCCCCTCGGTCCGAACATTAACCCGTGCATCAGGCGGGGGTTCACTTACTAAGAGACCAGCCCTTAGTGTCGAGGCCTTCACCAGGAGCCCTGCTGCCCCGGGTAAGGTGTTGACGGTGGCAGAGTCTCCCCTGATCCGTTTAGATGCCAGCAAGCGCTGCAGGAAGCGAACTAGACTCAGTGGAAGGGTCAGCGCTGCACAATCTTTATTTCTAATGAAATTTTAAAATTACGAATCATTTTTAAAAACGGCACTGTAAACTGATTTAATAGTTTCCACTCACTCGCACAGATCCGGTAGGGAAGTCTGGGCTCAATTGCCAGCCTGCACGCCTCGGTCCGACTCGGTGATTGCAACCGTTGAGCGGAGGGCGGACAGGCAGACCCAGTTACTTCAGCATCACGAGCGGTTAGTGCTCTAGCTTTTCCAGCTGCGAGGACTACAAAGGCAGCGAGGAACGGCGGGCTCTGGGCGGTAAGGTGTTGACGGTGGCAGAGTCTTCCCTGATCCGTTTAGATGCCAGCAAGCGCTGCAGGAAGCGAACTAGACTCAGTGGAAGGGTCAGCGCTGCACAATCTTTATTTCTAATGAAATTTTAAAATTACGAATCATTTTTAAAAACGGCACTGTAAACTGATTTAATAGTTTCCACTCACTCGCACAGATCCGGTAGGGAAGTCTGGGCTCAATTGCCAGCCTGCACGCCTCGGTCCGACTCGGTGATTGCAACCGTTGAGCGGAGGGCGGACAGGCAGACCCAGTTACTTCCGCATCACGAGCGGTTAGTGCTCTAGCTTTTCCAGCTGTGAGGACTACATAGCCCTCTCGTTACTCGGAGCATGCAGCGGTCGCGCGCAGGGGTGCGCCTAAGAACGCGCCTAAGACAAGCCAAAGAGAAGCCCGTCTGCGCCCGTCCGCGACTGGACGAGGCTAGGGGCTAGAGGATATGGCCCTTATATCTGCCCCTCCCGTTGACCAGGCCATACCTCGGGTAAGATACTCATCACTGGATCTATTACGTATATGGAAGCCACCACATCAGGGTTGCTCAGGAGGAGGAGGAGTACTTCCAGAGGGACCTTTTGCCTGTCGCAAATGTCAATACCAAGCCCTTTATGATCATTCGCCATTCCTTCCATATGAAACCACCGTCCTAAAGGTAGTCCCTCAGGGCCCTTTAAAAAGCAGAAACCTTTTATGTAACATCAGATCACTGTCTAAGCATTATAGTGAAGTATGGGACATGATTTCCTCGGTGCAACCGGAACGTTGCTATCTGACTGAAACATGGCTAAAACCCCACTCGGTCCCAGCTATTACCCTAGGGATCCCAGAAGGCTACAAAATAGTCAGGTTAGATCGTCCAACTAAGAATGGGGGAGGTATTGCGATCGTATATATAAAAACAACTTATCGATCACCATTTTAGAAGAAAATAGCACCCCAGATCTAGAAATTCTGGTTTTTAAAGTCTGCATTTCTAATAAAATCAGTTACAAAGGGGCACTAGTTTATCGCCCCCCAGGCCCTTGTGCCGACTTTAACATCTCACTGCTGGAGATATTAGCCAGACACATTGACACTGAGAATGAATTTATACTCTTAGGAGACTTCAATGTACACAGCGATCTGAAGGAAAATGGAGATGCACAGTCCTTACTGACTGATCTTTCCTTGCTTGGACTAACTCTAATGAATACTGGTCCTACACACCTAGCAGGACATACTTTGGACCTTATTTTTACGAATAAATTTAACACCATGACATGCGTTCCTCCAACACAAGTAAACTGGACAGATCATTTTGTTTTGGAATTCCACACCTCCCATCCAGATAAAGCCCCCCCTCAGGTGCAAGCCTTTCCTACCAGACGCAGGCAATGGCATAAGCTCACCCCTGAAGCATTCCAGGAGCAATTTGTTGAACCTTTCATTAGCTCTTTAGAGGATGTTAATTCTTAAAGCGGTCGACTGCATTGCCCCCATGAAAACGTTTAAACCACGCTTAGCTCGTAAACAGGAAGCATGGTTTTCGGAGCATTCAAAATCACTTAAACAATTGGCTAGAAAGCTAGAAAGGGTGTGGAGAACGACCCATGGTGAAACTGACAGGAACCATTACTGGGCAGCTCTCACCACTTATCATAAAGAAATTCGATGCGCCCGAAAAACACATATAGAGTCTCTTCTCTCTGCCGCAGGAAATACCCCCAGGATTTTATACCAAACCCTCCAGTCGTTTGTGAAACCAGCTGCTTGCGAAACTCCTGAACTAGCGTCACAACAATTATGCAACGAAGTTGCTCAGTTTTTCACTAACTAGATAAATAGGATACATGATGACATCACTAGAATCAATTTATCCATTACAGGAGATACACCCTTATTCCTGGAAGAAGGAAAAGAACCAGGATCGATGACCTTGGACACCTTTCCCCCCATCTCCCTGGTAGAGATTGAATGCTACCTAGGCCAGATTAAGAGCGGTAGTCCCTCAGACATCATCCCGGCCAGAATCGTACCGGTAGTAGGAAAGACTCTTAGCCCACAGATTCAATGTCTTGTGAATCTCTCACTGATGGAGGGTCAAGTTCCTGGGGAATGGAAGAAAGCATTAGTGAGGCCCATCAGGAAAAACCCTTCCACTCCCTGGACTGATATGTCTAACCTTAGGCCTATTTCCCTACTTCCTTTTTTGGGGAAACTTATAGAGAAACCTGTTAATAAACATGTATCAAACTATATTGAACAGACTGGTAGGCTAGATTGTTCTCAGTTTGGCTTTAGACCAAAACACAGCACCGAATCTGCCCTGCTATCGGTGACTGATGACCTTCACATGTACCAAGACAGAGGGTACTCTGTTATCCTTGTACTATTAGATCTGTCGGCAGCGTTCGACACGATATCCCATAAAATCTTAATCGAACGCTTGACCATGATCGGCATTGAGAGCACAGCATTAGCCTGGTTAAAGAGCTTTATATCTAACCGTACCCAAGCTGTCAGCATGGGCTCATTTCGGTCGATTGAGACTAACATCACAAAGGGGGTGCCACAGGGCTCCTGTTTGAGCCCGACTCTTTTTAACATCTATGTGGCACCCCTGGCCAGAATTCTGAGAGAGTTTGGGTTCATCCCCGTCTCCTACGCGGATGATACCCAGCTCTTATTTCCTTTCAAAAGTCTCACCGACGAAGTGAGGACGGCCTTTTCCGAAGGCATGAAAGCTGTGGGAAAGTGGATGACATTGAACTATCTCCAATGTAATGTAAATAAGACCGAAGTCGTGCTTTTCGGGGAGGCAAGAGCTTTGTGGACGCCGGACTGGTGGCCATGCGAGCTTGGCCAAGTGCCAGAACCTAAACAGGTTGTAAAAAACCTAGGGGTACGCCTCGATCGAGAGCTCTCTTTTAAACAACATGGTAACTGGGTGGTTGGCCAATGTTTCCATGTTATTGGACTCTTACGAAAAGTTTTTCCAATATTACCGGACTCCACCAGAAAAACTCTGGTACAGGCACTAGTATTGAGTCGCCTGGATTATTGCAATGGACTCCTGTTGTCAGCCTATGAGGGTGTCCTAGCAAAACTCCAGGTGATACAAAATACTGCAGCGAGGCTAGTGTTGAATGCCCTTCCAGGAACGCCATCGAAACCCCTCCAAGATAAATTACATTGGCTCTCAGTCCGTAAGAGGATCAATTTTAAGATTTGCTGCCTGATCCATAAGAGCCTACATGGATGTGGGCCCTCCTATTGGAAGGATAAATTTATCCCATATAATCCCACACGATCTCTCAGGTCAAGCAGCCAACTTTTATTGAGAGTACCAACCACAAATAAAGCCAGACAAGGTGGCAAAGCTTTGTCGGTTGTCGGACCAATTTCTTGGAATAAACTTCCTCTCGAGCTTACGCAATGTCCAGAACATCTTAATTTTAGAAAAAAACTTAAAACATTTTTATTTTATATTTAATTCATGTACCCTATGTCCATACTGAACTGAACTATAAGCTAAACTGTTGCTTCTGGTATCCTTCTTTCTCTCTCTCTCTTCGCTTTCTATGCGCAGAGATACTCTGTATAGAGTCGATTCTAGCGCGTTACAAACCATAAATAAATAAAATAAATCAATAAAACTGTTCTCCACCCAAAGCAACAGCATTTCTGAAATATTTGTAAGAAAAGCAAAACGCAGTCACTGAACTTAGGTCACACGGGTGACCTGTCCGTCCAAAATAGTTCACCCTGAATGTACTGTGCCCAAGGCAGACTGACTCACGCATATTTGGGGGATTTCCCTGCTTCTGGAAACCTTTTTAGTGGTGTATTGCACTATAGCATATATTTAGCACTTAACTTCCCATGTCAGGCATCAAAGCACATCATTGCGCAGGTAGCAATAGGGAGAGAGCAGGGCTGGCAGTGTCGCGGTGCCTGAAACGGAAATATGAAAGTGCAGGTAATTGTAGTCACTAACCCAGAGTGCCTGCTTGATGCAAGAAGTGCCAGTACCCTTCCATTAACATGCTGCACCAGTGCTGTCTGAGAAGTGCAGGTACTTCGTAAAAGAAGTTAAAGGCGTGCAGGGGTGTAGCTTTAGGGGGGTGTTACATCCCCCCCAAACATGTAATCTGTAGTAGACAGTTGGGTACAGGTGCTTTAAGTCGGGTACAATGAGGTGTCTGTCGGATTTCACCCCGGATTTTTACATGCCCACATAGACAACAAGCATTTTCAATGCATTAGGTCTCGCGTTTGCGAGTGTTTGAGCTATTACAATGCCTTTTATTTATGTGTTTTTAAAAGAAACACATATATAAAGGCATAGTTACTTTTATTGCCAAGAGCTCAAACTCTCGCTAATGCATGACCACTATCAAGGTGGCCACGCGCCTTTTTTTAGACACTGTTCGCATATTCAGGTTACAGTGAGCAGCGTCTAAACAAAGGGGCGCGGCCAACATTAAAGTGAAAGTGTGTATGGTGCTTTCACCCAAAGTGAAAAAAAAAATAAGTAATTTCAAAATGTTCTGTAGCGTGGCTGCTAATGTGAAAGCGACCCACACTGGTAATTAAATGGGCGCGGCCGCTATAAAGCAGACCACGCTGTAATTTGAATAAATACATTACTATTGAAATAAAATGCGGGCGGGTGCTGTGGTGTTATGGGTGGAATAGGGGAAGAGCATGAAAGAAAATAGTTCTCCCTCCCTACCTCCCTCCCCCTCTCTCTCTTTCTCTCTCTCTTTCTCTTTCTCTTTCTCTTTCTCTTTCTCTTTCTCTTTCTCTTTCTCTCTTTCTCTCTCTCGCGTTTTCGTACCATGCTTGAGTGGCCAGAGAGGTGCTCTTTTCTTGTTTTGGGACACAGTGCCTAGAAGAGTGATGGATGCAGGGCTGGGGCAAAGACAGTGAAGTCAGACGCACCTCAGGCCGGCGGCCATGTTGAGGATTCCATTTTGGATCACCTCGGGGCTTGGAAGTTGAATTATTATGGGATTGTGAACAGGGACGGACTGGGAACACAAACCAGCCCTGGCAGTTCAGTTGGACCGGCCTGGGGGAGAGGGAAGGGAGGGATTACTGAGAAACACTGCTGCTGTTTTTGTTAGAGGGGGCCGATATGGCAGCACTTCCTCAAAACTGGCCCCCTGTATCAAAAATGGCCCCCGCCACTCAAAAACCGGCCCCACCCTTCCAGCCCACCAGGAAAATGTCCGATGCCTGCAACAGCCAGTCCGGCCTTTATCGTGCACCTGATTACAGACCCTACGATTACAAGTAACTTCAAGGTGTGGATTAATGTTCTGTATCTGGAGCCCGAGGCTGGACACGGTGTAATACAGTGTTGCTTTATTGATTATTAATTAGATTGTACCTGCATTGAAGTCTTACATGAAGGGCACACTGTTGTGCTGCTGGCGCTCGTATTGCCTGTGGTTAGCTTCTTTTCCTCTGCAGAGGGCCAGCTATGGAGGAACGTGGCCACTTTCTGATCTTGGGACGGAGAAAAGATCCTCACACAGCTCATAACGCAGGGTCACGTTTGGTCTAAAAGTCCATGTGACAAGAGGGAGGGTCGCCAAAATGGTATCCAAATGGAGATGGGGTGGTTGTATAACTGACTTCTGGTTCAAGTGTCTGGGGGATCTCTGGTTTACAAAGGGAGCCCCACAAGCCCCTCCCTCCATTGGTTGCTTGGGTAGGATGAGTGGGGATATGTCCAGAGGCGGTCCAAGTACAAGGCACTTTGGTATTGCCCTTACTTTAGAAGATGTTGATGGTTGGGAACCTTGACAACATTTTGTTTGGTTTGAAACATTACAATTAGCTGTTTGGGTCTTTTGCTGATATAAACCTTGGAGCTGGCCACTAGTGACATTAAAATATCTTTGCTGCATCCACCTGTTGCTCTCCCTCTTTGGGCTCCAAGATGGAGGTTTTAATAGAAGCCAAAGCTGCTTACATCAGTGGCTTTGATGACTACTTCTACCGGAGGTGTATGGGCTAGTGTTTGAATGTCATTGTTCTCCAGTCTGGGCTCATGAACATTTTGATTTGTGTGTTCCCAGAAAGGAATAGGCAGCTGGACAAAGTCCCTGGTGCCAATCCAAACGTTTTTGCCCTGGACTTATTGTTAAAATCCAAACTTTTGATATATAGATGCAAAATTATCAACACAAGAACAACAGATATTACTTTGATGTCAAAAAACAACTAATGATGCTCCAGCTCCAATATTTAGATTCACCTTAATATTTAACAAAACACTAGTGACATTTGTTAGTAGAGTTTATCATCCATTTGATCAGATACATCAGCAAAACCATTTGTTCCAAATGTAACATAGAAAACAACTGTATACAATCAAAATACAAAAAAAGTTATTGTGTCAATGCTGCGTTTCGGCGGCTCCTTGATCTTTATCACACCTTCTTCAGGACCAATCACCCAATTACTCAATTGATATTCTCTAGGACATTATATCAGGCATATTGAAGGTGCCTTGATTTTATTGTCCTTCACCCACTATAGTATGATCAGTCTGTTTCTTTCCCAATGAGATAAGAACTTAAAATTTAAGACTTTCCAGCTCAAATTACTATGGGCAAACAAACTACGGCAAGTTCCTTTCCTGCCCGAGCAAGACCGCCGTTCAGGGTTGGATTGGTAACGCGGGCACTCGGGACATGGCCGAAGGGCCGGGAGCCGTGTTTCAGCTGTGTGCTGCTTTTCTGGGCAGCCTGGGGTCTGTCTGTGCTGTTAGGATGCCGCCAGTGCCCCAGTGGGTGCCTGAGTAGCCTTTCCAGAGGCAGATGGGCGGGGGTATCACTCCCTTTCTCTCGCTGGGCCGGCCCATTAATGTATGCTCATTGAGCTGGGGCAGAAGTGGTCTCACTTGCATTCATGTGTGTCTGAGCAGTGTGAACTGATCTGTGCAATTTTTTTTATGTAAGAGAAGTTAGAAAACATGCACCCCCCCCCCCCCCCCCTTTCTTTACCTAAAACTTCGCGGAAGCAGTGTTTTGCGGAAAGGCAATACGCAAACGTGGTCCACTTTTTTTGTGTGTGTCCGGGCCGATTTTTGCTCCCAAGCCAAGCCTGCCGCTGCTATGATAATGCAGATCTCAGCAGCCAATAAATTGCTCCTTAAGGTTGCATTTTCAATGACCTGTCTATCTGGCACGGTTCACACAGTTTGTTTTATCTGCTAGTTTACAAATCGACACAGGTTTTGCAGGATGTCAATGCCGTGCCTGTGCTTCTTGTTAAAATCAGCGTCCAGCAGGAACACAAACCGACTTTTCTTTTTTTCAAAGTCTCTGGTGCTCCTGGCCAGTGATGGCTGGATACCTGCCACTGGCTTACAGTGGGTAAGTAATTCTCGGCTATTCAAGCTTTTGCATTACTGGTCCACGATCCGTTGTGCATCACTGGTCCACAGCCCGTTGTGCATCACTGGTCCACGGTCCGTTGTGCATCACTGGTCCACGGCCCGTTGTGCATCACTGGTCCACGGCCCGTTGTGCATCACTGGTCCACGGTCCGTTGTGCATCACTGGTCCACAGTCCGTTGTGCATCACTGGTCCACGGCCCGTTGTGCATCACTGGTCCACGGTCCGTTGTGCATCACTGGTCCACGGCCTGTTGGTCCACGGTCCGTTGTGCATCACTGGTCCACGGTCTGTTGTGCATCACTGGTCCACGGTCCGTTGTGCATCACTGGTCCACGGCCCGATGTGCATCACTGGTCCACGGCCCGTTGTGCATCACTGGTCCACGGTCCGTTGTGCATCACTGGTCCACGGTCCGTTGTGCATCACTGGTCCACGGTCCGTTGTGCATCACTGGTCCACGGCCCGTTGTGCATCACTGGTCCACGGCCCGTTGTGCATCACTGGTCCACGGCCCGTTGTGCATCACTGGTCCACGGTCCGTTGTGCATCACTGGCCCATGGTCCGTTGTGCATCACTGGTCCACGGTCCGTTGCGCATCACTGGTCCACGGTCCGTTGGGCATCTCTGGTCCACGGTCCACTGGACACTCAGCTCAGGTCGGAATCTATTGGGTTAGTGAGTCATGATGTTGGGTTACTATACCGCAGTCAAAAGATTGAACTACAAAAATATTACGTCCATGTTTCCGACTACCCCTATACTGTCCTAATTTACCCAATGAAAATAATATAAACTAGTGGTGGATGCAGGCGAACGCGCAGCCTGGCGTACTAGAGATGCTGCTCTGAGGACCACACAAACAAAGTTGTAGTCTGTTCTCGGGGTTCAAGAAGTCTTCTTTGTGCCTCAGATAGAGACGGACTATGGTGCTCAAGAAGGAGCCGTCAGAGTGCAGAGTTCTCTTCAAACATCTTATATTTGGTTCATTGGTGGAAAAGGTTTAGGGAGGTTGGACGGTGAGGTTTGGTGCCATGGTACTTGTGGAAGAGCTCGGCTAGGCTGGTGCAGTCCACCTGCCTGCGTTGACTTTGTAGACCGCGTGCACTGATCTGAACAAATGTGTGTGATTCTGGAGAAAATGTATTTAAGGAGATCTTTTCCGCAGAGACTCACTCACAAACTTGTTTCCTTGAATTTCTCCAAATAATAACAATCCCAGGATGTCAATTCCATCCTGGTAGTTGCCCTGCTTGTTGAAAACATTCCCAGCAGTCTGTTTAAATCCGTAATCACACACACACCGTCCTTCTCTTTTACTGGTTGGCGCAGTGGGCCACTTCTATTCCCACAGCTCTGGTGCATGGATTTTCAGAGCAACAGGCAATATAACATTTTGCTGTTCTGGTGCTCACCTCGACTTGCAACAGCGCCTTTTTTTAAGCAGATTTCTTGCGGTGAGGTGCCCTCTTGTGGCCAATTGTGGTGGTACCATAAGGCAGGTCTGCAGTGCCCTTAATGTGGCACAATTCCTTGATTTGCCTGGGGGTGTGATTTTTACAGCTCAAATATGCTTACCTATAATAGGACCTGTATCAGTAATGATAGCGCCTGGAGGAGCTGTGTTTTCGTGCATGGTGACGCCTCCTTCTCTGAAACCACATTGTACATTCCCTGGGTCTCGGCAGTCAGCTGTGTCGCACCTGTCGGTGGTTGGGTTTGCATTGTACACCATACAAAAAACATCACTTGCATAATCTGAGAAAATAACCAACCACTTGCTCCCAACTGCAGCCCGGGAAGCAGCCATAGGCTTAGAAACAAGGTGGGTGGAGCTAATGAAGGATGGCGGCCGACATGTTGAATGAAGTATGTCACCCAGTAGTGATGAAGGCCTCTGGCTGACTCTGCCCCAGCCCCACTGGCTTCTGAGGTCATTGGCCTGTCAGAAAATCTACTGTTTTCACCATCTGCAAACAGTTTGCGAAAGTTTGTATTAATACCAAAGCATTAAAAGGGCCAAAGATGAATGTGTAATAGCAGGACAGGGGAATCACACAAAGAGTGGGTGTGCCCGCTGTAAGCTGGGCTACTCCTCCAAGCAGGGAACCACCTGTAGGTCCGGGGCCTTCGTATTGGTATGAGGCACTATATGAAACAAGCATTGGCAAAGTCAATAGCTCTGGCCTTAGAAAGTGTTCATTTCCATAAAGTGATTTTCTTGTAAACATATGCCAAAAGTGGCAAAAACATAAAAATAAAGGGCTGGTCCAACAGCCCAGGCTGGCAGTCCCAGCCCTGGCCCTAAGGGGACTCCTTTTCTAGTAGCTGTGCACATGTGTTCAGAAAAGCTGCAGTCAAGACAGTAAATGCTTGAAGCAGGGTAAGGAAACACAACGCCGAGGACGCTTGAACAGACCCACGGACGAAGACGACTGGCCAAAAGCCACTGCATGTTTGTAAATATGGATGTATTTTAACTCTGCTGTTTTAAAATATGAGGCTGCGAAGACAGCTAAAGTTGTTTTTGGCCCACACAGAGAAACCTTCGTCATTATAAAGATTATTTCTGAGAGATGACCCGACATGAGTGTTCCGTGCTGTCACTGGGCAGTAAAACCAGAGCTGGTGATAACTTCAGGTATGAGACGCTTCAGGCAGAGTCCTGTGCAGGATCATGTTAAAAGCCGTGGGGGGTTCGGGGGGGGGGGGTTAAGGATGAGATGGGCCACGACCCTTGACCTTGACATTAAAGTCTTCACCTCTCCCCACTCTTCAGTCAACCCGTGGACTTTCCATCACATGACCGGCCCCCTTACATTCGTTCCCCGCCTTCCCTAGACGGGTGGATAGCTGGGGAGAGTGGGTAAGGTCAAAGGTCAGCTGAGCCACAGGGCACAGTTCACTGCCTGGGAAAGGAGAAGGGAGTGGTTGATGCTAGGCCGGGCTCTGTAACTAGTACAAAGATGGAAGAATGGATGGGAGGGGGTGCGATCGTAAGTGTGTGGGGGTAGTGGGGTCTGCAAGCACTTTTCTGCAACTCATGATGGGAAATGCCACTTTCCGCTTCACCTCTTGAGAAATGACACTCCAGGGGTGCAAAGTCTGACAGTGGGCGGGCCCCATGAGCAGGTCATTCGCTTCTCCAATCAGATGGCGCCCTGCGTCACCCGAGGGGGGTACATTAGAAACAGGGTGGTGGGAGACAGTGACAAACCGCCTGAGAAACCCATGGCCCAGATTCCTCTTGACCAGTTACAACTGGTTTCTATGCATCTCGTTTCCGGCCTATTCATTTGTGTCGCACAGTGAGCACCGGGCCCCAGTTCATTAAAGATGCATCTTGTTTATACGTCGTTACTGGCGTCTCGTGTTCTTAGGCTTCGCTTGTTGTTTGGGTCTAATCTGTTGAATTGCCTTGTTTGTCCCCGCAGGAAATATATGAATCTATGTCCCAAAACCCAAACATTCAGCAGAGACCACTCCGTGCTTCTCACAGACAAGTCAGACTGCAGGAGGAGGCGCTTTCACTAGGGCAAGGGTCAGTTAGGACATTTCATCGGCACGCACGTGACGTATCAAGTGTGAAAGGTCACCCGAACACCCGAATTTACGCTCACACCGTGGTGCTGTGGGAAGAGCAACAGGTGCTGACGTTTGAATATTCAAAAACAGCAGCAGCTAAAAAAAAACGTAAAAGACTCAAATCTCTCAGCGAAAGGGGAAGGAGCGATGCGAACACGTGTGTAATTTCTACTCTTAACCGCACTTACCACTGGTAGTCGATTCACAGCGGCTGCGTCTGTGAGCGATTCGGTACACCAACTGTCTCTGCTGCTGTCGCAGTGAGCCGGTTGTAGGTAGCATTGCTGCGGTCTCACTGCTTCTGTGCTGCGGTCTCACTGCTTCCTTGTATCGAGTATAGGTACTTCTGCTGTTGTCATAGTGAGCCGGTTGTAGGTAGTATTGCTACAGTCTCACTGCTTCTGTACTGCGGTCTCACTGTTTCTGGACAGTGAGTGCAGGTACTTCTGCTGTTGTCATAGTGAGCCGGTTGTAGGTAGTATTGCTGCGGTCTCACTGCTTCTGTACTGCGGTCTCACTGTTTCTGTACAGTGAGTGTAGGTACTTCTGCTGTTGTCATAGTGAGCCGGTTGTAGGTAGTATTGCTGCGGTCTCACTGCTTCTGTACTGCGGTCTCACTGTTTCTGTACAGTGAGTGTAGGTACTTCTGCTGTTGTCATAGTGAGCCGGTTGTAGGTAGTATTGCTGCGGTCTCACTGCTTCTGTACTGCAGTCTCACTGTTTCTGTACAGTGAGTGTAAGTACTTCTGCTGTTGTCATAGTGAGCCGGTTGTAGGTAGTATTGCTGCGGTCTCACTGCTTCTGTACTGCGGTCTCCCTGTTTCTGTACAGTGAGTGCCGGTACTTCTGCTGCTGTCACAGTGAGTCTGCTGTAGGAAGTATTGCTGCAGTCTCACTGCTTCTGTACTGCGGTCTCACTGCTTCCTTACATCGAGTGCAGGTACTTTTGCTGTTGTCATATTGTGACCAGTTGTAGGTAGTATTGCTGCGGTCTCACTGCTTCTGTATTGTGGTCTCACTGTTTCTGTACAGTGAGTGCAGGTACTTCTGCTGTTGTCATAGTGAGCCGGTTGTAGGTAGTATTGCTGCGGTCTCACTGCTTCTGTACTGCGGTCTCCCTGTTTCAGTACAGTGAGTGCAGGTACTTCTGCTGTTGTCATAGTGAGCCGGTTGTAGGTAGTATTGCTGCAGACTCACTGCTTCTGTACTGCGGTCTCACTGCTTCTGTACTGCGGTCTCACTGCTTCTGTACTGTGGTCTCACTGCTTCTGTACTGTGGTCTCACTGCTTCTGTACTGCGGTCTCACTGTTTCTGTACAGTGAGTGCAGGTACTTCTGCTGTTGTCATAGTGAGCCGGTTGTAGGTAGTATTGCTGCAGACTCACTGCTTCTGTACTGCGGTCTCACTGCTTCTGTACTGCGGTCTCACTGCTTCTGTACTGTGGTCTCACTGCTTCTGTACTGTGGTCTCACTGCTTCTGTACTGCGGTCTCACTGTTTCTGTACAGTGAGTGCCGGTACTTCTGCTGCTGTCACAGTGAGCCGGCTGTAGGAAGTATTGCTGCGGTCTCACTGCTTCTGTACTGCGGTCTCACTGTTTCTGTACAGTGAGTGTAGGTACTTCTGCTGTTGTCATAGTGAGCCGGTTGTAGGTAGTGTTGCTGCGGTCTCACTGCTTCTGTACTGCGGTCTCACTGCTTCCTTACATCGGGTGTAGGTACTTTTGCTGTTGTCATATTGTGACCAGTTGTAGGTAGTATTGCTACAGTCTCACTGCTTCTGTACTGCGGTCTCACTGTTTCTGTACAGTGAGTGTAGGTACTTCTGCTGTTGTCATAGTGAGCCGGTTGTAGGTAGTATTGCTGCGGTCTCACTGCTTCTGTACTGCGGTCTCACTGTTTCTGTACAGTGAGTGTAAGTACTTCTGCTGTTGTCATAGTGAGCCGGTTGTAGGTAGTATTGCTGCGGTCTCACTGCTTCTGTACTGCGGTCTCACTGTTTCTGTACAGTGAGTGCCGGTACTTCTGCTGCTGTCACAGTGAGCCGGCTGTAGGAAGTATTGCTGCGGTCTCACTGCTTCTGTACTGCGGTCTCACTGCTTCCTTACATCGAGTGCAGGTACTTCTGCTGTTGTCATAGTGAGCCGGCTGTAGGTAGTATTGCTGCAGTCTCACTGCTTCTGTACTGCGGTCTCACTGCTTCCTTACATCGGGTGTAGGTACTTTTGCTGTTGTCATATTGTGACCAGTTGTAGGTAGTATTGCTACAGTCTCACTGCTTCTGTACTGTGGTCTCACTGTTTCTGTACAGTGAGTGTAGGTACTTCTGCTGTTGTCATAGTGAGCCGGCTGTAGGTAGTATTGCTGCAGTCTCACTGCTTCTGTACTGCGGTCTCACTGCTTCTGTACTGCGGTCTCACTGTTTCTGTACAGTGAGTGTAGGTACTTCTGCTGTTGTCATAGTGAGCCGGTTGTAGGTAGTATTGCTGCGGTCTCACTGCTTCTGTACTGCGGTCTCACTGCTTCTGTACTGCGGTCTCACTGCTTCTGTACTGTGGTCTCACTGCTTCTGTACTGTGGTCTCACTGCTTCTGTACTGCGGTCTCACTGTTTCTGTACAGTGAGTGCCGGTACTTCTGCTGTTGTCATAGTGAACCGGCTGTAGGTAGTATTGCTGCAGTTTCACTGCTTCTGTACTGCGGTGTCACTGTTTCTGTACAGTGAGTATAGGTACTTCTGCTGTTGTCATAGTGAGCCGGTTGTAGGTAGTATTGCTGCGGTCTCACTGCTTCTGTACTGCGGTCTCACTGTTTCTGTACAGTGAGTATAGGTACTTCTGCTGTTGTCATAGTGAGCCGGTTGTAGGTAGTGTTGCTGCGGTCTCACTGCTTCTGTACTGCGGTCTCACTGCTTCTGTACTGCGGTCTCACTGCTTCCTTACATCGGGTGTAGGTACTTTTGCTGTTGTCATATTGTGACCAGTTGTAGGTAGTATTGCTACAGTCTCACTGCTTCTGTACTGTGGTCTCACTGTTTCTGTACAGTGAGTGTAGGTACTTCTGCTGTTGTCATAGTGAGCCGGTTGTAGGTAGTATTGCTGCGGTCTCACTGCTTCTGTACTGCGGTCTCACTGTTTCTGTACAGTGAGTGTAGGTACTTCTGCTGTTGTCACAGTGAGCCGGTTGTAGGTAGTATTGCTGCAGTCTCACTGCTTCTGTACTGCAGTCTCACTGCTTCTGTACTGCGGTCTCACTGTTTCTGTACAGTGAGTGTAGGTACTTCTGCTGTTGTCACAGTGAGCCGGTTGTAGGTAGTATTGCTGCAGTCTCACTGCTTCTGTACTGCAGTCTCACTGCTTCTGTACTGCGGTCTCACTGTTTCTGTACAGTGAGTGTGGGTACTTCTGCTGTTGTCATAGTGAGCCGGTTGTAGGTAGTATTGCTACAATCTCACTGCTTCTATACTGCGGTCTCACTGTTTCTGTACAGTGAGTGTAGGTACTTCTGCTGTTGTCATAGTGAGCCGGTTGTAGGTAGTATTGCTGCAGTCTCACTGCTTCTGTACTGCGGTCTCCCTGTTTCAGTACAGTGAGTGCAGGTACTTCTGCTGTTGTCATAGTGAGCCGGTTGTAGGTAGTATTGCTGCAGTCTCACTGCTTCTGTACTGCGGTCTCACTGCTTCTGTACTGCGGTCTCACTGCTTCTGTACTGTGGTCTCACTGCTTCTGTACTGTGGTCTCACTGTTTCTGTACAGTGAGTATAGGTACTTCTGCTGTTGTCATAGTGAGCCGGTTGTAGGTAGTGTTGCTGCAGACTCACTGCTTCTGTATTGTGGTCTCACTGCTTCTGTACTGTGGTCTCACTGCTTCTGTACTGTGGTCTCACTGTTTCTGTACAGTGAGTGTAGGTACTTCTGCTGTTGTCATAGTGAGCCGGTTGTAGGTAGTATTGCTGCGGTCTCACTGCTTCTGTACTGCGGTCTCACTGCTTCTGTACTGCGGTCTCACTGCTTCTGTACTGTGGTCTCACTGCTTCTGTACTGTGGTCTCACTGTTTCTGTACAGTGAGTATAGGTACTTCTGCTGTTGTCATAGTGAGCCGGTTGTAGGTAGTGTTGCTGCAGACTCACTGCTTCTGTATTGTGGTCTCACTGCTTCTGTACTGTGGTCTCACTGCTTCTGTACTGTGGTCTCACTGTTTCTGTACAGTGAGTGTAGGTACTTCTGCTGTTGTCATAGTGAGCCGGTTGTAGGTAGTATTGCTGCGGTCTCACTGCTTCTGTACTGCGGTCTCACTGTTTCTGTACAGCGAGTGTAGGTACTTCTGCTGTTGTCATAGTGAGCCGGTTGTAGGTAGTGTTGCTGCAGTCTCACTGCTTCTGTACTGCGGTCTCACTGTTTCTGTACAGTGAGTGTAGGTACTTCTGCTGTTGTCATAGTAAGCCGGCTGTAGGTAGTATTGCTGCAGTCTCACTGCTTCTGTACTGCGGTCTCACTGTTTCAGTACAGTGAGTGCAGGTACTTCTGCTTTTGTCATAGTGAGCCGGCTGTAGGAAGTATTGCTGCGGTCTCACTGCTTCTGTACTGCGGTCTCACTGCTTCCTTACAGCGAGTGCAGGTACTTCTGTTGTTGTCATAGTGAGCCGGTTGTAAGTAGTATTGCTGCGGTCTCACTGCTTCTGTACTGCGGTCTCACTGTTTCTGTACAGTGAGTGCCGGTACTTCTGCTGCTGTCACAGTGAGCCGGCTGTAGGTAGCATTGCTGCGGTCTCACTGCTTCTGTACTGCGGTCTCACTGTTTCTGTACAGCGAGTGTAGGTACTTCTGCTGTTGTCATAGTGAGCCGGCTGTAGGAAGTATTGCTGCGGTCTCACTGCTTCTGTACTGCGGTCTCACTGCTTCCTTACATCGAGTGCAGGTACTTCTGCTGTTGTCATAGTGAGCCGGTTGTACGTAGTATTGCTGCGGTCTCACTGCTTCTGTACTGCGGTCTCACTGTTTCTGTACAGTGAGTGTAAGTACTTCTGCTGTTGTCATAGTGAGCCGGCTGTAGGTAGTATTGCTGCAGTCTCACTGCTTCTGTACTGCGGTCTCACTGCTTCTGTACTGCGGTCTCACTGCTTCCTTACATCGGGTGTAGGTACTTTTGCTGTTGTCATATTGTGACCAGTTGTAGGTAGTATTGCTACAGTCTCACTGCTTCTGTATTGTGGTCTCACTGTTTCTGTAGAGTGAGTGCCGGTACTTCTGCTGCTGTCACAGTGAGCCGGCTGTAGGTAGCATTGCTGCGGTCTCACTGCTTCTGTACTGCGGTCTCACTGTTTCTGTACAGCGAGTGTAGGTACTTCTGCTGTTGTCATAGTGAGCCGGTTGTAGGTAGTGTTGCTGCAGTCTCACTGCTTCTGTACTGCGGTCTCACTGTTTCTGTACAGCGAGTGTAGGTACTTCTGCTGTTGTCATAGTGAGCCGGTTGTAGGTAGTATTGCTGCGGTCTCACTGCTTCTGTACTGCGGTCTCACTGTTTCTGTACAGTGAGTGTAGGTACTTCTGCTGTTGTCATAGTGAGCCGGCTGTAGGTAGTATTGCTGCAGTCTCACTGCTTCTGTACTGCGGTCTCACTGCTTCTGTACTGCGGTCTCACTGCTTCCTTACATCGGGTGTAGGTACTTTTGCTGTTGTCATATTGTGACCAGTTGTAGGTAGTATTGCTACAGTCTCACTGCTTCTGTATTGTGGTCTCACTGTTTCTGTACAGTGAGTGCCGGTACTTCTGCTGCTGTCACAGTGAGCCGGCTGTAGGTAGCATTGCTGCGGTCTCACTGCTTCTGTACTGCGGTCTCACTGTTTCTGTACAGCGAGTGTAGGTACTTCTGCTGTTGTCATAGTGAGCCAGTTGTAGGTAGTGTTGCTGCGGTCTCACTGCTTCTGTACTGCGGTCTCACTGTTTCTGTACAGCGAGTGTAGGTACTTCTGCTGTTGTCATAGTGAGCCGGTTGTAGGTAGTATTGCTGCGGTCTCACTGCTTCTGTACTGCGGTCTCACTGTTTCTGTACAGTGAGTGCCGGTACTTCTGCTGCTGTCACAGTGAGCCGGCTGTAGGTAGCATTGCTGCGGTCTCACTGCTTCTGTACTGCGGTCTCACTGTTTCTGTACAGCGAGTGTAGGTACTTCTGCTGTTGTCATAGTGAGCCAGTTGTAGGTAGCATTGCTGCAGTCTCACTGCTTCTGTACTGTGGTCTCACTGTTTCTGTAGAGTGAGTATAGGTACTTCTGCTGCTGTCACAGTGAGCCGGCTGTAGGTAGCATTGCTGCGGTCTCACTGCTTCTGTACTGCGGTCTCACTGTTTCTGTACAGCGAGTGTAGGTACTTCTGCTGTTGTCATAGTGAGCCGGTTGTAGGTAGTGTTGCTGCAGTCTCACTGCTTCTGTACTGCGGTCTCACTGTTTCTGTACAGTGAGTGTAGGTACTTCTGCTGTTGTCATAGTGAGCCGGTTGTAGGTAGTATTGCTGCAGTCTCACTGCTTCTGTACTGCGGTCTCACTGTTTCTGTACAGTGAGTGTAGGTACTTCTGCTGTTGTCATAGTGAGCCGGTTGTAGGTAGTATTGCTGCAGTCTCGCTGCTTCTGTACTGCGGTCTCACTGCTTCTGTACTGCGGTCTCACTGCTTCCTTACATCGAGTGCAGGTACTTCTGCTGTTGTCATAGTGAGCCGGTTGTACGTAGTATTGCTGCGGTCTCACTGCTTCTGTACTGCGGTCTCACTGTTTCTGTACAGTGAGTGTAAGTACTTCTGCTGTTGTCATAGTGAGACGGTTGTAGGTAGTATTGCTGCAGTCTCACTGCTTCTGTACTGCGGTCTCACTGTTTCTGTACAGTGAGTGTAAGTACTTCTGCTGTTGTCATAGTGAGCCGGCTGTAGGTAGTATTGCTGCAGTCTCACTGCTTCTGTACTGCGGTCTCACTGCTTCTGTACTGCGGTCTCACTGCTTCCTTACATCGGGTGTAGGTACTTTTGCTGTTGTCATATTGTGACCAGTTGTAGGTAGTATTGCTACAGTCTCACTGCTTCTGTACTGTGGTCTCACTGTTTCTGTACAGTGAGTGTAGGTACTTCTGCTGTTGTCATAGTGAGCCGGTTGTAGGTAGTATTGCTGCGGTCTCACTGCTTCTGTACTGCGGTCTCACTGTTTCTGTACAGTGAGTGCCGGTACTTCTGCTGCTGTCACAGTGAGCCGGCTGTAGGTAGCATTGCTGCGGTCTCACTGCTTCTGTACTGCGGTCTCACTGTTTCTGTACAGCGAGTGTAGGTACTTCTGCTGTTGTCATAGTGAGCCGGTTGTAGGTAGTGTTGCTGCAGTCTCACTGCTTCTGTACTGCGGTCTCACTGTTTCTGTACAGTGAGTGTAGGTACTTCTGCTGTTGTCATAGTAAGCCGGTTGTATGTAGTATTGCTACAGTCTCACTGCTTCTGTACTGCAGTCTCACTGTTTCTGTACAGTGAGTGGAGGTACTTCTGCTGTTGTCATAGTAAGCCGGCTGTAGGTAGTGTTGCTGCAGTCTCACTGCTTCTGTACTGCGGTCTCACTGCTTCTGTACTGCAGTCTCACTGCTTCTGTACTGCGGTCTCACTGTTTCTGTACAGTGAGTATAGGTACTTCTGCTGTTGTCATAGTGAGCCGGTTGTAGGTAGTGTTGCTGCAGTCTCACTGCTTCTGTACTGCGGTCTCACTGTTTCTGTACGGTGAGTGTAGGTACTTCTGCTGTTGTCATAGTGAGCCGGCTGTAGGAAGTATTGCTGCGGTCTCACTGCTTCTGTACTGCGGTCTCACTGCTTCCTTACATCGAGTGCAGGTACTTCTGCTGTTGTCATAGTGAGCCGGTTGTACGTAGTATTGCTGCGGTCTCACTGCTTCTGTACTGCGGTCTCACTGTTTCTGTACGGTGAGTGTAGGTACTTCTGCTGTTGTCATAGTGAGCCGGTTGTACGTAGTATTGCTGCGGTCTCACTGCTTCTGTACTGCGGTCTCACTGTTTCTGTACGGTGAGTGTAGGTACTTCTGCTGTTGTCATAGTGAGCCGGCTGTAGGTAGTATTGCTGCAGTCTCACTGCTTCTGTACTGCGGTCTCACTGCTTCTGTACTGCGGTCTCACTGCTTCCTTACATCGGGTGTAGGTACTTTTGCTGTTGTCATATTGTGACCAGTTGTAGGTAGTATTCCTACAGTCTCACTCCTTCTGTACTGTGGTCTCACTGTTTCTGTACAGTGAGTGTAGGTACTTCTGCTGTTGTCATAGTGAGCCAGTTGTAGGTAGTATTGCTGCGGTCTCACTGCTTCTGTACTGCGGTCTCACTGTTTCTGTACAGTGAGTGCCGGTACTTCTGCTGCTGTCACAGTGAGCCGGCTGTAGGTAGCATTGCTGCGGTCTCACTGCTTCTGTACTGCGGTCTCACTGTTTCTGTACAGCGAGTGTAGGTACATCTGCTGTTGTCATATTGAGCCGGTTGTACGTGGTATTGCTACAGTCTCACTGCTTCTGTACTGTGGTCTCACTGTTTCTGTTCAGTGAGTATAGGTACTTCTGCTGCTGTCATAGTGAGCCGGTTGTAGGTAGTATTGCTGCAGTCTCACTGCTTCTGTACTGCGGTCTCACTGCTTCCTTGCATCGAGTGTAGGTACTTCTGCTGTTGTCATAGTGAGCCGGCTGTAGGTAGTATTGCTGCGGTCTCACTGCTTCTGTACTGCGGTCTCACTGTTTCTGGACAGTGAGTGCAGGTACTTCTGCTGTTGTCATAGTGAGCCGGTTGTAGGTAGTGTTGCTGCGGTCTCACTGCTTCTGTACTGCGGTCTCACTGTTTCTGTACAGTGAGTGTAGGTACTTCTGCTGTTGTCATAGTGAGCCGGTTGTATGTAGTATTGCTACAGTCTCACTGCTTCTGTATTGTGGTCTCACTGCTTCTGTACTGCGGTCTCACTGTTTCTGTACAGTGAGTGCCGGTACTTCTGCTGCTGTCACAGTGAGCCGGCTGTAGGTAGCATTGCTGCGGTCTCACTGCTTCTGTACTGCGGTCTCACTGTTTCTGTACAGTGAGTGTAGGTACTTCTGCTGTTGTCATAGTGAGCCGGTTGTAGGTAGTGTTGCTGCAGTCTCACTGCTTCTGTACTGCGGTCTCACTGTTTCTGTACAGTGAGTGTAGGTACTTCTGCTGTTGTCATAGTAAGCCGGCTGTAGGTAGTATTGCTGCAGTCTCACTGCTTCTGTACTGCGGTCTCACTGTTTCTGTACAGCGAGTGTAGGTACATCTGCTGTTGTCATAGTGAGCCGGTTGTACGTAGTATTGCTACAGTCTCACTGCTTCTGTACTGTGGTCTCACTGTTTCTGTTCAGTGAGTATAGGTACTTCTGCTGCTGTCATAGTGAGCCGGTTGTAGGTAGTATTGCTGCAGTCTCACTGCTTCTGTACTGCGGTCTCACTGCTTCCTTGCATCGAGTGTAGGTACTTCTGCTGTTGTCATAGTGAGCCGGTTGTATGTAGTATTGCTACAGTCTCACTGCTTCTGTATTGTGGTCTCACTGCTTCTGTACTGCGGTCTCACTGTTTCTGTACAGTGAGTGCCGGTACTTCTGCTGCTGTCACAGTGAGCCGGCTGTAGGTAGCATTGCTGCGGTCTCACTGCTTCTGTACTGCGGTCTCACTGTTTCTGTACAGTGAGTGTAGGTACTTCTGCTGTTGTCATAGTGAGCCGGTTGTAGGTAGTGTTGCTGCAGTCTCACTGCTTCTGTACTGCGGTCTCACTGTTTCTGTACAGTGAGTGTAGGTACTTCTGCTGTTGTCATAGTAAGCCGGCTGTAGGTAGTATTGCTGCAGTCTCACTGCTTCTGTACTGCGGTCTCACTGTTTCTGTACAGTGAGTGTAGGTACTTCTGCTGTTGTCATAGTGAGCCGGTTGTATGTAGTATTGCTACAGTCTCACTGCTTCTGTATTGTGGTCTCACTGCTTCTGTACTGCGGTCTCACTGTTTCTGTACAGTGAGTGCCGGTACTTCTGCTGCTGTCACAGTGAGCCGGCTGTAGGTAGCATTGCTGCGGTCTCACTGCTTCTGTACTGCGGTCTCACTGTTTCTGTACAGTGAGTGTAGGTACTTCTGCTGTTGTCATAGTGAGCCGGTTGTAGGTAGTGTTGCTGCAGTCTCACTGCTTCTGTACTGCGGTCTCACTGTTTCTGTACAGTGAGTGTAGGTACTTCTGCTGTTGTCATAGTAATCCGGCTGTAGGTAGTATTGCTGCAGTCTCACTGTTTCTGTACTGCGGTCTCACTGCTTCCGTAGAGTGAGTATAGGTACTTCTGCTGTTGTCATAGTGAGCCGGTTGTAGGTAGTATTGCTGCAGTCTCACTGCTTCTGTACTGCGGTCTCACTGTTTCTGTACACTGAGTACCGGTACTTCTGCTGTTGTCATAGTGAGCCGGCTGTAGGTAGTATTGCTGCAGTCTCACTGCTTCTGTACTGCGGTCTCACTGTTTCCGTAGAGTGAGTATAGGTACTTCTGCTGTTGTCATAGTGAGCCGGTTGTAGGTAGTATTGCTGCAGTCTCACTGCTTCTGTACTGCGGTCTCACTGTTTCTGTACGGTGAGTGTAGGTACTTCTGCTGTTGTCATAGTGAGCCGGCTGTAGGTAGTATTGCTGCGGTCTCACTGCTTCTGTACTGCGGTCTCACTGTTTCTGTACAGTGAATGTAAGTACTTCTGCTGTTGTCATAGTGAGCCGGTTGTAGGTAGTATTGCTGCGGTCTCACTGCTTCTGTACTGCGGTCTCACTGTTTCTGTACAGTGAGTATAGGTACTTCTGCTGTTGTCATAGTGAGCCGGTTGTAGGTAGTGTTGCTGCGGTCTCACTGCTTCTGTACTGCGGTCTCACTGCTTCTGTACTGTGGTCTCACTGCTTCCTTACATCGGGTGTAGGTACTTTTGCTGTTGTCATATCATGACCAGTTGTAGGTAGTACTGCTGCTGTCTCACTGCTTTTGTACAGTGAGTTCACACACAATTGCTGCTGTTACACTTTTTCTGACACCGGCTGAGGAAGTAGTGTCCCTGCTGTACTGTTTCTGTACACTTCCCACCAACTACTGCACTGTTGCTTCCAAGGTGTACCGCTCTTTTTACTTTATTTTTGAACAGCTGCACAGGAGTCACTGCTGCTGTTACACTTTTCCTGGAAATCTGTGTCACAAAGTACTGCTCTTGTAGCACTGTTTTGGTACTGGTGCTGTCACTCTAGTTCTGTACCCTTGCAACAAGTAATATTGCTGCTGCGTTGACAGTGTTACTGCGTTCTTGTTGAACGTAATACGTGTACTACAGCATAGCTACGGTCACACTGTCTGGGTACACCTGGCTCAGGCAATGATGTGGCTTTGACACTGTTTCTTTACCCCTAGTGCATTGTAGTGTGCTTATCCTGTACACTTGTTGCAGATAAACTCATCAGCGGCGGTCTCAGCACATTGCACCTTTTTATTTTAAAAGCACTTGTACCTTGAATTTTTAACTGTGTTCTGCGCCGTATGTTTGAATTTGGGCACTAATTGCACTCGCTGGGGACGCATTATACTGTGCTCTGATTGGCTGTGTTTTTGTTTCAAAATTAGCGTCTCTGAATCCAGTCGCGGCCAGCATGACTCGCGGGTGAGAGTTCCATGGGGTGGGAGTCGCGCACGTGCGGGAGTTTAATTTTAATATACAAATAATCTTTAAAAAGTTAACTTACCTTCGCTGGCCCGGTCCCATGTAGTCTCTGCTCCTCTCCTGCCTCCGGCAGGAATAGGAAGCTAGCAGCCTCCCTCCCCTCCCCTAAGCAAATCACAGCGCTGCAATGGCAGCATTGTGATGCGTAAGGACGCCGACCAGCCAGGCGCCTATTGGGAGGCCATTTTTTTCCTTGAAGGCTGCATGCAGCCTACATGGAGAAAAGGCAGAGGGGCCGATTCACAGAACTAACTTAAGACAAAATCCTAAACTTACTACTTTTGGTATTCACAGAAGTTAGGATTTTGTCTTAAGTTTGTCTTAAGACAAACTTAAGACAGACTTAAGACAGACTTAAGACAAACTTAAGACAGACTTAAGACAGACTTAAGACAAACTTAAGACAAACTTAAGACAGACTTAAGACAGACTTAAGACAAACTTAAGACAAAATCCTAACTTAAGTCTGTCTTAAGTCTGTCTTAAGTCTGTCTTAAGTTTGTCTTAAGTTTGTCTTAAGTCAGTCTTAAGTCTGTCTTAAGTTTGTCTTAAGTTTGTCTTAAGTCTGTCTTAAGTCTGTCTGAAGTTTGTCTTAAGACAAACTTAAGACAAAATCCTAACTTCTGTGAATACCAAAAGTAGTAAGTTTAGGATTTTGTCTTAAGTTTGTTCTGTGAATCGGGCCCAGAGTGCGCATTACTGGTTTGGTTGGCCCCAGAGGGCCAACCAAACAGTCTGCACCCTCACCGGTGGGCACACGACTCCTCCCCTGCCCTAGAGCAGACCCACCCATTTGCCCGCCCCCAACCAAACCCTTCTGCTTTCTCAAAGTGCGAGAAGCAGAAACATAAAATTATAGTTTTATAATTTTATGTTTCTGGTTCTCGCACTGCGAGAAAGAAGTGAAGCGATGCTCCTCCGCCCTGTCTGTATAATTTACAGGCTGTGTTCTCTATCACCTCCACAGGCCCCAACTTTTTTAACCACTGTAGAGGAGGCACTTTCACCTATTTCAGTCCGCTCTGCTTATTTTATTCTGTTAGGCAACTTTAATCTAAGTCTGGACGGTGAACTCCACTCACGGAGTTTGCGGAGTTTTCCACACCCTGCATTACGCGGAGCTCACGGAGTTCCAAAAAACTCCGTTCGGCGAAGCGGAGCAGAGTTTTTTTCCTCGATTGCGTTCGTCAATGTCAAGTTGGCGATCACGAGCATGGAAAATCAACCCCCCGGCAAGATTTCTCAACACAGGCGGTCAGATTTCTCATTCCGAGAGTGGTCGCGTATGCTTGCGACTGCTCGCATTGAGAAACTGTCCGTTCGCGTTGAGAAAACTGCCCCTCGAGGAAAAATCTACTCGAGTGCCCGAAAGGAAGCAGAGCCCGCTTGCGCTGTGCAAGGTGCCGTTCGAGATGATTGCACAGTGCTGAGAAGCATGTGGCAGTGAAAATCATCGTGAAGAGCATTTATCTAATGCACTCCGCCGCTTGCGGAGCTCCCCGTAGCGCGGCAAAGTTTTTTTTCCACTTCGTGGAGTTCCGCGGCTCTCCGCAAACTCACCCCAGGCGTACTTTAATCTCCATTTCCACAACTCAGATGACTCTGAAACAAATGCTGTCTGAGATATCTTAAAATTATTAGGCGTACCACAACTAATTTGTGATCCAACTCTTTTATAAGGTCAAACCCTTCACTGGATTTGCACTAACCACTTGAGTTTAACACCTGGGACACCCACTACCGAATCATGGACAGATCACTACCTGGGCCCGTTCAACAAAACGATTATGTCTCAAAAGCCCCCCACCTCGCACAGCAGAGTCTTCATCCTGCTCTCATCAGAAATGGGGAGCCATGATATCAAATCCATTATTGACTTCCCGACTGTCTTCCTCTGCCCCTACTCTTAAAGGGGATTTGGTGGAAGATATCAATTCTTTCAATGCATGGATCACAGACACAGCATTAGACCTTGCACCTCTTATTCACCCTCGAAACAGTCGGTCGTAATTATCCCAGCCTTGGTTTTCTCCGGCTTTACTTGAATAGAAGCGCTGTTGTAAACACCTTGAACGTAAATGGCACCTATCCTACAGCACGGGCGATTTGCTCGCTTTTAGAGAGGCCCAGAAAACAAATTACAAATAGATTTAAAAAAATAAAATAAAATGTACTTCACCCAAAAAATTGAAGAGGCCAACCAAGACCCCAAACCTAACTTCAATGTATCTAAAATGCTTATGCAGCCCAAGAGGCTTTCAAGAGAGACCCCCCCCCCCCTCCCAAGCCCACTGTGACCAGATCTCAAAATTTTCTGAGAAAAATATCCTGGCTCTACAGCAGGGATTCACCTCTACTCCCATCACTGACCCCTTAAGAGGTTCAGTGATGAGTAACCCTGACAATAAGACTGAGGCTAGTCTTAACACATTTGCAGATATTTCTCTGTCATTATCATGTCAAACTATTCTTTCATGCAAATCAGGCTCACCCCACGATCCATGCCCACCAGCTATCCTTCATGCGGCTATCGAGGCAGTAAATCCACTCATCAACCAAACCTCTGTGTTCCAACCATCCAATCATACCATGCCTCTCTGTACCATGCATGCATGCCTCTCTGAGTCTGCATCCATGTATGCCATGTACTCCCACCAATACATACAGCCCCTCTGTGTACCACCATCCACTCATACCATGCCCGTCTGTACCATGCAGGCCATGCCTGTCTGTGTCTGCAGCCATGCATGGCATGTGTCCCCACCAATGCATACAGCCCCTCTGTGTACCACCATCCACTCATACCATGCTTCTCTGTGCCATGTATGCCACGGCTCGATGTTGCTTCAGCCATGCATGGCATCTCTCTCTGTCGACATCCATGCATGCCATGTACTCCACCAATGCATACAGCCCCTCTGTGTACCACCATCCACTCATACCATGCCCGTCTGTACCATGCAGGCCATGCATCTCTTGGTCTGCAGCCATGCATCTCTCTCTGTTGACATCCATGCATGCCATGCCTGTCTGTACCATTCAGGCCATGCCTCTCTGTGCCATGTATGCCACGGCTCTCCGTGCCTGCAGCCACGCATGGCATCTCTCTCACCCCTAGATCCACTTAGTGCTGACTGCTCATCATATGATATTGTATATTTGTACACTTTGTGTAGGACGGGCCCCATTGTTTGTATCTGTGGCACGCAGTATCGGAGGGTTTTTTATTCACTCTCTAGTCTGCATACTAGTTGTGACTAGGTATGCGCCATCTTGAATTCGCGGATGTTATACTTGAGTCCTCTGTCCGCTTTCTATTCTCACTTCTAGATCCACTTAGTGACGACTGCTCCCCATTAGCCTAATGAAGTTTGGCCTGGCGCGGGAAACTGCCGAGATATATATATAGAGCTTAGCTGTAGGCACAATTTTACAGCGACGGACCTTTTTGCATCAATCGAAGCCACGGTTATGAACGTTTAAAACAGATTAAGGTACGTTTCTACTGCAAGGACTTTGTGAAGATTTTCAACTTATAATTTGTCTTTTAATGCTTTATTTAGACATCCATTACTATTATATATATATTTCTATTTTAGGCGCACTTGGGAATGTCTGAATGATCCTTTAGACTAAAGTCTACTACTTCAGTTATCCTCCCTCTTTTTCGCCACGTTCCTTTTTTATTTACATTAAGGAACAAGAACAACCAAGCCTTAAGTAAGTAGCATTGAGTCAAAATGGCAGTCGTTTGCATTTGGCTATACATCTCTGCCACACGATATAATAATATAAACTGTTTGCTTTTTCATCTCTCGTTTTTAGGTCTCGGGACCATCCGGTCGGCAGACCGGAAGTCCGGAGATTTAATGTCTTTGAGAAGAGGGGCTTGCACCCGCCCCTCTTCTCTCCTGTTCTCCATTGGCTGGCCTCTTAAATGCTGGCCAGCCACTGGAGAAGAGGTCCAGTCACTCCGATTATGCCCCGTCCTTTTCGGATCGGGGGGCGTGTTTTTTAAAGAAAGTCTCATTCTCTCCTCCAGCCAATGGCTGGAGGAGAGAAAAGACAAACACGCCCCCGAATCCGAATCCGCCACTGCCTTTCTCCGAGGCATTTCTTCTTGACCTCGGAGAAAGGCGGTGGTGTGCTTGCCTTTTGCTGTGCTTTCTTTACAGGAACTGTTTTTTTCTTCTTTTTCTTGCAGCACTGAATTATAGAATTCAGCTGTCTCCCTTGTATGCTTGTATCTTCCCCACCCTTCCCTCCATGTCGCTCCCCGGCACAGCAAAGCATCTGTGCGGCCCTCCCCCTTCCCCCACCCTCACCCTTTACGTTAGTGTTTTGACTGTGCGCTTGTTATTAACCACGCATGTGCTGGCGCAGTGTTTGTGTGTGAATTCTTTCTGGATTGCTACAGTGGTGTCTTCCGGTGCCCTCGGCTTGTGTTTTTATTTTGTAGAAGGAGCGGTGCCAGCCATCCCCGCCTCGAGTTTCTTTAGAAGCAGACGGGCTCCCTGGTCCGGGTGATTATAGGGGTACCTCTCAGACCTGTTCCCCGTGATTTATGAGCAAAAAAACACGCACGTTTTCCCTCTCCATCACACGCCGAGGCTCGCGGTTAGGGGATGGGAGGGCGTCTTTGAAGATGAATCTGTTCTGTGATGGGTGACGGAGAGGGACAGACACATAAAAACACCAATAACAGCGCTTCCCACCCAAGAGGCCTGACAAGCTGGAAATGCCAGAAATAAATGATGAAAATATATTTAAAATGACAGCTTCTATTGTAAACGCAAGAGACACAAATCTATCACCAGAGTCCACGACTGCCAGGGCCTGTAAGCCACAGGAGGGTTCGTGGAGTTAAACGCTCGCCGCTGAAACATGCGGCAACTCCTAACCAGCCTCCCTGTCAAAGCCGTTTAATTGAGGAAAACTACATTGGCCAAAAGCAATACCTGGTATTTATAGCGCCGAGAAACGGCTAAAGTGCGGTGTGAAGCACTATCGACAAAACATTCCATTAAAATTCAAACATAGGATACCCCGGAGCCTTAGGCACACTTTAAAAAGGGGATTGTAAAAATGCGCCTGAGATGTAACATTAATGTTGGGCAAGAAATGGGTGTCTCGTAACTTATCTTTGGGAAAGTCAATAACTAGAAAGTCCCAGTACACATTTCACGTCTGTGTCGTTTCTTGTACCACGCGCTTGTTTAATTGTCATATAGTATGTGTTGTGCTGACTTGAGGCTTTTCTTCCCATTGCGGTGGGTGACGTCTATTGCTTTTACGCTCTTGTCATTCGATGACTGTGGATTGCCGCGTCCCCCCCAACCCTCCCTCAAGCTCGACCTCTGTTCAATATCTTCAGCCACAAATCGCAGAGAGACGGGGACGAAGGTGGTCTCTTATTACTATAGAAAGTTGAGACAAGCCTGATTTTCCCTAGCCAAGTCATGCTCAAATGGGACGACAATCGGGGCGTTATTTCTAGGTTTGCATATATTTCCTAAAGATAACTATATGCCCCTTCGGTGGCTATGTGCACCTCGATGCTTCTACTTTTATTGAAGGAACCCCCCACACCCATTTACGCGTATATATTAATGGGATACCCTGATTAGTTCGTGCATCAGACTGTGGGAGAGGGTGTTCTTTGTTTTGTTTATTTATTTATTTGTGGGTTTCTATATAGCGCCTACGCTACTTTTCCCTCAGGTGTCAGCGCGCTTTGTTTCTCTCACTATATAGCACCGCGCTCCTTGTGTGATCCAGAGACCCACAATGCTGCCTGTCTCTTCACGGAAGTGTCGCGTGAGCGCCTGGGAGAGGTCTCAAGACCCTCATGGCGCTACCTCAATCCCAGCCCCCTCCCCCACCACCCCGTAGTGGCCCAGCCCACCCGCCACTTAAAGTGCAATAAACGTGATACAGCGGTGTCTCCGGCCTGGTGCAGGGTGAAAAGCCCATGATTCATGGGTGGGGGCGGGGGTCTGTGTGAGCAGCCAGGATTGCGGGGAATGCGGTGAGGGAGACGCACTAATCTCCCGGGCAGGGACGGAGGCTCCCGTCTGACGGCCCCCGCCGGCTAGGGGCTCTGGCTTCCATTGCCGACTGTCACCCCTATCTACAGCGGCCTCGCCCGCCCCACCTCGGCCCTTACCGCGGGAGGTGGGGAGCGCCCGCCCCCACAAAATGAGCCCTCGCCCCACTCGAGAGAACACTCACTCCTGGTACTGCACCCGCACCGCAGTCGCTCACTCCACCTCTGGGGCATCAACATACGGGCAATTCTCACGCACTCACATCGTTTATTCAGTCTCTGGCGCCTTTCTGACTCGCGATGGTTTGATTGTGTGTGTTTGTGTTTCGGATTGTGGCTGTATGTATGTGTGCTTATGAACGTGACGTTGTGATTGTGCCCTGTGTGTTTGCGAGTCTGTGTCTTTGTGTGGGTTTCTGGCTATAAGTCTGGCTGTGTTTGCGTGAGTCTCTGTGGGTAGGTCTGTGAGCGGGAATGCTTAATGTGTCTGTTGTGCGTCTGTCTCTATTTGTGTTCTGTGTATACGTGTCTGTTTGTGTACCCCATCACCTTGTTTCTGTTTGAAGGGGGCTTAGTTTTACCCTCAACAAAGGAGCTACACGCACCTCTGACACATATACTTTTTTTGCTCCAAAACACAGCACTGTGCGCTCGATTCATATCTTTAACTTCAGACGCGGAGTAAAGACAAGATCAACACCGAGGAAAACAGAATCTATTTTTTTTTAACCAACTGCCCCTTGCGCTTAATGGTCTCAAGTGTATTTGATGTAAAATAAAAGTCTTCAACTAGACACGACATTTAATGTAGGGGTGGGAAAAATTTCACTCCATGGAACTCCATGAAGTTACAGAACAAGCATTTACAATGCAATGGTCTCGGCATTGGTAAAGTTAGAGCTATTGGCATTGCTCATGACATTATTTTTATTTATGTTTTTGTTTTTAAAACATTTAAATAAACGGCATTGTCATGAGCCATGCCAATAGCTCTAACTTTAACAATGCCGAGACCGTTGCATTGTAAATGCTTGTTCACATATAGTGCCCACCGCTATTTATATTGGCATCCAACTATGAAGGGTCAACTGCGCACATTATAAAATATATATATATAAACATGCTCCTTGGCTGATCGTCATTAACTAGTAGTGTGCAAACTCAAAAATAGTAAGTACAGAAGACTGTTTATGTCTCTTCTTTATACTATTAGGCCATCTTGTGTACTCTAATATCAGTACTTCTTCATGTTCTTCATATATGTTTATCCAGACAGAATTCTACGATTCTGACTTGCCCCACTATCCACCCGGAGTTATTATCGGTTCTCAGCTCATCATAGGATTGTTCAGTCTAAGTATCTCGTATTCATAGAGATTACGTAAGTAGAATTGAACTGTTGGAATATTTTATGGGCCGTTAGAATTCAGTATTATCGGTTCTCAGCTTATCATAGGACTGTTCAGTCTTAGAATCTCGTATTCATAGAGATTAAGTAAGTAGAATTGAAATGTTAGAATATTTTATGGGCCATTAGAGTTCAGTAATATGAGGCTATCTGATTTGACTTTCACATTATATTGCTTTTGATATATATATTTTTTTCTTGTTTTCTTCTTCATCATACTTACTCACTTTATAACTTTTTTCACCTTATAACCTTTTTACCTTTATTGCATTGGTGGTTTTTAGTTTCTTTTCTTCTTTCTTTTTTATTCTCTATTCCTTATCTTTTTTCTTTCTTGGTTCAGAATTCTATATAAAATGTTGTTGTATATATTGTATCATTGTATTATTGTGTCAGAGTAGTGTAAATATTGATTAACATAGGAGAATATAGATGTAAATATGTTAATGTTTCAGTTATTGTCCTGTAGGTGTTATATGTCCCTTTCTGTTGAAATGTTGTTTGGCAACAATCTATCTACAACAAAGAAGTGAATTGGATGTTGAAATTATATGTGATGTGTTATACATCATTACGAGTGTCTTTCTCTCTCTCTCTCTTCTCTTTTTCTAGTTAATTAAAGAGTACTAGCTATAAGGATTATATAATGCATAAAGCTTGAAAAATGAAAAAAAGAAAAAAAGACAAAATAATTAAGTCTAGGTGTACATGAATTGAAAACATGGAAATGTAACCATCATATTTTATGTTGTTTATATCTTATACAGTTTCAATGCAATAGACGGTCTCCTGATGAAGGGAGTATTGCCGAAACGCGCGTAGCTCCCATCTACCGCATTGCTGCTACCAACAATATATGTATAAATTGTCCGCGTCATTTGTTTGGAATACACAACAGATAGTGTGTTTGATTAAATATTTTATTGTAATTTTGGTTCACGGATACATAATCTCTATTGAGTATCAAGTCGATAAGTATAATGCTAAATAATGATATAAAAAAAGTACAAACAACAATTAAAAACAACAAATGAAAAATGAAAAAATAAATACCATACATTTTTTCTAAATTATATTTGTGTATGGAAACTTTATTTATAAGTTTGGTACTGTTAGTGGTTACTTTCATGGCTCACACCTAGTATTTGTCTTGTTATATGTTTATCCACTTGCTATAGTTCTTTACCTAAATGGCATCTCTCTCTGTGCCATGTGTGGACCCTACACCTACCACCTGCGGAGTCCCCCAAGGGTCTTCCCTCAGCCCTACGCTCTTCAACGTCTACATGGCTCCGCTCGCCCCCATCGTCAGAACCTACGGACTCAACATTGTGTCATATGCAGATGACACCCAACTCATCGTCTCCCTATCCAACTAACCCAACACCGCCAGACACAACTTTCGAGAAGGCAAAGCAGCCGTCGCCAAATGGATGAAAAACAGCAGCCTACAACTAAACACCAAGCAAACGGAAGTACTCATCATGGGCCAAAACCCAGACACCTGGAAGGACACCTGGTGGCCCCCCGCCCTCGGAAGCCTGGCCACCCCTTCGGACCACGCACGCAACCTGGGAATCATCCTGGACTCAGATCAAAATGGACCACCAGATCAACTCCATCTCGTCCTCCTGCTTCCACACCCTCCGCCTCCTATGTGAGACCTTCAAATGAATCCCCCTCGAACACAGAAAGACTGTCACTCACGCCCTGGTCACCACCAGGCTCGACTACGGCAATGCACTCTATGCCGGTATAAACAAAAACCTCACCCGCAAGCTACAGAACATCCAAAACGCCGCCGCAAGACTGGTCCTCAACCTGCCAAGACACTGCCACATCTCCCAGCACCTGCGCACACTCCACTAGCTCCCCATCGAAGCTAGAGTCACCTTCAAGATGCTAACCCATGCCCACAAGGCCCTCCACGACACCAGACCAGCATACCTGAATAGCAGACTCAATTCCACGCACCCCAAAGGACCCTACGATCAGCCCAGCTCTCCTACGCGTGGTCCCCCGCACCAGAAAGACCAGATCAGGCGGCCGCTCCTTCTCCTTCCGCGCGGCCAAAACCTGGAACAACCTTCCGCTCCACCTCAGACAGATAACATCGCTCCCCATCTTCGCAAAAACCTCAAAACCTGGCTCTTCTACAGACCCTATCCTTGATGGACTGGAACCTGCGAACCCCCCCCCCCCACACCCCTCAGCACCTTGAGACCCTTACGGGTGAGTAGTCGCGCTTAACAAACACCTGATTTGATTTGATTTGATGTATGCCACGGCTCTCCGTGCCTGTAGCCATGCATGGCATCCCCTCTGTCGACATCCATGTATGCCATGCCTCTCTGTACCATGCAGGCCATGCATCTCTGTGTCTGCAGCCATGTATGGCATCTCTCTCTGTCGACATCCATGCATTCCATGCCCGTCTGTACCATGCAGGCCATGCCACTCTGTGCCTGCAGCCATGCGTGCATGCCTCTGTGTACCACCAACCACTCATACCATGCCTGTCTGTACCATGCCGGCCATACCTCTCTGTGCCTGCAGCCATGCATGGCATCTGTCTCTGTCGACATCCATACATGCAATGCCTCTCTGTGCCATGTATGCCACGGCTCTCCGTGCCTGCAGCCATGCATGGCATCTCTCTCTGTGCCATGTATGCCACGACTCTCCGTGCCTGCAGCCATGCATGGCATCCCTCTCTGTCGACATCCATACATGCCATGCCTCTCTGTACCATGCAGGCCATGTATCTCTGTGTCTGCAGCCATGCGTACATGCCTCTGTGTACCACCAACCACTCATACCATGCCTGTCTGTACCGTGCAGGCTATGCCTCTCTGTGCCTGCAGCCATGCATGGAATCTCTCTCTCTGTTGACATCCATGCATGCCATGCCCATCTGTACCATGCAGGTCATGCCTCTCTGTGCCTGCTGCCATGCGGACATGCCTCTGTTTACCCCAATGCAATAGTAACTTCCTAGGCAATTGACGCCCGTTATCCACACAGTATCATTCCAAACATCCTTCAGCGTACTGCTTATCCGTGTAATACAGCACAAGAATCTTGCTGCATAAAGAAAATATCCTGAACTTATGAATGAATACCCAGTCAGTCCTAATCAATTGATCTCCATACCTGAAAAGCCATCCAAAAAATAGAACAGGTTCTATGATCATCGCTAGCATTACCCTGCAACGTTTTTCAGCTACTATGAAATTACATTGCCTATAGCATTGCACCATCTATCAGGAATTGTGGCTTTTCCTGACGAAGGCGTACTTTTCGCCGAAACGCGCGTAGAAGATAACCATATGGCCACTGATCTGTTTTAATTTTTACTGTTGTTTGATGAATATTATTACATTGAATGTCTATATTATGTATAAATGCACTGTTGAATCGCTCTTTTTATTGATTTGGTCTTTGATTCTGTGAGAATCATATTAACAATAAACACTAATGTGAATTCTTTTTAAAAAAATCTGTTTTGGCTATACTATTTGGACACATCTTAAATATCAACCTAGTAATTACGTCAATTGCCTAGGAAGTTACTATTGCATTGTGTTATACCCTGTCCTAGGAATTATATTTCATTTCCTTATATTCAGGGGGTCCCTGTTATTCACATAAAAGTGCCTCTGTTTACCACCAACCACTCATACCATGCCTGTCTGTACCATGCAGGCCATGCCTCTCTGTGCCTGCAGCCATGCATGGCATCTCTCTCTGTCGACATCCATGCATGCCATGCCTCTCTGTGCCATGTATGCCATGGCTCTCCGTGCCTGCAGCCATGCATGGCATCTCTCTCTTTGCCATGCATGGCCATGCCTCTCTGTGCCTGCAGCCATGCATAGCATCTCTCTCTGTCAACATCCATGCATGCCATGCCTCTTTGTGCCATGTATGCCACTGCTCTCCGTGCCTGCAGCCATTGGCATCTCTCTCTGTGCCATGTATGACATGGCTCTCTGTGCCTGCAGCCATGTATGGCATCCCTCTCTGTCGACATCCATGCTTGCCATGCCTCTCTGTTCCATGCAGGCCATGCATCTCTGTGTCTGCAGCCATGCATGGCATCTTGCTCTGTCAACATCCATGCATGCCATGCCCATCTGTACCATGCAGGCCATGCCTCTCTGTGCCTGCAGCCATGAGTACATGCCTCTGTGTACCACCAACCACTCATACCATGCCTGTCTGTACCATGCAGACCATGCCTCTCTGGGCCTGCAGCCATGCATGGCATCTCTCTCTCTCGACATCCATGCATGCCATGGCTCTCTGTGCCATGTATGCCACGGCTCTATGTGCTTGCAGCAATGCATGGCATCTCTCTCTGTGCCATGTATGCCACGGCTCTCCGTGCCTGCAGCCATTCATGGCATCTCACACTCTGTTGACATCAATGCATGCCATGCCCATCTGTACCATGCTGGCCATGCCTCTCTGTGCCAGCAGCCATGCGTACATGCCTCTGTGTACCACCAACCACTCATACCATGCCTGTCTGTACCATGCAGGCCATGCCTTTCTGCGCCTGCAGCCATGCATGGCATCTCTCTCTGTCGACATCCATGCATGCCATGCCTGTCTGTACCATGCAGGCCATTCCTCTCTGTGCCTGCAGCCATGCGTACATGCCTCTGTATAGCACCAACCACTCATACCATGCCTGTCTGTACCATGCAGGCGATACCTCTCTGTGCCTGCAGCCATGCATGGCATCTCTCTCTGTCGACATCCATGCATGCCATGCCTCTCTGTGCCATGTATGCCACGGCTCTCCGTGCCTGCAGCCATGCATGGCATCTCTCTCTGTGCCATGTATGCCACGGCTCTGCGTGCCTGCAGCCATGCATGGCATCTCTCTCTTTGTCATGCATGGCCTCGCCTCTCTGGGCCAGCAGCCATGCATGGCATCTCTCTCTGTCAACATCCATGCATGCCATGCCTTTCTGTGCCATGTATGCCACAGCTCTCCGTGCCTGCAGCCATTGGCATCTCTCTCTGTGCCATGTATGACACGGCTCTCCGTGCCTGCAGCCATGCATGGTATCCCTCTCTGTCGACATCCATGCTTGCCATGCCTCTCTGTACCATGCAGGCCATGCATCTCTGTGTCTGCAGCCATGCATGGTATCTCGCTCTGTCAACATCCATGCATGCCATGCCCATCTGTACCATGCAGGCCATGCCTCTCTGTGCCTGCAGCCATGAGTACATGCCTCTGTGTACCACCAACCACTCATACCATGCCTGTCTCTGCCATACAGGCCATGCCTCTCTGGGGCGGCAGCCATGCATGGCATCTCTCTCTCTCAACATCCATGCATGCCATGGCTCTCTGTGCCATGTATGCCACGGCTCTATGTGCTTGCAGCAATGCATGGCATCTCTCTCTGTGCCATGTATGCCACGGCTCTCCGTGCCTGCAGCCATTCATGGCATCTCACACTCTGTCGACATCCATGCATGCCATGCCCGTCTGTACCATGCTGGCCATGCCTCTCTGTGCCAGCAGCCATGCGTACATGCCTCTGTGTACCACCAACCACTCATACCATGCCTGTCTGTACCATGCAGGCCATGCCTTTCTGTGCCTACAGCCATGCATGGCATCTCTCTCTGGCGACATCCATGCATGCCATGCCCGTCTGAACCATGCAGGCCATGCCTCTCTGTGCCTGCAGCCATGCGTACATGCCTCTGTATACCACCAACCACTCATACCATGCCTGTCTGTACCATGCAGGCCATACCTCTCTGTGCCTGCAGCCATGCATGGCATCTCTCTCTGTCGACATCCATGCATGCCATGCCTCTCTGTGCCATGTATGCCACGGCTCTCCGTGCCTGCAGCCATGCATGGCATCTCTCTCTGTGCCATGTATGCCACGGCTCTGCATGCCTGCAGCCATGCATGGCATCTCTCTCTTTGCCATGCATGGCCTCGCCTCTCTGGGCCAGCAGCCATGCATGGCATCTCTCTCTGTCAACATCCATGCATGCCATGCCTCTCTGTGCCATGTATGCCACGGCTCTCTGTGCCTGCAGCCATTGGCAGCTCTCTCTGTGCCATGTATGACATGGCTCTCCGTGCCTGCAGCCATGCATGGTATCCCTCTCTGTCGACATCCATGCTTGCTATGCCTCTCTGTAGCATGCAGGCCATGCATCTCTGTGTCTGCAGCCATGCATGGTATCTCGCTCTGTCAACATCCATGCATGCCATGCCCGTCTGTACCGTGCAGGCCATGCCTCTCTGTGCCTGCAGCCATGAGTACATGCCTCTGTGTACCACCAACCACTCATACCATGCCTGTCTCTGCCATGCAGGCCATGCCTCTCTGGGGCGGCAGCCATGCATGGCATCTCTCTCTCTCGACATCCATGCATGGCATCTCTCTCTGTGCCATGTATGCCATGCCTCTCTGTGCCAGCAGCCATGCGTACATGCCTCTGTGTAACACCAACCACTCATACCATGCCTGTCTGTACCATGCAGGCCATGCCTTTCTGTGCCTGCAGCCATGCATGGCATCTCTCTCTGTCGACATCCATGCATGCCATGCCCGTCTGTACCATGCAGGCCATGTCTCTCTGTGCCTGCAGCCATGCGTACATACCTCTGTGTACCACCAACCACTCATACCATGCCTGTCTGTACCATGCAGGCCATACCTCTCTGTGCCTGCAGCCATGCATGGCATCTCTCTCTGTCGACATCCATGCATGCCATGCCTCTCTGTGCCATCATGCATGCCACGGCTCTCTGTGCCATGCATGCCACGGCTCCCTGTGTCCACATTCATGCGTGGATGGCATCTCTCTCTCGTCATCTGTGCATACCAAGCCTCTCTGTCCCATGTATGCCAAGACCCTCTTTGTTCACAGTCATGCATGGCATCTATCTTTCACCATCCGCCCATGCCACGCCTCTCTGTGCCACGCATGCCACGGCTCCCAGCATCATCTACTTTTGTCCCTACGTTAGGAGCAGCAGGCGTCCGAAGCGGCTCATAAAAGGCGGGGCGGAGCAGCAGGTGCCCGGGGCCTGGAAGAAAGCAACTGCCGCCGAAATGACTTTCAATTCATCAGAATCGAAACCAAAGCGGGCCTCCCCCCTCCCCCACCCTACCCCTTTAAACAAGTCCGAATCCGGGAAAGGCCTGCACAGGTGTGTCCGAGACGGATGCTAATAGTCAGGCAGAGCGACACGTGACAATGGCAGGTGAGACGTGAGCTGCGTCAAACACACAGGAAGAAGGGAGAATGCCATTGTCTGGGAAACCGTCTTCACCCCCCACCGGTGAGTGCCCTGTGCACGAGGGCACCGAGGCACACATTCCAAAAAAAGTACCTGTTGAACTTGAACCACCTGCCCAGAAACGTCACCTTACAGGAACCCTCAGTCTTTGAGAGTTTCATTTTAAAGTGTTTTATTTATTTAAAAAAAACAAGATTAGCGCTGGCTTAAAAGCACATGCATTCTAACGTACGAGAAAATCTGCTAGGCGCTATACCAGTCACTTCTTGAAGGCATAGAGCGGAGGACATTCATATCCTCCTGCGAGTACTGAATAGTGCAATGTGCTCCTTGTTGTGAAGAGCACCGCTGCAGCTCGCCTAATTCTTGTGTCCGAAGTGGTCAATGTGGGGGTCATCTGGATATGTTAACACTTCCGGGTTTCTACACCTTCCGGCTTCCTGAAGTCTGTCTCGCGGCGGGCCCCGGGTCCACTGGGTGGCGTGTGTATTTCGATCTCACTCCGCTTCCCGTGTGATGCTGATGGGGTCTGTTGACATCTTTGACGTCATTCCATGATAGGTGGATGTGAACGCCCCATCAGTTTGGCCAGGACATACTTCAGTGCTCAATTTGTCATCTAAAGTGTCGGTGCCCAAAGTTTTGTTTAAAAGCCCACGACCGACGCTGTCGAAGGTCAGACTGCCGAACACCAAGGCTGCTTAGTCTTATATGGTCAGGTATTGCCCAGTCCCCGCCCCACCTGACACAATTCCCTTCGGTGGGGCCTCTTGGGGTACCCCCCCCCCCAGAACAGACAACAAACACTACATTTCAAACTTTATCACTGTTTTTCATCCTTCTCCTTCTGTCTCCTTCGCTGTTTTCTTCTCTCTTGCTCTATCTGAAAGTCAGATGAGGAAAAATACGCGCCGGTCCCCACAGATGAGTGCCGATGCGTCCCAGCAGCAACCACCTGCTCAAGTTAAGCACTGGCCAGGGCGGTGGTTAGTCGCTCCTTCCCTTGGCCCAGGAAGGGCGCACTCTTGCTTTTTGCATTGTGGCAAGAGTCAGAGCTAACTCTGGCAATCTGCAATCTGCGACCCTTGACCTTCTTAGGTAGGTCGCTCCCTGTGAGAAGTTGGCCTGCCATATGCTGGTCACTAGTTATAGTGGCCACCTTGCACCAGTTCAATTCGACTCTTATGGTAGATAGGTTTAAGACACCCTTTTAAAGAAAGCTATCCTAGTGGTAGCTGTGGAGAGCAGCCTTCAGGCTAAGTCTCTGAGGAATGTAAAGCAGCTTGTTTTACCTTATAATCTCTTGAATTACCAAATGAAAAGGACACCACACAGGTATATATATCAAATATATATGTATTTATTTCTAGATACACTCCACTAATCTCTTTATGGGATTAGAACCCAGATACACATTCAAATGTCAACAGTTCTCAATAAATTAAGCACAAATATGGCTGTAGCCCTAGGGGCGTACCAGACCATATACTAAGAAAATGGTTTAACAAAGTTGACTTGCAAAATGACAAAGCCTAGGGCCTTGGGAATCGCTGGGGCTTCACTACTGCAGTGTTAGCAGGTAAGTAACAAGCCCACGGGAGACGCGTGCAGTGTCTAAACACAGCCGCGGGTTTCCTATAGGTTACAATGGAGCAAGTCGCGGTTTGTATTTTAAAGTTTTAGGACACTTCGAAGGAGTCAACAAGCAAGCCACTTACAGGGTAAGTATTTCGAGGGCCAACACACACTTGGGCACCAGAGTGCACGAGTTACCTCACCCAGGGAAGCCGGGTGCATAGGTGTCTTTTGGTGTCGGGTCGCGATGCTGTTTTCAATGGAGACCAATGAAGACTTGTTGCTTCAGACGACTAGAGAGGTGTCCGCTGGAATCCGAAGGTGGATTGAAGATGAAGAGGACCTGAAAATTGAGGGGACAGTGTTCAAAGTCACTTGCCAGTGACCGGTGGCCAGCAGGATGGATGACCACAGATGTCGCGTCGTTTCAGGTCGTCGATGGTGATTTGTCTCTTCGCTCACGAGGTCCAGGAGGGATCGAAGATGACCAGCAGCTGAATTCGGAGGGTCCCACAACGTCTGCAGCTGATGACGGTGTCGGCAACCGGATTGGCACCAACAAGCCTTGGCAACTGCAAGTCTTGTGTGGACTGAAGATAGTCGGTGATGCAGACCAGCAAGGTCTGATGGACTTACCCAGTGAAGGTAAGTGAGGGCAGGCCCGGTGCAACCAGGAGAGCCCTAGAAGTCAGTTAGAAAGTCTTCGGATGAGTCACTAGCCAATGGGCAAGTAACCGCAAAGACGCCTTTGCAGGAAATGTTTCACAGGAGCCCACGGTCACTCGGGATGGGGTAGGCCATTGATTTTCGGAACAAGACTTACTAGGGACTTGGACTACAAATGGTCCAAAGCACAAGTTCGTAGAACGTTGTTTAGGGTTTGCACTCAAAATCAGTGCATGGTTCCCTGGTATTGCTGTTCCTCGTCACTCGTGGGGTCCAGATGCCACAGCTTCGCTGGGGACTCAAAATGGCCATCAAGAGGTCAGGAAATCCACTTCAGGAGACGCAGGGACTTCGGACTCCGGCGGGAGCGGTGAAGTGTGCAACCGTCGATTGATGTTACAGGTGCCTGCCAAGCATGGGAGTCACTCCTTGACTCCAAGGGAGATTCTTCAGTCTTCCAGAGATAGGGGAATGTCGAAGGGCCAGGATTCTTCTTTGTAGAGCGTCGTCCAGGGTAATCTGGATTGCATTGGCAATGCTTGCTATCTTATAGTGAAGATAGGGGAGGGACTAGCTCTATGACCACTCCTCTAGGAGGGTCAGGGTAGTGGGTGGTTACACCCACTTCCCTTTGTCCAGTTTCGCGCCAGAGCAGGGGCAGGTAGCCCCTGAACGGGTTTGAGCTGGCATATGCACAGAGGAGCCTACTGCTCCCCCAGTGCAGGACTTCAAAGCACTCTAAGAGTGCACCCACCCAGCTCCAATACACTAAATCCTGTCTGGGAGGTGGTGACACCTCTCTGTGACAGGATACCTTTTGTTGGGCTTCCTCCACTGCGAGTTTTGGTCGGCAGCAGGAGGGCAGCCCAGTGTCTGTGCTGGTGGCATCCATTTTGTGATGCCAGGGCTCTAGAAGATTTCTACCGTTTAGTACAGTGGGTACATGTCATCCCCTCTAGAAGGGTGGGATCATACTCCCACACCAGTTACTGGTGTGGGGGTATGTTTCCAAGTTGTTTGACACCAAACACGACATGTTTTGATGCAGTCATTCCAAAGTTAGCATTTACCACGAGGTTATAATGCACTTAAGAGTATATGGTTTAACCGCATCCACAAACAGCAGCAGAGAATAGACTCTGCCAGCTGCAGAGGGGTCCTGCTCATGCAGAAGCACCCCCTCACATAGTAAACCAAGCACCCTGCCCTCAGGATTGTTAGGGCCTGCAATAGGGGTGGCTGATAGGTTTATATGTGTGTGTGTGGTGAGATATAGGAACCTATACCTCAGTGAGGAGTGCTAACACTACCTCACACAGGCTGCAGTAGCAGGCCTGGGGTGTGAGATTGTGAATGCTTCCCAGGTGTGGCATAATACATGCTGCAGCCCCTGGTAGGCCTGTGAAGTACCAATGCCCTAGGTACCTAAGGTACCATATACTAGGGGCTCATAAGGTACCACAGTATCCAATCACTAGTGCATCTACTATACACACCAAGTTGTTTAGAGAGATCAGTGAGACTGGGGCCCTGATTAGCAGGGACCCAGCCAGACTATAGCCAGAAACCAGTGTATACATCAGAAACAAAGTGGGGGCAACATAAGTGCAGATCCTACTCTCCTACACAACCCCCCCCCCCCAAACGCAGGGGCATTAAACTAACCTTGACCAGTTGAGTCTTCATGTTCTAAGTGGAAATACCTTGAGAGTCCATCTGCATTGGCATGTTGGGTCCCAGGTCTATGTTCCACTGTATAGTCCATCCCCTGTAGGGAAATGGACCACCTGAGCAGTTTAGGATTTTCACCTTTCATCTATTTGAGCCATAGGAGGGGTTTATGGTCAGTCTGAACTATGATGTGAGTGCCAAACAAGTATGGCCTCAGCTTCTTCAGGGCCCACACCACAGCAAAGGCCTCCCTCTCAATAGCTGACCAACGTTTCTCTCTAGGGGTCAGCCTTCTGCTTATGAAAGCTACTGGCTGGTCTTGACCTTCATCATTAAGTTGAGACAGTACAGCTCCCACACCCAGCTCTGAAGCATCTGTTTGAACAATGAACTTCTTTTTGTAATCTGGACTCTGTAAGATGGGGGCAGTGCACATTGCCTGCTTGAGGTCATCAGATGCCTTTTGACAGCTAGCTGTCCACTGAACCTTTTTTGGCATTTTCTTGGAGGTCAGATCATTTAAGGGGGTCACTATAGATCCATATCCCTTAACAAACCTCCTGTAATACCCAGTCAGGCCCAAGAAGGCTCTCACCTGTGTCTAGGTGGTTGGAGCTACCCATTCCATTATGGTCTGGATCTTGCTCTGCAATGGTGGAACCTGGCCTCCACCTACAAGGTGGCCCAGGTACACAACCTGACTCTGCCCTATCTGGCACTTAGTGGCCTTGATAGTGAGGTCTGCTTTCTGCAGGGCCTCCAGTACATTCCTGAGGTGGACCAGGTGATCCTGCCAGGTGGAACTAAAGACAGCAATATCATCAAGATAAGCTGAGCAATAGGTTTCCATACCAGTCAGAACTTTATTCACCAACCTCTGAAATGTGGCAGGTGCATTCTTCAAACCAAAGGGCATTACCACAAAGTGATAGTGCCCACCAGGGGTCGAAAATGCTGTTTTAGCCTTGGCATCATCAGCTAACTTGATTTGCCAATAGCCAGCTGTAAGGTCAAATGTACTAAGATACTTGGCTGAAGCCAAAGTGTCTATTAGTTCATCTGCCCTTGGTATTGGGTAGGCATCAGTCCTGGTGACTGCATTGAGACCCCTGTAGTCAACACAAAACCTCATCTCTTTCTTACCACCCTGGGTGTGAGGTTTTGGGACAAGGACTACTGGGTTTAGCCCAAGGGCTATCTGAGGGCTCAATAACACCTAGCTCCAACATTTTCTGGACTTCAGTCCTGATACAATTCCTGACATGGTCAGGTTGCCTGTAGATTTTACTCTTTACAGGCAGACTGTCTTCAGTGTCCACCTCATGGGTGCACCAGGAAGTCTGACTTGGGGTCAGGCTAAACATATGTCTAAACTGATGTAGCACTTGTCTACATTTAGTTTGTTGATGTTCAGTGAGGCTGCTTGCCAAAGCAACACCATCAACTGATCCATCATCAGGGTTTCTGTGAGAGCAGGTCAGGGAGAGGGTCACTCTCCTCCTCCTGGTCCTCATCAGTTGCCACGAGCAAGCTCATGTCAGCCCTGTCCACATATGCCTTAAGTCGGTTGACATGGAGCACCCTAAGGGGGCTCCTGCGAGTGCCAAGAGCTACCAAGTAGGTGACCTCTCCCTTTTTCGCAACAATTGTATGGGGGCCACTCCATTTGTCCTGGAGAGCTGCTGGGGCCACAGGCTCCAACACCCACACTTTCTGGCCTGGCTGGTAAACAGTCAGGACAGCCTTTTGGTCATGCCAAGCTTTTTGTAGTTCTTGGCTTGCCTCAAGGTTTTTAGTGGCCTTCTTCATATACTCTGCCATCCTTGGAGCGGAGACCAAGTACATAGTCCATCACATCCTGTTTGGGAGGTTTGAGAGGTAACTCCGATCCCTCCTTCACCAGACATAATGGTCCTCTAACAGGGTGCCCAAACAGAAGTTCAAAAGGGCTGTAGCCAACCCCCTTCTGTGGAACCTCCCTGTATGCAAACAGAAGGCAGGGAAGTAAAAGGTCCAATTTTCGCCTAAGCTTTTCTGGGAGGCCTTTAATCATTCCCTTTAGGGTTTTGTTGAATCTCTCAACTAACCCATTGCATTGTGGGTGATAGGGAGTAGTGAATTTGTAGTTTACACCACACTCCTTCCACATTGCAGTTAGATATCCTGACATAAAGTTAGAACCTCTGTCAGAGATGACCTCCTTAGGGAAACCCACTCTGGAGAAAACTCCAAAGAGGGCTCTTGCTACCACAGGAGCTGTGGTAGTCCTTAGGGGTATAGCTTCTGGATACCTGGTGGCATGATCCACTACCACCAGTATAAATCTGTGCCCAGATGCAGTTGGTGGGTCAAGGGGACCGACAATGTCAACCCCACCCTTTCAAAGGGAACCCCCACCACAGGTAGTGGTATCAGGGGGACCTTTGTTGTGCCACCTGTCTTGCCACTGGCTTGACAAGTGACACAGGAGCGACAAAACTCTTTGGTGTCCTCAGACATGTGTGGTCAATGGAAATGTGGTACAAGCCTGTCCCAGGTCTTGTTTTGACCCAAGTGTCCTGCTAATGGGATGTCATGTGCTAGGGTCAAGAGGAACCCCCTAAACTCCTGAGGAATTACCAACCTCCTGGTGGCTCCAGGGGTAGGATCTCTAGCCTCAGAATATAGGAGCCCCTCATCCCAATAAACCTTATGGGACCCACTAGCACTCCCAGCAGCCTCAGCAGCAGCCTGCTGTCTGAGGGGTTCAAGAGTGGGGCAGCACTGTTGCTCTTTGCTCAGATCTTCCCTGGAAGGTCCCCCTGCCCCCAAGAACTCAACCTGACCAGACTCAAGTTCCTCTGGGGCAGTTCCTTCTTCAGGATCTGCTTCTCCTCCCTCAGGAGGGGAATCTGAGACAGAGGGGAAGGCCCAGCCTTAACCCTACTGCTCCTCCTCTTGGGTAGCATCTGGTCCATAGTTTCAAGATCCAGAGCTGGTTCAGCTTTATGCATTTTGGCTTGTGACCTGGTCACAGCAAATACCTCTGCAGGTATGCCCAACATCTCAGCATGAGTCCATAATTCTACTTCAGACCAGGCTGAAGTCTCCAGATCATTGCCCAACAAACATTCAACAGGGAGGTCTGCACTGACTAATACCTTTTTGAGGCCGGTTACCCCTCCCCAGGACAAATTCACAACTGCCAGGCTTTGGTTGGTCCTGGTGTTGCTTGCATTGGTTACCTGGTACATTTCACCCAGGATGATCTGTGCAAGGTCCACTAGATCCTCTGCCACCATGGTGACACTAGCACCTGTGTCCCTGAATGCCAAAGCCTGTTTGCCATTTATGATAGGCTGCTGTTTGTACTTGCCCAGATTACTGGGGCTCACTAGGAAGGACATATCAAGGTCTCCCTCACAAACTAGCAATTCATGTGTTGGTACTATGACTAGGCCAGAGTCCACATCAGAACCCAGGGTCAACCCTACTACACCCTTATTCTGAGTATTACCTCCACCAATGACTGCACTAGGGGGAACAGTTGCCTTAGGGGCTGGAGTGGTGGTGGTCTGGTCTTTGGACTTGGTACAATCAGAAGTCCAGTGCCCTTTCTGTTTACAGAATTTGCACCAGGGCTTCTTTTGGCCTTTTCCCTTTGCAGATTGTGACTCTCCACCAGATGCAGATTTTTGGGGCCCTTGTGAAGACTTCTGGTCTTTAGATTTATCCCCACCTTTATCTGAGCCTTTAGGATCTTGCTTCTTAGTGTCACCACCTTGGTTCTGGTCGTTCTGCCTCACCCTGGTTCTGACCCATTTTTCTGCCTTCTTTCACAATTCTTGGGGAGAGGTCAGATCAGAGTCCACCAGGTACTGATGCAACAACTGGTTCTGGCAATACTTAAGGATCTGTTCTCCCATTATAAGATTATACAATCCCTTAAAGTCAGTTACTCTACTACCAACCAGCCAACCTTCTAGAGCCTTGGTTGCACAATCAACAAAGTCAGTCCAATCCTGAGTCTGTGCTTTCTGGGTGTCTCTGAACTTCAACCTGTACTGTTCAGTGGTTAAGCCAAACCCATCTTTCAAAGCACTCTTCATAATCATTAGCACCCTCTTCTCTAACAGTGAGGAGCTTGTCTCTACCTTTATCTGAAAAGGAGAGCCACAAGATTGCTGCCCACTGTGTCTGGGGGACCTGTAAACTCTACAGGCCCTCTCCTTAGCAGTTATCCATTTGTGGATATCATCCCCACTCTGGTAGGGAGGAACAACCTTGGACAGGTTCCTATGGTCTGGAATGTAATCTCTGCTTCTAGGGACACTGTTGCTGCCACCAGGGGTATCTAACCCCTCCTTCTTAGAAGCTCTTTGGAGCTTGAAGGCTTCCCTATCTAAGGCCAATTGCTTGGTTCTGAGGGCAAGCCTAGCTTCCTCATACTGGAGCATCTTGAACCTTCTGTCAGATGAGGTCTCCCTGGGATAGGTGGAGTTCCTCTGTTGAACAAATTCTCTTCTAGAGTGATATGAATAGTCAGAGTCCCTTGAGGGGGGCCTAGGCCTGTCTCCCACTCTGTCAGTTCTCTTAGGGAGAATTCCTCTGTTCCCTTCAGACCCTTCTGAGTCTGGCCCTTCAATCACAGACTCCAGGTCATCTTGATTTTCATCATCAGACCCAGAGACTATGGTTGACCCACTCCCTGATGCAGACCCACTAGCTCCTAGAGCTTGTTTCAGGTCATCTGCTACTAACAGATCTATCAGGTGTTGTGAGGTGGGACTCCTGCCCACCCTCAGTTGTCTTTCAAAGCATAAGGCCTTCAGGTCAGTGTAGGCTATGTCTTTGTACTGAGATGGGGTGGACCCACTGGCTCCACCTTGGTGAGACATACTAGTGTTGTGCAGTGTTGTACTACCTACACTAGTTGAGGCCTACTGAACCAAGCTTGAGCTGTAGCAAGGGTGTGCTTATCCCTTCACAAACAGCTCTAAGTTCAGTAGAACTTATTGATACTAGCTTGACTTTATATGTACCTTGAGTACCTTTAGTGGTTTTCAGTTAGTAATTCAAATAGAGATTTTCTGTTAAAACAATGGCAAGCTGGAATCCCACACGCTGCCCACCAATGAGAGAAGATGGCCTGGCATATGCTGGTCACTAGTTATAGTGGCCACCTTGCACCAGTCCAATTTGAATCTTATGGTAGATAGGTTTAAGACAACCTTTTAAAGAAAGCTATCCTAGTGGTAGCTGTGGAGAGCAGCCTTCAGGCTAAGTCTCTGAGGAATGTAAAGCAGCTTGTTTTACCTTATAATCTCTTGAATTACCAAATGAAAAGGACACCACACAGGTATATATATCAAATATATATGCATTTATTTCTAGATACACTCTACTAATCTCTTTATGAGATTAGAACCCAGATACACATTCAAATGTCAACAGTTCTCAATAAATTAAGCACAAATATGGCTGTAGCCCTAGGGGCGTACCAGACCATATACTAAGAAAATGGTTTAACAAAGTCGACTTGCAAAATGACAAAGCCTAGGGCCTTGGGAATCGCTGGGGCTTCACTACTGCAGTGTTAGCAGGTAAGTAACAAGCCCACGGGAGACGCGTGCAGTGTCTAAACACAGCCGCGGGTTTCCTATAGGTTACAATGGAGCAAGTCGCTGTTTGTATTTTAAAGTTTTAGGGCACTTTGAAGAAGTCAACAAGCAAGCCACTTACAGGGTAAGTATTTCGAGGGCCAACACACACTTGGGCACCGGAGTGCACGAGTTACCTCACCCAGGGAAGCCGGGTACATAGGTATCTTTTGGTGTCGGGTCGCGATGCTGTTTTCAATGGAGACCAATGAAGACTTGCTGCTTGAGACGACTGGAGAGGTGTCCGCTGGAATCCGAAGGTGGATTGAAGATGAAGAGGACCTGAAAATTGATGGGACAGTGTTCAAAGTCACTTGCCAGTGACCGGTGGCCAGCAGGATGTATGAACACAGATGTTGCGTCGTTTCAAGTCATCGATGGTGATTTGTCTCTTCGCTCACGAGGTCCAGGAGGGATCGAAGATGACCAGCCGCTGGATTCGGAGGGTCCCACAACGTCTGCAGCTGATGACGGTGTCGACAACCAAATTGGCACCAACAAGCCTTGGCAACTGCAATTCTTCTGTGGACTGAAGATAGTCGATGATGCAGCACAGCAAGGTCTGATGGACTTACCCAGTGAGGGTAAGTGAGGGCAGGCCCGGAGCAATCAGAAGAGCCCTTGAAGTCAGTTAGAAAGTCTTCAGGTGAGTCACTAGCCAATGGGAAAGTAACCGCAAAGACACCTTTGCAGGAAAAGTTTCACAGGAGCCCACGGTCACTCGGGATGGGGTAGGCCGCTGATTTTTGAAACAAGATCTGCTAGGGACTTGGACTACAAATGGTTCAAAGCACAAGTTCGTAGAACGTTGTTTAGGGTTTGCACTCGAAATCAGTGCACAGTTCCCTGGTATTGCTGTTCCCCATCACTCGTGGGGTCCAGATGCCACAGCTTCACTGGGGACTCAAAATGGCCATCGAGAGGTCAGGAAATTTGCTTCAGGGGACACAGGGACTTCGGACTCCGGCGGTAGCAGTGAAGTTTGCAACCGTCGATTGAAGTTACAGGTGCCTGCCAAGCACGGGAGTCACTCCTTGACTCCAAGGGAGATTCTTCAGTCTTCCAGAGATAGTGGAACATCGAAGGCCCAGGATTCTTCTTTATAGAGCGTCGTCCAGGGTAATCTGAATTGCATTGGCAATGCTTGGTATCTTATAGTGAAGATAGGGGAGGGACTAGCTCCTCTAGGAGGGTCAGGGTAGTGGGTGGTTACACCCACTTCCCTTTGTCCAGTTTTGCGCCAGAGCAGGGGCAGGCAGCCCCTGAACCGGTTTGAGCTGGCATATGCACAGAGGAGCCTACTGCTCCCCCAGTGCAGGACTTCAAAGCACTCTAAGAGTGCACCCACCCAGCTCCAATACACTAAATCCTGCCTGGGAGGTGGTGACACCTCCCTGTGACAGGATACCTTTTGTTGGGCTTCCTCCACTGCGAGTTTCGGTTAGCAGCAGGAGGGCAGCCCAGTGTCTGTGCTGGTGGCATCCATTTTGTGATGCCAGGGCTCTAGAAGATTTCTACCGTTTAGTACAGTGGGTACATGTCATCCCCTCTAGAAGGGTTGGATCATACTCCCACACCAGTTACTGATGTGGGGTTATGATTCCAAGTTGTTTGACACCAAACACGACATGTTTTGATGCAGTCATTCCAAAGTTAGCATTTACCACGAGGTTATAATGCACTTAAGAGTATATGGTTTAACCGCATCCACAAACAGCAGCAGAGAATAGACTCTGCCAGCTGCAGAGGGGTCCTGCTCATGCAGAAGCACCCCCTCACATAGTAAACCAAGCACCCTGCCCTCAGGATTGTTAGGGCCTGCAATAGGGGTGGTTGATAGGTTTATATGTGTGTGTATGGTGAGATATAGGAACCTATACCTCAGTGAGGAGTGCTAACACTACCTCACACAGGCTACAGTAGCAGGCCTGTGGTGTCAGATTGTGAATGCTTCCCAGGGGTGGCATAATACATGCTGCAGCCCCTGGTAGGCCTGTGAAGTACCAATGCCCTAGGTACCTAAGGTACCATATACTAGGGGCTCATAAGGTACCAAAGTATCCAATCACTAGTGCATCTAATATGCACACCAAGTTGTTTAGAGAGATCAGTGAGACTGGGGCCCTGATTAGCAGTGACCCAGCCAGACTATAGCCAGAAACCAGTGTATACATCAGAAAAAAGTGGGGGCAACATAAGTGCAGATCCTACTCTCCCCATCCGCACAGCACCGCCTGTGCGTCCTGTCCTTGCCCCAGCTGCCGCTGCTGAGGTAGTTGAGGTCTGTTCTATTGTTCATTATACTGCCCCTATCGTTTTCTCTTTTGCTATCTCTCTTTTGCTGTCTGTAACTGCTGTTGTCTGTCTTCCCCCTGTGCCTGAATGTTCTCTTGTACCCTTCTCTCCTTCTGTTCCCATCGTCACCCCCGTGATCTGTGCCCGTTTTCTCCTTCTTTGACCCCCGTGATCTGTGCCCGTTTTCTCCTTCTGTGACCCCCATGATCTGTGCCCTTTTTCTCTTCTGTGACCCCCGTGATCTGTGCCCGTTTTCTCCTTCTGTGCCCCCTGTGATCTGTGCCCGTTCTCTCCTTCTGTGACCCCCATGATCTGTGCCCTTTTTCTCTTCTGTGACCCCCATGATCTGTGCCCCTTTTCTCCTTCTGTGACCCCCGTGATCTGTGCCCTTTTTCTCTTCTGTGACCCCAGTGATCTGTGCCCTTTTTCTCTTCTGTGACCCCCGTGGTTCTGTGCCCTTGCCCTCCATGCCGTTCACCGCTCCTGTTCTCGCCGCTGCGTCCCCTGCGGCCCTGCCCCCCTGACTGTCCATTCGCTGCCCCTACCTTCCTCCTCCCGCCTCCCAGATGCTCCTCCCTCCCACCTCCCCATATATGGTAGCCACTGCACAGCGGGCGCGCCAGCGGTGCTCCGAAGGCGCGGCTAAGGCAAGCACGTCTGCGCCTGTCTGCTCCTGGACTGCGCCCAGCGCCAGGACCCCTGGCCCCCGTGAACGCCACGACGCCCGCCTCTGCTACGACTCCAGCACCCTCCACGCCAGACGATCACGCACCTGCTCCCTGGCCACCCCGAAGCTCACCCAAGGACCCTTCTCCTGCCGGAACTGCAGCTTCACCAGCATCCGGCCCCCCAACCCACCTACCAAAGAACCCAACCACCTCCTATGCATCCTTCTCAACACCCGCTCCGCACGCAAACATGCCGTGGAACTCTAGGACCTACTGGACTCCAACACCCCAGACGTCGCCTTCCTGACGGTGACCTGGCAGAACCCCTCCTCGGCACCCGACATCGCCATAGCCATCCCGGAAGGCTATAAGATCACCCGCAGGGACTGCACCAATGGAGTAGGAGGATGAATCGCCATCGTCCACAGGAACTCTCTCAAAGTCTCAATCAACACCGACGACACCCTCAGCACCGCCGAACACCTGCACTTCCAGATCCACACCGATCCCAACACCACCCTCAGAGGAACCCTCATCTACAGACCCCCCGGACCACGAGCACAGTTCAGCGACTCCATCACTGACCTCGTCAGCACACACGCCCTCGCCTCCACGGACTACATCCTCCTCGGGGACTTGAACTTCCACCTCGAGAACAATAACAACACCAACTCCTCCACCCTGATCGACAACCTCGGACTCAGACAACTCGCTACTACACCCACCCACTCCGCCGGCCACACGCTTGACCCCATCTTCTCCGCAAGCTCCCACGTCTCCTTCAACCACACCACCGAGCTCCACTGGACCTATCACCGCTGCATCCACTCCACCTTCCGGAAACCCACCACCGCACCCAACAGATGCCGCGCCGCTGCTGGAGCAAAGTCACTGACGACCAGCTTTCCACCATCCTCGCCCACCTGCAGATCCGACCGACCCCGACACCGCCGCTCTCAACCTCAAACAGTGGATCAACGACTGCACCAACACCCTCGCCCCGCTCAAGAAGCCCTACAACACCCACACTAGCAAGAAAGCCAGCTGGTTCACCGAAGACCTCCAGGCCTCCAAGCGAACCTGCCGAAAACTCGAAAAAAACTGGATCCGTGAACGAACACCAGAAAGCTACACAGTCCACCAGAACGCCACCCGCAGACACCACCACCTCATCAGATCCGCCAAAAAGACCTCCTTCAAAGACCACCAAGACAACAACGCACACAACAGCAAAGAGCTCTTCAACATCGTGAAGGAACTCTCCAACCCCAGCTCCAACACCAACGACATCCCACCTTCACAAGACCTGTGCGACTCGCTGGCCACCTTCTTCCATCGCAAGATCGCAGACATCCACGACAGCTTCAACGTCGTCACCACCCCGGCAACAACTGAGACCCCCGCTCACACAACCACCACCCGCACCAACTACCTGATCGCCTGGACCAACATCAATGATGGCGACACCATCAAGATCATGAACACCGTCCACTCCGGATCCCCGGAAGACCCCTGCCCACACCACATCTTCAACAAAGCCAGCAGCACCATCGCACCCCATCTCCGGAAAACCATCAACATCTCCTTCAAGACAGCGACCTTCCCGGGGAGCTGGAAGCACACAGAGATCAACGCCTTACTCAAGAAACCCAAGGTGGACCCCAAGGACCTCAAGAACTTCCGACCCATCTCCCTGCTCCCGTTCCCAGCGAAGATTATCGAAAAGGCCGTCAACAAACAACTGACCATCTTCCTCGAGGAGAACAGCATCCTGGACCCGTCCCAGTCCGGGTTCCGCAGCAACCACAGCACCGAAACTGCCCTCATCACCGCCACCGACGACATCAGGACCCTGCCAGACAACGGAGAAACGGCGGCCCTCATCCTCCTGGACCTGTCAGCCTCCTTCGATACGGTCTGCCACCGCACACTACGAACACGCCTCTACGAAGCCAGAATCCAAGAGAAGGCCCTGGACTGGACCTCCTCCTTCCTCTCCGGCAGAACACAGAGCGTTCGCCTCCCCCCTTCCGCTCCGAAGCCACTAAGATCATCTGCGGCGTACCCCAAGGCTCATCCCTCAGCCCAACGTTGTTCAACGTCTACATGGCACCACTCGCCCACATCGCACGACGGCACGACCTCAACATCATCTCCTACGCCGACGACACCCAGCTGATCCTCTCCCTCACCAAGGACCCCCACACCGCCAAAACCAACCTCCACGAAGGAATGAAGGCCGTCGTTGACTGGATGAAGAACAGCCGACTGAAGCTGAACTCGGACAAGACGGAGGTCCTCATCCTCGGATCCACCCCCTCGGCCTGGGACAACTCCTGGTGGCCGACTGCACTAGGAACACCCCCAACACCCACCAACCACGCACGCAACCTAGGGGTCATCCTCGACTCCACCCTCTCCATGACGAAGCAGGTCAACGCCGTCTCCTTCTCCTGCTTTAACACCCTCTGAATGCTTCACAGGATCTTCAAGTGGATCCCCACCGAAACAAGAAGGACAGTCACCCAGGCCCTCGGCAGCAGTAGACTGGACTACGGAAACGCACTCTATGCAGTAGCCCCGGCCAAACTCCTGAAACGGCTTCAACGCATCCAGAACGCCTCCGCACGCCTGATCCTCGACATCCCTCACCGCAGCCACATCACACCCCACCTGAGAAACCTGCACTGGCTCCCTGTCAACAAGAGGAAAACCTTCAAACTCCTCACCCACACACATAAGGCACTCCACGACACCGGACCAACGTACCTCAACAGCCTCTACACCCCCACCCGCAGGCTCCGCTCCGCAGATGGCACGCTCGCCACCGTCCCCCGCATCCGAAGTGACCGCCGGCGGCAGATCATTCTCCCACCTCGCCGCCAAGGCATGGAACACCCTCCCCATTTGCCTGTGGCATACTGAAGACCTTCTGACCTTCAGAAGACTCCTCAAGACCTCGCTCTTCGAACAGTAGCAGCTCCCCCCCTCCCCAGCGCCTTGAGACCCTCGCGGGTATGTAGTGCGCTTTACAAATGCCATGATTGATTGATTGATTGATTTTGTGCTGTCTGGGTCTTCTCATCAGCCCCAGTCGGTATGATTTAGGCCTCATTTGGGTTTCATGGTCTATTGTTTATAGGGTGACCGGTGACTTTCGCCCAGTGGGACCTCAGTGCGCGTCAAGACCTGGAGAGCTACAGCAAACGTGGCAATCCGTCCAGAGAGGTCTGTAACTGTCTGTGCTTCCTTCTATGTGTCAAACATGTGCAATGTGATAATGTATGTAATACTTCGTGTCCCTCAAGAATTTCTTGGGCTAGCAGGAAAGACGGAACAGACCGTGGTGAGAGACGAGCCGGGCAGTATCTATGCTTGAATTTATACAGGAAAATAAGTTTTTGTGGTCAATGTTGAGATTGATGAATAACATATGAGAAAATAGTCCCGGAAGAGCTTACCAAGAATTTTGGGAGAATAAGGAACTATAATGTTTGGTGGTTAATGTTGATATTGACGGATAACTAAATAATAAGATAAGCTCGGGAAGAGCTCATCCAGTTATTTGGAAAAAGAAGCGAGAGAGTGGATCGAGGACCATAAAGTATTGCAACATTTCTGGAAGAAGCATCAAAGTCGTACTCGCTAAAATATAGATAATATATACTAAGATTCCCGCGGACCAAAGTGGAGGCAAAGATCAGAATTGAATTACCCCTGACGAAGGGGTACACCAGCCCAAAATGCATTGGGTTATGGATTAATATTCATATGAGACAGTGTCTCAATTGGAGAGAAATCATGGATTGTTTCAATTAACCTGAGGATGCTGAAATAAACTCAGTGTCAACTTCAAGATTGTACCAAATCAGAGTTTGAACTTTGTGTCATGAAGATTACTTGGTTTCAACTTTATATGCTAACAGATTAAACCTCAGTGGATAACAAGCAGTGCGCTAAGGGGACGGTTCCCAACTTTCCTGATTAATTTCCCTCTGAGGCGGAAAGCCGGAGGTTAGCACGCTGCACCTGAAATTGTATTTTTAACTTTGTCACGATTGTCTTCACTTACTGCTGATTTTAAAAAACAACTGCAATTGACCACGAAGCTCACCTGAGCAAAAGCGCCGTCCTCACGCGCTCAGCCTGCCCGCCCAGACCCTCCAAACACAGCGAGTCCCCGCTGTCAGAGGGGGAAAACGCCCACACCGCCAGCACGGTCAAAGGCGAAGCCACGCCCACTGCGAGGCCACGCCCACCGGACTACTTAAACGCTCGTAACAGCGCAACATTCATTCCTGATTAATTTCCCTCTGAGGCGGAAAGCCGGAGGTTAGCACGCTGCACCTGAAATTGTATTTTTAACTTTGTCACGATTGTCTTCACTTACTGCTGATTTTAAAAAACAACTGCAATTGACCACGAAGCTCACCTGAGCAAAAGCGCCGTCCTCACGCGCTCAGCCTGCCCGCCCAGACCCTCCAAACACAGCGAGTCCCCGCTGTCAGAGGGGGAAAACGCCCACACCGCCAGCGCGGTCAAAGGCGAAGCCACGCCCACTGCGAGGCCACGCCCATAATACCTACTACAAATGTGTCGGCCATTCCAGCGCAGCGGACGAGCGCAGCGGGAGCGCCGTTTGCGCGCCGAAGGCGCGCCTAGGGCAAGCCCGTCTGCGCCCGTCCGCGCACGACCGGGCCTAGGGCCAGACCCCCTGGCACCCAGAGCCTCCACCAAAACCACATACTCCCGTCGTGACCTCCTAAGCCTCAGACCTTCTATCGCCTCCTCATGCAGATATATCCATGATATGAATGGACCCTTTGTCAGCTGCACGAACTGCCAGCCAGCCCAGCTTAAACTCCCCACACGAGTGCTGAAGCCCGCAACCCTCAAACTTGCCTCGCTGAACTGTCGCTCCCTCCCTAAACATGCGACACCAATCCACCACTTAATAGAAGACTACGAGATTGACATTCTCTTCCTAACGGAAACGTGGCTTACTCCACACTCTGACTCGGACATAGTGTTAGCCACTCCACCGGGCTTCCTCGTCCAGTCTCTCCCTCGACCACTAGGCAGAGGTGGAGGCATTGCTATCATCTACCGAGACTCTTTCACCTGTAACTCCAGCGACGCACAAATCTCAGACTCTGAAAGCCTCCAATTCTCAATCAAACTAGACCCTACGAATTCCCTCTCAGGGATTCTAGTCTACCGTCCCCCCGGCCACCCCGGCTCCTTTCCCAATGCCCTCCTAGACACTGTAGCAACACAGGCTCACTCCGTCACGAATTTTATCTTAGTGGGAGACTTGAACATCCACTTCGAAGACACTTCAGATTCTGGAGTAGTCGACCTGATCACTGAACTAGCGACCTCGGACCTCCGTCTCCTTAACTCAGGAGCCACTCACATCAAAGGCCACCTGCTAGACCCAGTGTTCACCAGCACCCCCGCGATGCAAGCAATAGACTCCATCCCCCTTCCTTGGACGGACCACTTCTTGGTCCTATTCCAACTTCCAGGATCCCTTAGGAAACCTCAGAAACTGCCCACCTTCACTAGAGGCAGGACTTGGTCCAAACTCCCCATTGAAGAATGGGCCAATACCCTGATATCTACTACCCCGACTCATGAAGATATCCCGGACAACGCCGATAGCAACTTCAGAAATTGGATCACGACCTCCCTTGACTCTGTGCTCCCACTCAGAATGCGCGAAGACAAAACCAACAACACGGGCTCTGCACCGTGGTACACCCCAGAACTTCGTCAGCTCCGCAAAAACTGTAAAAGAGCCGAACGGCTTTGGAGAAAAGACTGGCATAATGCCAGCAAAGAGGCCTACCACTCCTCAGTCAAAATCTATAAAACTGCAATTAAGCTCTCCAAAGCCTCCCACTATGACACCCGGATAAAGGAAGCCTCAAATTCCTCTAGGGAATCCTACCTCATCGTGAAGGAGCTATTAAAAGTTCCCATCTCTCCCTTGCCCACCACCCCCCAGGTAGACAGAAGCAATGACCTAGCCGCATATTTCAACAATAAAATCGCCCGTATCCTCACATCCCTCCCTCCCCCTAGCCTCCCCACCTGCAGAAACATTACTCAGCCCCCCGATCAGACGGGAATACGTCCCCAACTCGAGACATTCAGGCCAGTAACGCATAACGAGGTGGACGCTACCCTGAATAAAATAAAAAGCGGATCTCCTTTAGACCCTGCACCCTTGAGATTTCTCAAAAACGTGGCCCCCGCTATCACCCCTACACTCACGGAGCTTATCAACTGCTCACTTGCACAAGGATCAGTTCCCGACAGCTGGAAAAGTGCAGTGGTGAAGGCACTCCTTAAAAAACCCCAGCTCGATCCAACTGATATGGCAAACTACCGACCCATATCCCTCCTCCCGGGGATTAGCAAGATCACCGAGAAACTGGTGAATAGTCAACTCTCCCGATTTCTCGAGACAAATAACATCCTACGGCAATCCCAAACCGGGTTCCGTCCGGGACACGGTACAGACACCGCCCTGCTTGCCGTCATCGAGGAAGCAAGGCGCATTCTAGACTCAGGAGGATCAGTGGCAGTGATCCTTCTGGATCTGAGTGCCGCCTTCGACACGGTCAACCACCGTGTCCTTCTTCATCGATTGGCGACAGCAGGGCTCACCGGGATGGCACTCAGCTGGATAGAGTCCTTTCTTACTGGACGCACGTTCCAGGTCTGGGACGGGGAATTCCACTCGTCCACACTTCCACTTACCAGCGGGGTTCCTCAGGGCTCCTCCCTGAGCCCCACACTTTTTAATGTGTATATGGCCCCTTTGGAAGATGTGGTATCACCATTCGGGATAAAAATCGTGAGCTACGCTGACGACACACAATTGGTCGTCTCCCTATCCCAACTAGACGACCACCCAGACAAATTACCAAACTGTCTCACCGAAATTCACGGGTGGATGTGCGAATCGTCATTGAAACTCAACGGTTCCAAAACCGAAGTGATGCTCATGGGCAAACAATGGGCGACCATCCCCCCGGCGATCTGGCCAGACGTGTTCGGGGAAATCCCCTCCCCGAAACACGAAATCAAGACCCTCGGAGTCTGGCTAGAACCCGACCTTTCAATGAAGACCCAAGCGGCCAAAACGGCCGGGACCTGTCTTGGGCTTCTGCGGACTATCCGCAAAATCTTCCCTCTCCTACCGCCCGTGTCCAGGAAACTACTAGTTCAGGGCCTCATAATGTCGCGGTTAGACTACAGCAATATGGTCTACCTAGGTGCGCCGGAAGCTACCTTAGCGAGACTGCAAAGAGCCCAGAACGCAGCAGCTCGCCTAATCATGAGCGTACCTCCCAGAGTATCCGCCAAACCCGCTATTAAGGCTCTGCACTGGCTCCCAGTCCGCCAAAGGGTGGAATTTAAAGCCATGTGCACGGCCCATAAACTAATCAATGGATCGGGACCTGCGATTCTCAGCGGCTTGGTCACCCCCTACACAGCACCGAGAGCTCTACGGTCTGAGAACGAGCACCTGGCCAACATCCCCAAATTCAAGAGAACACGTACCGGAGGCCGACGTTTCTCTGTAAAAGCGTCCACTGGTTGGAACTCCCTCCCACGCTCCCTCAGACTGGAGCCCAACTACCTGACGTTCAGGAAAAAACTTAAAACCCTCCTGTTTCCTAAATAAACCCTTCGCCCTTATCCCCCTCAGCAGGTTTTAATCTTCACAGCGCGGGGATGCCCTCGGGTCACCAGGCGCTCTACAAGTTGCTAAAATAAATAAAATAAATAAAATAATCCTGTCGTTTCTAAACAGTCTAACGAACGTGTTGAACATTAGAAACGGACCAGTGGATATTGGACATGTAATGGGGGACCTATCGCTTTGTCCATCTTAGATAAGATTGACAATGTGATGTTGATATTGCCGAACACACTCACCAGTAAGGCAGCTGCCTTTAAATGCTGCTATTTTGACCTTCGCAAGAGGGGGAGCCTCTTCCAGAACGTCGATAGTTTCCGGATATACCACCAAAGACCTTGCTATGCTTCCAGCTGTGATATTTACGTCAGCATTATATATTTGACTGCCCAAGTATTTCAATATGACTCGCCCACAGGGAAAAGGTGCCACGTGGAATCCTTCCGTTTGGCTTGCTTCTAATAGGTGTATGAGGAACAAGCAGGATTTAGGGGCAGACGCAAAACCAAAGTTGAATTTATCAAGCCAGGCCCTGCGCGGCTTGATAAATACAAAGTAACACAACGCAGCGCAAATCATTGCGTTGCGATACTCGGCCCTAGGAAGGCGTTCCATGGGTGGAGCGTGGGTGTTCCCACGCATCCACGTAGGGATTTTGGTCCATTACCAGATTTGCCATCAGTGGTAAACCTGAAAATGCGTCAAATTAGTGCGCCTCCCCAGGGGAGACGTAATGAAAGAATATTTCTCCTTGTTACTTCCTCTTTCTATGTGTGCTGCATTGTGCAGCAGGCATAGATAGAGTAAAATGACTCTCAGGATAGTTTTTGTGCAGGAAGGCGTTCTTGCACAAAAAACAATCCCTATTGCAATGCAATGGTGCAAGGGTGTCTGCATTAGCGCAAGGCAGCACACAGCGTCGGCTCCCCTGCTATGGCAGAGGATCGTCACCCCCTATAAACAGTAGGAACACTTGTTTTATTTCTCCTTTCCTGCCGAGTCTTGGGAGTGTAGCCTGGGGGTGACGGCACTGAGGGGAGTGGTACTGCACTCCCTTCACTGCACATGATGGTTTGTGCGGCTGTCTCAGGCCGGCCAAACTATCATGAGCAGTGAACCTCTCTCCAACCCCAGCTGCATTGCTGGGGTTGGAGAGAGCAGACTCCCAGTCTGTCCTGGAGGGCCAATCGAGGGTCCTTAGACCAATCCTGAAGCTGCTCTCATGTAGGAGCAGCTTCAGGATTGGCTGCAGGGCATTTTGGGAGCCTGTGCCTGACGCAGCGGAGCTGAGCCGCGCGAGGTGGCTGGCTGAAGGTAATTTAAAAACATTTTTTTTTATTTTGCCCTCCTCCCTTCGCGATCCCCGAGACGGCCGGCCAAGTCATCATGCACACTTAAGAGAGTGCGAACCACTGTGACAGCCCAGCCCCACCTACCCAACTGACCAACAACGGAAAAATGAAATGATAATAACAATGAGTTATCATTCTTTCATTTTTACCTTTTTGTCTCAGTGTGGTGATGCTACTCCACCTTAGCTGAGGAGCCACCCCTGTTGTACACAAATAGCGTTGTGTGTACACTGGCGCATATTTTAGTACACAGACACCCTTCTGCCTACATATCGCCGCCAGCAGCTCTATGGCCAAGGCAACCAGGAATGGACATGTTTACACCCCTGCCTTGCAGCCCTCTCAATGTGCCGTCCTTCTGAGAAGATCCTTCCTGATATTAACTCTGGTCATTGGATAAGTATAAAATAATAGGATCCATTTAGGATCTCTTTGCCAAACTCGCTGGTCTCCAGAACCATGAGTAGGTAAACCCATTGAATAGGTAAACCCACTTTAAGAGTCGGAGGGCTACTCAAAGTTAATAGGCACCACTGCCCAGTAGTGGCCGGTAATTCAAGCAGAGGGGGGCTCGAGCAGGCCACACGCACACACGCTCAATCACCCACACTCATGCATTCACACACATGTACACATTCACACACCATTTTCAAGCACATACACACACACACCCATTTACAGGATGCACTAAAAAATACACATTCATACATACAAACATGTGTGCACGCATGCACCAAACATTAAAACAAATAACACTTAGCAGGAAGCAGCAGTAATCTCGGGTGGTGGAAGGGAAGCCTTGTGGTTCCTGAGGATTGGAACTGCCTTCTCTTTCCATTGGCTGACCTGGTATGGCTCAGCCAATGAGAGGAGGCAGAAGTCCCTAGTTAGTCACAGAATGGGATGGGGTCAGTGAGACGGCTGACCCCACCCCACCCTATCTCTGATGAGCCTCACTGATAGACACTGGCTTCAGACATTTTCAGGGCTTAAAACTGAAGCCCCCAGGCCCAATGTTATCAGTAACACTCCCACTCCTCATGGGGCGGAGGACCACAAAGCGCTTTTCCAGGCTGAGGAGGTCGAGTCCACAGGGCTGTGACATCTTCAGCCCGGCAAAGTTCAGTTCAGGCAGCCAGGCACCTGAGCATTCAGTGCACGTACAGAGCCTTGTTGCCCCATCTGAACCTGAGAGAAGCTCTTCATGTTTGGAAAAAGGTGAGGGGCTGGGCTCCTCCGCCCTTCATTACAGGTGTGACCGCCACTGCCAGTTCAAACTGGCTTTAAAAGGTTCACCCTTGACATGGCCTGCTACTAATGTCCATATTTCTGTTGGGAATAAAGCCAGTTTGGTCTGCATGGGTTGGTTTTGCCAGTACAGGAGTCATTCTACTTGCAAGAACGTTGCCCAATATTCTATTACACAGATTGAGCATGAATAAAGGGTCATTTCTTGTAAGCTCCAGGGGGCCCTGCCTAGGATTAGAGAGTGTTACAAAGATAGCCTCCCTAGTGGTTTATGGGAGTCTCGTCTGCTCATTTGCCACAGTGTGTCATGTGTTTAATTTGGGTGCGCGTGTGACACATACGTCTCATAGAATTTAGCGGGTAGTCAGTCACTTCCTGGAGTTCAACAGGATGCCATTTTTTATTGCAGGCCTGATCTCTTCATTTTCAAAGGGGCATCCAATTCTTCTGATTGCACAGTGGTTCATCCTTCAACCCCAGCTGTCTGAACCTATCCAGTGAGCGAGATGCTTTTACACAGGGTGATTCTTTTAATATAGTACTACATAATATTCTGACATTATAATTAGGGCTCCTGGTTTTATGGTATCTATTTTTTTGCCATTTCCGTCTGTATTTATCCATATTTATTTTTTGCTAATTTTATCTGTATTTATCCATATTTACTTTGGGTTTTGTGGAAAAATTAAGCTGAAATTAGCATATTTCCACATTTATTTAACCGATAAATATGCACTTATGCTTGAATGTCTGCCAGGTTTCAGTGCTGTGAGCACCCGCAGAAGAAAAATCAGTGCACATATATCAAAAAATGCTAAATTCAGTATCAACCTTGTGCATATCTAGTGCTGTTAAAGCCTCTTTACTAAAAATCCTTCTCTTTTTTAATCCCCTTGTCTATCAATCTACACATCTATTGGCCTGGCAGTCATGGCAGACAGTATTTAGAATTACTCAAAAAGCACCACAATTTCCGTTTTTATCCACATTTAAAAATAAATATAGACAAGCAAATGAATGTTTTCTGTCTGTATTTATCTGTAAAAATCAGTAAAAATGGTAAGCAGGGAGCCTTAATTATAATATGTATCTGATCTTGCGTGGTCACCATCCTCCCGTCTGATGTTCTCAGTGGTGTCATCTGTTTTGGTCTGTCTCATTCTGTATTAGCTAACATAGTACGTAACTAGGTTTGTCCCCTGCATATGTTGCCTCGGTACAGACTCCCTGGACTCCAAGAGACCCAGTCGAATTGATACTCCCTATACTTTTCTCTAGTTTGCAACAAGTCGGCTGCCTGCTGTGTTCTATTCGCTACCTCTAGCTGTACACTTTGCATGTCTGTTTTGCAAATTCCGTGGGGCATATTTATTTTTTATTTATTTATGCGCTATGTATTGTGACGCAATTGCGACTCGAGGAGTAAGTCACATTGATAAAATGACATTTGCAAAAATGCATCGTTTTTTAAGGGTTGGCTGGGGCAAAAGCTGCACTGAAAACTGCTGCTTTACACAACATTTAATATATGCAATAGAGGTGTTACAACGCAACTGTAACACACTGGTATTTATGGCTGTAGCACTGCATCATGCATTGTGTGGAAGCGCAACACAAAGCTAGAAATGGGCCAGAACTGCTGCGCATCGCCAAACCAGGCGTAGGAAGTCACACAGTGGCTGTAGTATATAAACAGGAACAACAAAACACTATGGCAAGCTCAACTACGCCATGGAGGTTGTCATACTGCAACTCAGAGTAGCTAGGAGACCACTACCAACACCACCACGTAGGCAGCGACGGAGCAGGGAGCGTGTTTTCTGGCATCGCATATCCCTCACTGACCGCAGCAACGAGGAGGTCATACAGGTCTACAGACTCAAGAGGGAGTCCATCTTGGAACTGCTGGTGAAGATGGTGCCAAGGCTTCAGCCACCACCTGCACACCTCAATAACATTCCACCACATGTCAGGTGGATGGCTGAGCTCTACATGCTGGCATCAGGTTCCTTCCGAATCACAGTTGGCAGGAAATCACAGGGGGCATTTTTGCCCTTCCTCCCCTCGGGTTTGGATGCCATAATCAGACTCAGACTGTCTACCTTTTCTTCCCCAAAACTACACACCAACAACTGGACACCAAGCAAGGATTCTATGACATAGTTGGATTCTCTCATGGTCTTGATGCAATTGATTGCAGACATGTGCAACTGGTGCACCCTGCTGCGACATCCCACCTGTACCGGAACCGCAAACACACATACTCCATAAGTATCCAGGCCATAGTGGACCATCAGGGGAGGTTCACAAAAGTGCTGGCTAACTTTCCTGGGAGTGCATATGATGCCTTCATTTTCCACCGCAGTATCATCAATGAGCGGTTTCAGAACGGCACATATGGGAATGGCCGATTCATTGGTACGGAAGCCACAAATATACTTAATACCACCTAAGAAGTTGTAATGGATGACATAATTTCCATCTCTGTGTATGGATCTTGTGTCATGCGCTCATTGTGTGAATAACTGACTCCAACATGTGGACAAGATGTAGCATTGTGTTATTCCCTCACTAATGCTGTAATAGAAGTGGAGAAAAATCAACCATAAGGAGTATTTTTTCAAGTCACTCAGTCTGAGTGGACAGAATCATGATTTCTGCTCCGGATACCAAATCAATCCAATAATCATGAGGTAACAAGTCAAGTCGGTAGGAGTAGAAAGGGGACATAATTAGCTACGTGTGAGATGTGTGTATGTCAGTGCTGTATCTGGTATTAGTCATTGGTGAAATTTCCTGTGTGAAAGTAATAGGGCAGGTATAGGTTAGATAGTTATGTCACTACAGATTGCTGCGTCCTGGCTGCGCTGGGACACACACTGGTGCCTTTTCCCACCGCACACACCCTTACAACATTGTGCAAGGAGGTCATTGTTGTCGGCGAGTTACTGAGTGTGCATGTGGGCACACCTGCCTGGAGAACGTCCATCATCCTTGCGATTGACTTCTTGCCCAATGGTGCTCATCATGCAGCCCACTTTGGACAACTACTTTCAAAGTTTAATGCCCATATATCTCCCATTCACTCTCCCCCTGTCAGTGGGAAGTTAACCCTCTGGCGAAGCACATTACTTTAGATTACATTCCACCTTTGGCTGTCTACCCCAAGACAAGCACGCTTGCTTCAACGTTCTAGAGAGCCTGCATTGGCGCTGACATATCTGCAAAGTTTCCAACGTGGGTGCATGATGTGCCACTCCAGTCCATGGTTTGTGCTTTCTTCCTGTGGGACTTCATCTTGGGGATTACTTTACAAGCCCCAGGATTCAGAGGACAACCTGGACTGGGGCAACACATCACACACAGACCAGAGAAACTTGGCAGGGTTGGACGGAAAAAAAATGTGACTGGGCAATACAATCGCAGTTATGTGATGGTTGAGTTAATATGTGAGACACTCCTGCCCCTTCACTTGCACGCAGCGCAGCACATCAACGTGTCTTGCTGTGCTGCGTGACAGTTTTTACCATATGGTCCCTTGTTTTCACTTACCCTGTACTTCCTGGACCTGGGCCGCAGCACAGTCCTGTCCGGGAACTCCTGTCAGCAACTCTGTTGGACGAGTGACGCCACCTGCTCTTCCGTTGGATCCAACTCACCCTGAGCATCGGGTCCTCCTCTGGTCCTCATGGCTGCCCTGATGGTCCTGGTTTCGAGTGCTGCTCTACTGTTGGACACCCCACGGAGCATGATATATAAAAAAGCCCTTGCATCCTCCTGTTTGCATATGCCAAACGCGTTTCAAGCCGTAAGCCCTTTGTCAATGGCATGCAAGTAACAAAGTGAAGCACCCAAGTAGCTTCGGAACATTTTATTGGTTTATTTGAGTCCCGCCCATGTGGGCATGCGCAGACATGGCATTGTGGTAACTGAAGTCCATCTGCAGAGAGTGGTGACCGGACCGAGGGGGGCCTGAGCTGCGGGTAAATATTGGTACTCTGACAACTTCGTGCACACTCCTTTCTACCCACTTGGGGATAGACATTTTTCAACAGAAGGACTGTGGTACCCACTGGGGTTTGCACCTTGAGTTCGTGGCATCTACTGCAAATACCATAATGCCCTGCCAGAGCCCATGTGGGCGGGACTTGAATAGCTGAATAAATCAGGTGCATGAAATTGAGCCGTGTTTGTCCTTTGTGGAGCAGCCAGTGATCAAGGGCGAGATGACGCCCGAAACGCGTTTGGCAAGCCAGCGGAATGGTGTGTGACAGGTTGGCATTTTACCACCGGCAGCATTTGTGTGTCAACCCTCTCGGTCGCCAGTAGGTAGTTATAGTTAGGACCCTGTTTCCATAGGAAAACCGCAACATTCTATTTTGAATAACTTTGGCGCCGGTCGACGAATCCTCGCGAAATTTTCAAAATAGGTGGGGCGCTGTGCTCCGCTCCTACCCTGAAAGTCTCGGGGGGATTCGTCAAGCGGGGGCTGAGATAAAAGGGGGGTCCCAAAACGCGTTTTTCCCATGCATTTTTCCATAGGACCTTTAGACACAGCTACAGCCCGAACGGCTGAACAGAGTTCCTTGAAATTTGGCAGAGAGGTAGTCTACAGGTCAAGGAAGTGCCTTTTGTAGGTTTGGTGTAAATCTGTTCAGTAGATTCTGAGAAAATAGCCTTTAAATCAATATATATATCTGAGCCAGCTTACGGTGCGCTTACGGTGCGCTTACCGTACGCGTACGGTGACGTGCGCGAGCGCGATTCTGATTGGCTGTTAGATCTTAGTAAACATTCGAATCGGTCGAAACCAGGAAGCGGCGGCCGCCATTTTCTCTCTCGCACTCTGAGTGGGGATTAAAAAACAAAGGACCAAAACATGTAAAGGGGCTGTTTGGACAGCTCCTAAGCACCTAGCCATGTTGGGGGAGTCCCCAAAGACCCCCAAGGCCAAAAACGGAATTTTAATTTTTTCGATAATTTCGCCGATTACGCTTACCGTACGCGTACGGTAAAAAAATGTTTTTAAAAAAAAAATTAGCCATACTCTCCCCACCCCATGTGCAAATGGTGCCCGAAGGGCACCATTTCGGCATGGCATATCACAGATGTGAAAAATTAAAATATTACCTTTTACAACGAAGCGCATCATATGTCCTCCATGTGCGCACGGTGCGCGAAGCGCATCGTGCGTACATGGCCCATCTAGCGTAACGTGGGCACGCGGTGCGCGTAGCGCACCGCGTGCCCACCGTGCATGCACGGCACTAACTGCGTAAAGTGGGCGCGCGGTGCGCGAAGCGCACCGTGTGCTCACTGTGCGCGCACAGTGCGCGAAGTGCACCGTGCGCACACGGAACGAACTGCGTTAAGTGGGCGCGCATGCCACGAATGGCGTAAAGTAACTTAGCATTTAAAAAAATGTACAAATTCACTGAAAAAACCATAGGTTTCACACACGTTATAGTTAGGAATTAGCATTTAAAAAACCTTGCAAATTCACTGAAAAAACCATAGGTTTCACACATGTTATAGTTAGCGGAAATTTTACTGATAAAAAACCAATGAAATTCCCCCGTTATAGTTAGTGTAGGCAACTATAACTCACGCGACCGCAATCTTCTGCTGATGACATATGTGTCTTTATGAAAAAAAAATATTTGTAATATATGTATAGCTAAAAATTTATGGAAGAAGACATGGGCAAATAAGTGTCTAAATACAGTATTAGCATCAGCAGAGGATTGCGGTCGCGTGAGTTATAGTTGCCTGCACTAATTATAACATGTGTGAAACCTATGGTTTTTTCAGTGAATATATATATATATATTACCTACTGGCGGTCGCCAGTAGGTAGTTATAGTTAGGACCCTGTTTCCATAGGAAAACCGCAACATTCTATTTAGAATAACTTTGGCGCCGGTCGACGAATCCTCGCGAAATTTTCAAAATAGGTGGGGCGCTACGCTCCGCTCCTACCCTGAAAGTCTCGGGGGGATTCGTCAAGCGGGGCCTGAGAAAAAAGGGGGGTCCCAAAACGCGTTTTTCCCATGCATTTTTCCATAGGACCTTTAGACACAGCTACAGCCCGAACGGCTGAACAGAGTTACTTGAAATTTGGCAGAGAGGTAGTCCTCAGGTCAAGGAAGTGCCTTTTGTAGGTCTGGTGTAAATCTGTTCAGTAGTTCCTGAGAAAATAGCATTTAAATCAATATATATATCTGTGGCAGCTTACGGTGCGCTTACCGTGCGCTTACGGTAAGCTTCCCGTACGCGTACGGTGACGTGCGCGAGCGCGATTCTGATTGGCTGTTAGATCTTAGTAAACATTCGAATCGGTCGAAACCAGGAAGCGGCGGCCGCCATTTTCTCTCTCGCATTCTGAGGGGGGGAGGAAAAACAAAGGCAAAAAACATGTATAGGGGCTGTTTAGACAGCTCCTAACCCCCTAGCCTTGTTGATGGTGTCCCCAAAGAACCCCCAAGGCCAAAAAGCCAATTTATATTTTTTTCGAAAAATCGCCGATGACGCTTACCGTACGCGTACGGTAAAAAATGTTTTAAAAAAAAAAAATTAAGCATACTCTCCCTACCCCGTGTGCAAATGGTGCCCGCGGCGCACAATTTGTGCATGGCATATGCAATAACTCAAAATTTAAAAGTTTACCTTGCACAACGAAGCGCATAATATGCCCTCCATGTGTGCACGGTGCGCGAAGCGCATCGTGCGTACATGGCCCATCCAGCGTAACGTGGGCCCACCGCGCGTGCACGGCACTAACTGCGTAAAGTGGGCACGCGAAGCGCACCGTGCGCGCACGGAACGAACTGCGTTAAGTGGGCGCGCACGCCACGAATGGCGTAAAGTAACTTAGCATTTAAAAAACCCGTACAAATTCACTGAAAAAACCATAGGTTTCACACACGTTATAGTTAGGAATTAGCATTTAAAAAACCTTGCAAATTCACTGAAAAAACCATAGGTTTCACACATGTTATAGTTAGCTGGGCATTTTACTGATAAAAAACCTATGAAATTCCCCCGTTATAGTTAGTGCAGGCAACTATAACTCACGCGACCGCAATCCTCTGCTGATGACATATGTGTCTTTATGAAAAAAAAATATTTGTAATATATGTATAGCTAAAATTTAATGGAAGAAGACATGGGCAAATAAGTGTCTAAATACAGTATTAGCATCAGCAGAGGATTGCGGGTGCGTGAGTTATAGTTGCCTGCACTAACTATAACGGGGGAATTTCATAGGTTTTTTATCAGTAAAATGTCCAGCTAACTATAACATGTGTGAAACCTATGGTTTTTTCAGTGAATATATATATATATATATATATATATATATATATATATATATTATATGTCAGCGGGTCTGGTGTGGTTGATGAAAGCAGTAGTTGAACACAGAAACTCAATTTATGGGAAACTGCATTTATATTAGGCCTAGCATGTGATGCCCTTCATGTTGTGGTGGTGTGCTATGATAATTAAACACCGTCACTCACTTACAGTAACTGGCTGTGTCTCCTTACTTACTCAGAAATAGTTGTGTGTTATCTCAGCCCATCTGTGTCTCCCATCTGGTGCTGCTGCCACACCTGCTGCACTGTGCTCTGGCTGTGGACGGTCCTCACCCTCGTCCTCAGAGTCAGTTAGTTCCACTGCTGTTCCTTTCTTTGTGGCAAGGTTATGCAGCATGGCACATGTTGCTATTATTTTGCAGCAGATGATGGGGCGGTACTGATGTGCACCTCCACTTTTGTGGAGGTTACGGAACCTGCTTTTTAGAAGTCCAAAGGTGTGCTCCACAACGTTACGCATGCTTTTATGTGCCACATTGTATCTTCTCTCACTTGGGGTGGAAGGGTTGAGGTATGGATTTAGGATAAATGCCCGCACGGCATATGCGCTGTCACCTAAATGGGAATGGAAGTGCCATTAATAAGAGTCACCAACACATTCATCCAACGTATACATCTGGGTGTGTCACATTGACTTACCTAGCAGGTATCCTTCTCCAAATTCACCCCCAGCCAGACGTGTGTAGATCCCACTGTTCCTGAATATGTAGGAGTCATGGGTACTCCCTGGAAATTTGGCCACGATGTCAGTGATGATGTTGTCCGCATCGCATATCACCTGCACGTTGATGGAATGCATAGATTTGCGGTTCCAGTATATGTACTCTGTAGCTGCAGGTGGGCAGATTGGTATGTGGGTCCCATCAATGCACCCTATTACATGTGGGAACTGTGCCTTTTGGTAGAAATCCAGCTTTGTCTTCTGCAGTTCCGCCTGTGTGCTGGGGAAGCGTATGTAGTGATGCATTCTCTGCATCATGGCATCCAATAAGGAGCTGAAGAAACGGGACAGGCAACTCTGTGACACACCACCTGCCACAGCTATCACCCCCTGGTAACTTCCTGATGCAAGTAGGTGCAGGCTACAGAGCACCTGAACATGTGGTGGTATAACGTGCGCCCTTGGTGTCTGATGCTCCAGGAATGGGTGCAGGTCCCGTATCAGGTCTATGATGGTTTGGGGGTGTAGCCTGTACCTCTCATGGATTTCAGCCTCCGTCATTTGGAACAGCGTACCACGCAGTCTGTACAAGCGCTCCTCCCGTCTCCAGATCCTCAGTCCTGCTGCTCACAAACGTAGCCGCCTTGCTATCACGTAGAGGGCCGCCATTGTGTTCACACTGTTGCATTTTGGGGCTGTTTATATGCAGTGCACCTGATTACCACCTGCTTTGAGTCAGTGGTTATTAGCGACTCTTAAATTCCGAAAATTCTAAAATTCGGTATTACCGATTTTTGGTACATCGCATTTGCGATTATTTAGGGATTTCTTATTTACCGATTCGGTATTTAGGGGTTTCGGTGTCTGCTAATCGCTAAATAAGAAATCGGTAACTCGTTTCCCTTATTTTTACCGATTCATTATTTGCGATGGCGTTCGGTATTCCCTACATCGCACATGGCTAAATACCGGTCGGTAACGCCGATATTTAACGAATTTCGGCGTTACCGACCGGTATTTAGCCACCTACATCTGGCCAATAGTTACTAATCACGAGAGCTCCTGACAGGTGTCTTGCATTCTGAACAAGTTCTGCATAGTTACTGGCCTGATATGGGCTTTAAATTAAGCCTGGGTGGCTAACTCCGCTCCACCAGCGGAGTTTTTGATGTTTTTGAACTCGCAGCGCAGTTTCGAAGTTTTCAAAAACTCTGCACTCGCAGCGGAGCGGAGTTTACCGGTACCAGGAGGACAAAAGTGTAGGACTTACCTACTCCTGCTACTGGCTGCACTCGTCTCTCGCTGCTCCGGCTGGCACCTAGAATTCGATTAACAGAAAGAACTGCAGTGCGCATGCGTGAAGGCATGCCCGACCCTATTATGGCTTCAAGCATGCTCACTACAGTTCTGCCTGTTAATTGAATTCTAGGAGCCAGCTGGAGCAGCAGAAGACGAGTGCAGCCAGCAGCAGGGGAGAAGAAAGGAAGGAACCAGGAAGGAAGCCGGCGCCGCCATACCCACCCACCAAAGACAGGAGGAGGCCCAGGACAGGTATTGTCAGGCCTTACTACGCGGGGTGTTGGGGGGATGCAGGGGGACGGGGGAGGATGGGGTGCGGGGGTGTGGATGTAACTCCGCCAAGCCATGGAGTTCTGTGGAATTTCACGGAGTTTTCCACTAACTCCGTTAATTTCCGCAGAGTGCTACTCCGCAAGCTTCGCCCAAAGTTACTTTAAATGCATCCCTTGGCACACATTCGAAAGTGCCGTGCTCAGGCACCCCTGAGTATGTGTGGAAAGTGTGAGTCCTTATTTGTGTTTGAGGGACACTTTTCATTTGGCTGCCAGGATCATACCATTTTTATGATGGCTTTTCATTTGTGACTATGGGTATTTTGGAGAAAAGAGCTTATTTTCCATCATTACACGCTGACCCACATGAAGAGAATGGAAAAAGTGACAAAAGTAGAAAGAAGAAACGAACGAGGGCCTGAAAGAGTGAGATAAAGGGTCCAGAAATGTGGGTGGCGGAAGAAAGAGGCATGAGGTGTAATCAGCACTAAGCAGCCCGGGTATTCATGAGATAAAGAGTCTGGGAGTGGAGGGCGATGGGATCAAAACCAGACAGCCTTGGTATTCATGAGATAAAGAGTCTGGGAGTGGAGGGCGATGGGATCAAAACCAGACAGCCTCGGTATTCATGAGATAAAGACTCTGGGAGTGGAGGGCGATGGGATCAAAACCAGACAGCCTCGGTATTCATGAGATAAAGACTCTGGGAGTGGAGGGCGATGGGATCAAAACCAGACAGCCTCGGTATTCATGAGATAAAGACTCTGGGAGTGGAGGGCGATGGGATCAAAACCAGACAGCCTTGGTATTCATGAGATAAAGTGACAGGAAATGTATGGTGGTGGAAGAAAGAGGCATGAGGAAGAATCAAGGCTGAGACCAGGCAGGCATGAGCTGGAACCAAGACCAAGCAGCCTCAGTATTCATGAGATAAAGAGACAGGAAGTGCAGGGTGGTGGAAGAAAGACACATGAGGTGGAATCAAGGCTGAGACCAGGCAGGCATGAGCTGGAACGAACACCAAGCAGCCTCAGTATTCATGAGATAAAGAGACAGGCAGTGCAGGGTGGTGGAAGAAAGAGGCATGAGGTGGAATTAACACTAATACCAGGCAGTAATGAGATGGAAACAAGACCAGGCAGCCTCGGTATTCATGAGATAAAGAGACAGGAAGTGCAGGGTGGTGGAAGAAATAGGCCTAAGGTGGAATCTAGACCAAGCAGGCATGAGGTGGCACCAAGACCAGGCCGCCTTGGTATTGATGAGATAAAGAGACAGGGAGTACAGAGTGGATGAAGAGAGAGGTTTGAGGTGGAACCAAGACCAGGCAGCCCTAGTATTCATGAGATAAAGACACAGGAACTCAGGGTGGTGAAAGAGAAAGGTTTGAGGTGGAACCAAGACCAGGCAGTCTATTGGTAGCTTTCGGCATTGGCAGCCACCAGCACCATGTCGGCTCCTGCACTTTTCTTTCTACGAGTTGATCACTGTTGAAGGATTTTGCCCTCCTGGATTTGAACTAAAGGCATGAGGCTGAAGGCTGAGGGAAAACATCAGGACACAGAACTCCTTGTTATGTGGATTAGGTAGTCCTAATGTACTCTCTGTTACACACCTGCATGTATACAAACATATCAAACACTGAATGCATCATGCCTGTGTGTACATAACGTTTAGATGGAATGCCACTCATTCATTTCCTCAGAGTTTGTGAGCATCATTAAATGTAGTGCCTGATAAAATAGCAGCGCACCTTACATCAGACACAATACTGTGGACTATTTCCCCTGTCTACCTATTTGCCTGAACTGCTTATTTTTATCAGGCACATTTTTAAAACAAGAAGCGCAGGCATTTCATCATCAAATGCTTCATTGGAACTGCAGCAAAGTAACTTTGAAACTAACCTTTCTTCAGGCCTGTCTGTGAGGGGGACAAGCTGGAGAAAACAATTTCTCTTACGTGCATCTCTTCTCCTCTGTTTACACTTCGGGCACCCAGCCCTCCTGTGCCAGCTTTGGAAACAGGGCGCAGTGCCAGCTCTTCAGCAGAATCTCTGCTGTAATATATGGAGAAGCTGCGACAACAAATGATGGCCGGTATGCTGAAAAGATCAAACATTCACCCCCAGTCACAGATCTGGGTTTAATCCTTCGTTCTCTTGCTCACCATGCCACCCCAGTTTGGACCCAGCCATATGCAAATCAGTCCTGACCCTGCGCCCAATGGGAACAGTCCAGCCGGAACTGCCAAGCCAGGTCCTCCCTGCACCGGAAACAACCATCCTAGGACCGGTTTCAGGGTTTCACCCCTCATCAGCCAGGACAGCTTGAATCCAGTGGCACAGTGAGCAAGGGACCCACGTCTGGGCAAACCATTCCCACTTAGGGCGAAAAGTGTACCGACAGCAAATGAGGGACGGAATACTGAATGATGGTCCAAGTCCAAAGTGGCGAGATCAAGTCTTTATGATTGGCAGCCTACATGACCAAATCTAATTGGGCACAAGATGTCCAATCGGAAATGAACTCTGTGTTTAGGTCATTCTGATTGGCTACTTGACAGCTGGTCAGAAAGACATTATTTCTCGTGGTACTGCCATGTCTTTCTTATTCCAACTGAGCTCTGTTACCATAAGCCGCTCAGTTTTCTAAGTAAAATATTATTTCTATAGTTATAATAGCAATGCAGAAACTGGACCCGGCTCATGAGATATGCTCATTCAGATCTAACGCAGGTATATATTTATCACACTAACAATAAATGGACAAGCAACTAACACGGTGAGAAAGGCTGCGATAGATGGTGAATTGGGTCATACTTCAGTACTATGGTGTTCAATCTTTCAGTGCGATAGTCTGCACATTTTCACTTTTTCACCATCGATAGTGCTGTGAATTCCTCATCTGTTTTGGTGTCCCTCATTTAAATCTACCTTGGAAATGTGGCTTCAGCTGTGAATTGTTTTTTTGCCGTGTTACACTTCCTCATTTTCTGACCTGTATTGTATGCCACTATAGATTTTGTACCATCCATTTACAATATTCGTTGTGAATTTTCAAAGTATTATGTTGTAAATGCTTATTACCATGTATTTCTGTAAGCCCTTCCTTTGTGTCCTTCCCCTGTTATTCCTCTAGAACTTAGATGTGTTCTTAGCGTGTTCCTTTACCCAGCTGGATTCCAGGATTGACAGTTGCGTGTCTGGTCAGCTGGGAAGCGGTATGCTGGCTCCATGCTCTTGAATAAATCCACATACTTACCTGTAGATAACATCGGTGTCCTTCTTGAAATATATACTTCATTTTGGTGACGATTTCAGCAGCTGACCTGACTCTGACACCAGCGTCTTCTACGGTGTGGTTTCAGAGCATTTGCAGGACGGTGACTTCTTCCCAACAGCAGATCCCGCGTGCCACGGTACCTGCCTAGTATTGCTGCTTCCACAGAGCCTTGTTTCCACAGTTCCAGTGATTTTGGCGTACCATATCCTCTCCTTAAAGAGCGGAACATCTACGTCATCCCCAACGGTAGGAAGACGTCAGCGCATGCGCGACGGTTCACGCACGAAAAGCGTTGCTTAGATACGCGTTGTCCCCACACGTTCAACACAGAGCGTCGATGCCAGTCACAGCATAACGCTGCAACGTCACAGCGTCACGTTTGGGAGCCATTTTAGATGTATGTCAGCTAGAACGCTGACTCCTGCATTATCGTTAAGTGCGCAATACAAAGAAATTGTCTGTTTCTCTTCAACTAGCGCAACGGTGATGCGCTCACCTTTTGTTAAATATTGGCTTCTTCAAGTACGTCTTCAGCACGGCAATTTCAGATTGGATCCACATGATATACTGGTGACTCACTATTTTTGATTACAGTTCATTGTAGTGATTGTTTATTTATAACTGTTTACATTACTGTGTTGTGTGAAGTATCTTATTTGTTTAATAATGGCACAGCAAGTCACTGTTGCACTTCCCCCACCGTTTTTACGTGAACCTGGTACGCCTGAAATTCCGTGGGAGGACTGGATAGTTATGTTTGACAACTATCTTGATGCACTGGATGGTCAGGAGTTTCCTGCAAAGCGGAAGAAAGCCTTATTATTAAGCGCCCTTGGTAAAGGAGCACAACAAATTTTCAAACATCTTCCTCAAGCATTACAAGCTAGTGGCCAATCATCACCAGATGTATACAAAGATGCTATTTCTAGACTGAAGGTTAGATTTGCAAAGGAAGAAAACGTAGTCATGAATAGGTACAAATTTTATACACACAAGCAAAGTGTTGAGGAGTCTATTGACGATTTTGTGGCTCGTTTAAGAGAATTATCTGTCAAGTGCAATTTTGGTTCAATGGCAGACGAAATGATACGCGACCAGCTGATTGTACAGTGCAATAATAAAAAGATTCAGGAGAGACTCTGGGGCAGCTAAGAATCCGTCGTTGAAAGTTGCGGTGGATCTGAAATTTGTATGAAAGAACTACAAAAGCCTGGTGCTCAAGCACAAATATCTGAAGTATCTGAGAAAAATTCACAAGAAAGTGAATGCATTGATGAGGAGTCTATCGCTGTGCTTAAATCTAAAGGGAAGTTTGTTGATAAACAAAAACATTTTGTAAAGATAACCACAAAATTTTGCTCCAGGTGTGGTAGTAATACACACGCATGGGATGCAAAATTCTGTTTTGCTAATAACAAAGAGTGTTTAAAATGTGGAAAAATGGGCCATTTTTAAAAAATGTGTAGGTACAAAGGAAAACCGAGGATAGCAGTTGTTGAGGACAATACTATTGAGATTAAGAGAGAGAAAGATTAAAGTTTAATTGTAAATGAATCCATCACTGATATAAATGTTGTTAACGAGAAGCGTGAAAAACGTCTGAAGGCAGATTTTGACATCAATGGTCATATGGTAACTTTAATGGTAGACACTGGTTCAAGATATACCATAATTCCTGAACCCTTGTTTAAAAAGGAATGGTTGGACAAATCACTCACACCATGTGATATTTGTCCTACAGGTTATCAAGGTGAACGCATAGATATGTTAGGTTATTTCGATGCTACTATTTCCTTTTCAGGCAAGTCTACTGAAGGCAAAGTTTATGTTGCTGTAGATGGTCCTCCCATCCTTGGGTGGATTCACCAATATGATTTACATATCATTGGCAACCCTAGAGCACCTTACCAAGTGATGGTTGTGGATGAGCTTTCACTTGATGACATAATACAGGGGGCCAACAATGTTTTCAGAGATGAGCTAGGTGAACTGAGGGGTTACGTACACAAGATTTTGTTGAATAATAATTTGCTTCTAATTCAACACAAACTCAGGAGAGTTCTGTTGACTGTTAGGGATGAAGTCAAGTCTCTAATTAATGAAATGCAACAAGGTGGTATTGAAGCTTCAACCTGGATATCTCCGGTTGTGATTTCTCGCAAATCTGATGGAAAAATTAGGTTCTGTGTGGACCTCAGATCTCTTAATAAAAATGTAATAGCTGATACCTTTCCTCTTCCTAATATTGGAGAGTTAGTTTCCACGTTAAAAGGTGCCAAATTTTTCTCTAAATTAGACCTTAAAAGTGCGTACCACCAGATTCGTTTACATGACGATTCAAAGAGCCTAACTGCATTCATTACCACAGAAGGTATGTTTCAATTTACTAGACTCCCGTTTGGTTTAACTTCCGCCGCCAGCGTTTTTCAGCGTATGGTCACTGAACTGTTTAAAGGTATTAAGAAGGCAGTTTTTTTTCAAGATGACATTTTGATTTTTAGAGAAACTTTTGAGGATCACAATTATGCCCTTAAATAGGTGTTACACAGAATTGAGAGTGCTGGATTAACACTATGTAAAGAGAAGTGTTCATTTTTAGTGCAACAGATTGAGTATCTAGGGTACGAGATTTCAGCACAAGGTGTTAAACCTAAAAAAAAATTGTTAGAAGCCATACGCTTAGCACCTTGCCATGCTGATAAAGATCAACTCCATCTTTTATGGGACTTATTGAATTTTATTCTAAGTTTGTGAAAACAATTTCAGACAAAACGTTGACCTTAAGGCTTCTCTTTAAAAAAGGTGTGAAATTTGCATGGTGTGATTCTCATACTGAGTGTTTCAATGCTATCAAAAAGGAATTGTGTGAAGCTAAGGTGTCAGCACCTTTTGACATTAAACGTCCCTCTATACTTATGGTAGATGCTAGCGCCACTGGTCTAGGGGCTGTTCTTCTCCAAAAGTATCATGATGGTGATAGAACCGTTGCGTTTGCTTCACGTACCCTTTCTGCTTCGGAAGTGAATTACTCTGTAATCGAAAAAGAAGCATTGGCCGCTGCATGGGGTGTGCAATATTTTAGGACGTATCTTTGGTGCACAAGTTTTAAGCTTATGACTGACCATAAACCTTTGATTCGTGTTTTATCTCCAGGTGGGGCTGGTAAAGGATCTCCTAGGTTAGCAAGGCTTGCATCCAGACTTCAGGAGTACCAGTATGATAGTTCTTATATTCAAGGGTGGCGTAATATACAAGCTGATTGTTTGTCAAGGTTGTCTATTAAGGCTGAAAGTTGCAAGGATGATTCATGTGGAATTCAGGATGATGGCGCTATTGCTTGTGTTCAAGATGTTCTGGCATTGTGTGAAGGTACCTTTGATAGAGAAGAGTGGTGTTCTGCCATGTCTAAAGACAGTGTTCTTTTGAATGTCATGGATATGGTCAAATTGGGTGTTAGACGTGAGAGCTGTGTCCAACCCTCTGTCGTCCGTATATTAAGGTCTCGGATGAATTATCAGTTTGTGATGATCATATCCTCATGAGGGGGGATAGGTTTATTCCTCCATTTAGCTTGAGACCTAAGTTAGTAAAACTAGCCTGTGAAGGCCATTTAGGTCAGACTTTTACTCAGCGTAGAATTAAAGCGGATTTTTGGTGGCAGGCCTTGGATGCACAAGTTTCCTCTTGGGTTGAGAATTGCTAAGTTTACAAGGACAGTGAAAAAAGGCTTAAGCTAGTTGCTATCCAAACCATGAACAGTATTTCTATTCCCGAACAACCTTGGCATAGTATATGCCTTGATTTCATTGGCCCCATGGGTGAACTACCATTAGACCAACGTTTCGCCATTGTAGTTGTTGATTTGTTTTCAAAATGGCTTACTGTTAGATTTGTTAAAGATATTACTACCGAATGTACCATAAAGTTCCTCAAAGATTTATTTCATGAGGAAGGGTGCCCTTGTATTTTGATAACCGATAATGACACTCAACTTACTTCACATAATATGCGTACCTTTTTGTCTGGCTGTGGTGTGACACACCACCGTACTTCACTTTATAATCCCCAAGGAAATGGCGTTTGTGAGAGAGCTAACAGAGCTGTCAAAGGCATTATACAAATGTCTTGTTCTTCTGGTGGTTTTGCAAATGAGATGGTACAAGGTATGGTGTGGGCCTACCGCACTACTTCTCATGAACTCAATGGTAAGTCTCCATTTGAGTTAATGAGGGGAATACGTCCTGGTACCAAATTGAGTCCATCCCGGATTAAAAACAAAATTGGTAACACCTCAAACTCTAATTGTAGCTTTCTTTCAACCAAGTCTATTTCTTCTGCTGATTTGGTAAAAGTTAAACCTGGCAGAATTACCAAGGGTCTCAATAAGTTCAGGGGTCCCTATAGAGTTAGAGAATCTTTTCCAAATGATGTTGTTCTTTGATAACAGGGAGAAGTGGAATCTTCGGAGAGTGGCTTTGTATCAAAAGTCTGTTTCTTCTAACACTTCTACTTATGTCAATCAGGAACCTATGTCCAACTCTGGTTATATGCTGTCCACACCTGTTGAGGTCACTCCATCTTCTTCCTCAACTTCTCGGCGGGAGGAAGGTGGTGGTGATGCCTTTCAAAGTGAGGCTCATCAAGAATGTTCTACATCTGTTGAATCCAGGAGTGTAAGATCTCGCAGACCTCCTGCGTATTTGAATGACTATTTGTGTTAGCATTTATTTAAAAATGTTTATCCTCGCAGACTTCTTGTATTTTTAAATCTCTATCTAAGTTTGCATTCATTTTCATTTTTGTGTTGCTCTCATTTGTAAGGGAGAAGATGTGTTGTAAATGCTTATTACCATGTATTTCTGTAAGCCCTTCCTTTGTGCCCTTCCCCTATTATTCCTCTATAACTTAGATGTGTTCCTAGCGTGTTCCTTTACCCAGCTGGATTCCAGGATTGACAGTTACGTGTCTGGTCAGCTGGGAAGCGGTATGCTGTCTCCTTTGCTCTTGAACAAATCCACACACTTACCTGTAGATGACATTGGTGTCCTTCTTGAAAGATATACTTCATATTACAGTTAAAAGATGCACATAGCAACTTTTTGAAAGAAATACAACTGTAAAGTCACCTATGTGTAAATGATTTGACATGTTATCGGTGCCTCCAACGAGTGTTTGACTGCGCTTAAATGAACCAGTGGGTAACTGGTGATGTGCGACAGCGCCTAGTACTGAATACTGAGCGCCTAGAAACCCTCCGTTTTTGTTTCCATGGTCCAGATGGAGTCAGGCTTTGATATAGAATCCAAACTCACTTGCAACTGACAGGAAAGACAAAATACCAGCAGGACAAACGCAGACCTGCCTCGGTGTAGCCAATACATGCAAGACCAAGTCCTTAAGGAGTACAAACGAAGATCACAGATGCACAACAAACCCCCGCCGATTACAGACCAGCAACGCACCGTAAACACACTCCTCAGGGTCACTGGCACACAGACATGACCACTTTTGCTGTGAAACGGTCTGCAACTGGCCTCGAAATATTAATACAATAACACAAAACGCAGGCACCGTTCCAGGACCACAGTGCACTCCCAAAGTGAGTGCAAGAATGACGTCAGCACACAAACACCAGAATGGAGTGCTTTATTTGAGCCGGTGGTTGCAGGTAGGGGCCACCAGAACTCATTTTTTAGGACCAGCCCTTATTTTTCCTCAGTAGACTTCGATACAAAGCAAGTGAGAGGAAAACTCAAAGGGGGGTATAAGAGGAAGAGAGAGACGGAAAAACAGTGACAAAGGGAGAAAGCAGGGACAAACAAAAACCTGCAAGCGCGAGATGAAGGTGCAGGGAGTGTCTGGTGGTGGATTAGAGAGGGATGAGGTGGAATTAGGGTGAGGGGTTGCTGGTATTCACAACCCTTGTATTTGGGTGCACCGGCCATGGGCTTCTTTACAAAACTTTGGGCCTGGCTCCTATTTCTTTACAAATGATTCACAGGACAAGATCCCAGTCTGAATAAACATTCACCTGATGCAAGCCCATCATGTGGACAGGCCCAGGGGGCAGCCAAGCAGGTACTGACTAACTACATCAGAAGCAGCCCTGAGAATGCACCAGGATATAGCAAACATAACCCACTGGTCTCACCATAAAAGACGCGTGGGCTGTGCCCTACCTATTCTCTCCATCACTGAACTAGTGCAGCCATGCATCTCCTGCAAAGCCCTGGACCCTTCAAGAGTGGAAGATCAACAGGGAAGGGCGAGACAAACTGAGGAGGATGGGCCACACGCATCCATTGTAAGTGAAGTATTTTGATAAAAGTATTGAATGATGCCACGGCGTGTGCGCATGCGTGTGGGTCTGTGTCCGCAGGAATGTGTTGCCTTGGAATATTGGTGGCATGTGTGTTCCATATTGTGACTTCCACTGCTCGATGAGGGCCACTCTCTATAGTCCTGACTGTGGCCAAATTGTCTTAGTTGCTGGTATATTTTGGGCATCCATGGCATGGTGATGTTCATCACTGGTATGGGGCGAGCAAAGGCATCATTTCTGTAATTTGTGGCATTTTATGGCCATTCATTGCATAATAATGCCCTACCATGGTATAATACTAGCTGTGGCATAACAGGGATGATCTGTGGCATATTGTGGGCATCCATGGCATGATGGGTTCTTTACCATCACATTTTCATTCTGATTTTTTTATAACTATATTTTATTGTTTTGAAATGATGAGTACACAAACATTCATACCCCTCCCCGATTCCCTTACAAGATTCCAAATTTGAGGTAACAAGTACATCAAGACTGTCCCATCAACCATTGGAAGCTTTATTGCTGAGTCCGGCATAATTCCACCATCGACCCCATATCTTGGGGTGCTTAAATGGGAGTCCTATGGCCCGGCAAATGGGCTCCTCCAGTTAGAAGCACCAGTCCATCACCAAGTGCCAGTCTGCAGTCTTGGGTGAGTATGTCCACCAATGTGCCATATCCTAGGGGTCCTCTGAGATCTCCCAGGACATCTAGAAGCGCCAATCTAGGGGGAAGTTCCACCGGCCTTTCCGGTACCTCGTCAACAACCTACCAATCGCTGAACAGTACTTTGCTATAATTGGCCACGATCAAACCACATGACAAAAATCCGCATCTGCAGTGGCATCGCGAGCGGTCTCTGAAGTGGGTCTCCTACCCGCCTTTCATAGAGGTGATGGGGTAAGGTATGTGCCATGCAAAGAGTGACGCTGGATGAGCTGCAGGCGGGACGGGATGGAGATTGCCCAGGAGGCCACTCACACATCTCTCCAGTTGGTCACGTCCAAGGGGCCTATCCAGGCTTCCCATTTTTGTTTGAGGAGGGCACATTTATTGGGGGAATTAATGACCAATGAGTTATATATCTGTGAAATCCCTTTCTTGCCCAGGGCGCCCTGCAGCAGTTTGGCATCGAGCAGGATTTTATTCGAGTGAGTTAATAAACTCATCACGATGGGAACAAAGTGGTGCCTCAGTCGTAAGTATTGGCAGGAGTGGCTGTGCAGGTAAGAGGGGTGGGGCGGGGTGGAGGGGGATTCGACAGGTAACAATAAAAGAAAATGTATTATTTATTTAATTTTCCCTTGGCGTCGTGTGTCGAATCCCCCCACCACCCTGCCTCAACTCCCCACCACCCTTACCTGCACGGGACGCTCCTTAGTATTTTTCCAACTGCGTGGTGGAAAGTGAGAGCTGAGCTTGCAGTTCTTGGGAGGTTTTTGTGCATGTCCCCTCCACACATCACCCAGGTAGGTAATATAAATGATGTCCTATTTATGGAAGCCCTCCAGGCATGACACCTGGGCTAGTTGTAGTCCTCTCCACAATGGGGACTGTTGTGTGAGTAGCTTCACACACCAAAGGCGCAAGGTGGTCCTGCCTGGTTCCTCTGCTACTGAGGAAAGCGTCAGAGAGAGTTCTATCGATGTGCACTTGTGCAGCGGCGGAAGAGTATAATAGTTTAACATAGAGGGTGAATCTCGGTCAGAAGCCCTTGCACTGCAATACTTGGTGCAGGAATACCCAGTCCACCGGATCAAAAGCCTTCTCAAAGTCAATTAGCAAGAGAGTGCGTGGTCCTTGAATCACAATGTGTCGGGCCAATGACACATGTAAACATCTAATACAGTGCATTGTGCTGCGGCACCGTATAAAGCCACACTGGTCGGAGAGGATCAGTTCAGTGATGACTCGGAGGAGTTTGCTGACGATCGCCTTTGCAAATGGTTCGAGTTTATTATTGATTAGCACGATTGGCCAATAAAAGGCACAACATTCTGGGGGGGTGCCCCGATTTGTGTGAGACTACTATGGTAGCAATATCTAATTACTGAGGGAACATCCCCAAGCCCTCTGCCTCTAAGTGTAGGTCCAACAACGGGGGTACGAGGAGCTCTTGGTATTTACGGTGAACCTCCAACGGAAAGCCATCCGGGCCCAGGGATTTACCAGAGTTCATGTCAGCAAGGGCCTCTCCCATCTCTTCCAGTGGTAGGGGGCGCATCTAATTCCCCTTGCTGGAGTGGTAACATCTGTGGCAGGGGATATCTGCCAGTATGGAGGAGACAGATGCATGTTGGGAGTGGCAGGGGGAAAGCATAGAGGGGCCAATAGTAGTCCGCAAAGACTTCAGTGATGGCCGTTGCTGTATGGTGTTTCCCCCCTCTGTTGTCTAAGATGGCAAGCACTATCCCAGAGGATGTATCACAAATGGCTAGCCAATAGAGCAGTTTACTGGATTTATCTCAGGATTTATGGACTCAGTTGAGTGTAGCCAACATGAACAGACCTCCTCCAAGGTGAGTTGACGAAGTGAGGACTTGGCCAGTGCCAGCTGTCCTGAGTGGGTTGTGAGGGGGGCCACTGGGCATTGTTTTTCAAGCTGTAGACTTTGGGTCTCTAGGGCGGTCATTGTTTTTCTCCATCATGGTTGCAGAGCAGAGATGTAGCCCATCCTCATATCGTGGCTTTACCTGCTGCCCATTAAGTGCTCGCGGAGGAAACAGAGTCCTGATTGGATTCGAATTATGCAGCAATCTTCTCCTCCAGGTGCCCTGAGTATTGGTTGTTGGCTAGGAACCAGGTGTTAATCTGTCACATGGGTCTATGGGGTACCGATGGGGTGCCAATATGGAGAAAGACTAGTGAGTGGTCAGAAATACCGCGTGGATGGATCTCTACTGCTGTGCTAAGAAGGGCATCAGAGGCTAGGAGTAGCACCAAGTCAATGCGAGAGACAGCTTTGTGGGCCGCTGACGTGTGTGTAAATTATGTCTCATGTGGGCGGCGCACTCTCCACACATCACAGAGGCCCAAGGAGTTCATCTAGGACTCCAGCAGTTTGGCGCTACTCATCCAATATTGAAGTCTCCCTGATGGTGGTCGCCCCGGGGAAAGCCCAGGACTAGCACATGGCAGGCTTCCAGGGCTCCCTTGGGCAACTGTGGTGGGATATAAACACTAAGGAGATTATAATGGGACTCCCTCCAGGTTCCCCTCCAGTCCCAGGAATTTGCCTAGAGGGTCAACATGTATCTTCATGTGGGTCATTGATGAGTGATCCTTCTGAAACTGTGGCTTTTTAACACAATGACGTGAGACCCGAGCTTTAAGATACATTGTGTTTCCCATCCCACCATCACGCAATCATTGCCTGTACCTGTACATACCGCAGGCGCCTCAAGATTTAAATGGAAAAACAATGAGGTGGCACAAACCAGCACTTTACAATCCAAATAAATGAATAGAATACATGTGAACCGGGCCTTCTGCTCATGTTTCACCACCTTCCCTTGGAGAACCAATCCTCAGCCACTCTGTACCTGCCTGGCTAATGCCCCGCCCACCCCACACCAGCAGCGCACCACCATCAACTCTCACGAGGGCGCCTGCTGCCCCGCCCATAGGAACCCAGCATTGATAGAGACAATCTCACCAGTTGATTCCCAGCACACACCCCTTCCTGGAACAGCTTGCTGAGAAGCACAGTCCCATCTCTGAGTAACAAAGACTGAAGCTTATAACCTAAAACAGAAGTTGGTGGCTGGCAATGGGAGCTACGGTGATGAAACAGTTCCAAGTGTCTACATCCAAAGATGCCCTCAAGTACCCGGTGCTCAAGAGGGTGAAGAGCCAGCTAATCTTCCCCTGCTGGAACAATCAATCAATCAGCAGGGATATCTGGGCGCTGGGGTGCAAGGTCTTCGTCATGTCCAAGTGATGACATCTGAGCACTCCAAATGAATCAATGTTGATTACGTGGTATCAACAGTCTTTATTTTCACAAAAGTCTCTCAAATTCGCCCATGCCAATATGCGTTTCGTCTCACGCTGCCGATGTCACAACAGACTTCTTCAGGGCTGGTCTGTTTTTCCTCTGACATAGAATAAGTCCTTGTTATCACGTGTACGCCAGAATTCCCCTACGATATAGCGCGAGAGGCCAGGAGCTCTCTCCTCAGACATTAGACTGACTAATGTAGAAGAGCGGCCTAGCAAACACACGACAAGCAGACGGCGCAAGGAACTCCAGTTACGTACACGTCATAACAAGAAGGACTTATTCTATGTCAGAGGGACACCAGACCAGTCCTGTAGAAGTCTGCTGGAACATCTGCAGCATGAGATGAAACACATGTTGGCATGGGCAAATGTGAGAAACTTTTGTGGAAATAAACACTGTTGATGCCACGTACTCAACATTGATTCCTTTGAAGTGCCGGAGATCTCTTAGTCTATCAAGCTGACAACCTGGTTGGGACCAGTAACATCAACGCACTACCTAGAGTGGAACACCCAAGAAGAACTATACAAGTCCTCCACTCAGGGTCGTATACCAGAGCCACCCCCAGTCAGCCCAGAAGGATACAACAGCCAGACACCACAACCACAAAAAAAAACACCTGTGACACCAACACCACAAGCCATGACTCGCAAGTGACTCCACCCACAAAGACCCTCACGTGAGAGAAGCCAAGTTGAATGACATCATCAAAGAGGACACACTGGTTCAAGCACATGTGAAACACGTCATGTAGATTTCATCTGCCACACTTGCCTACCAGCAGCTCTACAGAAGACACATTGCAAAACACATGAAAGTAGTTCAGCACACTTGTGCACACAAACTGCGGCACAACAAAGATTAAACCGTGATGGATGAGACTACCAGTGAAGAAGCAAGTCAACCAGAAGCATCACCACCCTCAGGCCAGGGACATGATGGAACAAGAAGATGCACGGGCGCGCTGGTCCAATCGGGTACAAGCTAGAGCCAGGACCAAAGCTAAGATGGACCAACAGAGTGGACACATGCGTGGGTGTGGGCCAACAACGGTGGATCAAGGTAACACCACAGTGGGCAGCGCCAACCAACCCATGCAGGGTGGACACATGTGTGGGTGGGGGCCAACAGCTGTAAATCAAGGTAATACCACAGTGGGTCAGCACCAACCAACCCATGCAGGGTGGACACACGTGTGGGTGAGGGCCAACAACTGTGAATCAGGGTAACACCACAGTGGGCAGTGCCAGCCAACCCATGCAGGGTGGACACACGTGTGGGTGGGGGCTACAACGGGGGATCAGGGTAACACCACAGTGGGTCAGCGCCAGCCAACCCATGCAGGGTGGACACACGTTTGGGTGGGGGCCAACAGCTGTAAATCAAGGTAATACCACAGTGGGTCAGCGCCAACCAACCCCATTCAGGGTGGACAAACGTGTGGGTGGGGACCAGCAACTGTGGATCAGGGAAACACCACAGTGGGTGAGCACCAGCCAACCCATGCAGGGTGGACACATGTGGGTGGGGGCCAACAGCTGTAAATCAAGGTAATACCACAGTGGGTCAGCGCCAACCAACCCCATTCAGGGTGGACACACATGTGGGTGGGGACCAGCAACTGTGGATCAGGGTAACACCACCGTGGGTGAGCGCCAGCCAACCCATGCAGGGTGGACACGTGTGGGTGGGGGCCAACAGCTGTAAATCAAGGTAATACCACAGTGGGTCAGCGCCAACCAACCCCATTCAGGGTGGGCACACGCGTGGGTGGGGACCAGCAACTGTGGATCAGGGTAATACCACAGTGGGGCAGCGCCAACCAACCCATGCAGGGTGGACACATGCATTGGTGGGGGCCAACAACTGTGGATCAGGGTAACACCACAGTGGGGCAGCGCCAATCAACCCATGCAGGGTGGACACACGTGTGGGTGAGGGCCAACAACTGTGAATCAGGGTAATACCACAATGGGTCAGCACCAACAAACCCCATTTAGGGTGGACACACGCGTGGGTGGGGGCCAACAACTGTGGATCAGGGTAACACCACAGTGGGGCAGCGCCAACCAACCCATGCAGGATGGACACACGTGTGGGTGGAGGCCAACAACTGTGGATCAGGGTAACGCCACAGTAGGCAGCGCCAACCAACCCATGCAGGGTGGGCACACACGTGGGTGGGGGCCAACAACTGTAGATCAGGGTAACACCACAGTGGGCAGCGCCAACCAACCCATGCCGGGTGGGCACACACGTGGGTGGGGACCAACTGTGGATCAGGGTAACACCACAGTAGGCAGCGCCAAACAACCCATGCAGGGTGGGCACACGCGTGGGTGGGGGCCAACAACTGTGGATCAGGGTGACACCACAGTGGGTCAGCGCCAACCAACCCATGCAGGGTGGGCACACGCGTGGGTGGGGGCCAACAACTGTGAATCAGGGTAACATGACACTGGGCAGCGCCAGCCAACCCATGCACGGTGTACACACACGTGGGTGGGGGCCAAGAACTGTGAATCAGGGTAACACCACAGTGGGCAGCGCCAACCAACCCATGCACAGTGGACACACACGTGGGTGGGGACCAACAACTGTAAATCAGGGTAACACCACAGCGGGCAGCGCCAACCAACCCATGCAGGGTGGGCACACGTGTGGGTGGGGGCCAACAACTGTGGACCAGGTTAACACCACAGTGGGCAGCGCCAACCAACCCATGCAGGGTGGGCACAAGCGTGGGTGGGGGCCAACAACTGAGGATCAGGGTAACACCACAGTGGGCAGCGCCAACCAACCCATGCAGGGTGGGCACACGCATGGGTAGGGGCCAACAACTGTGGATCAGGTTAACACCACAGTGGGCAGCGCCAGCCAACCCATGCACGGTGGACACACGCGTGGGTGGGGGCCAACAACTGTGAATCAGGGTAACACCACAGTGGGTCAGCGCCAACCAACCCATGCAGGGTGGACACTCACTGGGGTGTGGTCTTAACCCTCTGACTCTGCCCTTATGCCTAATTTTGCTAGGGTAAAGTGCTCGGTTACCCAATGGGGTTAATTCTAGCCCAAACTACAAATATAATGCAATAAACGTCATATACGCGCGACACTCCTGACTTCGAGGCACACGTCATACGGGTGCTCATGGGTGGGTGGGTGTGTGTGTTTTGCAGCGAGGTCCTTCCAAGGGGAGTCCCCAGCCACGTAGCCACATGGTGGCTGCGGTGTCTACACACTGTCTGTGCTCATAATATTATATAATACAAGCACCTTCTTGGAGCTGTCAGAGCGGGCTGGTGGCTACCTCTGTATACAGTATTATATGTAGCTCCTCGGTGCGATCCCTGGCAGTTATGCAATGTAGCGCAATCGCCCCCAGCACCGACTAAACTCCTTTGACATGTTTCCTCTGTAAAAAGATGCTCACATAGCGTCCTCTCCTCCTGGGCCCGGCCTCCAGGCGCTCGCACATTCTCACAGTTTCTTAACTCCTGGGAAGCCTCTGATTGGCTAAATTCCGGGGAAACCTCACGTGCCCAGACTTGGAGCCCTCGCGCTCAGCGTTTTGCCACATCCTTCAGAAATGCGTTTAGGGCAGATTCCTCACATTTCCCATATCTCTGGCCCCGCCCCCAACGCACTCGCTGACGTGTGGCCCAGTTCTTTTAACCTTTGCGTGAGAGTTCAACCGCATATTTTCTCACATTTTTCTCTGCTTACACTGGGAAGAGGAGAACAACATTCGCCCGGAGGCAGCGCTGCTCACTGCGGGTGCTTTGAACTCGGAACACGGTAGTAACTGATACAGGTCACACATGCCTGCGTACGTTCTCGCTGGTGCCGGGATTACCACTCCTGTGGAGCAAGTTTTTGTTTTTTCAAATGTTAACTTCCAAATATAATCAAATATAGGTGTTGTGATTACGCACCCTTCTTAGGTAACTGAAGTGGTTCGAGTGATGCAACTACACCCCCCAGAATGCACTTTTTGTTAAGGCCCAGAGTGGGATGGTGACATGGTCCTGGTAATGCAAAGCCTGTGTGCAAAATGTTGTTTTTTTTGTTATCGGAAATTGTGCACAAAACCAAATGGTGCGGTTTTCTTTTCGCCCACAAAGCCTGCAGGGCTGTGCAGCACGCGCTTGCCACCCGGGTGGCAAGCTTTTAAGTCATAGGGCCTTGCTGTAGCCCGGGTGGCTCTGGTTTCCTGCTGGACTCTCTGGCTGAAGGAGAGGGTCAGCCGTGGCATCACTCTGTGGTGTTTTTGCTTCTCTCTTTGGTGGTTCCTCATCTGGAATAAATGCAGGCTACTTACAATTATGCGGCAGGAGAGGGACAAATTATGCAGCAGGGTTCAGTAAATTATGCCTCAAGAAAAGGCAAATCATACGACATAATGTGGCATGTTTAGTAATAATATTACTTAATTTTTTCGCCTGTTTTGAAACTTGGTAAACACTGTATGGGCATTGGTTGCACCTTAGTACCAGTTTAACTCCCCAATATAGCAATAAACATCAGAAAGGTGACCTGTCCAGGTTTGCAAAGGGCCTTCCGGGACGCGGCAACACATGTCGCTTCATTTTTATTAACTTTTGAACCATTTGAGATAAAAACAAACATATTTTTTTTAAATCTGCATATTTTTCGGCGGATGATGGATTATGTGGAAAATGCGGAAAATCTACAATAATGTGAAAATCGCAGCGACTGCACAAGCACCTAATTCCAGTGGCCCTTGATTTATGTTATGTCACCTGTGTTAGTTTTTTAAAAGCAGTTATAAACTTAACCAGCAAGTATTGCCTCTAGTAAGTTACTCTACCTGAAGCCAATGCAATAAAAAACACAGAAGTCGTTGGTTTAGTAAAGAATGTTTATCCTGTCCGCACAGGCTGTGCATCTCACTGGCCCCTCCGCAGGGAGTCTGGTGCTCTTTGTGAGCAAGATTCACAAACTTCACACTCAGAGTTAAGCAAGGTGCACCTAGCCCAGTCCACAAAGTTTGACGACTTTACCAACTGTGCCCTCCTTCGATTGAGGACGTTTTCCATGCAGAAAAAAAGTTTTTGCGAGAGAATTTTCAAGTTAGAAGTGAGATTTTGAAGACCTGTATTTAGTGGACATTTTCCTCCCTAGTTGCTTTAAAAAATGTGTATATTTTGCGTCAGGGTCTAAAATGTTCAAGGTTTTAAAAACAATTTAACATAGTTGTTGAGGACAAACCATTGTGGCCTTGCACATCCTTGGAGTGTATGTGAATGATTCTTCTCCTTGTGAATGATGGAGCCGATGCGGCGAGGGTGAAATGCGTGATGCGCCGAGGTTGAAAGGTGTGATGCGCTGAAGGTGAAAGGCGTGATGCGCTGAAGGTGAAAGGCGTGATGCGCCGAGGGTGATAGGCGTGATGCGCTGAAGGTGAAAGGCGTGATGTGCTGAAGGTGAAAGGCGTGATGCGCCGAGGGTGAAAGGCGTGATGCGCCGAGGTTGAAAGGTGTGATGCGCTGAAGGTGAAAGGCGTGAGAGATCAGCGTGAGAAAAGGTACTGAGAGAAGTTTGTGACAACGTGGGCCAGACATGCATGGGAGTGCCTGGACACACACCTTTGCCAGTTGTATCTTCGATGGCGGGCAAAGGCCTTTGACCCAACTCTATCACCTGCTAGAATATGTATTGCACGTTGATGTTAAAGTGTTTGAGGTTATTTTAAGATAATAAAATCGTAGGTTTTTACCAGCTCACTTTCTAGTGGCAAAAAAGTCCTACTTAAGGATGAATAATCTGGCAACCAGTAAAATGTATGATCACAGCTTGTGTGTTGGGTGTTGGTGGGAGATTTCTGCTAACAGTAACTCTAACTCTAACCAGGACTCTCTAGTTGGAATCCAGAGCAGCAGCCCGTGCACCATCTCTAATGTTTAGGTTTACACTAGCTTGGTGTCCAAGTATTTGCTAGAATGTTAGTTAGTTTCATCAAATGCAGAGTATTGCAACGTGTACTCATTTTTCACAAGAGCAAATTGAGAGTCAGTCCAAGGATTCTTACTTGAAACATGAGTGCGTGGGCCTGTGTGCACGTAATTAAACATAACCTTTGGGCCGAGGAAGCTCAGATTCTACATCCTTGTCAGTTGGGGTTCAGAAGCAATATTGGCACAGTCGAACAATGCCTTAACTTCAACCTGGTCATCGGTAAATACAATGTTGCTAAGAAAACATCTATATATCTAGCATTTATGGATCTCACCTCGGCCTTTGACTTTGTCAACAGGTCACGGCTTTGGACCACTCTTTTAAACTATGGCCTAGACGAGTCCCTCATGCATTTTTAGCTCACTTGCATAATGACCTACACGCCCAGGTGCGTATTAGCAGGCATGGTGAGGTATCCAAACTCATTGAAGTTGGTAGAGGAGTCAGGAAGGGCTGTGTCCTGGCCCCTCTCTTATTTATTTTGTATATCAATGATTTGAACAAATCTTTGATAATACTAACCCATGATGTGCCCTGCATCAATGGTAACAAACTTCCAGCCCTGCTATACGGTGCTGATGGGCCGCACCCCAAAAGCTCTCCGCATTTTGGTGCGGGGCTTTGTAGACTTCATGGCCGCCCAGGATTTATGTACTAATTTAAAAAAAAAGCTTTTTAATGGCGTGTGGGTCGAAGAAGTATTTTAACACATCAATTGTTTTAGAATCAAATAGTTTACAAAGCACTCGCGCTTTCCCATATCTTGGGCTGGTGTTTGCTTCAAATGGATTGTGGGCTGACCATGTGGCTCACTGTAGGAGAAAGTTTACAAACTCTACTAATATGATACTCGGATTTCCTAAGCCGAGGAATACAGAGGTTGTATCTGCCACGGTCAAAATCTTCAATCTCCAATGCGTACCAATTGCCACTTACGGTGCAGAAGTCTCGGGCCATACCAATTGCGGCAGTATCCAGGACGAAGAGAACAGATTTTGCCGTAAAATTCTGGGTGCACCCATTTCTTCTTCTAAATATGCCAGTCACCGTGAACTTAATTTGCCATATATTGAAGATTACATTAAGGCTCGCCCAGCATTATTCTGGCTGAGAATTTGGAGAAACCCTGCGGCCCAACTTACTAGGGAGATAATATCAGATTGTTTAACCCGTTCGACACGCATGACGGAACGGTTCCGTCATGCACGTCGGTTGGGCTGTGCTTATGACGGAACCGTTCCGTCATGGCCCCGCCCACGCACGGAACCTTCAGCGTGGCGCGGAAATCCGCGCCGCGCTGAAGGGGTTAAAATGCGATATGGTGATGGAAATACCTTGGCTGGCAGCAGTACACAAAAATCTAGTGTGAATCATGAACACTTATTCTCAAACCCTTCAGACCTTGGCACCATTAGTAAGAAATCCCTTCAGATGGCTCTTTTTGCATCTTACAGGAATGCTAGATTTGATAAAGAGAGTAAGAAAATGTCAGTCGCTAGATACATGCGTACTGAGAATATCTTACACGCACCCTCTAACTATTTATTAAAACCCATTGGTCGTTGGGAAAGGGGCCTGCTTTTCCGGTTAAGGACTGACACTATGAAATTCATGCTCTCATTCCCTGCGGGGTATATTCCCAACCTCGATCATTTGCCATGTCCATGCCATAGCCAACACAAACAATCTATGCTGCACTTTTTATTCTTCTGTAGTTACTATTCAATACTTACCAAAAGGTTTTGGATTCCATATTTTAAGGCCTTACCTGAGTTTGACTACAAGGCAGCATATGGGAAGGTCATTGCTTTGAAAGATGATGAGCTAACCTTTCGGGTCGGTTCTTTTTTTAAAGCGGCGGTACGCACTCGTAACTCTATGTGCCCCTGCTGAATCATATCATTTTATTCAGTTTTTATAAATCTTAAGTTATATGTAATTTTTGCCATATAAATATTTCAATGAATTTGGTTTTCTTTTCACTATTTTGTGCATTGTATTACTGGAGGACGAGTTTTAATTGGATATTTTAATTGCCCCATTGGCATTGGAATTTTTACTGCATATGTTGCTGTCTGTTTGTACTTTTATGGGTATGTATTTGTATCCGAATAAAGATGATATTGATTGATTGATTGATTAAACATAACCATGTGAGGTATCGCAGGAGAAGTAAATGTGATATCTGAAAGGTCCATGCAAATGAGATCTCTCCTGTAGGGGAGAAGGCTCTCACACATATTTATGCCTTTTCATCGAGTCTTTGCACTCGCTGCATATCGCTAGTCGGGATGCGCGCGACCACCGAGTGGGAGCTCTTGATATTGTACCAGAATTGTTGCTAAGTGAAAAGAAGTACATATAATTGTCTAGCACATATACCAAATGAACGTTTTATTGGTAGTTGCTCTGGTAAGTCTAAATGTATATTGTCAGAGGGTGATGGGGTTCTATTGACCTCCCGTCCTATAGAGTCCCTAAGTCAACATGTATCGGCCCGTCGTATGTGCTATAAGGGGTCAGTGGCCTTCATCAGGACTATACGATCAATCCCTATAAAGTATCCTATATCAAGAATATAACTGTCATAAAGGTGGGAGGACAAACAAGACCAACATAGAGCACAGAACATGCAATGGATGCCTGCTTGTATCTTTGTATCATAGGTAGTTTCCGGCGTGATTTAGGGCCAAGTCTCATAGGAAGGAGTGTGAGAAACATCTCCTTGTAAACAAATAACTGTTAACATGCAGATGCCTCCTTGTCAAGCCAGCCTTTATCATCCCCAAAAGGTGTTAACCTTTTCCTTTCCATGATCTTTATGTCAGGCGATACTTTTGTTATTTGTGTTCTGACGTACAACCAAGAAAGCGGATGTAAAGCTGGAGACCGGGTAGTGAGTATGTGCGGAGATGACCATGGAATTGGTAACACAGGATGGGCTTGCAGGTTTTCAGGACAGCTGCCACCACAAATGTTAGTTTACTTTACTTAACTTACTGTGCCCTGATGGTGCGGACTCCAGAAGCAGTGGAGTGCTGTAGTAAATTAATCCACACAGTAGTAGTAAGTATAAGCACTGTTTATGTCTCCATAAGACAGGGTCCTCCAGCCTGTGTCCAGCTCCTCTCTCTTTCTCTAAACGTCCCCACCAGAATCCCCCGTCCCCCAACATTCCACAGCTTCACCATAACACATCACAAAGAGAATACTTCCCACGTACACTTCCCCTTATATAAAAACATAGACTAGTTGCAGAAAATCCTTGAAATACTTACAAAACATACCATGCAAGCTAAATAAACTTTATCTCTTACTTTCTCTGACTGCTTATCTATTTCATTATTTCTCTTCATCAAGTTCTCGGTTCAGCAACTTTACACAAACTTCCAAAACTCTACTCCTTACCATAATCCAATACAGCTACATATCTATTTACTCTTATTATCTTATGAGTCTGGGAATACTTGCTTTTGCGTTTTCTCACAAATCCAGTCGTTCTTAGTACCATCCAGTCTCCATAAATGATACCCACCTCTTTTACACTCTTTCTCTTGTCATAAGTTTCCTCACTCACTCTTCTCTTCATCGCCTCACGAATCACCCACACTTGCTTCTTGTTTTTTCAACCACACAGGTGATTGCTTGGTAACAGGCTCTTTGCTGTTAAGAGCAATAAAAAGAGATACTCCTGTCATAGAAAGGGCTGTGATTCTATGAGACCAAATAATGTTATTATTATTATTAATATTATTATTATTTCAGCATTTGTATTGCGCATGGCTGTCCCAGCAATGGGGCGTCCCAGCGCCACCAAAGACCGAGGCCGTGGGCCTAGAGGAGAGTTAAGATTAGACCGGGAAGAGCCAGGTTTTTATAGCTCTGCGAAAAGCAAGGTGGTTCTGGAGCACTCTGATGGAAACAGGGAGCGAGTTCCAGAGCTTCGCAGCAAGACTGCGGAAAGAGCGGCCACCCGCTCTCACTTTCCGAACTTGAGGAATGCAGACCAATGCTTGGTCAGCAGATCTAAGGCAGCGCCGCGGTACATAGAACTCCAGCAAATTAGCCAGCCCTGGAGGTGCTTGTAGGGTCAAAATCCTATGTGCCACACAGAGTGATTCAAACTGAATGCACTTTTCCACCGGCAACCAGTGAAGTTTGGGAAGCACATGAGCAACTGAGCTGGATTTCGGCAGTGCCACCAAGATACGAGCTGCTGCATTATGAATTCTCTGTAGACGCTTAATGCTGGATTTGTTGACACCCAGATAAAGGGAGTTGCCATAGTCCAGCCTAGAGAGAATAGTCGCATGGACAATGGTCTGCCGCACCTTGGGAGGAAAGAAACCCAGTAAAGGTTTCAAACCTCGCAAAAGCCCAAAACAAACCCCGGCCACAGCCTTCGACTGGATGTCGAATGTCAGGCCACTGTCAATTCTCACACCCAGGTTCTTCACAGCCTCCTTAGGCATGGGGGCGGGTTTAAGATGATCCGGCCAACATTTCCCGATCCTTCCTGAACAAAAGGATCTCCGATTTACCCGCATTCAACTGCAGGCAATTTGCTGCCATCCAGTCCGCAACCACCAAAAGGTCCTCTTTAAACTTGTTCAGGTTGATACTACATTTCTGAGAAAAGGCGATCACCAATTGGGTGTCGTCGGCATACGACACCAATGACAATCCCCTACCCCTAGCTACCGCAACCAGGGGGCGGACGTAGATGTTGAACAATAAGGGGCTCAAAATTGAGCCCTGCTGCACCCCTTGTTTCAAAGCAAACTCCTGCGAGTGAAACGGTGGCACGGAGACCTGAAACGACCTCCCTTCCAAAAAGGACTGAAGCTAATCCAAGGCCATACCTCTAATACCAATCTCCTGGAGACGCTGTAAAAGTATCACGTGGGAGACGGTATCAAATGCGACACTTAAGTCCAGAAAGACTAAGGCCGCAGAGTCCCCTACACCCAGACTCCCCCGGATCACTTCCGTCACTGCCAACAAGGCAGACTCGGTACTGTGCCGCGCTCGGAAACCGTTCTGTGATAAATCCAGGATGGCATTCTGCTCGATAAACTCAGAAAGAGTGGCATTTACATGAGATTCCACCAGCTTCGCCAGAAAAGGCAGCTGGGAGATAGGGCGATAATTGACCAAATCGGCAGTGTCAGACGAAGGTTTCTTTAGCAGTGGGGTGACCGTGGCGTGTTTCCACGCCCTGGATACAGATGCTAAAGACAATGAGAGGTTGACCAGATCAATGTTCACGGGAGAGATAAACTCATGAAACTGGCGGAAACGGGCAGGTGTCAAGGGGTCAGCTGGCGAGCCCGATTTGATTTTCAAACAAAGGGACTCAAATTCCGTGGGGGAGAGGAGAGGAAAAGATGATAACGTATTCCTCACCGAGAGATTAACAATCCCCGAACCCACCCCCTCCACGGCCGAGTCCACAATAGGCAGTCCCCGGTAAATCTTCTCTACTTTGTTCACGAAGTGCCTAGCCAGCTCATTACACTGATGATGCGAGGCAATCGTGGAAACCTCAGAAGAACCCGCGCTCTTCATGCCCTTCAGTAGAGAAAAGATAGTTCTAGCGGGATTCGAACTGACCAAGATTTTATCGGCCACGTAATCCACTCGGGCTCTCCGGATAAGTTTGTGATACTGCTTAATGGCTGCTCGGTATTTACTTTTTGCAGCCACATCATAAGAGCGTCTCCAGGCGCGCTCAAGCTGTTTACAGCCCTTTTTGGCTGTAGTTAGCGACTCGTTTAATCAAGGGTTAGACGGCCCACGGTCCTTCCCTCCCAATTTGGCCGGGATACAATTGTACAGACCTGGCGTCAACCACTCATGAAAGCGCAGGTTCGCCAGCTCCACATCCAATGGCAGCTGAGGTCTATGGCTGGACAGAAAAGCCGAAAAGCGACCGATGTCCAGTTTGTGCCAGGGTCCTTTTAAAACTGGAACAGGACGATTCAGGTCTGTCTTTCCCTGCAATCGAAACGAGAATGGGATCAAAAAATGGTCTGTCCAAGCCTGCGGCACAGGCGGTAGTACCTTTAATGCGTTTAGGTTAGAAAATAAGGGGTCCAGTAGGTGACCGGCCACATGTGTGCACTCAAGGACCTGCTGGACCAGTTGGTAAGCCTCAAGATCTGCCAAGAAGCTGGTAATCTCTGCCTTCCCACAGTTCTCTAGATGAAGATTAAGGTCGCCTAAAATGGTGAAATTCGCTGCGCTACTAGCGTGAAGCATGACCTTATTCAATAAATCTTCCCTAAACAAGCCAGAGGGGCCAGGCCTATGAGACCAAATCATTTTATCCAATTCCCCTCTCCATATCAGTACATCAGCTATTGAAAGTTGAATATTTTTCATTATAATCCGGTTTACCCTTTCTACCAAGAGAAACAATGGTCTAAACAATGCTCCTTTCTCATGCTTAATACTAAACCTTAAGAAGAAATTCGACTTGGATGACTGGGTAAGCTGCACGCCATTGTCAGTATTTAACACTTTAGGAATCCCTTCTTCCAAGAACACATCCTTCAAACATTTCATGACACACTCAGTATTTATTTTCTCCATCTCTTTCTCATTGAACCATTTACTATGATATTCTACAATAACAGCCAAAAATCGATTCCTTCTTCAAAGTTTCTCAATTGGACCTATAAAATCCACTCCCAATCGTACCCAAGGTTTCTCTGGCAACCATCTACAACTGAAAGGTGGTCGCCGATTTTCTTTGCTTTTGTCACTATTTCTACGCGCACAACAATCCTTCTCTTTATCCTCCACTTCCCTGTCCATCTTTGTGGGAATTTAGTTCGTAACTGAACATTATCTGCGCCATCTTGTCTCTCTCCAGCGCCGCACGCAGAAACACACGGCGGCCATTTTTAGACACCATGGCCCCTCTCCCCGCTCATTGCCGATCGCCAGCGCGTCCCTCTGGCACTGCGAACATCCCCCCGCGCGCCGGCCACCCCCGCTCTCTCATACATGGGCCATAAACCCTCTCCTTCTGCGTGACCCTGCCATGGAACCACATCCCGCGCCTGACCAACACCTCCTTTCATCCCATACATGGTCATACATCCTTTTGATAACCCCCTTCCTCTGCGCCCGATTGTCCGAACCGATCCCAGGCCATCACCTAGCCCTGCGGATGCAGTTTATTGCCCCTACTATAAGGGAGACACCCCACATCAAAGGGAGTACAGTAGATCCACACCCCACCCCCTGAGACCCGACCAGTCGCACACACCCCCAGGAATTGGCGGAATGTCCAGCTGTGTGATAGCCATCTCCTACTATGGGTGGGGTGGGGACTTCTACTGTAGATATGTGTGGGAACAAGCTTGAAGTGGGGATTCCAAGGATGTCTTTCCGTACATCAAAGTCTCAACAAGAATGTATCACATGTAATAAAGCAATAAACCTGTGTATAAGAGGCCAGGCCTCAGAGATGTGGGGAGAGCACCTCGAGACGATACCTTGCTGTCCGATCTGACGTGTTCTGCTCCGACGGAATAAAACTTTGTTTCCTGCCTTCCAGTCTCCGGGGCCTGCCTCTTTTGTTGGTTAATCATCGAATGGTATAAGAGGCGATTACCGCCGGGCAATACTTGAAAGGTTATCGACTGAAACTGCCGCTACCATTTAACAATTGGCGTCCCAAGCGTGGGGCCCATCAGCGACACGTGGATCCAACGGGAGAGGTCCCAACGACAGAGTGAACGACTGCAACGATCGGGAAGAGCTCCTGCCCGATAGACCCTCGTCTGGCAGCCGATCATCCGAACTTCACTGGTTCCGAGCAGACCTCTCTCTCGAGTGATCTACGGTCCTGACTGGGAACCATCAGGAGTGCCGCGGCAAATACGGAGAGTAGAGGACGATCGGGCGCTGGAGACGGAAGATGAGAAACTGTCCATGCGGTCCGGGTAAGGTCGTGTAACACTACAAATTGCGAAACGATTGATTGATTGATTGAAAATACTAGTATTGCTTATTTGATTGTTCTTTTTGAGATATTCACTGCCTACAAACGGGGAAGAGTAGAAATACTCTCTCTCCCTTTGCAGATAGTGAAGGGTAGGTAACGCGGACTTTTGTCCCCCTTTGTAATCTGTCGTGCCTATTTTTCTCCCCACTGATTGATTGTCCGAACATTGATTGTTTTTGAAGAATAGTGCTCTTTGAGATATTCTCTGTTTGCAAATAACGTAGAATAGAAATATTCTGTCTAGTCTTTGCAGATAGTAAAGGGTAGGTAACGCGGACTTTTATCCCCGTTGTAACCCGTCATGCCTATCTTCTCCCCACTGATTGGTAGTTGGTTCTGCCCGGACCGCTTATTAGAGATGAACCATCCGGCTCCACTGGAAGGCACCCCTAATAAGGACATGTTTACTAAATATGGACTAGTCGCTGTAGCTTATAGCAAACTATGGCATAAATATACAAAGAAGGACTCCGAAAGTCAGTGGCCACTGATGGGATCCTTTGATGACCATAAAATAGAAACGCTAGAAATAGCTCTACGTAGCAATAAAATGACGCCCACTATGCTCGACAGTATCGGCATGTGGCGCAAAGAAACAACGCAACGGAAAAAAAAAAAAAGAGAGAAGAAGTAAAAGCAGAAAAAGAACTACGAAAGGCAGCTCACCTTGCCGCTAGAAAGTTAGAAGAAGAAATAAAGGAGAGAAAGGAAGCTAAACAAAAACAAGAATCTGAAACGTCAGGCCAGTGCCCTGTTAGGACCCCCTCTACGCTCTACCCTGAGTTGCCTTCCAAGCAACGGGCAAACGATGAATTGCTATTAGGTCCTCCGATCATCTATATGCCCCCTCCATACGCTCCCTCCCAACCTATATATACCACACTCCAACAAAGTAGTATGATTAAAACGCTTTAATAACTTGTAGGTATATGCAACACTCCAACAGGGTAAAACACGTTAAAACACTCTTTTAAACAAATATTTACATGGCAGCCTGCCGCAACACCCATCCCAAAGCATTCACTGTCCGCTTGACACAGTCCATGCCCCTCCTTCCTCGGAGTAGCAACACTGGGATGCTTTGGCCTGTCTTTTAGTCGGCTTTGGGCTATAAACACGCCCACAAAATCCATCGGCCTGTGAGGCGGCATCAGTGGCGGACTGTTGTGCGAGTAGGCCGGAGGCAACACGGTGCGCCGAGATCCGGACGGCACTGAGGTGGTGTCCAGCAAGGTGTTGCACTGGTCTGGCCATCCTACAAATGCAGCATAGAAAGACGGCGTGGGGTGCCCTGGGGGGGAGGCGACGCGAACGGGCCTCCCCCGCCTCCCCAGGTGGAGGCTCCTCAGTTGCAGTAGGGCACCCCTTAGCGTTTCACTCGCCGGCCAGCTGCAGCAGGGTAGCTATTAACGTTTCACCTACCGGACGACCACCCAGGCGGAGGTTCCTTTCTGCACCAAGTTTCCACTAGCGCCCCACCCAAGAAGTGGGCCCCCGCAGTTGGCTGGTCGGGGGACCCACTCCGGTGGCTGTGGTGGAGAACTGCTGCTGCCACAGGACTCTCAAAATGACGGCCGGCTCTTCGGATTCGGGCCTGGTCCACTAAGATGGCTCTGGGCTACCTTGGAACTCGACAGCTTGCCTGCTCAGGCAGGGACCCCACCCTTGAAGACGTCCTCTCAGCTTTGCAGATTCTACGGGAGTCATCGACCCTCGACTCCCGCGGACTTCCGGTGGGGGCAACCGTCACTATTGCTCGATCATTCCACATTAACTTGTCTTTGCCCCGGGCGGCAGCCACCTTGTCCCCATTTGGTGCCGTGAGAGAGACTGATTCAGGGCGTCGGCAGCGAGACACGCCTGCTGTCCCGCTCACCGAAAGGACCACGGCGTTGCTGCGAGATTTTGGTGCCCTCATGCTGACGCCAGCTTCTGTTTGAATTACCAGGAGACACTGTAGACTACCAACTCAAATCAGTTCCGGTGGAACCTCAGCATGACCCGGTAGGAAAAAGAAAAACTTTGCTTTCCCCACCTTCGGGTCACGGTTCATGCTGTCTGTTCTTTCCGTTGGCGTTATCCAGAACTTTTGAACTGCCGAAAGGGATTCTGGTCCGGCCGCTAGTTAGTGGAAACATTTAGACTGTACCCTGGACCCACCCGACCTCGCCCCAAAATGGCGCCGATGTAGGAGGGACCTACAACTCCTTATGGCGTTCCAGTTACTTGGCATTGATGTTAAGGGATATGCATACGGTCTTTTTGCACATGGCGGGCGGGGGGGCGGGGAGGGTGCTGACTGGGCATGCGAACAACCTTATTGATGCTGGTCTTCTCATTATTGATTATTTTTATTTTTGCGTTAAGGTAGTGTTGCTCATGATACTCGACGCCTCTTGCACCGTGGCCGGCCTTTACGGTTGTAGGCCCGTATTTGTATACTGACATTTTCACAATAAAGGGTTTTCGAAGGAATTATGGAATCAGCGTCATAACAATCGCCTAGGTTGGTAAGGTTTTGAATAACGGCTGTCATTCCCAAACAATAGAAGACAGATAATGCAGACCCTTTGCCTGAATTTTGGATCGGTGAAAATTTGAATCCATCACACCTGTCTTTTTCCAGAGTTGTTAGAAAATGGTTGACTGTAACTTAAGGTATCTGCCGAATGTAAGGTATGGTATTTTGTCCATAATATACGACTAATTAAGAAACAAATGCACGAAGAGGGAACTCGAATTTAGGGACAAATAAAATAAAGCATTTTTGGTATGGTAGAAAGGAAGGATGTAGTGCGATGCGAAAAGGATAGTCAAGATCTGTGGTATTATACGTTCCTGCAGCTAGTCTGGTACGTGGTAAGTAGAACTTTTTCGTGTTTATGCGCGCTGATGTGCTTTGAATGCTGCCCCCCCCTTCTTTTCTTCTCTGTAGGTTACATCGGAGTTCCGACTGAAGAATGGATTGGACATGGACCGCACCGTGCTCCATGTAGGGAAAGACATAGACAAGCGTTGTGAGATGGTGCGTGGAGTGCAGACCATCACTGAGAACGTGATAAACTGTATGGTATGACTGTGCGTACGTGCCCTGATTGTACGGTATGAATGTGTATGTATTGCATATGCCTGGGTCGCTGGATAGAACGTCTTTGTATGACTGAAATGCTTGCCTATCGATCAAGGAGATGGGAAAATAAACCCGAATATGGTAACTCCTCGTTTGAAGAAACGACTCTCCCTCTCCCGGAAGCTAGTAAATTGGAGGGTGACTTAGGCCAGAAACTCGAAGGATCATTTCAGTACGACAAACCCGACTCCAACTGATGATCCAAATGTACCACCAGTGAGTCAATTTTTGTGCTGACTAACTAAGAGAAGTTAAGAATACCCCAGGTCGGGGTTCATCCAAAAACCCCCCTCAGCCCAGAAGTTAGGGATACTGGCATGTTTTAGATTCACCACTTCTTCTTCCATCCACTTAGAAAATAAGAGTTGTACCATTGAACGTCCGACCGATACTCCTCCTCTGCCTCAGTTTGGATCACCGCCTGCCCAGGGGTCGGAAGGCTCCACCGTGAGTATAAACACGACTGGACTAATGTCCGGCCGGAAAATGAGGAGTAAGTATTTTTCAAAAATGAGGCTTCCAACAAAATTGCCCAGAAAGGGAGGGGAGTAAAAAGTCCGACCACCCCCCCAAAAATGAATTACGGAAAATACTGAAAATACGCAGCACGCATAGAAAAAGGATAGGAAAGGAAAGGTCCCCTTACCCAATATAGCTCTGTGTCTTCGTCTTAGGTTTCTGTGCTTGATGTATGTGCTGTTACACCCTATCCAGTATTTGTGTGTGCGTGAACGTTGAATTTATGTTTTCCCCCAGCTTTTTTATACGTAAAAGTGACCCGTACTGCTCTATGTTGTGTGTACACCAAGTAACCTATTACCGTACACGTTTCTCTCTCTCTCGTTTTATGCCGTACGTGTACCAAATAGCCTACTTGATGCGCACGTCTCTCTCTCTCTCTCTCTCTCTCTCTCTCTCTCTCTCTCTCTCTCTCCCTCGCTGAAGGCTCCTTTGCCCTCTTTTTGAATAGATGACGACACTGTACCTCGTCAGTATATGTATAATTGGCCTAAACACGATAGTGTTCGAACAAATTGACAGAAGCAAAACGACCGTATTTTTGCCACACTACTACCTCTCCTTTCTGTAAAATGGAGAAAGAAAGGACAGGTAAGACGACTGATGTCTCCCAATCTGGCCCTTATAACGGGAACTATATGTCAGTGGTTTTTTGTTGTTTTAGGGCTCTAACGACTCCACCTCCATCGCTCAGAACCGCCCCGCCCATTGCACAGAAATAGAGCGTCTAAGCACCCCGTCCTTCCAGAATAGTCCCAGTTCTGTACTAGCCGTCCCTGGATATTTTAAGCAATACAGCTGATGACCTTGTTTTTAAAGATACATCGCCTAAGACTGATAAGGGCTAACTATTGTCTAAAAAAAAAAAAAAATGTTTAGCTTGTGTTCCTCCCGAAACAGATATTTGTGAGCCCATGACAGTAGCACCTCGCACTTTTTCATAAACCTAGCAGTCTCTGGAGAAAAATATGAATCAACAGGGCTTGTGTTAGAAAGACGAGTCTCTGCCGGAGAAGCCGGTTCGAATTTTGATAGACGAGGAAGTTGATAGATGTCAGACTTCTTGCCACGTTTATAAGGTACAGGAATCAACACCTAGCAGACCTGATGATGGAAATTTGCAGGAACACTCGCAAACCTGCACCACAGCAATGATTAATGAGTTAGTAGCATACACCGACATAGGAGTTAATAGACATCCGCCATAGAGTGACCGATAAACGTTTCCCCGACTACTTGGGGTTGGGAGAGAGAATGAAGTGTGTAAACGTCTTCCCTGCCAGTTCTCTAAGATTCTGTTTCTTGTACTCATTCAAAGATAACATGCGGCCATCGGAGGAGGAGAGGGGTCGGACGTGACGCACAGCCTGGCTGCGGATCATGGAACATCTATGGCGTCGACCAAGGGGGAGCCATGGAACAAAAAGATGCGGGACGAGGCACCATTCTCAGCATGGAAAGCGATAGAAAGAAGGGCTATCCCGAAGCCCCCGCTCACTGATCAGCTCGTGCCTGAAGTCCCAGCCCGTCGAGCCCGACTGATGGGCTCAGTGCTAAAAGATTCTGCTCTCCTTGGTCCGCCTTTTTTTGATCCGATCCCACTCCACCCCCTCTTCCCTCGGCCTCCCAAAAGCACCCCCCTATCCCCCCCCTCTTTTTCATATGGGATTTTGAACTTGACTTGACAGAAGAAGAACGAAATGCGAGTACCCCGCCTCAAGGTACCTATGATGAGATCAGTTAGGGAACAGGACAAAACAGGACTGTGATCCGAGAGCAAAGAATGGCCACACCCTGCAACGTGAAAACATGGATTTGAGCTGGACCTTAGCTCCACCGCCGGTGCTCAACAGTGCCAACGAAAGAAGAAGAACAATGAGAGCTTACCAGTGATGGCTCGCTGTAATAGGATACTGGAAAGAAGAACTCCCATTTGGACATTGCCCCCCCCCCTCTGACTGTAACTCATGTTGAGTTGAATTCCTCTCCCAACCGCTTTCGTATTGACTATCTTCCAATCAGGTTTTTATGATATTACTTCGGTCACTTCCAACTGTACACTGGTAGTTAAGAAACATTAACTTTGTATAATGACAATTGTATAACATCAGCCGTGCACATGACTATGCTGTCTAGTTTGATCCACACGAAGTCTAGGCCTTAAGTATTGCACGTGATATTCCTTGTTTTGCAAGAACATTTTTACGGTATCATGTTTGTGTTCAAGCGAGCTTCCCTCCTCCTATCTCCGGGTCTGACATATGACGCAGCTGATGTAATTTTGTATGCACTATCTCCTCGCCTCCGTGAGATATGCGTCATTGGATCAGGCGATTGCAATGCTGCAGTCGCTTGGCCAAGACACTTTACTAGCAAAATCTGACATAGAATCTGCTTTCCGCTTACTGCCAGTCCATCCACAGGATTTCCAACTTTTGGGGTTCCAGGCAGAGGGGAGGTTCTACATGGACAAGTGCATGCCAATGGAATGCTTGGTCTCTTGCTCATATTTTGAGAAATTCAGCTCTTTTTGGAGTGGGTTTTCAGACAGGTGACCGGGCACCACTGGGAATTGCACCACCTACATGATTTCTTGTTGTTGGGGGTGCCAGAGTCACAAGAGTGTGTCAGGGCTTTAGAAGCATTCTGTGCACTCATGAGCGAATTTGGGGTCCCCCTGGCACAAGGAAAGACAGTGGGCCGGCCACACAAATTGAGTTGCTGGACATAGAACTGGAGTCTGTTGAGGGTGTATCACGCTTGCCACTGAGTAAGGTAAAAGGTTTTTACGCTGGCCTTAGTAGACTGTTTGCGCAAAGAAAAGGTCACTTTGCATCTGCTACAGAAGGCAGTGGGGATGCTGAACTTTGCCTTAAGAATCATCGCTATGGCCCGCCCCTTTTCACGTTCCACCGCACAGGCAATGTCAGGGCTGAAAGAAAAACATCACCACACTCAGTTGTCCAGCGCGGTTAAACAGGATATGCGGATTTGAATGGCATTCCTGCGTGACTTCAATGGTGCAGTAGTGTGGCCCAGACCGGCCAGGTTCAGTCCGGAACTTGGCCTCATGACAGACGCTGCAGAGAGTGAGGGTTTTGGAGCCATTCTGGGTTCACAGTGGGTGGCGCAACATTGGCCCACTTGGTGAGGGGACGCCGGTGTAACAAGTAATATTTAATTTCTGGAACTATTCCCCATTTTGGTGGCCGTGACCATTTGGCCGCACTAGTTCCGCAATCAGTCTGTGGATTTCTGGTTTGACAATATGGCAGTGGTTGAATGCATTAATCAGCAGACTGCTAAGTGTAAAATGATGCTTCGCTTGCTCAAAGAGATAGTACTGCAATATATGAGATTAAATGTGATGTTTCGGGCCAGGCATGTCCCGGGAATACTCAACCACACGGCTGACTCCTTGTCTCGTTTCGAGATGCAGGTTTTCAGGTCCTACCACCCGGAAGCAGCGGACTGTCCCACACCTTTTCTGGAGCATCTCTGGCAACTTGGTGCCCCAGCCTACCAGACCTCGTACCAGCTAGCATAGCACCCAGGACTTGGCGGGCCTATGAGGGGGCCTTTTCCACATACTGCACATCTCTAGGGGAAGGCTGGGAAGAGGCATGGCACGAGCCAGCATCTGTCATATCATTCATGAGGGAATTGAGGGATAGAGGGCGTTTTGTGCAAAGCGCCACATGGCAGCAATAGTGTTTTTTGCAAAGATGCTGGGGCACAGGGATCCCACGGGCTCATTCTTAGTTCAAAGGGCTCTGAAAGGGAGGCAACGCCTGAAAGGTGCCCAGCTGGACATTCAACACCTGATTATCATTGAAGTACTTTCAGCCCTCATGGAGGCATTGGGGAAAGTATGTAGATCAACTGGGGAGATCCAGCTGTTCAGGTCTGCCTTTTCCCTCGCATTCTATGGCGCTTTCAGGGTAGGGAAATTGGTGGCGCGCAATAAACAAGATTGGCAGGGTGGGATGCAATTTGCCCATGTTCACCTACAGGAAGGTTGTGTATCTTTAGCAATCCCCAGATCAAAAATGAATCAGAACGGGAGGGAGGATCACATTATCTTGCGCAAAGCTCTAGGGAGCAATGCTGTCCGGTGGGCAACCTGGAGACGTATCTGGCCTGCAGACCAAGTGGTACAGGAGGGCCATTATTTATCCACCAGGATGGGACTCCCCTCACGAGGTTTCAGTTTGGTAGGATTTTGACTTTGGCGCTGGGGGCAGCAGGCCTGGATGCATCCAAATTTGGTACCCGTTCTTTCAGGACCGGGGAAGCCACTGAAGCTACGGCTCGGGGACTGATGGGACATGAGGTTCAAAGAATAGGGCTTTGGTATTCGGACTGCTACAAACGATATGTGCGGCTACACTTACTTTACGTGCTATTGCTAATGTTTGGTTTTGTTTCAATCCCCTGCAGTTTCCACGTCCTGTGCCGCAGGAGGGGAGTTAGCCGTCATCTGCCGGTCAACTGAGCCTCGCCCATTCCAGGTACCCACCTGGGGGCCAGGCCACAGAGAAGTCTGGATCATAGGCCATTCATATGTGAGCAGGTTGAAGCAGCAGGTTTTCACAGGAAATTTCGCAGACAGGGCCCGCCAGGCGGATTTCAAGGTGTCATAGCACGGTCAAGGGAGATTGCGATTAAGCCAGTTTCGTCATGTCGTTTGTGCTTTGTTGGCTAGGTCTACAGCAACACCTGCCGTAGTAATGATACATCTGGGAGGCAATGATTTGGTACACATAGGTAGGAAATGCGTGGTGGAGGCACAGATCACAAAAGTGGGATGGTTGGCCAAGCAGTGCCCATAGACAGTATTAGTATGGTCTTGCATGATCCCGAGGTTCCAATGGCGGGGGGGGGGACGAGTCTGTGTGGACTTTGAATCACTCCATAAAGAGGATCATTAACAGGATTGATAAGCTTTTCCGGTCTCCGAAACTGCAGACGATTGCACATGGTTGCCTCCAGGGGAGCGTTTTTTTCAACAGGATGGGGTTCACCTTTCTAAGCTGGGCAATGAATTTTTCATTGAGAACGTGCTATCCTGGTTGTTAGGGGTAGCAAACAGGGCATGACCTTGTTGTCAGCAGGAGATGGGGGGGCCAGATAGTCGGTCGACTATGCTGGCTTTTGGCGGTAAGGTCATGATTGCCAGGTCAATTTTTATATCTCTTAGTAGGCATCCCATTATTTAATGGGGACGCCTGGGGGGGGGGGGGGGGGCAGTGGTCTCTCATCACACTCCAGGGGGTGCTTACGGCCGGTAGGCTGATGAGTGCAGGGGGTAGGAAGTTCAGCTTCCGACAGGCCCCTTGGGCATCCCCTGCACAGGCGCATGGACACCAAGGTGGCATAACATCAGTCCCTGGGAGGTAGTATTGGAGGGCGTAGGGGGTGCCCACGGAGAGGAATCTGATGGGCAACCAGGCCTCCTGTGCAAGGTCACTCCGTTAAGAAGGGGGACCTGGCAATTAGATAGGAACAATCTTTACCTTGCACGTAGGATACAAAGAAAACAAATTGTACATATTTCCGTTTTAGGTTAGGTATGGCTATGTATTAGACTTGTGTTAAGGTTAGCCATAAAAGATGTGTAAATATGTGTATATGAAATGTTATTGAATATGTTTGGGTTTTCTGCGTATTAAAATTGTGTCAATAATTTTTAATTATGATTTGTTCATTTTTAATAAAATACGGCCTGGGTTATCCGGCCCCTAATCCAAGTTCTGTGTTGGATGGTTTATTATCGGTGCCTCGGGGGAAAAGGGAGGGGGTGGAAGCATCCATCCCAGGGTCCCTGTCTGGAAGGAAGTTTGGGGTCAACCAATCAACCAATGGGAGGGGACTCAGTAATACCTGGCCATATGGATTTTGCCATTCTAAAAGTCACACCTGGCCTCCGCGTTTTTGACAAAAACCGGGTCATTTCTTATAAAATGCCAATATTTTGGGATAATCTTCAGTATGGCACCCCCTGTTTGTTAAAAGTAGTGATCAATCTAAAATGCCCCACTTTCTTATATTTCTTCTTTCTTTCCTGAAAGACAAACTGTTCCCTAGATTTTGCTTTTGCCTTCCTCTTTGCTTCTTCAATATTATTTAACGCATAACCTCTTTCCTGAATCCTGTAAGTCATTTATCTCAGTGTCTTCTCCTCCTCCTGCTTATCGCTAAAATTCCTCCTTGCTCTTAAACTTTCACCATATGGAATACTTTTTCACAAGATTTTGGGGGTGAAAGCTAGTAGCATGCAAAATGGCATTACTCGCTGTAGGTTTCCTACACAGTTTTGTCTGTAGCTTGCAATTCTCAATGTACACTGCCAAATCAAGGACATCCACCTTCACATCACTCACTGTGCTAGTGAAATGCAGGTTCAAATAATTCGCATTTATCTTTTCCACAAACTGCCTGGCACTTTCAATTGTTCCCCTCCAAATCACAAATATGTCATCTATAAAGCGACACTATAAAATCCCTGACTGTGACCATTCCTGCTGGAATTCTGCCTGGAGCACCTGCTTCTCCCACCAGCCCATATGCAAATTAGCATAGCTGGGGGCAAAGCAGGTGCTCATAGCAGTCCCTCTGACCTTAAGGAACATCTCATTGTTGAATAAAAAATAGTTGTTCTCAAGACATCTCTTAATCATAGTATGGGTCATTCTGGTATGTTTCCATAAACGTAAAAGCCTGGACCCCATAAAATACTCCACTGCTTTTAAACCATCCTCATGTTGGATGCTAGTGTATAACGTTGTCACGTCTATGGTCATTAGCACATACCCTTCTTCCCATGGGATGTCAAAAACTTTTTTCAAAAAATCTCCTGTATCTTTCAGGTAAGAAGGTAAATTCATCACAAAATCTCACAAGAAAAAATCGACATTCTTGGAAGTATTTTCAAATGTGCTACCTAACGCTGAAATTATAGTGCGCCCTGGAGGGTTAGTGCCGTCCTTATGCACTTTGGGAATTAAATAAAACACAGAGATTTTGGTTTATCCACACACAGAAATTGATACTCTTCATGCCTCAACAGACCTTGATCTCTCCGATTGATCAGTTCACCATTGTACTGTGTTTTGACCGATTTCAAGATATCATGAGTAACCCTTGAGTAACATGAGGTATTATTCAGCTGAATATATGCTTTATTCATGTATTTAGTCATAGACCAGAGAACCAAGTTCCCCCCTTTATCAGAATTCCGGATAACATAGTCCGTATTTCATTAGTGCATCATATTCTTTCACACGCTCATCCTTGTGCTTCATCTGTTTCTCGGTGTTGATGTATAGATTATTCACATCTTTAGTCACCAATTCATTGAATATGTCAATGGAATCCTTTGATGTGGTTGCTGTGAATTTAGAACGAGTTTTAAATTCCATCAATACATCACCATCACCATCCAATCCATGATGTATTTTAATGTCAGATCCTGTTCTTGGATGCCGATGTTCTCATTCTCCTGTTCTTGTATTTCTTTCTTAAGTTCTATATCAGCCACTTGTAGCACATCATGATGTTCCATGGCTTTATTGTTCTCCTTTTTCTGTTTAGGTTGCATTAGGAAAGCTTCATAGTTCCTATAAACGTAAACAAATCTATTCTAGTTCGTGCACAGTTCATGTCCTGCTCTGTACAAAAAGACAATCCTAGGGATAGAATGTTCTCGTCATCGTCAGTTAACTGTATATCTGTTACATTTATAATGGTATTGAGTGTCTCTCCTTACTTGTCCCTCCCCTGTGATTGCTTCTCTATTTGTGAGTTTTTTCTTTCCAAGTCCATACCGCCTTTTCCTCCTTTTCCTTGGCCTCTTGGTGGTTTTTGGTATGGCTGGCGTTCCCTTGGGCACAAATTCAGAAGCCTGTCTTGACACAAAAAATGTAGCTCATCAATTGCCGATGGAACTTCTACCAATGATCCTCCTACTGCTCCTTCTTCGACATCAGTATCCGCCTCGGAACTCTCTTCACTAGGGGACTCTGGTTGAGTTGTTTCCTGGCTTTGTTTACCTGTTCCCGTTGGTTTTTGTCTACGTATGGACAAAAACTAACCAAAAAAAAAAAAACAACAACTAACAGGCTGTTCATGACATGGCTCACAGGCGTTGGAACCTTGTCCAATGTTAAGGATTAATAATTACTTTGCACAAACTCAAGACTTCTTGATTTCAAGAACATACGCGAATTACAAAACAAAACATGCTATAGATACTCAGCTCTGACCTACAACTCCCACTTTTTAAGTGTTCTGCCTTTCCAAGGGTGGAAGCACCTAGAACATGCCTGTCCCTTGCACTGACACCTGTCGCCAAAATGTGTAGTAATCCATGCAGGTGTAGTAAATATAAACATTGTTTATTTCTCCATAAGACAGCAACCTCCTGCTTCCCTGCTCCTCTCTCTTTCCTCAACCATCTCCACCAGGATCAGTTCATTTGTTTGATGTTTGTCACAGCAATCATCAGACAACTCACTAAAAAGATCTACTGAATTTTGGCCAGCTACGGAAGGGGAAAGAGTGACCCCTTTTACATCATCCTCTCATCATCAGCTCTCTCTCCAGTCAGAACAGTCATCAACTTTGCATTGGCGAAAGTAGTAGCAGAGACGTCATCAGAGCAACCGACAAAGACAACAACTGACCTCAGGCAAACTAAGTCACCAGACTTCCTGATTAGCCTGTCAAATGATGGGACCATCAATCGTATCCCTACCTCCATACGGACCATATGAAACAACAAAGGGCTTGCCTACTGAAATTTGCCGATAGAAGGCTCTGGTAAACAAGACAATATCTCTACCGTCTGCAACATATCAAACATAAAGAACAAATAATCCTATTTTCGTTGGTTGGTCAGCCCGAGTATGCAACAGACCATTCATCAGAGATTATTTATGCATAGTGTGAATTTCAGTAGCATCCATTGACTGCCACTTGCCCCTGCAGCAAGAGCAAACATCACTATTACATAACCAACCATTTCATTTCATAAGGCTTTATTCGGTACATTTAACAAGACCATAAACGCACAGCATAAAATATAAAACAGAGTCATGAGCAAAATATACATCAATATTAAAAAGTTAAAAAAGCATACTTTTCCTTGCATTAATTGATTTAAGAAGAAAGGTAGCTGTATAAAAACAAACATCAGGATGATGTAAATTAAAAAGCAAGCTCATACAGTCATGTATTGATCTAACTCCAAATTTTACAAATGAGGGTTTTAGGTAAGCAATCCGCAGATGTTTATACAACTGACAAAGCAAAAGGAAGTGCACGGTACTTTGGGGGGTAGTATTGTCACATGGACAGGGGCCAACAGGATGCAGGTACTGGGAGGGGAAAGCAACAAGATTGTGGGCAATTCCTGTTCTAAATCTGGCCAACACAAACCGATGTGACTTCCAGCTCACTTGTAACAAATACGGTTGGAGACCTACAAATTCATTTAGATCATAATAGAGAACACAGGAAGAAAGTTACAAACTGTTTTGTAACCTCCTGGTGGAGAGCTGTTGTAAAAAGCAGTGCTTACGCTCTGCTTTAGACAACACATTGGCCCCACAGTGATCCACCAAGATATTAATATTAAGGATCTCATGAAAACTATTCACGATAAACTTTAACCATGGGATCTTCAGATGGTGGTCCAAAGAGAGGCAATCAGAGATAATAGCTCTACATAATGAGGTCTCTTCTTTTATCCAGATGGAACGCCATAGCAACAGAGGCCTAAGGAGGATCAGATCGGCAAGATGGTAGATACCCAATTCGTTATGCACTAGAACATTGGAAACAGAGCTTGGCAAACACAAAAGTCTCTTCAGAAAAAGATTCTCCTCGACCTGAAGAGATCCCGCCGGGGCATAGCCCCAAATTCCAGCTCCGTATAAGGCAGTTGAAACACAGCAGGACTGAAAGATTTTAAGCATATCCTGAACCCGCCTGTCTCCAAGTTTCGTGGCCATGGAAAAAATTCCATGAGCACTCCTCGCCATCTTGGCCCTGACATTCTTATGTTCATTAACCCAAATATTTTTATTTGAAAAGGTGACCCCCAAGTATGAGAAATTATCAACAGCCTGAACCTTCTGTCCCTCTATAAAGAAGCAAGACTGAGTCTTTCTGTTCCTATGCCCACATACCATAACATAGGTTTTGGATTTGTTTATCACTAACTTTCTACTTGTGATAAATTGAGAAAAGCCATCCATCAATCGCTGAAGGCCATTTGGGGTACGTGAAATTAGGACCGCGTCATCCGCATATAATAACACTGGGACTGGGTCCTTATTGATTTTGGGGGCATCCACTGCCAAAGATTTAAGAAAAAGATCAATCTCATTAATAAAAAGTGTAAATAGCAGTGGCGCCAACACACATCCCTGCCTAATTCCACGTCCGATTTCAAAGTTAGCGGTACATTCCCTGTTGGGACCATAACGGACACAAGCACGTAATTTGGCATAAAGACGTGCTAAGAAAAACACAATGCCCTCAGGTGCCCCGATTTCAATGAGCTTTGCCCAGAGAATGCCATGGTCCACCAGGTCAAAGGCACTACTCAAATCCGCAAAGCAGAGATAAATAGTGCCAGTCTTTGCCACGGTATATTTACCGATGAGCAGGTCTAAATTTAGACACTGCTCAATCGTACCTCGGCCCTTCCTGAACCCAAACTGGCTCTCTGCTAAAATGCCATTATCCTCCACCCATTCTTCCAGCCTTACTAGAAGCACTCTACTCATTACTTTTACGGAAGAATCCAACAAGGAGATTGGACGATAGTTCTTAACGTCCCCTCGATTCCCTTTCTTAAATATTGGTATTAGGATGGATTCTTCCCAAGTAGGGGGCACCTCATTACAGGCTGCTGCATTAAAGATATTAGTAAGCAAAGGCCCCCAGACTTCAGGGACCAGTTTGTAAACATCGATTGGGACGCCATCTGGTCCCTGGGCTTTTCCTCCTTTACTTGCCCTTATGCTATCTAAAACCTCTTGAATGGTGATGTTCAATGGCATATACGGCCACCTATCCCCAGGATCCCTAGATACAGTATCAGACTCAAAGATTTTAGAGAAATGGGAAACCCACTCTTTCTTCATAACATTAGAAGTTAATTCAGGGATTTTGTCATCTTTGAGAAAAGGGGAATTAACTGTTTTCCAAAATAGGGTGCTATTATTGGATTCGGCGGCCAGGGACAAATTATCCCACGCTTCCTGTTTGAGTTCCAGTTTCCTCCGTTTAAGGGTATCCTTGTATCTGGTTCTGAGATCTGCAACCAAATCCTTATCTCTAGGCGAGGCTGATAAGGCTAACTTTAATTCCTTTAAAGCCTGAGTACAAGCTGTATTAAACCACCCCCGCTGACGTTCTTCCTTAAGTTTAGATGTACTAGTAAACTTGGAGTCAATGACCGTATTAATAGTAGTAAAAAGCTCAATAGAGCCAATAGTACCAAGGTTATCTTCTAAAATGCCTGTGATACCAGCCAGGCAGCTAGTGATATTTGAGTCAGACAAGATTTCGGCTTTGTCCCCCCTCCATCTGAGTCTAAAACCATTAGGGCGTACAACTTCTATGTTATTGATACTGCCTGCAATATGGTTCCCATTATTTTCCCATAACATAGCCTCGACTGACAAACAATTATGGTCACTAAGCTGGATGTCTATGACTTTAGGTGCCATAGTCCAGACCTCGAGACTCGAGGAAATGCAGATAAAATCAATAACAGAATTCGCACCCCGACCTGTGAAAGTGGGACAAATCTTCTCCTGCCCATTTTTCTCATTCACCATAATAAACATATTATGTGAATCAAGGAGACTATTTAAGGCATCTCCGTAACGATTATGTTGAAAGTGGGAAATTCCGTCTCCATAACAGTCCACCACCCCACAAACATTGACATTAGAGAATGGACAGGTAGTAACATTAAAATCTCCTGCCATGAACAAATCAAAGATTACGTTGGATTCCTTAAGGATATCATCCAACGCACTTGATAGTGCACTAACCACCTGAACCCTGGAATCATCAAAAACATTATTATAAAAATGTATTAAAAGAATGTTCCTGCCTCCGGTTTTGTGGAGCCACAGGATCTGAGAATGAGCCCCAACTTGTATATATTTTTTAACCAGCAATGGGGTTTGGACAGATATTAAAATCAAAAGGCCTCCCTTAGCTCTACCTGATACGGAGCCAGTGGCAGGTAACTGGTAAGAGACAAAACCATTATATCCTTCAAAGTCCCTACACCAAGTTTCCTGTAAACAGATGATGTCGAAGAGAGCTAAAAATTCGGTCCAACCTAAGCAATCTGATTTGGACCTGATGCCCGCAATATTCCAACTTGCAATGTAACATCTGGAAAAACCAGGTGCACCAGGCCCCTTAAGTAAACAATTACTACCTTGCTGGGAAATAGCAACATTTAAAGTATATGGTGATAACTCCGGCCGGCCATGAAGGTAACCCTCCCTGCCCATAGGCGTACAATCTACAGCTGTCCCAGAGGGGTTATCCGTGTACCCTGGGGTATGGCCAGTTTGATCAGTACCAAACGGGATCCGTTCCAACACGGTGACTGGGGGTAACATACCCAACACCATCGAAGATTCCGATTGACCAACTGTATCATCCTTCAAGTCCCTAGGCAAGCGATCTATAATTATCCCAGGGGTGTTGGTAGGAATCCCTAAAATACAAACATTTTGTCCCAGGACAGGCGGGGCCTGTCTCTCCAAAATCACAGGGTGTATCTTGTATTCCAGTCAATCATTTTGATCTAGCCCGCTAAGGCACTCAAAACGATTAGCAGTATTCGCATGAAAACTATTTGCAAACCTGTCCACAGCTTCTCCCCTCGTACTCACCCCCCCCCATTGTTGCAAAGATGATGACTAATGCATTGTCTATAAAAAAAGCCCAAGGGACGGAGTGAGATGCCCTGCTCATTGCAAGGGCGAGAGGTGGCTCGAATCAGAGCTGTTGTGGCAAGGTGTGGATTACTGAAATTAACAATAACACAATCCCCAGAGATGTGCTTCGGGATGTGCCAATCCAGTTGACCCTGGTGGTAGCCAAAATTTGGTCCGCCAGAGCCACTGGAAAGCCACACTCCCGGTTAAGCCATGCCACGGTTTTATTTTTAAGGGACTCATGTGATTCAATATAATGATGAAACCCATCCTCCCTAATTGGTGTAACATTGGTCAGGACAGCTACATAAGGTGAGCAGTCCGTTGGGAGGTTTGGTGAGGTAGGCCACGATTATTAGATATCCCCCTTTTTGTGATCTTCACCTGGTTCCCCGGGGCCCGGATTGTCAGAGGGACCTCATTAGTGCAAGCAGGTAATGCTGTAGTAACTGTTATAGAACCCCCTGAGGAAGGTGAGTTTAAATTACTCTGCTGCTCAGTAGCTATAATAGGATTACTATTTATCTGAGCAGGGTTACTAGAACCTATATAAGTCGTTCCTACGATGGAGGTTCCTTTGTTAGGTTGCACGTGCCTGCTGGTCCGACCCCCGACCATAGGGATCGCAGCAGCGGCTGCGGCTGGTTGCTGGCTATTGGTTGGTTTCAGGGCAGATTGTACAAGCTCACTTAATCTAACAACCTCCCTAGAAACAACCTCAAGTTTGTCGAGGAGTGGAAGGACTATTTTATCCAATTTAGCATCAATCATCCCTATAAGAAGCTCAAGCTGGTCTGGGGCTAGTGTCAGATGGGTGGGATTATCATCATTTAATAAGATGTTTGACTCGGTGGGACCCCCGCTTGGTAAGGGGGCACTATTCTTTTTCTTGTTATGGCCCCCCTTCTTAGGTTGTATTGGTCTACTTAAATGTCTCCCCGACCTCAACACTCTATGAGGTTTAGGGGCCGCTAGACCCGGGGCGACGGAGTCAAGGTCATAATGAGACTTATTTGCAGCAGGTTCCTTATGGGAATCCTCGGCATCAGAAATAACCCGTGATTGCACTTTTTCATTGTTGCCCTCCCTGATTAAACTGTCTGGAGTAACCACTGAACAACTATCATCAATAGTGGGAAACAACGAATCAATAGGCAGAGCAGTAGAAATCTCCACAGTGATAGGTTGTATCGTAGGGTCAGGAATACTTCCTAAACCCAAAGATAGTCTACGTTCCTTGTTAATTTTGTCTACTACTTTAATTAAATAGTTATCAAGTGTAGAGACACCAGGGCGGGGATTCCCGACTGATTTGAGCATATCGCGTTAAAAAATAAAATACAAAGGTACAAAGAAATAAAATAACCAACACAAAAATTACCGAACACAGAAATTACTGAATTAAAAAAGCACTTGATATGAAATGACGTTAAAAAATAACAGAATTTTAAAATTTATGATCGAAGGCCACCACTCAACAGCCCCGGGCAGCCCACAATTACTAAAATGCAAAGCCTACAAGGGTGGCCAGTCTTGATTAGTCACTAAATGGTGCCTGGAAAATTAGGGGTAGTGCTTCAGTATCACACAACAGTCAGGGGTAACCAACAGCACAGCCAAAAGGCCGTTAGCGACACTTACAGTTCTGATGTCCAGTGACAAATATTAGAGGGTGAGCCCGGCCCGGTCTTGAACGGTCCTTGACGGGCAAGGACGGGCCCGCCCTTGGCCCGGGCTTTGCCCGGGCGCGTCCCGCGCTGCGGTGTCTCCCAGGTGCTTATGAGGCGCTCGTGCGGCTGAGGCTCCGCCCTCACTTGGCAAAGGTGTCTGGGACAGGTAGTCCCCCTCCTGCGGCAACAGCGTTCTCCTCGCTTCAGTCAGCGCGTCCCGCGCTGCGGTGTCTCCCAGGTGCTTATGTGGCGCTCGTGCGGCTGAGGCTCCGCCCTCACTTGGCAAAGGTGTCTGGGACAGGTAGTCCCCCTCCTGCGGCAACAGCGTTCTCCTCGCTTCAGTCAGCGCGACACCAACCAAACATCTTATCCTCTACAGGGCAACATCACCTATCTTGCAAGCGAATGAAGCCAGATTATTAAACAAGCACAGCATAGACATTTATAACCTGCTAGTTTATCTTAACCTGGACTTTCTCTTCATAGATGTCTCCTTGCTCGTACATGATACTGCAAGTGTATTACATGATGCGATCACTCATGGACACCTAACCCTTTTCAGACACTGCCCAAATAAGAAGAGGGATGGAAAACTGATGGTGGCCACGAAATCACTTCGCAAACCACCACCACAACACCACCAGTCCCAGAAAAAGAATCATTCCTAGTTTGCTGCTCGTCATCCTCAGCTTCCTCCATCTCCGACTATTGACCTCCACGACACAGCTCAGATTTCATTGATACCTACTGCTCTCAATATCTGACATTACTCTACTCAACATGAAAATGTCTGTATCTTAAGAGATCGCAACACCCGGCTCGACAGATCAGCCCTACACCAGACCTCATGCCCCCTCACTCACCTTGAAGCCCTCAGCTTCAAGCAACAAACAGTAGGTCTACCCTTTCTGACGGATAAGCCTCAACCAATATCTTCATCTGAAGAGGAGTAAACTCAGTCACAGAAAACAACCCCACTATCCGGAATGATCACCGCATCTTCAATGTCAATCTCCACCTCCCCACTGCAACTCTTCCCTCTGAAGGTCTATCACATCTGCATCTGTCAGACCTTGGAATTCATTCCAACCTAAACTGCTTACAAGCATGCATCGTAGACCCAGCAATGTCCATAAAACAGTTCCTTCCAGGACTAAACGGGGATATACGTTGTGGTTCCCCTCAAAACAAAATGGCCCCATTTGCAGCGACAGGGGCCTGGTTGGTTCAATTTGTACATACAATTTCAAAAACGTGCCAGAAGCCTTAAAAGACAAAGGTGGAACAGGTGCAAACTCAACAAATCAAAGTGGATTCAAAGACAAATCTACTAAGAATCCGTCAAGAAGGCTAAGAGGTTTCACTTCTCCCTTTGCATCTTAGATGCTACATGCCCAACCAAAGGCCTTCTCTGAATACAATCTGAATTTTGTAACCCAGGCTGCAATTCACCTGGTGCAACAAACACCAAGGGCCTGGTGCACAAAGGTAAACTTACACTTTTGTGGAAGTTTACAATTGTTTGCTGGTCACAGATTAATGTTATGAGTAGTATTTACGACTGATGAGACTCGGCAGTCGTAAAGTTACTACTAGTAACATTTTGTGAATATTAAACAATTGTAAACTTACACAAAAGTCTAAGTTTACCTGTGTGAATCAGGTCCATGGTAACTCTGCAGTGTGTTTGTGAAATACTTAATTGATAAATCTGATAACCTCCTCTCATACTTTCCCTCTATGGCAAGGAATAATACCCTCCTACTGCCATCCTCGCCAAATCGGACTATCTCCACCACACCCTGAAACTCTTCTCCTTCAAACTGATGATGGGAAAATAAATCAGTGATCCAATGGATGGTTCAGCGTAGCAGACTCTCCAGTGGAATTTTACCCCCAAGCCTTTCCAAAGCCATCCTCATAGACGCCTCTGCACTGGGATCATCAACTCCTCCCTATTAATCTGAGAGGTCCCCAACAAGCTGAAAATATCTTTCATCAAACTGACACTAAAGAAGGAGGGACTTGGCCACTCAGACCTGACAAACCAGAGACCCTTATCAAATGGAGTGTCTCAATGTAAACTCATTAAAAAAGAGCTTTCTCCCAGATTTTTATCTTAATTGAAGAAAACAAACTCCTTGCTTAAAGACTAGACTCAGACTTGAACCAGCACTGATCACCATCTGGAATGAACTGAAGAAATTGTTCATTCTACTGGAGTTCACTCACCACCCCTGCTTGACCCTTCATCAGCAGTTGACACTGTAGACCACCTTCTGTTGACATGGCTCTCATCTTGATCAAATCATGCTTTAAAGACCCAACCCACATTGTCACATTTCTTATAATCTACTTTTCCCCATTTTCCTACCGAGTAGGTGTCCATCAAGGTTCAAAAATTATCTCTCTCCTTTTTAGACTATTCTCCTTTTTAGTTAATTCCTGGTCTCATCATCTCATTCAAGCTTTACCTTTCAGAACTGGAAAAATCTGTGGTTATGTCACATCTTGGGTTTTGCCAATGAGGTCTTTATCAGACTCTTTAGACATTTTGGATGACAGTATTTCAAGTCGGGTGGGTTGCAACCGAACCCTTCTGCTCCCACGTTTTACCAATCCATAGGACATTGCTAGAACACATGTTGATGTTTCCCTTATGATTATCATGTTATCCACAATAGGGTGACGCAGAGCTTTCAGCAGCTGAAGCCCCCAGATGAAACCTGGGCTCTTGTAATCCCGATGGGGTCAGTAACTTCTGTTGCCCACCCTTTCGGGATTACCGTGGGCACTCGGAATGAGGCTCAAACTTTGCAAGCTACAATGAATCAGAATGCTGTAGCCAGAGAAGTCCATCGTATCACATCACTGCTGCCTTTAACTTGCCACACTGGTTACCAATCGTAAGTTGAATGTCATTCGAAGTCCTTTCTACATCGCATACTGCGCGGTCCAGGGGACAGGACCAATCTCTTTACAATCCAAGATCAGACTGTACAACAAGAGGAGAAGCCTTTGCTTGATAGATAGTGTCACCACTCCTGATGTTTACCCCGTGTAGGTGGGAGCTCTTACTCTGAACAGACAGGCAAGCTCTGGAAGACGCGCCTAAAGAAACACCTGGAATTCTGAAAAGCACTAAAGACCTGACTGATCATGGATCAAGGGACTCCCAGGCTCCGCTTCACAGCGGTCTCACGTGCAACATGCAAAATTACCCTTCAGGGTCCCCTTAGGTTGTATCTCAGAATATTCAGGACAGATATATTGGCCTTCAAAAATATTGTTGCCTATTGACTATCCTTATCTCTTGGAGGTAAGTATAACTTAACTCAACATCCACACACCTTGAAGACAGACGAATTGCCAAGGCACAAATAGGCAGACTTAAGTATATTAAACCTACACTGACCTACCTATGCCTACCTTCACAATATTGTGTTACTCAATATTTTGAACATGATATTTTTAGTAGGTTGATGTTTCATCCATGATATTTAGTAGTGTGCTTCCCCTTGCCTGTCACTCAATGCCCTACCCCCAGGCTCCACACACCACACCAAAACTCACCACTCAAGGGGGAACCCCTTCTTCAACTGTGTACAACAAACAGAGTAGCTGCAACACTCTCTAGGGCTTCACCAAGGCATACACTGCAGAAATGCTACACTACAATGCAAGGCAATCCTTGAGTAGTTAAAGGGCCAGAGTGTAAAGAGTGCCGCAGAGGTCAGCGACAAGGCAAGGCAGCAGGAGCAGTGATAGGGGTCCTGTAACTCGCCACATTTAATGATGGTTTGACTCTTGAATGCTTCTACATTGACGTGCTTGGTACATGGGCCTGCTGAGATGACTGCTCAGTAATGCATGGCAGACACTGATTGGTGCTACCAGGTGACCAGGTAGTACAACCTACCTCTCTCCAGGGCCAGCGTGTCTGCAAGAAAAGGCGCGGCAGCGGCCTGACAACGCCTCCATCCGGGAGCAGGCAAAAGGTGTACTGCTGGAGGTAGGACCTACAAATATGGTGCTCTTGCTTGGGGTAAGGAGGAGGGCTGAAGCCAAAAATGCAATCCCGCCAGTGGTTTTGATACTCCACATACTATTCCTGCCTCTCTCCCTAGCGAGCCTGTGGCAGGTCTTAGGTGGGTTAAGGTAGAAGGTTACCTCTCTCCATAGCGAGCCTGCGGCAGATCTTAGGTGGTTTAAGGTAGAAGGTTACATCTCTCCATAGCGAGCCTGCGGCAGGTCTTAGGTGGGTTAAGGTAGAAGGTTACCTCTCTGCATAGCGAGCCTGCGGCAGATCTTAGGTGGTTTAAGGTAGAAGGTTACCTCTCTCCATAGCGAGCCTGCGGCAGGTCTTAAGTGGGTTAAGGTAGAAGGTTACCTCTCTCCATAGCGAGCCTGCGGCAGGTCTTAAGTGGGTTAAGGTAGAAGGTTACCTCTCTCCCTAGCGAGCCTGCCACAGATCTTAGGCGGGTAAAGGGAGAAGATTCCCTCTCTCCCTAGCGAGCTTGATTGATTGATTGATTGATTGATTGATTTGCAATTTAGAAAGCGCAGCAATTCCCCAAGGGCATCAAGGCGCTATAGATCACTGTCCAGAATAGGACCACTAGTACACCAGCTTCAGAAGGAACATTACACGGAGAATAACCACGATCTGACTGCTGTCTGCATACGACCCTACCTCCAATCCGAAGGAATGGACAACAGCCGCTTAGGGTGCCACATACAGATTAAAAAACGTAGGGCTCAAGGATGAGCCCGGCGGCACTCCACAAGATAAGAAGAAGGCCTCTGAGTGGAAGTTCTGTAACTGCACCATTTTGGATCCTTCACTAAGGAACGAGGACAGGAGGGCTAAGGCTTGATGAGAAATGCCAAGACCTTGGAGTCTATCCAGCAGCAGCGTAGGTGAGATGCTGTCAAATGCTGCTGATAGATCCAAGAGTATCAGCGCCACCCCTTTTGCTTCATCTACCGTGCACCTAATACAGTCGGTGGCTGTGATTAAAGCAGTTTCTGTCCCATGCTGTTTCCTAAAACCAAACTGGGAGTCATTAAGTCAACGTTGCTGTTCTACAGTTTCCATCAGCAGGATGTTAAGGTGCATCTCCAAGATCTTTGCTGGAACCGGAGCAAGGAGATAGGACGATAGTTCTTACAATCCGTGGGGTCTAGATTCGTTTGTTTTTTTAGAAGAGGTCTGATGATGGCTTGCCACAGATCTTAGGTGGGGTAAGGGACGAGGTTCCCTCTCTCACTAGCGATTCTGCCACAAATCTTAGGAAGGTTAAGTGAGCCTGCCGCACAACTTAGGTAGGTTAAGGGACAAGGTTCTCTCTCTCCCCAGTGACCTCTTGCAGATCTTAGGTGGGTTAAGGGGAAGGTTATCTCTCACCCCAGTGACCTCTTGCGGATATTAGGTGGGTTAAGGGGGAAGGTTACCTCTCTCCCTAGTGACCTCTTGCGGATCTTAGGTGGGTTAAGGGGGAAGGTTCCCTCTCTGCCCAGTCACCTCTTGCAGATCTTAGGTGGGTTAAGGGGGAAGGTTCCCTCTCTCTTCCAGTGACCTCTTCCAGATCTTAGGTGGGTTAAGGAGGAAGGTTCCCTCTTTCCCTAGTGACCTCTTGCAGATCTTAGGTGGGTTAAGGGGGAAGGTTACCTCTCTCCCTAGTGACCTCTTGCGGATCTTAGGTGGGTTAAGGGAGAAGGTTCCCTCTCTCCCCAGTCACCTCTTGCAGATCTTAGGTGGGTTAAGGGGGAAGGTTCCCTCTCTCCCCAGTCACCTCTTGCAGATCTTAGGTGGGTTAAGGGGGAAGGTTCCCTCCCTCCCCCAGTCACCTCTTGCAGATCTTAGGTGGGTTAAGAGGGAAGGTTCCCTCTCTCCCCAATCACCTCTTGCAGATCTTAGGTGGGTTAAGGGGGAAGGTTCCCTCTCTCCCCAGTGACCTCCTGCGGATCTTAGGTGGGTTAAGGGGGAAGGATACCTCTCTCCCCAGTGACATCTTGTAGATCTTAGGTGGGTTAAGGGGGAAGGCTCCCTCTCTCCCCAGTGACCTCCCGAGGATCTTAGGTGGGTTAAGGGGGAAGGTTACCTCTCCCCCCAGTGACCTCTTGCAGATCTTAGGTGGGTTAAGGGGGAAGGTTACCTCTCTCCCTAGTGACCTCTTGCAGATGTTTGGTGGGTTAAGGGGGAAGGTCACCTCTCTCCCCAGTCACCTCTTGCAGATCTTAGGTGGGTTAAGGGGGAAGGTTCCCTCTCTCCCCAGTGACCTCCCGCGGATCTTAGGTGGGTTAAGGGGGAAGGTTCCCTCTCTCCCCAGTGACCTCTTGCAGATCTTAGGTGGGTTAAGGGACAAGGTTCCCTCTCTCCCCAGTGACCTCTTGCAGATCTTAGGTGGGTTAAAGGGGAAGGTTCCCTCTCTCTCCAGTGACCTCTTTCAGATCTTAGGTGGGTTAAGGGGGAAGGTTCCCTCTCTCCCCAGTCACCTCTTGCAGGATCTTAGGTGGGTTAAGGGGGAAGGTTCCCTCTCTCCCTAGTGACCTTTTGCGGATCTTAGGTGGGTTAAGGGGGAAGGGTCCCTCTCTCCCCAGTCACCTCTTGCAGATCTTAGGTGGGTTAAGGGGGAAGGTTCCCTCTCTCCTCAGTGACCTCCGCAGATCTTTGGTGGGTTAAGGGGGATGGTTCCCTCTCTCCCAAGTGACCTCTTGCAGATCTTAGGTGGGTTAAGGGGGAAGGTTACCTCTCTCCCCAGTGACCTCCCGCAGATCTTAGGTGGGTTAAGGGACAAGGTTACCTCTCTCCCCAGTGACCTCCGGCAGATCTTAGGTGGGTTAAAAGGGAAGGTTACCTCTCACCCCAGTGACCTCTTGCAGATCTTAGGTGGGTTAAGGGGGAAGATTACCTCTCTCCCCAGTCACCTCTTGCGGATCTTAGGTGGATTAAGGGGGAAGGTTACCTCTCTCCCTAGTGACCTCTTGCAGATCTTAGGTGGGTTAAGGGGGAAGGTTCCCTCTCTCCCCAGTGACCTCTTGCGGATCTTAGGTGGGTTAAGGGGGAAGGTTCCCTCTCTCCCCAGTGACCTCTTGCGGATCTTAGGTGGGTTAAGGGGGAAAGTTCCCTCTCTCCCCAGTGACCTCCCGCGGATCTTAGGTGGGTTAAGGGGGAAGGTTCCCTCTCTCCCCAGTCACCTCTTGCGGATCTTAGGTGGGTTAAGGGAGAAGGTTCCCTCTCTCCCTAGTGACCTCCCGCGGATCTTAGGTGGGTTAAGGGGGAAGGTTCCCTCTCTCCCCAGTCACCTCTTTCAGATCTTAGGTGGGTTAAGGGGGAAGGTTCCCTCGCTCCCCAGTCACCTCTTGCAGATCTTAGGTGGGTTAAGGGGGATGGCTCCCTCTCTCCCAAGTGACCTCTTGCAGATCTTAGGTGGGTTAAGGGGGAAGGTTACCTCTCTCCCCAGTGACCTCCCGCAGATCTTAGGTGGGTTAAGGGACAAGGTTACCTCTCTCCCCAGTGACCTCCGACAGATCTTAGGTGGATTAAGGGGGAAGGTTCCCTCTCTCCCCAGTGACCTCTTGCAGATCTTAGGTGGATTAAGGGGGAAGGTTCCCTCTCTCTCCAGTCACCTCTTGCGGATCTTAGGTTGGTTAAAGGGGAAGGTTCCCTCTCTCTCCAGTCACCTCTTGCGGATCTTAGGTGGGTTAAGGGGGAAGGTTCCCTCTCTCCCCAATGACCTCTTGCAGATCTTAGGTGGATTAAGGGGGAAGGTTCCCTCTCTCTCCAGTCACCTCTTGCGGATCTTAGGTTGGTTAAGGGGGAAGGTTACCTCTCTCCCCAGTCACCTCTTGCAGATCTTAGGTGGGTTAAGGGGGAAGGTTCCCTCTCTCCCCAATGACCTCTTGCAGATCTTAGGTGGGTTAAGGGGGAAGGTTCCCTCTCTCCCCAGTCACCTCTTGCAGATCTTAGGTGGATTAAGGGGGAAGGTTCCCTCTCTCCCCAGTGACCTCTTGCAGATCTTAGGTGGATTAAGGGGGAAGGTTCCCTCTCTCCCCAGTCACCTCTTGCAGATCTTAGGTGGGTTAAGGGGGAAGGTTCCCTCTCTCTCCAGTCACCTCTTGCGGATCTTAGGTTGGTTAAGGGGGAAGGTTACCTCTCTCCGCAGTCACCTCTTGCGGATCTTAGGTGGGTTAAGGGGGAAGGTTCCCTCTCTCCCCAGTCACCTCTTGCGGATCTTAGGTGGGTTAAGGGGGAAGGTTCCCTCTCTCCCCAATGACCTCTTGCAGATCTTAGGTAGGTTAAGGGACAAGGTATCTCATAACTGCCACTTTTTCGGCTCAAATCAACTCTTTTCACCAGATGCCCCCGTCTATGAGGGGAGGCGAGAGGCGCCTTTGCACTTGAGACGTGAATTTTGCACAAGTGCTTGTTCAGCACAAATCGTTAACATTGTTGTTACTTTTAAAGGCCACCTGTCCGCTTCTCGGCTCATCTATGCCCCTGCTTGTGTTCTTGTTCATGTGATTGACACTGGAAGCTGCTTGTGATAGGCTGTATACATGCTCCTTCCCTTCTCCCCCTCAGGAGCTGTTTCTGTTACCAGTTCAGGGGGGCGGGGAGCGTTGGGGATGCCCTTGTTGCTTCGCTCTGTGACTCACAGGTAATTCATTGTCTCAATAAATCAGTGGTTGAAGTGGGCGGGGTCTGTTGGGCACCTGAAGCTGCCAATCGTTTTTATTTTTACGCTAACAGTTCCCATACACAGCTTGTTGCCGCTCCTCACATTCACTGACCCCACCCCCACTCCACTTAAGTAACTCCCAAACTTTGTTCATGCACTTCAAACTCTGCAAAAAGTACTTCACAATCACAGAATAAACTCAAGCGTGAAAAGAAGTGTTTTTCACCTAGAACAAGGCATTACTGTCCCACGGCTCAACGGCGAACCACCTTTACTGCCTATAAAGTAGGTGTGGGGGCCCGCTTATTCTTACTAATGCATCACAGGATGGCGCCCTTTGCATTAGTATAAAATCAGATAAACTTTCTCCGAGCTGTATTAGGTGTATCAATGGCCTATGAAGGCTTCCAGGCTCTCTGGCTCCATGGAGGTCCCTAATGCTACTGCACACAGCCGCCAGTCTGTTGTTGTACCATCACCTGAACAACAACCTGAATCCTAGCATGCATGACGATAAGCATGCATAGAAAGTGTTGGGTTGGAGTAGAGTTCCAAATCCCAATAAAGTACAGAATAAACTAGAAAGTAAACTCACATAGTCAGCATGTTACAGTTGGGTTTACATGTTTCGACCCACTTGCGGTCTTCACCCAGGGCCTTCCGCAGTACTTGTGCAGTGCGTGCAGCCGCTGGCCCTTGTAACACACAACTAGCCTGCAAGGCCCTCCTTGGAGCCTTCAAAGGTTGTGTGAGAGGGAGCAGTCATTGCCCAATTGTGTTTCTCAATTAGGGTTAAAGGTCAAATTCCATGATCTATGACCTCCAGGCAGGAATGTGGACGTCATAATGGACGATTTGAGTATGAAGAAGAATGCAAGGATTGCAGAGAAAGGTCTTATGAGGATTGTCAGCTGAACCCGCTGTGTGCTCGGGGTTCTCAGACTTTGAGGGCGCCCCTCTCCTGGTTCAAAGTTGAGAACATTTATAGCCCAATCCGAGGTAGACAGCGCTGTGAAAAGTTGCATATTTGGCTCAGATACCAAGTCTAGTGAGACGTTGGTTATATTTACATAGGTCATATAAACATCTTTTTTAAAATAATCTTAATTTTTTATTGATTTTTTCAAAAGAGAAAAATAACAAAGAATAAACCACATGTAGATATCATTACAAAGACTTGAAGTGTATGTGATAAACAAAAATGAAAAACTATACAAACCAGTGATCAGAAATAGTTCAAATGAGACCCTCTCGAGAGTGCACCCTGTGATCCAGCTCATGGTCAAGATGGTCCAGTCCAGAGTTTCCTGGCTTCCTTGTGGAGCATTTAGAGAGCTCCACTGATAACAGCCAATGGCATCCCAGCTTCCCTCCTGCCTCCAATCCTGCCCCCCCAAAGTCGACTCGAGGATCCATGAACTAAAGGAAAGCCCCCAGGGTGGACTGCTCCATGCAGGCTGTCCGCACTTAGATGAAATCTAAACAAAATTGTCACTGATCAGTCCTCAGTGCGACAAATCTGCAGGAGGAGTTCATTCCTGCTTCTCCAAGGTGACCGGGAGCCGCTGCTGACCAAGCCTGAGGACATCACCTCTTCTACGACGCCCTCAGCTCAGGCCCACTTCCCAGCTGGTAGAATTTCAATGCTGCCTTCAAAGAAACCTAACCAGTCACACCCACCAAGCCATCCCCAAGACCAGAGGAGAGGAGACCCTTCAAGATGCAAGGATGCGAGGGAGGCTGGAGGCCCAGAATATAATTTGGCCTCTAGCCAGCCAGGTCCCATCTAAACCAGCTCAACGCAAGAACCGTCAAGATACAAAGACGGGAGGCTGACTGGAGGCCGAAAAGTAGCATCCTACTCTAGCCAGCCATGTCCCACTGGACCACTGGTGCAAGGATGCGAGGGAGGCTGGAGGCCCAGAATATAATTTGACCTCTAGCCAGACAGGTCCCATCTAAACCAGCTCAACGCAAGAACCGTCAAGATACAAAGATGGGAAGCTAACTGGAGGCCGAGAAGTAGCATCCTACTCTAGCCAGCCATGTCCCACTGGACCACTGGTGCAAGGATGTGAGGGAGGCTGGAGGCCCAGAATATAATTTGACCTCTAGCCCGCCAGGTCCCATCTAAACCAGCTCAACGCAAGAACCGTCAAGATACAAAGATGGGAAGCTGACTGGAGGCCGAGAAGTAGCATCCTACTCTAGCCAGCCATGTCCCACTGGACCACTGGTGCAAGGATGCGAGGGAGGCTGGAGGCCCAGAATATAATTTGACCTCTAGCTAGCTAGGTCCCATCTAAACCAGCTAAAAAAACGAGGATGTGAGGCTGACTGGAGGCTGAGAAATAATATCCTCCTCCAGCCAGCCATGTCCTACTGAACCGCTGGTGCAAGGAAGCGAGTCTGGTTGGAGACGCAGAAGAAACCTCAGCCACTAGCCAGCCTTTCCCACTCAAACCAGCTCTATGCAAGAGTCTTTAGGGTATGGGGCTAGCTGGAGGCCTAGAAGAAACAGTGGCCTTTCCTCAGCCATGTTCCTATGAACCAGGAGGCAAGGAAGGGAGGCTGGCTGGAGGATGAGAAGAAACCTCGGCCTCTACTCAGCCATGCCGTATGAACCAGGAGGCAAGGATGGGAGGCTGGCTGGAGGCTGAGAAGAAACCTCGACCTCTACTCAGCCATGTCGCTATGAACCAGGAAGAAGACTGGGAGGCTGGCTGGAGGCTGAGAAGAAACCTCGTCCTCTACTCAGCCATGTCTCTATGAACCAGGAAGAAGGATGGGAGGCTGGCTGGAGGCCGAGAAGAAACCTCAGCTTTTAGCCTTTAGTCAGCCACGTTCCACGTACCAGCAATACGAGGTTGCGAGGCTGGCGGGAAGCCCAAAAAAATCCTTGGTCTCTAGCCAGCCAGGTCCCACCACCACCAACTCAGTCAATAAACCACGTGCACTAACATTTTGACAACTGTACATAGTGCCTCGGTTAGGCCCACACCATAGGGTTGAAAATGCATCAACTGGTATGGACATGCACAACGCAAGGAGAAAGGCCGCAAAAACACCCACAAATACACAATTAAAAAACGTTTCCAATCACAAAACCACACCCCTTCCGAACATACCAAAAACGGCACCCATAAGTTGCTGTAAATGTATGGCCATCCTGTAAGAAGCGAATAAGCAAAAGCAAGACTTGTAAACAGTACAGAAATGTAGTTAGGACACCCAGCAATGACTAATGCCTAATTCGTGCTGTCAGCGCCTTGATATCCCTTGGGATGAATGTCGCGCTCTACAAATAAATCAATAAATAATGAGTGGTTCAGGGCACCGGCTCTCATGTTAGGACTGGGACTTATTTTTCATTGGGGAAGTTTGACCCTGAAGATAAGAGAAAGGCAGAAAAGGATAGAAGGAAACCGTGAGAGAAAGAAAGGAAAACAGCGATAAAGAAGGAAATCAGGAATAAAAAAGAACCTGCAAGAGTGAGATGGTGGAACAAAGAGACATGAGGTAAAGAAAGAGGAGGCAGGCTTGGTATTCATGAGCTAAAGAGACAGGAAGTGTAGGGTGGTGGACCAAAGAGACACGAGGTGAAGAAAGACCAGGCAGGCTTGGTATTCATGAGCTAAAGAGACAGGAAGTGTAGGGTGGTGGAACAAAGAGATGAGGTGAAGAAATACCAGGCAGGCTTGGTATTCATGAGCTGAAGAGACAGGAAGTGCAGAGTGGTGGAACAAAGAGACAAGTGGTGAAGGAAGACCAGGCAGGCTTGGTATTCATGAGCTAAAGAGACAGGAAGTGTAAGGTGGTGGAACAAAGAGACACGAGGTGAAGAAAGACCAGGCAGGCTTGGTATTCATGAGCTAAAGAGACAGGAAGTGTAGGGTTGTGGAACAAAGAGACACGAGGTGAAGAAAGACCAGGCAGGCTTGGTATTCATGAGCTAAAGAGACAGGAAGTGTAGGGTGGTGGAACAAAGAGACAAGAGGTAAAGAAAGACCAGGCAGGCTTGGTATTCATGAGCTAAAGAGACAGGAAGTGTAGGGTGGTGGAACAAAGAGACACAAGGTGAAGAAAGACCAGACAGGCTTGGTATTCATGAGCTAAAGAGACAGGAAGTGTAGGTTGGTGGAACAAAGAGATGAGGTGAAGAAATACCAGGCAGGCTTGGTATTCATGAGCTGAAGAGACAGGAAGTGTAGGGTGGTGAAACAAAGAGACAAGTGGTGAAGGAAGACCAGGCAGGCTTGGTATTCATGAGCTAAAGAGACAGGAAGTGTAGGATGGTGGAACAAAGAGACACGAGGTGAAGAAAGACAAGGCAGGCATGGTATTCATGAGCTAAAGAGGTGTAGATTGGCCGATGTAAGGGGCATGTGCTAGATCAAACTTCACCAACGAGTAGCTAGTGGGATATTTTTACAGTATCAGTAAAAAGAAAAACAAGCATTGGCAAAGCCAATAGGTCTCAAGAGCTATTGGCTTTGCCAATGTGTTTTAGCTATGTTGTACACCAGTGTGGCTGCTGTTCAGCATGGCTTAAAGTTAATGGCATAGGGGATAGCGTCCTAAGTGGTGTGGGGCCACAGTGGAGTAGAGTGGTTAAGAATTGAGTAGAGCGGAGTAGAGTGGCAAAGGGTGGAGTAAAGTGTAGTGTCATGGAGTAGAGCACAGGGTAGGGGCAGAGAGTTAAATAAAGCAAGTATAAAGTGTCCACTTTGTGATTTTGTTTCTCATGAGACTTTCACAGATGGATCGTTCAGATGCCGGAGAGATGCAGATTTTTCACCTGAAGTCCAAGTGTTCATGCAGACCTACCGACCGCGTCAGCCTGACAGGGAGGAGGTGTACCTGTGCAGCCATCGATGTCTGAAGGACTCATAGAGGGACGGTGCCATGTCGAGGTAGTATGGCTAAGTGCCATGAGCAGCCTCCCTGCCCTCCCCAATGTACAGAAGTTGATGCTGTTGAAGCCACATCCTGTGTCCTGCCGTGGATGTACAACTTGTGAATGTATAGATGTTCAGAGCCTATGCAAACGAGTTGGTATCCCTCCTTATGCAGAGGTTTCCTGCTCACCTTCTTTTTAGGTCGAGGACTACCGGTCTGCCGAAAGGCAGAACCGGAAGTCGGAGATTTAATGACTTGGAGAAGAGGGGCTTGAACCCGCCCCTCTTCTCCCCTGTTCTCCATTGGCTGGCCTCGTAAATGCTGGCCAGCCACTGGAGAAGAGGTCAGTCACTCCGATTAGGCCCCGTCCTTTTCGGATCGGGGGGCGTGTTTTTTGCGAGAAGTCTCAAGGAGGAGACAACAGCAAAACACGCCCCCGAATCCGAAAAGGACGCTGCGTTTCCTCGCCTTCAGCACCAGACAGCCGGCCAGTGTGGAGACTGTTCTGGGAGAAGGACGCCAATGATGCTACCTCAGATGGCCTCCCACCAGACAGGGCGCCACCGTGGCCACAGCAGGGGGCTCTCATTGTGGTGAGGGAAATGGAGGGGGGTAGTCTTCCACTGCACGCTGCCCCGTGGCCCTGAGTGACAATACACACCTGCTAAGGGGGGACGGAGGCTGCACGCAACCAGCTACATAAAATTAAAAAAAACACAGCAGCCGCTCCGCCTCGGACACTCGTGACGGCTTCTCTACTCACTTGATTTATTGCGGGCTGAGCAGGCCGCAGTACCTTCTGTATCGCGCTATTCGGGCGCGTGTTCGGTAAAACAGCGCTTCTCGCGGCGCTCGAGAGCCAGCAGCTGCTGTTTTGTTTAGCTGGAGGAGCCCGGGCTGTGCCTCGAGGAGGAGGAAGGGTCTCTGGGCGCGCCGTGGGCAGGAGCAGAAGCAGCCGCGAGTCATCCATCCCGCCCCCCGCTCGCTCTCTGAGAAGTGTGAAACACTCCTTCAGCGTGAGCTGTGCCCCCGCTGCAGTGTGTCGAAGCCCCCCCCCCCACGCAGCATCGGGCAAACAAGCGTCCGAAAACACCGCCAACAGGAAACATGACTGGACAACTTTATGTTCGTGACTAGACCAGTCAGGATAATTTTACTGCTGACGTCGAACACTATTCTTGCATGTCCTCAGATGTTTAGCTGTCTTACAGACAAGTCCTAAACAGGAAAGTGTGGTGATGGTGCTGCGGTTTCAAGGCGCTGCGAGGTTCGTAGCTTCTGGACGGAAGTTGGCCTGCTAGCCCTGTCAGTAAGACCGTGGACTACTGGCTATCGTCATATGAATGTGATCTATAAGTGCCTCGCTTCCACCTGAGCTTCTCCCTCGTCCTGGCTCCGCCTCCATCCAGGTACATGGCGGGAATTGGGAGGGAGGCCCGAGGCCAAACAGGGATTTGCATTGTTAATGGTGGGGAGGGCGTCCCTTGTCTGTATCGGGCAACTCGAGGTCTGTTTTGAGCCCCACATACATTTGCCACTAAAGAAAGTGCTCCAATAATAATTCCTTTCTCCACTGTTTATGAAGCTGTCTTGGGGTCTCTAGCAAAGAAGCCACGGCTGCTACTTTGAAAGCCAGCATGGCAACATTTTCCGTGGACAAGCACACGTGTATTTAAACGCACGGCCTGTTGTGGTTGACACTTAGAAACAAAGGACTGGGTTTCTAAGCAATTATCAACCGATTGTCCCACTCAGAATAATATGGTACTTGCCACACACAGCATAGGCCTCATTCAAAGGGTCTATGTTCTATTTGCATTCAATTCACAATGATCTCAAATTACATAAAATAGTCTTCATCTCAACTACAGTTATTGATGAGACCGTTTCTATGTAGGGCTGGCGCTCCAGTTCAGGGTTTTCCTTTCATAACAAATGCATTCTGGTAACTGTAGTCCTGGTTCGCTTCAGTGGTCCCACCTGAGCTACCACATCTGAAAGCACCCTGCGCCTCTCTAGAGTATAGTTGGTGGTTGCCACGCGGCACTGCAGTGATGGATGGACTGAGCACGCCGGGGGTCCAGGGGGCTGCAGTGCTTCTGAGGCCCGCTCATTGAAGCCAATCGCAGGAACGCATCCCCGTGATAATCACCAGTTAAAAGCACATTAGGCAGGCTCGTGCAGGTCTGCGAGGCCGCCGAAGGTGAGTGCGAGGGAGCCGTGGGGTTCCTTTATTAAACCCAACTCGTTTATGCTTTAAATTCATTTTGCTACTCTGTGCTTCCCACTTCTTCCTCTCTTCAGGAGTCACATTTTACTGGTATTCATTTTAACATCTGTTTCTTTCCGAGTTATTTGTTTTTTCTCAAATTGTTTTTATTATATTTTCATGAAAAGAACAAAGAATTGATCAATGCAGTAGTAATAATCCTCTTTGAGTTGTTTTCTTTCAATGCCACAGTCGTTTGCATAATTGCCAAATGTTAAGGACACGCACGCGGAGTTTTCCACAAACTGGAGTGCTTGTATTTTTCCAATTCCATCTCACTGGAGCTGGGTACGTTTTAGAAGGAGAATTAAATAGTAATTTGTGACTGGAAGCTTGGAGTATCTGGTGAGCCCCGGCATGCAGGGCCTGTCTATCCGCATCTCGATGACTCTCTGTGACCGGCTGAGGTGCTCCTGCCACACCCTGACCATCAGCAGCATACACTGGGTTTTAATCGTAGTGTGTGGAAAGTGACTTGAGCAGCACGATCGTTGTTCTAAGTAGCGTGATCGTTTGGCTGCATACCGCGATCAGAGAAAAAAACAAGCATTTACAATGCAATGGTCTCGGCATTGGTAAAGTTAGAGCTATTGGCATTGCTCATGATATTATTTTTGTTTATGTTTTTGTTTTTAAAACATTTAAAGAAACGGCATTGTCATGAGCAATGCCAATAGCTCTAACTTTACCAATGCCGAGACCGTTGCATTGTAAATGCTTGTTACTGTGTGATATTGGCTCTTTACTAGGTGACGGGTGCAGAGAGACGGCATCCCGTGACACACCATGGAACCGCCCGAGTTGGCCTGGTCAATGCACTAATGTGCAAGGCTCCCTCAGGGATACAAGGAATAGAGTTCTGTCCCTCTCCCCTGCCACGTGCCATCAGCCTCTGGCACAGCCATCACCAGTGGACACCAGAGCCTTGTGTGCCAGCATTTAGCTGAAGCTGGAGTCCAGAGCTTCAGACCCTGGAGGCTGTGCCCCTCCCCTAGCATGGAGGAGGGGGCACAAGGGTCTGGGGCCTGTTTCAGTTCCCACTGGGATCTCTGGATTCCCTGATTCTGCAGCACAAATGGAGGGACATTTTCAACTCGTTGGTCTGTTTAAGGCTTTGTAAATTAGGGAAAATATTTGTGCCTAAGGGTCTAATTTATATGTTGGTGGAGAGGGAACTCTGTCAAGGCATAGTTCCCTCCCCGCCAACATAATGGTCAGCCCTCCCTATTTAGAGCCAGGCGGCCCATAGGTTTGAGGACGGTGGAGACGACTCCATCTCCGCTGCGGTCAAGCCCCTCTGACGGCTCAATGGAGTAAGGGCAGGCAGAGGTTTGGCTAATAGTCCGCCCACCCAATTTAGATGGGTGGACTTGCTGCCGGTCTACAATGTCCGTCACTGCCAGTAAAAACCTGACGACACGGGGCATTGAAAACTGCTCGATGTCCTGTTTGCCAGAGAAAGAAACTCCCATGGCCAGGGAAACATTATTTTTAATTTTCAGAACAGAAAGTCTCACTTTGGATTTTCTTTATGAAATAAAAAAAAAGTTGTAAGTTTAACATACGGCTCTGTCATAGCGATGGATCGGTCTGCCAAACTTACAAAGGATTTCAAGGAACCGCCGTGACGAGAGTTCCTGAAAATGCAAGAGATGTCCGCAGGGGCAGAAATACGGTGGGCGGCGTAATCTCGCCATGGCAGGAGTAAACTACTCAGGGGCAGATTTACAAGCCCCTTGCGCCACTTTTGCGTCACTTTTCCCATGTTAAAAGTGACGCAAAAGTGGCGCAAGGGGCTTGTAAATCTGCCCCTCAGTGCGGTGGCCCCTGTGCCACCCCAAGTAACGGCAAAGAGCCCTGTGCACTTCCTGTTCTTACCACTGTCTTCACATCCTCTGAGACCATGGTAAGCGAGGGCCGTGCCAGGGGCACCATAGGGCTAGCCCAGGATAGCACCTCCTGGCCCCTGTGCCACCCAAGTAAAGACCAAGAGCCCTGAGTACTTCCCGTTCCTGCCACTGCCTTCACATCCCCTGAGACCATGGCAAGTGAGGGCCGTGCCAGGGGCATCATAGGGCTAGCCAAAGAAAGCACCTCCTGGCCCCTGTGCCACCCCAAGTAACGTCGAAGGGCGCTGTGCACTTCCCGTTCCTGCCTCTGGCTTCACAACTCCTGAGACCATGTCAATGGAGGGCCGTGCCAGGGGCATCATACAGGGCTAGCCAAAGAAAGCACCTCCAGGCCCCAGTGCCACCCCAAGTAACGTCGAAGGGCCCTGTGCACTTCCCGTTCCTGCCTCTGCTTCACAACCCCTGAGACCATGGCAAGCGAGGGCCGTGCCAGGGGCATCATAGGGCTAGCCAAAGAAAGCACCTCCTGGCCCCAGTGCCACCCCAAGTAACGTCGAAGAGCCCTGTGCGCTTCCGGTTCCTACCACTGTTTTCATGACCACTGAGCCCATGTCAATGGAGGGCCGTGCCAGGGGCATCATAGGGCTAGCCAAATAAAGCACCCCCTGGCCCCTGTGCCACCCCAAGTAACGTCGAAGAGCCCTGTGCGCTTCCTGTTCCTACCACTGCCTTCATGACCACTGAGCCCATGTCAATGGAGGCCCGTGCCAGGGGCATCATAGGGCTAGCCAAAGAAAGCACCCCCTGGCCCCTGTGCCACCCCAAGTAACGGTGAAGAGCCCTGTGCGCTTCCGGTTCCTACCACTGCCTTCATGACCACTGAGCCCATGTCAATGGAGGGCCGTGCCAGGGGCATCATAGGGCTAGCCAAAGAAAGCACCTCCTGGCCCCTGTGCCACCCCAAGTAACGTCGAAGAGCCCTGTGCACTTCCGGTTCCTACCACTGCCTTCATGACCACTGAGCCCATGTCAATGGAGGGCCGTGCCGGGGGCATCATAGGGCTAGCCAAAGAAAGCACCTCCTGGCCCCTGTGCCACCCCAAGTAACGTCGAAGAGCCCTGTGCACTTCCCGTTCCTACCACTGCCTTCATGACCACTGCGCCCATGTCAATGGAGGGCCGTGCCAGGGGCATCATAGGGCTAGCCAAAGAAAGCACCTCCTGGCCCCTGTGCCACCCCAAGTAACGTCGAAGAGCCCTGTGCACTTCCTGTTCCTACCACTGCCTTCATGACCACTGAGCCCATGTCAATGGAGGGCCGTGCCAGGGGCATCATAGGGCTAGCCAAAGAAAGCACCTCCTGGCCCCTGTGCCACCCCAAGTAACGTCGAAGAGCCCTGTGCACTTCCCGTTCCTACCACTGCCTTCATGACCACTGAGCCCATGTCAATGGAGGGCCGTGCCAGGGGCATCATAGGGCTAGCCAAAGAAAGCACCTCCTGGCCCCAGTGCCACCCCAAGTAACGTCGAAGAGCCCTGTGCACTTCCGGTTCCTACCACTGTCTTCATGACCACTGAGCCCATGGTTCACAACAGCAGCGTCAGAGGCACCAGCCAACGAGCGACCACCCGCGGGGCGTTAAAGAGCCCTTAGAATAATATCTGCACCATTAATCCAGAAAGTGAAACTGCAATCCTTACGCGCCTTCAAAGACACTGAATACATTAGGAGCAAAAATAGAATTCGGTGGAACTCGTGAATGTTCTTAGAAAGTTCTTAACAATGAGGAAGTTTAGAAATACCTTCCTGGGGAAAGTGTTTCTGAGAAGTTTGTGGTTGCGTGGAAGTGAGCAATTTGTCATCTGGTAACCACTCGAGTCAAGCAAGGTTTCCCGAACACGTACAATGCATGTTCACTGCCTTACGTAAGACACACGGCTAATGGAATATAAACAATGGCTGTGGTGCATAAAAAGAGCATTTGAACTGTGATCCGGAGTGCATGGGGGCGGGGCCAGAGATGTAGCTAAACAAAACAAAATGGTCTGCTCCTGTCGCCACTGGGTGGTTAAAGTTAGGGCCATATTTCCGTAAGAAATAGATTTTTTCTTTGCTAATAACTTTGCAGCCGTTTGATGAATATTCACAAAACTTTCCCAAAAAGAGTCTCATCGCTTTCAGCTTCTTTCGGGATTGTTTCGGGGGGATCCATCGAGGGGATGCCGAGAAATAGAGGGTTTTTCCAAACCGCTTTTTTTCTCCATGCAATCTTCCATAGCAAAGCGAGACACAACTTTAGCCATAACAGCTGAACAGAATGACGACATATTTAGCAGAAAGCTAGATTTTGTTTCTTTTGTGATTTGGGGTAAATCCGTTCGTTAGTTTTTGAGACATTAAGGTTCAAACTGTCTTACCAACCACCCAGGCGCTGTCCCGCCCTGGGGGGCTTATGTTTGCAGCAGACCCACGGATCTATGGTACTGTTAAAAATAAAATAACTTTTTGGGCCCCAGGGGGAGTCCCAGAGCCCCAACCCCCACCAGACATAAGGGCTCAGGGTATCCCTGCCCTGCCCCACTAGATGTTTCTTTAATATTTGTTTAAGTCCCCGAGTCCTAAAATAGCTGCACAACATCTTTGTTGATGTTATGGTAGCCAATCAGATCGAATTTTGATCCATCACAACATGAAATATACATAAAGTCCCTTTGGGTCTAACCATTACTATTGATAAGGGCCTGTTGAAAACCAAGACTTTCAAGAAACCCACAGACCATCAGAGTCTGTTACTTTTTGACAGCCATCACACTGCATCATTGAGAAAGAACTTGCAGTTTTGGACAACTAAAACTGCGTAATAGAAACTACAAAGAAAGTAGCCAGAACATTAAAATACCCCCAACTTTGAACCAAAACTCTTATGGAATAAAGCAAACGAAGCAAGTCATCATGACCCTCCCCAGAAAAGCTCTCTTGTCTTTTTCATCCAAGCATCTATCCTTTCACCCTTTTAACCTTCCATCCACCTGCTGATATCTACCATTCTGTCATCCATCATTCAGTCTTTCACCATTCCGTATATCTACCCATCCATCTCCAAATCTATCCATTAAATCTATCTATTCATCCATCCATCCATCTATCTATCTATCTATCGATCCACCCGTTCACTCATCCATCCTTTATTATTTTGTCTTATAGTGCGTTCAGCTACTCCTGGATGTTTCCCGGGGCTAAACCCTGGTAGAATGAAATCAGTCCTCAATTAAAACAACCAGGTCTTCAATCCCTTTCGAAACTCCATGAGGGAGGAGTGGCTTCGCAACGATTATGGAAGGTTGTTCCATTGCTGCGGGCCAAGGTATGAAAACGACCGCCCCCCCAATGCACACTAGTAGAAACCTAGGCACTTTATACATCTGTCCATCCATTCACCTTTACTTTCACTTATCCATCTATTTTTTCACTCATCCTTTCATCCACTCTTTCACCCATCCATCCATATTCCCTTTCACTCATCCATCCATTCTTTCACTCATCCATCCTCCTATACACCCTTTTATTCATCCTTTCATCCACCCCCTTTCACTCATCTATCCGTTCTTTCACTCATCCATCCTTTCTCACATCCATCCACTCTTTCACTTCATCCATCCATCTTCCCTTTCACTCATGCCATCCATCCTTTCATTCACTCACTCATCATCCTTCCATCCAGAATATCCCTCATCCATGCATCCACCCTTTCATCTATCTATCTCTCCACCCTTCCTTTCACTCATCCATACATTCTTTCACTCTTCCATTCTTACATCCATTCTGTCATTCATTCATCCATCAAACGATCCATCCTCTCATTCACCCATCCATCCACCTGTCCACTCACATCCATCCAATCACACACTCACCTTTGTCTGCCAAGTTGCAGACAGAAGAGGCCATCACAAACTTCACCCCCTCTCTAGCTGCTCAGGTTGGGATTCATGATGCCCCCGCAACCATCATTTTACTCATCCATCCATTCTTTCGCTCATCCATCTATCCACCCTTTCACTTCACCTATACATTCACCCGGTTACTGTACCCATTCATCCATCCATCCACTCTTTCACTCAGCCATCCATACTTTCACTTACTCATGCATCCATACTTTCTCCCATCATCCATTCACCCTTTCACTCATCGATCCACTCTCCCTTTCATCCATCCATCCATTCTTTCACTTAACCATCCATCCACCCTTTTATCTATCGATCAGTCCACCCTCTCTTTCACTCATCCATCCATTCTTTCACTCATCCATCCTCCTATACACCCTTTTATTTATCCTTTCATCCACCCCCTTTCACTCATCTATCCATTCTTTCACTAATCCATTCTTTCTCACATCCATCCACTCGTTCACTTCATCCATCCATCCTCCCTTTCCCTCATGCCATCCATCCTTTCTTTCATTCACTCACTCATCATCCTTCCATCCAGAATATCCCTCATCCATGCATCTACCCTTTCATCCATCTATCTCTCCACCCTTTCTTTCACTCATCCATACATTCTTTCACTCTTCCATTCTTACATCCATTCTGTCATTCATTCATCCATCAACCGATCCATCCTCTCATTCACCCATCCATCCACCTTTTCACTCACATCCATCCAATCACACACTCACCTTTGTCTACCAAGTTGCAGACAGAAGAGGCCATCACAAGCTTCACCCCCTCTGTAGCTGCTCAGGTTGGGTGTTCATGATGCCCCAGCATCCATCATTTTACTCATCCATCCATTCTTTTGCTCATGCATCTATCCACCCTTTCACTTCACCTATACATTCACCCGGTTACTCCACCCATTCATCCATCCATCCATCCACTCTTTCACTCAGCCATCCATACTTCCACTTACTCATGCATCCATACTTTCTCTCATCATCCATTCACCCTTTCACTCATCGATCCACCCTCCCTTTCATCCATCCATCCATTCTTTCACTTAACCATCCATCCACCCTTTTATCTATCGATCAGTCCACCCTCTCTTTCACTCATCCATCCGTTCTTTCACACAGCCATCCTTTCACTCATTCATACATCCAGCTACCCATCTACCCTTTCACTCATCCATCCCTCCACCCTTTCACAGACCCATGCATCCTTTCACTCACTCGTGCACCCACCCACCCTTTCAGGTTACTTATGAGCCTTTCTCTTCCGAGTTGCAGACAGAATAGGTCCATCAAGAACTCCACCCCGCTGTAGCTGCTAAAGCGGGGGTTCACGACACCCCTGGAAACCACCCTCGCATGTTAAAGCGCTAAGAATAACAACTGGGATGTGCTACTGAACAAAGACCACATGAAACATCAGGAGCACCAACTTGGGTTACAACCTTTACTCCCAATTCTAATAAGATCAAGAGACAATTAACAAACAGTGGAACATTGTGAACTGTGGTTCACCTAATTTTGACCTCCCTGGTTTGTGTTTAAAGTCACGAGAGAAATGCTGGTCCATACCAGACCACAGAAAAAATACAGAAGTAATGTAGTGTATGGGAACTACCACTCCTAAGGGGTCACTTTCGCTGTGGGTATTGCAATATATACAGATTGACACAACACAACAAAGAGGATGAAGTGGAAGATGGAATGAAATGGTCCCTCAAAAAATATACCAACTGTAATGCATAGAATTCTGTGTATTTGATCACATGTAACTGCAAACCAAGATATGTCGGGATGATGACGAGTTCAGTAAATACTCATATTAACGAACACAGGAGCGGGATTATAAAAATGAGTGCACACCTCCTGGAGAGGAGCAGCACCCCTGATGACACGGAGTGGCTCATCGTGGTATCTGCGGCACATAATGACAATTCAAAATTGATCTTACTACAGAGAGAGCAGAGATGGGTGTTCTGGTTGAACACCCATAGAGACGGGCTAAACGATGATATCCCGTGGAGTGAATTAACACGTAAGTGATTTCTAGGAGGGAAGGCTTGCCCACTGCTCCCAGTTTGATGTCACTCACTCATGTGTCCCTGATCTGACTCATGCATGACATCCATCATTAAGATCAGACAAATGACCACTAATATGTACGTAGACCTTGATCTTCCAAATAATCAATATATGGCACCAATGTGACTATGAGGATCATTGTGACAAATCTTCTGGCAGTGATCTAGTGGCTGAATATATATTTCAGGAACTATCTGATTTCTAAGAAGGTTGATCCTGGAAAGGTCATTTGAATTCCATACATATAGATAATTGTCTGGTTGGAACCCTGCTGAAATTGCGATTGATTAGACACTTTCCGGCTTCTTTAACAGCTAAAGTTGTTTTTGCTTGCCTAATTACCCTCACGGATGTATCACCAATTCGACTCCATGTTGCTTAATAAGTATTTCCAATATGGCGCTGGAGTCTTGCTACATTCTAGTGTAATTGTCAGTCGCATGACTTCATTGAGGCATCTGCATCACCGCAATATCACGTGATCACGCTGGGGTGAACCACATGATCCATTGAAATGCTGTAGAGTGGGTTTAAATACTGCTCACCCGACTGTACCAGTGCCTCCGGGACCACGGAGACCACGGAGACGGGGTAGCACGATGGCAATGTTCACGAGCGGTGCATGTGAGTGTTTTTTCAGACTTGTAAGGAGTGGGTCTGCTTAAACTACATCAGGCCCTACATTTTATATCTTATGAGAAGACATTCGAGTGGCCTAGGATCCCACGTGTCCTACGAGGCCTGACTCAAATGGGGATTGGGTGAGAGATCCCTCTTGAGCTTGCATTCTCCTCAGGGCATTCTCCTGGATTTCAAGCATTGGAGGATGTGAAATATCAGGGATTTGGGCACGCGACAGCCGGTGAGATCGTTATGTGTGTGATGGGCAGCACATTGGGGTGACACTTTTTGTGTGAGATTCGTGAGATGTGACTGGAGGACGTTATCCAGAAGAGCAACGATGATATTGTTTTCTGTGATCTGTAAATCTCACATTTTTAACCTTTTTGTATTTTATGTTCTTTACTTTTCAGGTCTCTTTTAGTGTTTTGCATTATCTCATCACAGATAAGAGGTAGAAGATTTGTCCCTTTGTGAATACACATTTGGTCGACTAGTATTATGGGTGCACGCCATGGATTGAAATAAAGTCCCACTACATGTAGATTAGGTTTTTGTGATCCTGATGAATTGCAATAAATCTGTATAGACGAAAAAGGGAAAGACACAGAGGTAGAAAGGAACATTGTTTCCCAATATATCCCTAGTTGTTCCTATTCTTTAATAGTAACCCCCAGAATAAAGTTCTCATAGCAGGGTACCTTAATTAATTTTATCTGCAGCTTTGCCAGTCTGCATACTTAGTTGGCATCAGCTCTTGATTTACACCCATTCTTGCTCACGAAATACTGAGAAAAAGGTCTCCGGCAAAGAGCCCCTGTTTAGGGTCCCATTGGGCATTGCAGCGTTGGCACAACGAGGAGTTGCCTGATGATGAAGCATGCCATCCTTTGGAGTGAGTGCGGACTCTTGCAGTAATAAGTACAATAGACTCGCAGACCGCTTAACTACCAAGGTGCACACATAGTTTCACCCTAGATTAGGATTGGAACAGCACACAGAGTTTGATTAAAGTTATATGAGGGAGTGTGTGTGCCAGTCCTTGATTATTCCCAGTCCCTCTATCTCTTGTGGTTGTGATAACAAAAAATTTGCCCAATGAGTGCATCAGGCATCGGGCTTGCTCAGCAAAGGGTCTTCGTCTTCAATGGAACCATGGCAACAGACACTCCACTGAAAGGAGAGAGATCCCATTGCATGGTGGAGTATTTCTAAATTTGGCCGGCAGTCCTCCACCCGGGAAACAGAGCCCATTAATCGTCGCTGACCTAGCTGCCCCACACCATACTCCAATGAGAGCCTAGGTGCACTCCCAGGTTTCCATTCCCGAAGCATGACGTCCTAGGTGTCACAAACATGCTCAACTTAGCTGTGGAGCAGTAAAAGTCAAAGTGGTATGATATGATATGCTCATTTTTAGAGTGAAAAGTTTGCCTGATAATTATCGCTGACCTTGTATACCGCATTTTTTTCTATCGCTGGAATATTTTGCCAGGCTAGCGTTGTATTAACAACGCTTAGCGCCATGGCGATGTATATTCCAGCAATAGCGCCCTTTTCCATGGAACATCGCTGGTTTTTCAGCGATGTTCCATGTAAAATGGTGATATGCTTGACGATACGACCCTGTGGTCGTATCACATGAATCCACCTCCCATGTTAGGTGTGCCTTAGTCAGGAATTTAACAGACGTTAAATTCCTGCGTTAAGGCATACTTAGCGCAATTAAAATAATCGCTTCCCCGCATTGTAAATATCGCAAAGCTGCCTTCGCGATATTTACCCATGTTGTTTCCACAGACACGCCTACTTTGCATCTCATTAGCGATGCGAAGTTAGGCGTGCTGGAAACGGGAGCAAAATCAGCAAAACACGCGATAGCGTGTCTTTGCTGATAAGCCGATAAAATTATCGTCGCTTTTAATTTTTTAACGCCGCACTCTTAATATGCCCCCAAGTTCTTGGCCGCTGGGCCGACAAAGTTTTATTAAATGTGTGATTACTGATAAAAAAAAAGTTTTTTAAGGCCTTTCTAAATGCAGGCTGGTGAGGCTGTTTGAGAAGATGTATTGGGATACAGTTCCAACTTGTGACTGCAACCCTGGAGAAGGACGTGTCTCTGTATCTCAAAGTTTTAATTTTTGGTACTTGGAGGAAGAATTGCTGATTAGGTCTGAAAAGTGTTGGGTGATATACCACTGAAAACTCTTTCCCAAAAAGATAGTTGTTTTATTATACCCAATGTAAACAGCCTTAAACACTGCATGTAAATTGGACATTGTTATTGAATCGTGTTTTTTCGCCCACATGAAAGATGCACCCCAGCATTTTGAACTGATTAGAGATGGGCTAGCTGTTTCTTAGGGGAATGATATTACCATATCAATTTTTGACTTATGAGGGCAGTAACAATAAGTGGTCTCACTGTGAAATTTAAGAAAGGGAACATTTGGCCGAGTATCTTGAGGAGACAAAGCAAACTTTTGATGAGTTGTGCAACATGTGTAGCTGTGCTTAGATCTAGGAATGCACCCGGATAACCTCACGGTTGATTAGCTGTGCTCTACAAATCCGAATGATTGATTGAGTGAATGTGAATGCAAAGGTTACGCATAGATTTTGCTGGAAGGTGAGGTGTCCCCATACAGCTAGACCAGTGGAGGTTCTTCACATTGCTATTAATAAATGGAAGCAGAAGTTCTGGATTGCTTGGATTTAACTTCAGGTAGTTACAGGGCATCCACCATCCGATGTTGTAAGGCTTCAGAGAGATTAAATATGGAGTTTGTGTGGGAGCTTTGGTCCGGCGACACTCCACGGTCATCTGCGTACCTGAAGAACTCAGCGCTCGTATACCTTAAGAGCAGTGCAAGTCAACGCATTGGATATTAAAAAGGAGTGGGGAAATGGTAGAACCCTGGGGTACACCACATTTTACTGCTTTTGTTTTGGATGAACAAGGAGGAAGAGATATTGTTGGTGTCCCATCGGTTCCAAATGGTTTCGTTCATGCTGGTGCCGGGACTTCTATAACGATATTTATAGATCCAGAGGGTAGAATGTCATGATCTATAGTATCAAACGCAGCCGAGAGGTCCAGGAGAATCAAGACACCAGGGCTCCGACCGGGAGGCCACTGCAGCTTGCACCACCCATCGCTCCTGTCATCGCTGCCAAAACAACTGCTAACCATCTCTCTTGCATGTAAGTGCGACAGTTCAGATTATTCCAGGACCCCAAAGCTAAAGGAATGGCTGGGGAGGCCGGTATTTGCAATTTTAATGTATATTGTATTCCTAAACAACTGTTGTTCTGCTCATCTCTAAATTAGATGAGCAGCGCCACCATGTGGTGGACTTTTCTAACTATGTTGTTGACAATTAAGTGCCGGTGCTTAGCACCGGAAAGCCCCGGCTCAAATTAAGCACTGGACTTCTAGCAACCAGTCAAGGAAGTAGTCTCCCACGGATCAATCAGCTTGTGTAGCCAGTACACACATTTCAATCACGATTTAGAAAACAGTTGAGAAGTCAGTACGGTGTCCCATTCCTCTTGCATCCTAGAGTTGCACTATGTACAGAATGTCATAAACAGTTCATACATGTGCGCCTGCTGCCCGGGGGGCTGCGGTGCGCGTTTCCCAATTCGTGGCTGTTTCTACTGTACTGGATGGTCTAGTTTGATCTTTGAGACAAAAAAGGTCATCAGAATGTAACTAATTCTTTTTAAGGCAGAGTGTGTGGTGTGAAATTATATAGCGGACTTTTATGAATGTAGTAAAAGTTATAGAAAATAGTTTGGAAATTCCATGAAATTTGGAAAGGACTTTTAAAAATTGCTAGAGAAAAATCGGTAATTTACTTTACTAGAGAAAAGCATGGTGAATTGACTGCTATATTTTTTCAGGAAAATTTTTGGGGTGAAAAAATAACCAAATAATGTTCTTTTACAGGAGAATTTTTCTGAAAAAACCGAACTTCACCGGAGGGCGACCAAACAAAATTACAAAATGTCATTAAATAAGAAGTTATTCATTTAGCCCAATGAATGTATACTTGTGCATGTTCTTCATTTAAGTACCTCTTCCCTCACATGGGCGTGTCACGTAGGTTTTGAGTGTTTTTTTCACAAAATAGTTGACTGCAATTCCTCCCAACATTGCTTTTTAGAGGTGTAGACAGATTGCCCCGGAATTTGGAAATTAAAAATCATGTTTTTCCGAATACGGAGGCAAATTGAAAAGTATCTGAGCCTAGCTTTGGGATTCCTGCCACGTCAGCGGAGATCCCTCAGAGTGTCTCTCTCCAGTGTGGCGAAAGCCCTTTTCAGAAAACACGAAGGCCGGCGAGCTATCATGTTGGGATTTTTTTTTCTCAGAAATAAACCCCCAAAGCAGGATTTTTTTCTGAGAAAAAAAAAATCAATGATGGACCCTGACAGGGATCTCTACTGTGGCCCAAGAGATGCGTCACAGGTAGCAACGCTGTGGCGAGGAAGGGGTGTCGGGGAGCAGCTGCCAGCCTCCACCCTATAACCTCCATTCAGAGATGCTTATGAGCGTTTATTGGCGCATGGCAGCTTATATCGGTCTTTGGCCTCCACTCATTTCAATATTCGCCATCTAGATTGCGCAAACTATCTATACAATGGCCGTGAAGATTCAGAATTAGTGCAGGAAAGTAAACACGAGGTGGCCTTACATGGGGTAACCAGCCAGCATCACTCCTGGGTTCTGCTAATGCACCTCAAAAAGTAAGCTATGCTGCCACCAGCCAAGACTTAGGCGAAGGGCAGGGGCGTAGCTTGGTCAGTAAGATTGGGGTGGGGAGAGCTTCGGATTTTCCAACAATCACGCGGGCATATAGGGGCAGATCTATATCGGAGATGCGCCACTTTTACGCCGCCGTTGCGTCACTTTTGTGACGCAGCGGCGGTGTAAACCCTGCGCCACGTTGCGCCATATTTACATTGTGACGCATCTATGGAGATGCGTCACGATGTAAAGCCCTGCGCCACGTAAAACCTGCGTCAGGTTTCACGTGGGCGTGTCAACAGAGGGGGGGGCGTTCCGTCGCAGGAACGCCCCTGAAAAGTGACTCAGTCAAATCTATAAGATTTGACTGAGTCACTTTCCCAACGCTGATGCGCCAAAACCCTGCGCCTGCTTGAAGCAGGCGTAAGGCTTGACGCACCATGTTAGGGATAGGGTAGGTTGGAACAGTGCTGGAGTTGCGTCGCGCTTGCGACGCAACTGAAGCACTGCGCCAACCTTACGCCATCGGATGCGTCACGCATCTGTTTATTCCTGCGCCATGATGCGCCGCATTGTAAATGCGGCGCATCATGTGTGGCGCAAGGGTAAACTTGCGTGACGCATCATTCCTGGCGCATCCTTGCTGATTTGCAGGGATGCGCCAGGAAACATAAATCTGCCCCATAATGTTTAAATACATTATACAATAAGCAGGGTGAATGAGAGGGGCTTAAGGGGCAGTGGAAAGGGAGAGGAATGCAGACAGGCCGGAGAATATGTTTAAAAAAAAGACAATATTTTGAAAAATAACCAACATTTCCGAGGACCTCCAAAACAGAGGGGAGGGACTATGTGTGTGTGTGTCTGTCTGTGTGTGTGTGTGTCTGTGTGTGTGTGTGTAAACATTCCCAGTGAAATCCAACAGACACCTCCCCATACCCGACTGAAAGCACAAGCACCCAACTCTTTATCAGAAAATGCATTTATTAGGGAGTGTAGCACCCCAAACACCCCCATGAAGCTATGCCCCTGACAGAGGGACCCAAGGAGGAATGCGGATCCCTCTTGAGGCTCCTGGGTGAGATCAGTGTAGGGTCTTCCCTTTCTTGGGGTTCCACAACACAGTCAAAGAGGAGCAGCACCTCTGCAGTTTGGGCAGGTCTCAGAGAAGTAGTTGTTATCAACCTCAGCCAAGGATGATGAATGCAGGGGCCTGAGGGTGAGGGGGGGTGGGGGGGGGGGGTTAGGTGCAAAGCAAAAACATGGCAGATGGGACAGCTGCAGTAGCAGTAAGGACTTTGAAACAGTACCACCCAGAACCATGCCAGAGGAATCTGGGCAAAGACCTGCAGCGTCATGTCACATCACAGCAATGGTTTAGAGCTGCGGCCGACCTCTCGGATGCCGCAATGGCCATACTAGCGCTTGCCGCTGCTTGGTTAGTCTGTGCTAACGTGGTTCTTCTTTGCCTTTGATATCGTCCGTGGCTGGTCTTCGGAGGGTGGTATCTGCAGCTGCCCGTACCCTTCTGCACCATCCACATCGCTCATCAGCCATGCCCGCTTTGCACACCCTGCATTTCTTGCATTCTATTGCAGAACGGTGTCTAAAGTCTTTTGGTACTTTCCATACCTCTATACATACCCAGGTCCCTCAGTTACTAAGTGCTAAGGGCGTGATTTAGAGTTCCGTGGAAGGGTTACTCCATCGAAACACGTGACGGATATCGCGGCTGCTGCAGTACAAGTGCCGTTGGATATAGTGCACTTGAAGTCAGGCCCTACATTTCATTTCTGTCAACCCCGGCTAATGGAAGTTATGTGACTCCTCCATTGCTTTATTTGTAAAAACATAGGTGCCAGGGCCCTCGTCAGGAGTCCACTGCAGCTTCCACCACCCATTGCCCCTGCCAGCGCTGCCAGTGGCAATAGCAACACAACTACTGACCATCACACTCTGACAAGTTTGACAATTCAGACTATTGAAGGCCACCCAAAGCTGAAAGAATGACTTGCGCGTCATGGAATAAGTCATTTTTATTGTATATTGAATTCATAAACAACTGCTGTTGTGCTCATCTCTAAAATAGACAGACAGCGCCCCCATGCGGCAGCCTGTCATAAGTACAGGTGCTGATAATTAAGTGCCAGTGCTCAGTTCCGGAAACCACCGACTCAAATTAAGCACTGCTACTGCCTGATTACAAGCAGGATCGTGAGAGTCAATGATGAATTGCCAGGGGAGCTGGTCATTCTGGTTGTGATTTCCCCAGTTATTCCTCATTCCTCTCTGGGATTTCACCCAGTCTCTCCCCCCTGGCAGGTGGAGCCACCGAATGGAACACTCCCCATCTGATGATTCATCAAGGAGTTGCAACCGGGGACCTTTGTCTCAACCTAACTTCCTTGTTCATCAGAGGCTTTTTTAGTGAAAGCGCCTACCAATAAAAGAGAGACAACAGGTGGGCGCTCTCTCTCTCCTGCCTAGGCACGCACAGCTGGAGGCAGCCAGAGAGAGCTCGCGGTCCTTATCTGGGCTTCAGAAAGCAGAGTCAGGAAGGATAGTTCTGTTTCCGGTTTACTGTAAACAGCTTATTCTAGTGCCTCTTTTTCTCTCCAGCGCCAAGATGCCATTCTTGGGTGGACATAATATAACATAACACAATACAAAACTACACAAAGCAACACAACACGGCATGGCATAACCTAACGTAATATAACGTAATGAAACAAAATATGGCATGGCATAACTTAACACAACACAGCACAACACAATACAACACAAAATAAAGCAACATAACATAACAAAATATAACACAGCACTGCATGGCATGGCCATGGCCTAACTAACACAACATAGCATTACACAACACAGCACAACACAGAACAATATAGCACAGAACAGCATAACATAACAGCTCATTAGACGTCATACAGGATCTGTGTAACCACCCCTTCACACTGTCACACATACATGCCCCCTCACTCTTAACTATACTCACTCTTTCACACTGGCGTGCACACGTATACACAAAGAGGCATTCCTTTGCTGCTGTGCATACACACCGCTTCACTCTGTCACAGATAGACAGGTGTATACCCTTTCACATACCCACCTGTTCACTTTAAGTCAAATATGCACACTTGTTTACTGTTTCAAATACACAGTTTTTCACTCTGTGCCACACACACCCTCTATCACACATACACATTTGTTGGGCAATGTCATGCATACATACTTTTTACAAGGTCACGCTTACACAACTGTTCACTTCTTGCCACATATGCACACTGGTTCAGTCTCTGTCAGACAAACACACTTGATCACACTGTCACACGTACACTTTTTCACACATTCTCTTTCTTTCTCTCATACACACACGCAGGACCTATCTCATATACACACACATCACCTGGATCTCGCTCTGTCGCACATTCACACATGTTCACAAATTTGTATGTCACAATATCGATCAAAACATTGTCAACCATAATACAATAAAGGCAAGTATATATGATAGTCTTACAGTCCACTGCCGAGGGCTATACCGGCTGTTAAAGGCCCTGAACCCAACTGGTATACCTGAGGCAGAAGGGCTATAAGGCTATTGGACTATCACACCCGCTGAGGATAGAATGTTCTAAATTATCAAGGGAGAAACATGACAACAAACATTGGAATGTTGGCGCTCCGGGCTTCTACCAGCCATTATAAGCCCAGAGCTCTCCATTGTCTTCAATGGAGCTTAAGTGCTCCGATGTTCTAATGGTAAGTATAACTCTACTGTTCTTAATTCCATGTCTACACACCTTTAAAATACACATATTGCCAGCGTAGATTTATTTGGACTTAGAGTGGGCTGATTGGATTGTCATGCTTACTGCTGATGTTATGGACACAGGCCGTGTGACATGATTTGTGCACCCCTCCAGGCCTCCACACTTGGTGCGCTCCTTCAATGCACAGGTCCAGGACTTCACATAACATGATGCTAGGGTCAAAACAAGAGTCAAGGTACCAGATGCACGTGCAGCGCGGCAGTCAGGGCAGGGGAACACTCTCATATTCCATGCCCGGGGCATTCTTGTTTAAACAGGAGTGGAATCCATCTGCTTTGAGAGGCCTATGTTTGCACCAGCCCCAACAAAATAATGGTGAAGAACTTACCATCAACACCTTAAAATCCAGATGATATGAACCTATGCCCTTTGTCCTATAAATTGAACTGCATGAGAGGCGGGAGCTGTGGAGTGCCTGGGTGCAGATGATATGAAGTCCTGCCCTATAAACTGAACTGCATGAGAGGCGGGAGCTGTGGAGTGCCTGGGTGCAGATGATATGAAGTCCTGCCCTTGAAACTGAACTGCATGAGAGGCGGGCACTGTGGAGTGCCTGGGTGCAGATGATATGAAGTCCTGCCCTAGAAACTGAACTGCATGAGAGGCGGGAGCTGTGGAGTGCCTGGGTGCAGATGATATGAAGTCCTGCCCTAGAAACTGAACTGCATGAGAGGCGGGAGCTGTGGAGTGCCTGGGTGCAGATGATATGAAGTCCTGCCCTAGAAACTGAACTGCATGAGAGGGCGGGAGCTGTGGGGTGCCTGGGTGCAGTTGATATGAAGTCCTGCCCTTGAAACTGAGCTGCATGAGAGGCGGGAGCTGTGGAGTGCCTGGGTGCAGATGATATGAAGTCCTGCCCTATAAATTGAACTGCATGAGAGGCGGGAGCTGTGGAGTGCCTGGGTGCAGATGATATGAAGTCCTGCCCTATAAACTGAACTGCATGAGAGGCGGGAGCTGTGGAGTGCCGGGGGGCAGATGATATGAAGTCCTGCCCTAGAAACTGAACTGCATGAGAGGCGGGAGCTGTGGAGTGCCTGGGTGCAGATGATATGAAGTCCTGCCCTAGAAACTGAACTGCATGAGAGGCGGGAGCTGTGGAGTGCCTGGGTGCAGATGATATGAAGTCCTGCCCTTGAAACTGAACTGCATGAGAGGCGGGCACTGTGGAGTGCCTGGGTGCAGATGATATGAAGTCCTGCCCTAGAAACTGAACTGCATGAGAGGCGGGAGCTGTGGAGTGCCTGGGTGCAGATGATATGAAGTCCTGCCCTTGAAACTGAACTGCATGAGAGGCGGGAGCTGTGGAGAGCCTGGGTGCAGATGATATGAAGTCCTGCCCTTGAAACTGAACTGCATGAGAGGCGGGAGCTGTGGAGTGCCTGGGTGCAGATGATATGAAGTCCTGCCCTTGAAACTGAACTGCATGAGAGGCGGGAGCTGTGGAGTGCCTGGGTGCAGATGATATGAAGTCCTGCCCTTGAAACTGAACTGCATGAGAGGCGGGAGCTGTGGAGTGCCTGGGTGCAGATGATATGAAGTCCTGCCCTTGAAACTGAACTGCATGAGAGGCGGGCACTGTGGAGTGCCTGGGTGCAGATGATATGAAGTCCTGCCCTAGAAACTGAACTGCATGAGAGGCGGGAGCTGTGCATGGGTGCAGATGATATGAAGTCCTGCCCTTGAAACTGAACTGCATGAGAGGCGGGCGCTGTGGAGTGCCTGCGTGCAGATGATATTAAGTCATGCCCTAGAAACTGAACTGCATGAGAGGGCGGGAGCTGTGGAGTGCCTGGGTGCAGATGATATGAAGTCCTGCCCTTGAAACTGAACTGCATGAGAGGCGGGAGCTGTGGAGTGCCTGGGTGCAGATGATATGAAGTCCTGCCCTTGAAACTGAACTGCATGAGAGGCGGGAGCTGTGGAGTGCCTGGGTGCAGATGATATGAAGTCCTGCCCTAGAAACTGAACTGCATGAGAGGCGGGAGCTGTGGAGTGCCTGGGTGCAGATGATATGAAGTCCTGCCCTTGAAACTGAACTGCATGAGAGGCTGGAGCTGTGGGGTGCCTGGGGGCAGATGATATGAAGTCCTGCCCTAGAAACTGAACTGCATGAGAGGCGGGAGCTGTGGAGAGCCTGGGTGCAGTTGATATGAAGTCCTGCCCTAGAAACTGAACTGCATGAGAGGCGGGAGCTGTGGAGTGCCTGGGTACAGATGATATGAAGTCCTGCCCTTGAAACTGAACTGCATGAGAGGCGGGAGCTGTGGAGTGCCGGGGGGCAGATGATATGAAGTCCTGCCCTAGAAACTGAACTGCATGAGAGGCGGGAGCTGTGGAGTGCCTGGGTGCAGATGATATGAAGTCCTGCCCTAGAAACTGAACTGCATGAGAGGCGGGAGCTGTGGAGTGCCTGGGTGCAGATGATATGAAGTCCTGCCCTAGAAACTGAACTGCATGAGAGGCGGGAGCTGTGGAGTGCCTGGGTGCAGATGATATGAAGTCCTGCCCTAGAAACTGAGCTGCATGAGAGGCTGGAGCTGTGGGGTGCCTGGGGGCAGATGATATGAAGTCCTGCCCTAGAAACTGAACTGCATGAGAGGCGGGAGCTGTGGAGTGCCTGGGTGCAGTTGATATGAAGTCCTGTCCTATAAACTGAGCTGCATGAGAGGCGGGAGCTGTGGAGTGCCTGGGTGCAGTTGATATGAAGTCCTGTCCTATAAACTGAACTGCACGAGAGGGCGGGAGCTGTGGAGTGCCTGGGGGCAGATGATATGAAGTCCTGCACTAGAAACTGAGCTGCATGAGAGGCTGGAGCTGTGGAGTGCCTGGGTACAGATGATTTGACCCTGTATCGGATTGATACCGCAGAGGGAACTGAAACGAGGTGTGATTCAGAAGAGCTGGAAGAGAGAATACAGTGGGATTCCCTGAGGGTGCAGGAACCCCTGGACCGGTGCAGGCTGGAAAGCCAGGTTTTTAATGTCACAGGTCACCGGTGGACCTCACTGTGGGCAAACACGGGCTGGGGTTGTAGGGAGAGCGGAAGGACTGTTGGAGGGGGGCTGTAAACCCTCAGGCTAGTCTCCAGCTTCTTGGGATATGGTTTCAATCTCAGGGTCAGAGGTCATTTTCTTCATTTTTAAGCTTTTGGTTCTTCGGTTCACAGTTTAAACCACGTACAAGGTGTTTCCAAGAACTATTTATATGGCAAATGGAGCTAAAGCTGCAGGTCTGAGGCATTTTGAGGTTGGTGATACTGAAGCAGAGTGGCAGAGGAGAAGTTTGGTCTTCAGACTTGAGCGTAGCGCCCCAGGAGCCCCGCCCGGGCACAATCGCTCAGTCTCACTGGCCACTCAATGGCCAACCACCAAGAGCCTCACCATAAGAGGATCTCAGAGGCGAGCAGGAGGAGGCTTGGGATTTCCACTCTGTATACACAACCCTTGTCTGGCCTCATTTGAAGGATTGAGTCTAGTTCAGGAGTTCCAGTCACTCCACCCCCAGAGAGTCGTGAACAAAGTAGTGGGTGGTTTTACCTAAAGTCCTTTCTGCAGAAGATCACACATGCAACGTCTGTGAGGAACAAAATGAGTCCACCCAAGCTCTATCAGCACCCTCTGCTTTATGGTGTGTATGCGGTTATGGAAAAGACCCCTGGAAGGGCCCCAGATACCTTGCAGGACTCAGAGTGCAGAAGATGAATCAGCAATAAAGATTCTTACACCTCTGCCTTGGGCTAACAGCAAACAGACAAGATTCAGGGCTTGTCTTCCGACAAACAGCTGCTTATTTGACATGACGATCGGTCTCTACTTTTCCTTTCCTTGGTCTTGCATTTGAAGTTGTACAGTGTGAGCCAGGTGACAATCTCGCTGGGGTGCAGAAAGTGGGAAAGGAAAGGCTGCAAGACGTCAAATAATTTATAACACACCAAACTGTAAAGATATGAAAATTAACATAAACATTTTCAACTATATCGGCAGCAAAGAAAGCACAAATGAGGTGCATTGTTTTTTGTAATTCTTAAGTGTGATGGAAACAAAGATTTGAATAAGGTCAAAACAAACCAAGGAACTTGACCTGTGTGATGTGCAAATGACAAGTATGCGCAGAAATGTGATTTTCATAGGTCATCGTTTGTGCACCATATTGGCTTCGCTGTACAGCGGCGTGTCTGACGGTAAAACATTGGACGTTTCAAGAGGCCATTCCAGTGGAAGGTGTGCTCTCTGTCCAGGGCAGCATCCTAGCAGAAGATACTTTAGCCATATAGTTGGGATAATGTGTTCTAAAATGCACCCCAGGACAAACACCGCTTCTGAGGGGCATTTGCTACACGTTTCCTTTGTGTACTGCTCACATAATGTGTATTTGTAATGCGCATGCATAACCCAAAGGTATCAAGGCACTGAATAACAGATGTTTATGGTTACCCAACTCAATGTTACTCATTTTATCAGCCTCAGAAGGATGAACGGCTGACTTGAACCACCAGGATTTGAACCTGTGACCATGAGGTCAAACACACACCCCTACAGTGGGCGCATTTAACCACTAAGCCACCAGACCGGTCTTGGATTTTTTTCAACATCCTTTGACTTCACTGACGAACGACTGATAGCAGCACCTCAGAAGGATGAAAGGCTGAGTGGCCCCACCGAGATTTTAACCTGTGACCATGAGGTCAAACACAAGCCCCTAATGTGGACACATTAGTCCACTAAGCCCCCAGACCTGCCTTGGATTTTTCACCATCCTTTGACTTCACTGACGTAGGATTGTTGACAGCACCCCCACTCTTAAAACTGTCCCAGCACCACTCCCTGGCCAGCAGCAGTGCAGCCTGGCCTCTGTGAGAGGGACTTTGGTCCCGACGGAGACAGAAAACTGCGGGGACGGCGTTATCAGCGCTTGCCTCAGATCACACTGACAATAGCAAGGCTTTCCAAGTATAGATAGCGTCTTATCGCCTTCTTTCGGCAGTTCTTGCCAGGAAGTGCTTCATCAAGTGGGTGGTACGCGCACCCAACACTAGGCGTTGAGAAAGTGGAACCGCTGCTGCCAGTAAGATGACTTGTTTATTGCCTTTTAATTGACTTCTAGGAAGGAGCAGGATGTTGTGAAAGAGGCGGGGAGGCGCCATCTTGTGAGGTTCAAGCATCATATACAAGCCCTAAAGCCTGCTGCACCCATGGTGTGAGGACTGGGGTTTTAATTCGAGGTGCTCGGGACTACAGGAAACTCTGAGGGGCCCCTACAGGCCAGAGCACCCGAATGCCCCTTGAAGCTCCTAGGAAGAGTAGGAAGAGAGGACGCCAGTGGCCCCTAGCGGCAGGGTTGGGCAGAGTCAGTCAGGTGTAAGGCAAGTCTTCTGGTGAGTGGCGGAAAGGTGCAAAGACTGCGGGGTACTGGTCAGAACTCGGTCCAGCCTATCCTAGGCACCTCACTCACTCTATGCTCAGGGATTGGGACTGAACTATGAGCAGCCTGTCCCCTTTAATTCACCCCTTGGCTGGGCTGGTTTCAGGAAGGCAGGTCAAGACATCACAGTTGTGTCTCTCAAGGTCCCCATATATAGTCTCTGAGCCTCAGGGGGCTAGGTATGAGGCTGAGGATTGTAGCGCTAACTTTCGCTCGTGGAAGGGGTTTCACGGAGTCCTTCCACTAGACTGCCCTGTGACGCTCCTCTTCTCCTTCGTCCAGGGCCATCGGCGGCCATCTTGGTGGAGAAGGTGCCTGGTTCCAATCCCATGCATTCATTCATGTCATTCTCCCCCGTCTATCGATTCCCCTTCTGTGGCCTTTGGGTCTGTTCGGGGGGCAGCAGGCGTGGTGTTGTGAGCGACTGTTTCAAATCTTGCTGGCCTGTGATCCTGGTTCCTTTGACTGCTGTGACTGCTCAAAGGGTCTTCTCGCATTAAGATGTGATCACATACAAGGATGCTCAGGCGGTTGACCCTCTTCTTGGTGGTTGGTGTGTACTCGCCTTTCCTGACATACCTCTGCATACCTCTGGTGGTTGATGTGTTCTCGCCTTTCCTGACATACCTCTGCATACCTGTGGTGGTTGGTGTGTTCTCACCTTTCCTGACATACCTCTGCTTACCTCTGGTGGTTGGTGCGTTCTCGCCTTTCCTGACATACCTCTGCATACCTCTGGTGGTTTGTGTGTTTTTTTCCTGACATACCTCTGGTGGTTGTGGTGTTCTCGCCTTTCCTGACATACCTCTGCACACCTCTGGTGGTTGGTGTGTTCTTTTTCCTGACATACCTCTGGTGGTTGATGTGTTCTCGCCTTTCCTGACATACCTCTGCATACCTCTGGTGGTTGATGTGTTCTCACCTTTCCTGACATACCTCTGCATACCTCTGGTGGTTGGTGCATTCTCGCCTTTCCTGACATACCTCTGCATACCTCTGGTGGTTTGTGTGCTCTTTTTCCTGACATACCTCTGGTGGTTGGTGTGTTCTCGCCATTCCTGACATACCTTTGCATACGCCTAGTGGTTGGTGTGTTCCTTTTCCTGACATACCTCTGGTGGTTGGTGTGTTCTCGCCTTTCCTGACATACCTCTGCATACCTCTGGTGGTTGGTGTTTTCTTTTTCCTGACATACCTCTGGTGGTTGATGTGTTCTCGCCTTTTCTGACATACCTCTGCATACCTCTGGTGGTTGATGTGGTCTCACCTTTCCTGACATACCTCTGCATACGTCTGGTGGTTGGTGCATTCTCACCTTTCCTGACATACCTCTGCATACCTCTGGTGGTTGGTGCGTTCTTGCCTTTCCTGACATACCTCTACATACCTCTGGTGGTTGGTGTGTTCTTTTTCCTGACATACCTCTGGTGGTTGATGTGTTCTCACCTTTCCTGACATACCTCTGCATACCTCTGGTGGTTGGTGCATTCTCACCTTTCCTGACATACCTCTGCATGCCTCTGGTGGTTGGTGCATTCTTGCCTTTCCTGACATACCTCTGCATACCTCTAATGGTTGGTGTGTTCTTTTTCCTGACATACCTCTGGTGGTTGGTGTGTTCTCGCCTTTCCTGACATACCTCTGCATACCTCTGGTGATTGGTGTGTTCTCGCCTTTCCTGACATACCTCTGCATACCTGTGGTGGTTGGTGTGTTTTTGCCTTTCCTGACATACCTCTGCATACCTCTGGTGGTTGGTGCGTCCTTGCCTTTCCTGACATACCTCTGCCTACCTCTAGTGGTTTGTGTGTTCTTTTTCCTGACATACCTCTGGTGGTTGGTGTGTTCTCGCCTTTCCTGACATACCTCTGCATAACTCTGGTGGTGGTGTGTTCTTTTTCCTGACATACCTCTGGTGGTTGATGTGTTCTTGGCTTTCCTGACATACCTCTGCATACCTCTGGTGGTTGATGTGTTCTCACCTTTCCTGACATACCTCTGCATTCCTCTGGTGGTTGGTGCATTCTTGCCTTTCCTGACATACGTCTGCATACCTCTGGTGGTTGGTGTGTTCTTTTTCCTGACATACCTCTGGTGGTTGGTGTGTTCTCGCCTTTCCTGACATACCTCTGGTGGTTGGTGTGTTCTAGCCTTTCCTGACATACCTCTGCATACCTCTGGTGGTTGGTGCGTCCTTGCCTTTCCTGACATACCTCTGCCTACCTCTAGTGGTTTGTGTGTTCTTTTTCCTGACATACCTCTGGTGGTTGGTGTGTTCTCGCCTTTCCTGACATACCTCTGCATACCTCTGGTGGTTGGTGTGTTCTTTTTCCTGACATACCTCTGGTGGTTGATGTGTTCTTGTGTTTCCTGACATACCTCTGCATACCTCTGGTGGTTGATGTGTTCTCACCTTTCCTGACATGCCTCTGCATACCTCTGGTGGTTGGTGCGTTCTCGCATTTCCTGACATACCTCTGCATTCCTCTGGTGGTTGGTGCGTTCTTGCCTTTCCTGACATACCTCTGCATACCTCTGGTGGTTGGTCTGTTCTTTTTCCTGACATACCTCTGGTGATTGGTGTGTTCTCGCCATTCCTGACATACCTCTGGTGGTTGATGTGTTCTCACCTTTCCTGATATACCTCTGCATACCTCTTGTAGTTGGTGCGTTCTCGCCTTTCCTGACATACCTCTGCATACCTCTGGTGGTTGGTGTGTCCTTGCCTTTCCTGACATACCTCCGCATACCTCTGGTGGTTGGTGTGTTCTTTTTCCTGACATACCTCTGGTGGTTGGTGCGTTCTCGCCTTTCTTGACATACCTCTGCATAGCTCTAGTGGTTTGTGTGTTCTTTTTCCTGACATACCTCTGGTGGTTGGTGTGTTCTCGCCTTTCCTGACATACCTCTGCACACCTCTGGTGGTTGGTGTGTTCTTTTTCCTGACATACCTCTGGTGGTTGATGTGTTCTCGCCTTTCCTGACATACCTCCGCATACCTCTGGTGGTTGGTGTGTTCTTTTTCCTGACATACCTCTGGTGGTTGGTGCGTTCTCGCCTTTCTTGACATACCTCTGCATAGCTCTAGTGGTTTGTGTGTTCTTTTTCCTGACATACCTCTGGTGGTTGGTGTGTTCTCGCCTTTCCTGACATACCTCTGCACACCTCTGGTGGTTGGTGTGTTCTTTTTCCTGACATACCTCTGGTGGTTGATGTGTTCTCGCCTTTCCTGACATACCTCTGCATACCTCTGGTGGTTGATGTGTTCTCACCTTTCCTGACATACCTCTGCATACCTCTGGTGGTTGGCGCGTTCTCGCCTTTCCTGACATGCCTCTGCATACCTCTGGTGGTTGGTGCGTTCTTGCCTTTCCTGACATACCTCTGCATACCTCTGGTGGTTGATGTGTTCTTTTTCCTGACATACCTCTGGTGGTTGATGTGTTCTCACCTTTCCTGACATACCTCTGCATACCTCTGGTGGTTGGTGCATTCTCGCCTTTCCTGACATACCTCTGCATTCCTCTGGTGGTTGGTGCATTCTTGCCTTTCCTGACATACGTCTGCATACCTCTGGTGGTTGGTGTGTTCTTTTTCCTGATATACCTCTGGTGGTTGGTGTGTTCTCGCCTTTCCTGACATACCTCTGCATACCTGTGGTGGTTGGTGTGTTCTCGCCTTTCCTGACATACCTCTGCATACCTCTGGTGGTTGATGTGTTCTCGCCTTTCCTGACATACCTCTGGTGGTTGGTGTGTTCTCGCCTTTCCTGACATACCTCTGCATACCTCTGGTGGTTGGTGCGTTCTTGCCTTTCCTGACATACCTCTGCATACCTCTAGTGGTTTGTGTGTTCTTTTTCCTGACATACCTCTGGTGGTTGGTGTGTTCTCGCCTTTCCTGACATACCTCTGCATACCTCTGGTGGTTGGTGTGTTCTTTTTCCTGACATACCTCTGGTGGTTGATGTGTTCTTGCCTTTCCTGGCATACCTCTGGTGGTTAATGTGTTCTCACCTTTCCTGACATACCTCTGCATACCTCTGGTGGTTGGTGCGTTCTCGCCTTTCCTGACATATCTCTGCATACCTCTGGTGGTTGGTGTGTTCTTTTTCCTGACATACCTCTGGTGGTTGGTGTGTTCTCGCCTTTCCTGACATACCTCTGCATACCTGTGGTGGTTGATATGTTCTTGCCTTTCCTGACATACCTCTGCATACCTCTAGTGGTTGGTGTGTTCTACCCTTTCCTGACATACCTCTGGTGGTTGGTGTGTTCTCGCCTTTCCTGACATACCTCTGCATACCTCTGGTGGTTGGTGTGTTCTTTTTCCTGACATACCTTTGGTGGTTGGTGTGTTCTCGCCTTTCCTGACATACCTCTGCATACCTCTGGTGGTTGCTGTGTTCTTTTCCCTGACATACCTCTGGTGGTTGATGTGTTCTCGCCTTTCCTGACATACCTCTGCATACCTCTGGTGGTTGATGTCTTCTCATCTTTCCTGACATACCTCTGCATACCTCTGGTGGTTGATGTGTTTCACCTTTCCTGACATACCTCTGCATACCTCTGGTGGTTGGTGCGTTCTCGCCTTTCCTGACATACCTCTGCATACCTCTGGTGGTTGGTGTGTTCTTTTTCCTGACATACCGCTGGTGGTTGATGTGTTCTCGCCTTTCCTGACATACCTCTGCATACCTCTGGTGGTTGATATGTTCTCACCTTTCCTGACATACCTCTGCATACCTCTGGTGGTTGGTGCCTTCTCGCCTTTTCTGACATACCTCTGCATACCTCTGGTGGTTGGTGTGTTCTTTTTCCTGACATACCTTTGGTGATTGGTGTGTTCTCGCCTTTCCTGACATACCTCTGCATACCTCTGGTGGTTGGTGTGTTCTTTTTCCTGACATACCTCTGGTGGTTGATGTGTTCTCGCCTTTCCTGACATACCTCTGCATACCTCTGGTGGTTGATGTCTTCTCACCTTTCCTGACATACCTCTGCATACCTCTGGTGGTTGATGTGTTCTCATCTTTCCTGACATACCTCTGCATACCTCTGGTGGTTGGTGCGTTCTCGCCTTTCCTGACATACCTCTGCATACCTCTGGTGGTTGGTGTGTTCTTTTTCCTGACATACCTCTGGTGGTTGATGTGTTCTCGCCTTTCCTGACATACCTCTGCATACCTCTGGTGGTTGATGTGTTCTCACCTTTCCTGACATACCTCTGCATACCTCTGGTGGTTGGTGCGTTCTCGCCTTTCCTGACATACCTCTGCATACCTCTGGTGGTTTGTGTGTTCTTTTTCCTGACATACCTCTGGTGGTTGATGTGTTCCAGCCTTTCCTGACATACCTCTGCATACCTCTGGTGGTTTGTGTGTTCTTTTTCCTGACATACCACTGCATACCTCTGGTGGTTGGTGTGTACTCGCCTTTCCTGACATACCTCTGCATACCTCTGGTGGTTGGTGTGTACTCGCCAATCCTGACATACCTCTGGTGGTTGATGTGTTCCAGCCTTTCCTGACATACCTCTGCAGCTCGCTTAGATGAAGTCTTCTGTGGCACCGTAGGGACTGTGTCCTTCAGAGGTCTGCTGAACTTCAAGTTAGCTTGTGCACACTGGGTAATGCAGTGAGGGTGTTACGATATATCCGTAAGAACATTCTGTGTCTTCCTGTGGTTCAACCCCAACGCACAGAGCTTTGTTGAGTGTTCTCATGAACATCTCCACCTCACCAGTGCGGGAAGGCCAGCGGGGTGTGGTCTTCCGGTGTGAGGTTCAGAGTTTCTGAAGATATGATTGGAACTCACTGCCTTCAAACATGGGTCCACTGTCCATCTTGGTTCCGATGGTATTCCATATGTGGCCACAATATTTCTAGTTTGGACCAGACATGTGCAAAGTCTGTTGAATGGACAATCACAACAACAGGATACGCAGTGCATGTGTCAATAACCACTAGCAACACTCAGTCCTGTGATACTAACACAAATCTGCAAGAACTTTAGACCGTGATATCTCACCCTTCACTGTAGATGGGTGATACCTGACATGGAAAACATGAACTGCAGATTCAATGCTGTTGTCCATATTTAGTAACCACACTTTGGGCCTGGTTTACAAAGGGCCCCGCACTCATGGCGGACGCCCCGCAGTCTTGGGGGAGTCTTCACACTCAGGGCGGAATGTCCGCAATGAGAAATCTCCCAAAGAAATCTCATGGCGGAGATTCTGTCCGACTGCAGAGACTCCCCCACGACTGCGGGGCTCACGCCGCGAGTGCGGAGGCCCTTTGTGAATCACGCCCTTTCTGCCTCAGTTTCACTTTCGTTTTGGCCATCTCCTGGTGCGACTGGTGAGCTGGTTGTATTACCCTGTCTTGGAGTCTGCTCAAGTTCACAATTTTGTGTGCTCTTATCACTAGCTCTTCGTTAAAGGTGCTCTGTTCGTGGGGTAATCACCACAAAGCCATTAGGGTCTTTCGATTGTCCTGATTTCCAATTCTAAGCTCCAAGTTCTTCTATGAGGGGTCCTTGAGCGTGTGGCATGTTTTCTGCAGGAACTCTTCATTCTGAGTGCCTTGTAAAATGTCTTGTAACAGCACTATCGGACAGGCAGATGGAAGGAGGCTGATACGCTCTCTTGTGCACTACACTGCTGCCTCCTTTGGAACAAACATAGTAGGAAACCAGGTGTTTCGGATCTACGTGGTGTAAGGCCACACTCTGCCCATCTCTCGAGATGTTTTGGTGCTGTTTTTTGCAAATATCAGTATGTCGTTGTTGATACTTTGGGCACCATCCAGTCCTGCAAATGCCTCCCAGACCAGGTTCTGGAACACACTTGCTGCAAAGTTCAATCTTGTGTCTCTCTTGAGCCCTCCATGTGTAGAAAAGTAGTAATGTGCCAACTCTCGGTGTCAACGTGTAACTGGTGGACCATACCAGTCTTTCTCTTTGCTGACAGCATTTTGTTACTACAGTGTGTAACTGGTGGACAATGCCAGTCTTTCTCTTTGCTGACCACATTTTGTTACTACAACGTGTAACTGGTGGACAATACCAGTCTTTCTCTTTGCTGACCACATTTTGTTACTACAATGTGTAACTGGTGGACCATACCAGTCTTTCTCTTTGCTGACAGCATTTTGTTACTACATCGTGTAACTGGTGGACAATACCAGTCTTTCTCTTTGCTGACCACATTTTGTTACTACAACGTGTAACTGGTGGACAATACCAGTCTTTCTCTTTGCTGACCACAGTTTGTTACTACAACGTGTAACTGGTGGACAATGCCAGTCTTTCTCTTTGCTGACAGCATTTTGTTACTACAGTGTGTAACTGGTGGACAATACCAGTCTTTCTCTTTGCTGACCACAGTTTGTTACTACAACGTGTAACTGGTGGACAGTACCAGTCTTTCTCTTCGCTGACAGCATTTTGTTACTATCTAGAACCCCTATTGGTTTGCAAAACGTGCTGACCAAGTTTAAAACTTTTTGTGATCTCAAGTGTCTTGAAATGAATACTTAAAAAAACCAAAGATATGCTTATTAAGCCACATAAGTGCTTCAGGGACAACTTCTTTACTGGGTTTGCCTGTTTGTAGAGAATGGAAAACTTTGACTATTTGGGAATAAAGGTAGATAGTAAATTAGCTTGGACCCCTAAATTGGAGAAAGGCAAGGCAGTACCCCAGCAGAGGTCCCCCGCACTTCTAAAGTTACGTAGAGCAACAGTTTCAAAATCTGTATCTCCGGCCTCGGAAGTGCATAAAAACAAGACACAATCACCCGGCTTGTACGGACCAGAGATTTGGTGTTTGGTAAACGCAGAGGCATCGGCTTCATGGGAGAATGACTTTGCTAGATCTCGTTTCAATTTACTGTAAAGCACACCTTTGATACCATTGTTTTTAGATATTGCTTTAAAGAATATTGAAAGTCTAGCCGCTCTAAGACCCCCTTTATTAGGTGTCAGGCTATGGTCACCTAAAACTAGTTACTTATAGGATTAGCTTAATTTTGATACTTTGGCCACTACCTTGCCTTCGGCATATTAGATCCTGTTTGGGTATAGTGGGTCTGTAGAATATGGCGACTGACCCGGCATCTATAGCTTCTGCCTCCAAAGACCTTGCAAAAAAAACTGTTTTGGAACCATATGGTAGGGGAACCGCATGACGGTGCAACTGATGGGAGCTTAATAGACACATATTTAGAATTTAAACTTCTGCCTTCTTTACCACCATTGTCCGAAACACTTTATATGGAATGTCTTTTTGGAAACCTTTGTATCAAAAGCTTGGAAAACTTGCCAAGCCAATAATAGCTTTTGTTCCGTTTGTAACAAACAGACAATAGAAAGAATTCAGCAGGTGCTCAGAGACATTTTAAGGCATGGGCAAAGTGGGCTCTGGCCCAGGGCCCCAGCCTTTCAAGGGACCCCCAGATAGAGCCAGCTCTCTTCTGCAGCGAGGCTTTGCCCTGATGACCTCGAATACTCCTTGAACAGATTGTTGCAAATGGCGTTTTCCTTTCATTTATTTTTAATGTGGGTGTTGTGTGAGAGTCCATTACAGACATTTTGCAGACAAATGTTGAGTTTATGTTTCATGCAACACCCATAAAAAAAAGTTACTTTTAGATCAAAACAGGATTTTACATAAGAGAAATGAGAAAGTGTCACAGAGATTATTTGCAATAATATCAGTGAACTGCTGCTGTGTTACAATAGTGAAAACACACATCACTATCCCTAAATATTAGGTGTGAACACATTTAGAATTTCGACGAGTGTGCATTTGCTTTGTCAGAGACCTGGCCAAAGAGGACATGAAAAAACAGATACTGGACCATAAATTCAAAGCTGAGCGCACAGGGGCCTCCAAAATACATTTGGCCCTGGGCCCCCCAAAATCCTTAAGATGTACCTGCATGTGCTATTCTTTTGACCAGCATACAATATAGCGAGAAGGAAGTGCCGCCACGGCTCCACCGTTACGGCGGCGGCGCGTCACCCTGCCTTGTGCCAGGACAGCAGGCACCCACATTCATAAAATGGTAAAAAATACCATTTAATCACGTGTGGCAGGCTCGTGCTGCTACAGTGCGAGGGCAGGGAGTGGGGCTGATTAGTGCAATTGCACTATTGCATCATCCCCCTGCCAGTGAACATGAAAGATTGGCCGGCTGTCTACAGCCAACTAATCTGACCTGCGCACTTCAAAGCCTGTAATCCCATGGCTGAGAAACAGCCCCGGGATTGCAGCCACAGGCCCCAGCCTCAAAATGAGCGCTGGGTTAGCCTGCTCCAACCAATCCTTTGGTTGGATTTGCGTAGCACAAGGGAGGAAGTCCCTCCCTTTCCGCCCGAGAGTGCCAGAAGAAGAGAGAGACGGTGACCGGACCCTGTGGCCAGCAACATACTTCTGGTGAGTTTTTTGGGCATCGTGCCTCACCAGATGTTAATATTGCCAGCCGCTACTGAGGAAGTGGATCTGCCCATGATGTCCTAGTATAGGCTTTCCTCATTATTTGTCTCCCTTAAGAGTAATTCAAACTATCACCTTCCCTCGTATCGTGATTTGTTTAAGTGGGTTTTTGTATTGGGCTCGGTTAATTAGAAGGCGGGTGGGGCGGGATTATTTAGGATGTTTTAAAGTAATGAGTACTGTGTTTGAACTATTCTAAGGAAGTAGGGATTTTGATTTTTAGAATGCTTCTAGATAATGAGTTGCTATGATTATATTTTATATTGTAAATGTTTCATAAGGCTATTGAATGCAATTTCTATTATTGTAGAGCCATGTCCATGTTCACTCTATTATATTGGTAGTACAATCCATAAAACCAAAAAGAGAATTCTTGAACACTTACGAGCAATTGCCAATGAAGAGAAGCAATATCCAGTAGCCAGACATTTCAAAGAGAGACATAGCAAAGATACAAGTTTGCTGAAATTTTGCGTACCGGATAGAATCCCGATTCTAGATAGAGGTGGCAATATAACACAAATGTTCCGCAGATTAGAGTCCAAGTCAATTGTTAAATATGAAACTATGTTTCCAACTGGACTAAATAGTGATGAAGAACTAGCTGTGCATTTGGGGTAAAAGTATGTTAGGATTCTGTTAGAAATCAGAAGATGGAGAAAGTATTTTGACATGGGTTGTAAAGAAAAGAAGTTTACTAACTTTTATTATTCAATTAATTAGGTAATTTGATCTAACACTGTTTTTTTATGTTTTGTAGGTTACACGGAGCATGAAGAATACAAAAGAGCTTTTATCTTTAGGAAAATTGTCCCACAGTTAAGTTATGTGGCGCCCATTTCAAGAAGGTGATTTGTTTGTGTGATGTTTGAGCTGTTATGTTGCCCACTGGGGCAAAATTGGACAATTATGAGGATTTTAAATAGAATTGTATTTGCCCACTGGGTCTAAATTGTTAGAGAACATTTTAAGGATGTTACAGATTAGTCATTCTGTACACTACCCACATGCGTTGAATTGTAAAAGCTGAATCAGTTAAAGTATGATATTATTTAATCCTTATAATGTTGACAGCATTATGAAACTTAAGAATGTATCATCACCAACAATTTAAAAAAATTCAGTTGTGTTAATATATTGGGTGATATAAGTAACTTTACAACATTCTAATATGGCCGCCAAACTGAATACTAGAAAATCAGTGCCCTGTGAAGTCCTACTTCTATGGTGATGGTGGGACATGTATATACCATGTACTATGGTGAATGTAAACTGACCCATGACCAAGAACCTTTCGGCTTCGAAACGTGTTGGGACGTTTTTCCTTTTCTGCTAACAAATAAACACGTTCAGAGGAATTGTGCCCTTTCTTCTGGTTTTTACGAATATCAATGTCGTTTCAAGGAGGAGACGGGTGGGGATTAATATATATATATGTTCCCTACCACCTGGAACCAGAAAAGGGAACGGACTCCGCTTTCTCTGTGCAAATATTTTATTTTCTCATGCGCTGTGCCCCCATGACGCGTTTCGGCCTCTGCAGGCCTTGATCACATGACGCACTTACAAGTCCTTCCCTTATTTAAAGTGCAATGTGCTTGAAACAATATGGAAAACAGACCAGCGTTCTGTGTTCCAAAGTCACCGTACATATTATCAGTTCATTGACATGTTTATAGCCGCTGATCTTCACTGTAATATCCATGTGAAAAATAAACGTATAAATTATTTGTGTAAATACATAAATATGCTACACATAGATGAAAAATATTCTTATAGTCTTTTTTTAATAAAAAGCCCAATACTTCTCAAATCACAATAAAATACCTTTTTGCATATTATATTGCTGAAAGAATGTTAAAATCATAAACAACCAGCCTAAAAACAATGCCTACGAGGAATAATGTACTTGTGGACTTTTACTCTGATACTGATAATTGTAAAGTGCAAACAGATAATACAAAGTGCAAAATTTGATTAAAGTGCTTATTTTTATATGCATATCCCGCAAATAAAGTGACGAGTGCAAAAAAGTGCTCGATTATGATAAAATCTAATGATAAAAGTATACATTTGAAATGGAAGGTTCAATGCAGGGCTTGTGAGGCACAGCGTTTTTAACCCTGTATGCCTAAATGCATGTATGTTAAAATGGATATCTTCCTAAACATTTGGAGTCTAACTGTGACATTCAGGCATTTCCTAAAGCCAGGTGTATAGATCTTCAGTAGTTGCTGTCAAACTCCAGAATATACCTGGTCTCTAGTCTCCTTAACATTGCCTCTCTATTTCCACCTTGTCTTAATGGCAAGACTGCGTCTATGGGGTAGAATTTTAGATGTTCCAGATTGTTGCCATGGACCCCTCTAAAATGGCGAGCCGCGGGTAAGATGGATCCAAATTTGTTATGGCCCTTAGGTGCTGGAGAATCCTCTTGTGGACCTGCAGTTTCGTGCTTCTCACGTACCGCAGTCCTCAAGAGCACTCCAGCATAGATAGTAAAGTCTGTTTTGCATGTGAGGAACTTATTGATTTTAGTGGGTTTTTCAGAAAAGGGCGTGCAATATGATCTTTTACTAATTCCAAACTTGCACGCCCTGCAGGAAGAGCATGTGACAAAACCTCTCCGACCAGCCAACCAGCCTGAGTTTGGTCTGATCTCTGGGCTGCTGCTGACCAAGAAGTCTCTAGTGGATGGTGCCTTCCTGAAAGTTATTGTAGGTGTCCGTGGAAGTTGGTCCCCCACCCCTGGTTCACTGAGCACTAGATGCCAATTTTTCTTAATAATCCTACTGAGACTATCTTTCTGTTTCTTGTATGTTAGAATTAGTCTAGGATTACTGCTTTCTAGTGCAGGACAACTGTCTTGTTTGACCTTGCTGTGTGATGGTTTGAATAGTAGGTCATTTCTAGGAAGAGCTCTAGTACATTATATTGCTTTATTGACAATATGCTCAGAATAACCTCTCGCTAAGAAACGTGATTTGCTTTCTTCCTGGGCTTTTATCAATTCACTATCACTGCGACAGATCCTGCGTATTCTAAGCATTTCCCCATAGGGGATGCTACATATGGTGTGTGTGAGAAAGTGCCATCTTTCTTGCATGGTATGCCCCCCCTTTTGTGCTGAATTGCTGAATGTACTTTGACTGAGTGTGCCCTGGGCTCCTGCCAATCAGGTGCCCAGGGCCTATGTTCCTTCCCTAAAACTATGGCTTAGTCAGGCCATTGATGCTCTGGCCCCCCTTAAAACCTTCAAAACTTATAGGGCTGCACCTTCGGCACCCTGGTACTCTGATGAGCTTAGGCAGAAAAAGGCCTCCTGCAAATCTCTTGAACGCCTCTGGAGACAGAATTACACCATCGACAGCAAAATCTCCTATAAATTAGCCCTTAAAGAATATAGGAGACTGATTGAGAAGCACAAACGACACTTTCTAGCCTCCAGAATCACGCACGCCAGTAATGGCGCTAGGGAGATTTTTAATATAGTCAGATCCTTCACAGACCCCCACGCGCTGACTCGGACTCAGCCTGCTTCACAATCATTATGTGATAAACTTTCCAAATTTTTTGAGGATAAAATAGAAATCATTTACTCCTCTTTCCCCACCCTCGACACATTAGGTTGGGAAGAAAAGCCCACCACTCTCTCGCCATCACTGCCTATCTTATCCGATTTTGCAGCCGTCTCGGAAGCCGAATCTATGGCTGAACTACTCAATTGTAAATCAGGCTCGCCTAATGATCCCTGGCCAGCCAAGCAGTACAAAAAACTTGCCTCTCTACTTAACCCTCATCTGAACCATATTTGGAATAGCTCTCTCAGACTGGGCTGTTTTCCTGCTAAATGGAAACATGCCTCGTTGGTCCCTATCCTTAAAAAGTCCAACTTGGATCCCGACCAACCTAGTAACTACAGACCCATTTCCCTCTTGCCTGCACCAGCAAAAATCCTGGAGAAACTGGTGCATTCTCAGTTGGCGAACTATATTGAGTCCAATGGACTTCTCCATGATTCCCAGCATGGCTTCAGGTCGGGCCACAGCACGGAGTCTGCCCTTATTGAAATGGCGGACTCGGTGAGGTGGACGCTTGACCAGGGATCGAGGGCGGTGCTAGTGCTGCTGGATTTATCAGCAGCATTCGACACCGTCTCTCACAAGATCCTGCTGAGTAGGCTCGAGGACTTGGGTGTGGGAGGTGTTGTGCTGAAATGGCTCACATCCTATCTTTCGGACCGCACACAGAAGGTTTTCACCCCTCCCTATACCTCCCCTGCCAGACCACTTAAATGGGGAGTTCCCCAGGGTTCCTCCCTGAGTCCGCTCCTTTTTAATATTTATTTTACCCCTTTGGCTAAGCTGATCGCTCAGACAGGGATTAAATCCACCTCCTATGCTGACGATATTCAGCTTCTTTTTACTTTTGACACCCCCTCTGCTTCTGCCTTTGATCCGCTGAAATCCTGCCTCAGGGACATTTCTAGCTGGATGGACGCTAACTCCCTCCGACTCAACGCAGGAAAAACGGAGATCCTGTTTTTCAACTCTCCTTCTCCTTTGGACTCTAGCCTTTGGTGGCCAGACGATCTAAGCCAAGCCCCTACCCCTAAAGATTCAGTGAAAAATTTAGGAGTACGTTGGGATCATCATCTAAGTTTCAGTAATCAGGTACAGACAGTGGCTGCTTCCTGTTTCGCTAAAATCAGGACCATTAAACGCCTTATTAACTACCTGCCGGCGGACTGCCGCAAAACTGTTATCCAGGCATTGATAATTTCCCATCTCGATTACGCTAATGCCCTCTATCTTGGTATCTCAGCAGGCCTGTGTCATAAACTTCAGACAGTCCAAAATGCTGCCGCCCGGCTTGTAGAGAGACTTCCTGCTAGACACCATGTCTCTCCACTTTTACGCAAACTGCACTGGCTACCCATTGCTAAAAGAAGTGTCTTCAAAGCAATGACGCTGGCCTTCCGAGCCTCTCAAGGGTCTGGATCGGCACACCTGAAAAACATCTTGCGACCGTATGCCCATTCAAGGACATTGCGCTCCAACTCCCTATTCTTCTTGCACACCCCACGATTTAAACGAGTTCGTGCAGGTGGAAAAACCTTTGAGGTCTGTGCCTCTCAGAATTGGAACAAGCTCCCGCTAGCTCTACGTACCAGCCAATCAGAATCAGCATTTCGTAAACTGCTGAAGACATATCTTTTCTCCTCCTAGACAGGTCCTCCATTTCTGGCTCTCCTTTCCCAGAGTTCTCAGCGCCGGGACGCCCCGTTGGGGCAGCTGTGCGCTTTATAAAATACACAAATAATAATAAATAATAATAACCCCAAATTGGCAAACCCTGGCCACATGTTAGCCCCTGGTAAATGGTACCCTAGGTACCCAGGGCCTTGTGACCAGGGAAGGCCTCTAAGGGCTGCAGCACTTATTGTGCCACCCTTAGAGGCCCTGTACCCTAACACACACACACTGCCCTTGCAGGCTGAGTGTCTGGGTACAAGACAAAACAAAGAGTCGACATGGCACACATCCCTGTGTGCCATGCCCACAACATACACTGCCCTGGCATACATCAGCCACCCCTCTAGCTGGGTGCCCTATGCCAGTGGTGTGGGTACAGGAGCATGAGCCCTGTGCGCCTACAGTACCCAGGTCCATTCCTGGGCACTGTAAGTGCAGTACTGCCATTTAAGAGTATATGGTGCTGAGAGCTCGTCAAACACAAACTCCCCAGCACCATGATGGCAACACTGAAGACTGAGAAGTTTGGTATCAAACTTCTCACCACATTAAACCCTCACTGATGCCAGTGTGGGATTTAATGTGCAAAGCACTACAGAGGTTATCTTAGAGATGCCCCCTGAAACCTAACCTAAAATCCACGTCTTTTCTGGGAGGCTGCCTAGGCTGCCACACAGCAGACATGTTGCTGGACCCCTGGGTGGAGAGCCCCCACTCTCCTGGGCCTGCAACAATGCACATTCTGGGCGAGGTGCTAAGTCTCCTCCCCCAGGATGGGCAGGGGGAAGCTTCAAAGGCATGCCACCTTTGTGAGCTTCTCCAGGCCACTTGCTGTACCCAGGAACTGGACCCCACCGGTTCTGACCCCTACTCTGGCAGGAAGACTGGCTGTGAACCCCAAGTAAGGACAGAGGATGTGCCAGCCTGCCAACCCCACCCCTCAGGTGGGGAAGGCGAGGTGAAGCACATCTCCGGGCGCTCACCATCTTGAAGATGGGAAGCCCTGCCCAATCAGGACTAGGCTACTGCCCCCCTCCCACAGGAGAGTGGCAGGATAGGGGTGTACCCACCCCAGGGCAGGGACCCAGTGGTCCCTGCCCTTTACCTATCTGTAACGCCCCCAAATCTAGTATTTAGGGGCTCCCTGAACCTTCCTTCCTCAGATTCCAGATTCCGAAAAAGCAAAGAAGAGCAAGAAGAAAGAAGACCTGCCCTGCAGCTGCTAAGAAGAGGAAGACACCAACTGCTTTGGCCTCAGCCCTACCGGCCTGTCGACCCTCGAACCTGCTCCTGCTAAATCCCGGCACCTCTTGTGGCAAGCAACCTCACAAACACTGGAGGACCTGGCTACCTTGTGACTCTGAGTATCTGGGACTCCCATGAGCAGTGGCTCTGCTCAAAGCAAGTTTCTCACCCCTGGCATCAGCCCGGAACCGCGAACCCTGCACACTCTACACCCGCCAAGCCTGGCCTGTGCCGGAGTGGACAAAGGCCCCGAGGACGTCCTCCCGGCGACTGTGACCCCAAATCCAGCACCCAAGGACCCACCTCGATGCTCCTGACGACGCCTGCAGCCTCAGAACCAGGGACCCCCCCAACCGCGATCAACAGAGGGTAAGATTTCCTGACATCAAAAGGCACCCTTGCACCCAGCGCCCTGCGGTCCCCTGTGCCCGACTCCTGGGTACCTACCTATCCTCCAACTACCCAACTTACCTCTCGAAGTGGTGGTGGCACCCGAAGAATCTTCGTCCCGAGCTTGCAGCCTTTGTTCGTCCTTGAGCTTTCCCATTGAAATCCATTGAGCGCCCGAAGGCTCAAAAGCACCTTGAACCCAGCCGCCCGAGTGGCCCTGGCAGTGCAACTTCTACTCCTATCTACTTCCCCAATTGCCCTGAACAAGTGACCAGGAGCCCAGCTCCCACAGCCGCGTGGCCTGCGAGTCAGCAGCCACCAACCAAGGCCCCCCTACTTCCCATAGGATAACATTGGGCCTAACTCACTCTGCACCCGGTCGACCCAGTGCCACTGAGGGTGTAACAACTGTACCAACCTGACCCTGGGAGACCCCTGAGTCTGTGCCCAGAACCTTAACTCTGCCAGTCAAGTATTTACTCAAAAGCCGATAACTCACTTTTCTTCCACAGGGTAACATTGACTGGTTTCTTCTGAAATTTCTCCTAAGTGTGGAGTTTCCAAAACTTAAAATATTCACCTAAAATCAACCGAGTAATGAAAACGGAAATACTCACCTGCTATTAGGAGAGCTCCCAGTGCTGGATCTTAGTGCCCAACACTGACCCTGAAAAGTACTCACAACCGTACTTACCACTAACCCAATTTTCTCCCATAGGAAATCATTGACTGTTTTTCTGTGAAATTTCTTCGGTGTCGATTTTTGCAAACTACAAATATTTAAAAATCGTACCAACTGTGAAAACGTAATTACTTACCTGTTTTAGATAGAGGTCCTAGTACTGAGCCTAGGAGCCCAGCCCTGGATTACAAAAGTAACGAGAATATACTTTACCCGTAACTTGAATTTTCTTCCATAGGGAACCATTGACTGTTTTTCTATGAAATTGCTTCCAAGTGTCAACTTTTAAAATAGCAAAATATTACTTAAAAATCACAACAGTAACTTAACCGAATTTACTCACTTGTTTCCAAGAACTGTCCCAGGACTGAATCTAGGATCCAGTCCTGGAGTTAGAAAAGTAATCCTGAAAGTAATTAATTGCATATAACTTAAAGTTCCCATTGAGCTCAATGTATTATTGTGTTTGAAATTTTGCTGCCTATTGCAACAACCTGTAACTATTGCCTACAAAAGTCAATTGCATATTGCAAAAGTATTTAACTAAAGCATCTCATTCTGAGAAAGTATATTTTGATACCTATTGTTGGTTCTAAAATAAAACAACCATATATTTTTTATATAAACCATTGGCCTAGAGTTCAGTTCTTGAGTGTATGAGATCATTTGCTGACTGAGTGTGTACAACAAATGCTTTACACTGTCCTCTGATACTGCCTTACTGCTCGACCAAGCTTCTGCCAAACCTCTGTGGACTGTGGACTCTGTACACACTGTACCTATTTGGGAACAGTATATACAGAGCCACTTTCTCACATTGGTGGATCAGCGGTGGGATACAAACTTGCATTTATTGGACTACTTGGTTACCATCTGATCACACGACAGAACTCTTAAAATTGCCTTTAGAATTCTGATTGGTCTTTTTCCAAAATACTAAAAGTCTTGTCAGGGCCTTGCTTAAGTCCCATTAGAATTTTAGAAAAATAAAAGTCACTATAGTCAGGGTAGAGGATTAGAACTGTCAGGTTAGAATGACTCAAACAAACCCAACTGTTAGTGACAATAACAACATGGACCTGGTGGAGGAGCTCGACCTCACACCTTACTTACACTTGTCTTTCAAGGAATTGAGGTCCTTATGCAAACTTAAAAAATTACCAATGGGCCTGCATCCAACCAAACTAGGGCTCAAGGAGCTCTTGGCTGAGTATGCTAAGGACCACCCATCTGAACATGGCGATGGCCAGTCAGATGAGGAAAGGGAAGAAGAGGAGGAGGGTAATAACCCACCTACACTATTCCCTAGGGAAGAAAGGGCCCCATACCCTCAAATCCAAGAATTAGCATCTGGGAACCTAGAGATCACACAGGTGAGCCAGGTACCAGAGAGATCACTGGAGGACCCACCAGTGAAGAGGACAGCTTTTTAGCAAAGCTGGCCAAAAGCTTAGAGCTAGAGTGCAGGCTCCTGGCTCTAGAAAAAGAAAGGAGAGAGGTGGGTTTAGCACCCATCAATGGTGGCAGAAATAACAAAAACAAGGATAGGGAGGAAAGTTCTGATCCTAAAATCCCCAAAGGGATTGTCCCTAAATTTGAGGAAAGTGATGACATCGCCAAATGGTTCACAGCCTTTGAGAGGGCTTGTGAAATAAGAAGAGTAAAGAAACCTCTCTGGGGGGCACTCCTGTGGAAACTGTTCTCTGGTAACTGCAGAGACCGGCTTCTGACCCTCTCTGGGCCAGATGCAGGATCCTATGACCTCATGATGAAAACTCTGATTGAGGGATTTGGATTCACTACTGAGGAGTATAGAATTAGATTCAGGGGGGCTCACAAAACCCAGACCCAGTCCTGCATTGACTTCGTAGACTTCTCAGTAAAGACACTGGATGGTTGGTTAGCTGGACATGGTGTGCATGATTTTACTGGATTGTACAATTTGTTTATGAAGGAACAAATATTAAGTAATTGCACAACTGAAAAGTTGCATCAGCATTTGGTAGACCTAGGTCTAATTTCTCCCCAAGAATTGGGAAAGAAGGCAGACCACTGGGTCAAGACTAGGGTGACAAGGACAGCCACTGGGGGTGACCAGAAGAAGGTGGTCACAAAACCTCCCCAGGGGAAAGGTGGTGAGAATCTCCAAGATAAAAAGTCTGAGTCTTCCAAAGAGCCCCAAAAACCTGTTCAGAGGGGTGGGACCCAAACTACTCCCTTTGTGCCTCAACCCTATAGGGGGAAGAACTTTGATCCCTTAAAGGCCTGGTGTAATAACTGTAAGAGGTCAGGGCACCTAACTGTAGATAAATCTTGCCCCCACAACAAAGCCCCTAAGGCACCCAGTACAGCTACTCCTGGGGCAGCAAGTGTACCCTGAGCAAATCTGGGAACACACTGAGGCAAGTCTAATCTCACTGGGGGAAGTGGAGTTTGCCACTGTAGCTGTGTGGCCACCCAACTTAAAGAAATATTTGCAGTACCCCTGGGTGAATGGAACTAGGGTAGAAGCTCTGAGGGATACAGGTGCCAGTGTTACTATGTTGAAAGACACACTGGTTTCCCCTGAGCAATATTTGATTGGGAAAACTTACCCAGTCACCAATGCTGACAGTGTCACCACTAGTCATCCCATGGCCATGGTGACATTAGGCTGGGGGGGGGGGGGGGAGGTTACTGGCCTGAAACAGGTAGTGGTCTCTCCAAAGTTGCCAGCTGCATGTCTGCTAGGAAATGATCTGGAAACCTCAGCCTGGGCTGAAGTTGAGCTGGAGGCCCATGCAGCCATGCTGGGCATCCCAATGGTGTGTGTGCAAACCAGAGCACAGAGCAAGAGGAAGGGTGAAAAAGTAGGTCTGGAGCCTGAAATAATGGCCCAACCAACCAAGAGAAAAGGTAAGAAGACTGGGGAGCCAGCTTCTGTACATCAGACCACTCAGGACCCCTCTCCACAGGGAGAGGACTTGGATACCCCTGAGGGAACTGAGCCCATGGAGCTTGACCCTTACCAAGTTGAACTCTTGGGTCCAGGGGGACCCTCTAGGGAAGCGCAGAGCCAGGGTCAGCGAGACTGTCCCACTCTTGAAAGCCTGAGGCAGCAAGCTGCTTCAGAAGCAAAGGGAGATGTCTGTGGTACCCACAGAGCTTATTGAGAAGAGGGATTACTGTATGCTGTGGCAAGAGAACCCACTCCTGGAACCACCAGGAGGGTGGTAGTGCCACAGAAGTACAGGGAGTTCCTTCTAACTTTGGCTCATGACACCCCCCTAGCTGGACATCTGGGGCAATCCAAAACTTGGAAAAGGCTAGTTAGTCACTTTTACTGGCCCCAGATGCACCAAAAGGTGAAGGGGGTTGTCAGCTCCTATGTTACCTGTCAAGCCAGTGGCAAGACAGGTGGCCACCCAAAGCCCCCCCTAATCCCACTACCAGTGGTGGGGGTGCCCTTTGAAAGGATAGGTGTGGACATTGTGGGTCCACTTAAACCTCCCACAGCCTCAGGGAACAAATTCATTCTAGTAGTAGTGGGTCATGCTACTAGGTACCCTGAAGCAATCCCACTTAGGACTACTACAGCTCCTGCAGTAGCCAAGGCCCTCCTGGGTGTCTTCACCAGGGTAGGGTTTCCTAAGGAGGTGGTTTCAGACAGAGGTTCCAACTTCATGTCTGCTTACCTGACACACATGTGGAAGGAGTGTGGAGTGCAGTACAAGTTTTTTACACCCTACCATCCACAAACCAATGGCCTTGTTGAGAGATTCAACAAGACATTGAAAGGCATGATCATGGGACTCCCTGAGAAACTCAAAAGGAGATGGGATGTCCTGTTGCCATGCCTGCTTTTCGCTTACAGAGAAGTGCCACAGAAGGGAGTAGGTTTCTCACCCTTTGAACTTCTGTTTGGTCATCCTGTGAGGGGACCACTTTGTCTTGTAAAAGAGGGCTGGGAGAGGCCTCTTCAAGAGCCCAAGCAAGACATAGTGGACTATGTACTTGGCCTAAGGTCCAGAATGGCTGAGTACATGGAAAAGGCATCCAAGAATCTTGAGGCCAGCCAGGAGCTTCAGAAGCACTGGTATGACCAGAAAGCTGCACTGGTTGAATTTCAACCTGGGCAACAGGTGTGGGTTTTGGAGCCAGTGGCACCACGGGCACTCCAAGATAGATGGAGTGGTCCTTACCCTATCCTAGAGAGAAAGAGTGAGGTCACCTATTTAGTTGACCTGGGCACTAGCAGGAACCCAAAAGGGTTATCCATGTGAACCGCCTTAAGCTCTACAATCACAGGGCTGACATCACCATGCTGATGGTGACTGATGAGGAACAGGAAGCAGAGAGGGAACCTCTCCCTGATCTCCTCTCCTACAGCCCACAAGATGGGTCAGTGGATGGTGTAGTCTTTTCAGACACCCTCTCTGCCCAACAGCGGACTGACTGCATGCAAGCCTTGCAACAGTATGCTAGCCTGACCCCTGGTCTGACAAGCTGGTGTACCCATGATGTGGACACTGGTGACAGTGCACCTGTCAAAAACAAGATCTATCGCCAGTCAGACCAAGTCAAGGAAAGCATCAAAGCTGAAGTCAGCAAGATGCTGGAGTTAGGGGTCACTGAACCCTCTGAGAGCCCCTGGGCTAGCCCAGTGGTTCTGGTCCCCAAACCTCATCAACAGGGTTGAAAGAGAGAGATGAGGTTCTGTGTGGACTATAGAGGGCTCAACTCTGTCACCAAGACAGATGCTTACCCTATTCCAAGAGCAGATGAACTGATAGATAAATTGGGGACAGCCAAATTCCTCAGTACCTTTGACTTAACTGCAGGGTACTGGCAGATTGGCATGGCCCCAGGAGCAAAAGAGAAAACCGCATTCTCCACACCTGATGGGCATTACCAGTTTACTGTGATGCATTTTGGGTTAAAGAATGCCCCTGCCACCTTCCAGAGGTTGGTGAACCATGTCCTGGCTGGGCTGGAGTCCTTTAGTGCAGCTTATCTTGAGGATATTGCTGTCTTTAGCTCCACCTGGCAGGATCACCTGATCCACCTTGGCAAGGCTTTAGAGGCTCTGCAAAATGCAGGCCTCACTATCAAAGCTTCCAAATGCCAGATAGGGCAGGGCACTGTGGTATACTTGGGCCACCTTGTAGGTGGAGGCCAGGTACAAACCTTACAACCCAAGATCCAGGCCATCCTGGACTGGATAGCTCCAACAACCCAGACCCAAGTCAGGGCATTCCTTGGCTTGACTGGGTACTACAGGAGGTGTGCGAAGGGATATGGGTCCATTGTGACTCCCCTTACAGAACTCACCTCCAAGAAGATGCCCAAGAAGGTTAACTGGACAGTTAGTTGCCAAAAGGCTTTTGACACCCTGAAAGAAGCAATGTGCTCAGCACCAATTCTAAAAGCTCCAGCTTATGACAAGCAGTTTATAGTGCAGACTGATGCCTCTGAGCTAGGGATAGGAGCGGTCCTATCCCAGACCAATGATGAAGGCCAAGACCAACCTGTTGCTTTTATAAGCAGGAGGCTACTCCCCAGAGAGCAGCGTTGGAGTGCCATTGAGAGGGAGGCCTTTGCTGTGGTTTGGTCCCTGAAGAAGTTGAGGCCATACTTGTTTGGTACTCACATCCTGGTTCAAACTGACCACAGACCTCTCAGATGGCCAATGCAGATGAAAGGGGAAAATCCAAAACTACTAAGGTGGTCCATCTCCCTACAGGGAATGGACTTTGAAGTGGAACACAGACCAGGGACTGCCCATGCCAACGCAGATGGGCTTTCCAGGTTCTTCCACTTAGACAATGAAGACTCCCTAGGGCAAGGTTAGTCTCATCACCTTTCGTTTGGAGGGGGGGTTGTGTGAGAAAGTGCCATCTTTCTTGCATGGTATGCCCCCACTTTTTGCTGAATTGCTGAATGTACTTTGACTGAATTTGCCCTGGACTCCGCCAATCAGGTGCCCAGGGCCTATGTTCCTTCCCTAAAACCTAAAACCCCAAATTGGCAAACCCTGGCCACATGTCAGCCCCTGGTAAATGGCACCCTAGGTACCCAGAGCCTTGTGACCAGGGAAGGCCTCTAAGGGCTGCAGCACTTATTGTGCTACCCTTAGAGTCCCTGTACCCTAACACAACCACACTGCCCTTGCAGGCTGAGTGTCTGGGTACAAGACAAAACAAAGAGTCGACATGGCACACATCCCTGTGTGTCATGCCCACAACCTACACTGCCCTGGCATACATCAGTCACCCCTCTAGCTGGGTGCCCTATGCCAGTGATGTGGGCACAGGAGCATGAGCCCTGTGCCCCTACAGTACCCAGGTCCATTCCTGGGCACTGTAAATGCTGTACTGCCATTTAAGAGTATATGGTGCTGAGAGCTCGTCAAACACGAACTCCACAGCACCATGATGGCAACACTGAAGACTGAGAAGTTTGGTATCAAACTTCTCAGCACATTAAACCCACATTGATGCCAGTGTGGGATTTAATGTACAAACCACTACAGAGGGCATCTTAGAGATGCCCCCTGAAACCTAACCAACAATCCACATCTTGTCTGGGAGGCTGCCGAGGCTGCCACACAGCAGACATGTTGCTGGACCCCTGGGTGGAGAGGCCCCGCTCTCCTGGGCCTGCAACATTGCACATCCTGGGCGAGGTGCTAGGTCTCCTCACCCAGGATGGGCAGGGGGAAGCTTCAAAGGCATGCCGCCTTTGTGAGCTTCTCCAGGCCACTTGCTGTACCCAGCAACTGACCCCCACCGGTTCTAACCCCCACTCTGGCAGGAAGACTGGCCGGAAACCCCAAGTAAGGACAGGGGATGTGCCAGCCTGCCAACCCCACCCCTCAGGTGGGGGAGGCGAGGTGAAGCACAACTCCGGGCGCTCACCATCTTGAAGATGGGAAGCCCTGCTCAATCAGGACTAGGCTACTGCCCCCCTCCCACAGGAGAGTGGCAGGATAGGGGGTGTACCTACCTGTAATGCTCCATAATCTAGTATTTAGGGGCACCCTGAACCTTCCTTCTTTAGATTCCAGATTCTGAAAAAGCAAAGAAGAGCAAGAAGAAAGAAGACCTGCCATGCAGCTGCTAAGAAGAGGAAGACACCAACTGCTTTGGCCCCAGCCCTACCGACCTGTCGACCCTCGAACCTGCTCCTGCTAAATCCCGGCACCTCTTGTGGCCAGCAACCACACAAACCCTGGAGGTCCTGGCTACCTTGTGACTCTGAGTATCTGGGACTCCCATGAGCAGTGGCTCTGCTCAAAGCAAGTTTCTCACCCCTGACATCAGCCCGGAACCGTGAACCCTGCACACTCTGCACCTGCCAAGCCTGGCCTGTGCCGGAGTGGACAAAGACCCCGAGGACGTCCCCCGGCGACTGTGACCCCAAATCCAGCTCCCAAGGACCCACCTCGATGCTCCTGACGATACCTGCAGCCTCAGAACCAGGGACCCCCCCAACCACGATCAACAGAGGGTAAGATTTCCTGACATCAAAAGGCAACCCTGCACCCGGCGCCCTGTGGCCCCATGTGCCCGACTCCTGGGTACCTACCTATCCTCCAACTACCCAACTTACCTCTCGAAGTGGTGGTGGCACCCGAAGAATCTCCGTCCCCGAGCTTGCAGCCTTTGTTCGTCCTTGAACTTTCCCATTGAAATCCATTGAGCGCCCGAAGGCTCAAAAGCACCCTGCACCCAGCCGCCCGAGTGGCCCTGGCAGTGCAACTTCTACTCCTACCTACTGCCCCATTTGCCCTGAGAAAGTGACCAGGAGCCGAGCTCCCACAGCCGTGTGGCCTGCGAGTCAGCAGCCACCAACCAAGGCCCCCTGCTTCCCATAGAATAACAATGGGCCTAACTGCACCCGGCCGCCCCAATGCCGCTGAGTGTGTAACAACTGTACCAACCTGACCCTGGGAGACCCCTGAGTCTGTGCCCAGAACCTTAACTCTGCCAGTCTAGTACTTACCCAAAAGCCGATAACTCACTTTTCTTCCATAGGGTAACATTGACTGGTTTCTTCTGAAATTTAAGTGTGGAGTTTCCAAAACTTAAAATATTCACCTCAAATCAACCGAGTAACGAAAACGGAAATACTCACCTGCTATTAGGAGAGCTCCCAGTGCTGGATCTTGGAGTCAAGCTATCCTGGCTGATGACGGCTGATAGCCAGAAACCGGTCCTAGGATGCTTGATTCCGGTCCAGGGAAGACATGGCTTGGCAGTTCGGGCTGGACTGTTCCCATGAGGCACAGGGTCAAGACTGATTTGCATATGGCCATGTCTAAACTGGGGTGGCGTAGTGGGCAAAAGAACGATGGATTTAACCCAGATCTCTTGACTGGGGGAGAATGTATGCATTGTCAGCATTCCGTCCATCAATTGTTTGTTGTAACGCTTTTCGCCCTAAGTGGGATGGGTATTCCCAGACGTGGGACCCGTGCTCACTACGCCACTGGAGTCAAGCTATCCTGGCTGATGACGGCTGATAGCCAGAAACCGGTCCTAGGATGCTTGATTCCGGTCCAGGGAAGACATGGCTTGGCAGTTCGGGCTGGACTGTTCCCATGAGGCACAGGGTCAAGACTGATTTGCATATGGCCATGTCTAAACTGGGGTGGCGTAGTGGGCAAAAGAACGATGGATTTAACCCAGATCTCTTGACTGGGGGAGAATGTCTGCATTGTCAGCATTCCGTCCATCAATTGTTTGTTGTAAGGATCTTGGTGCCCAGCACTGACCCTGAAAAGTACTCACAACCGTACTTACCACTAACCCAATTTTCTCCCATAGGAAATCATTGACTGTTTTTCTGTGAAATTTCTTCGGTGTCGATTTTTGCAAACTACAAATATTCTTTAAAAATCGTACCAACTGTGAAAACGTAATTACTTACCTGTTTTAGATAGAGGTCCCAGTACTGAGCCTAGGAGCCCAGCCCTGGATGACAAAAGTTACAAGAACATACTTTACCTGTAACTTGAATTTTCTTCCATAGGGAACCATTGACTGTTTTTCTATGAAATTGCTTCTAGGTGTCAACTTTTAAAATAGCAAAATATTGCTTAAAAATCACAACAGTAACTTAACCGAATTTACTCACTTGTTTCCAAGAACTGTCCCAGGACTGAATCTAGGATCCAGTCCTGGAGTTAGAAAAATAATCCTGAAAGTAATTAATTGCATATGACTTAAAGTTCCCATTGAGCTCAATGTATTATTGTGTTTGAAATTGTGTCGCCTATTGCAACAACTTGTAACTATTACCTACAAAAGTCAATTGCATATTGCAAAAGTATTTAACTAAAGCATCTCATTCTGAGAAAGTATATTTTGATACCTATTGTTGGTTCTAAAATAAAACAACCATATATTTGTTATATAAACCATTGGCCTAGAGTTCAGTTCTTGAGTGTGTGAAACCATTTGCTGACTGAGTGTGTACAACAAATGCTTTACACTGACCTCTGATACTGCCTTACTGCTCGACCAAGCTACCACTTTAGAAAGTACGGTTATATCTAACTTTAGCCTCTGCCAAAGCTCTGGGGACTGTGGACTCTGTACACACTGTACCTATTTGGGAACAGTATATACAGATCCACTTTCTCATAGTGTGCCTAGGGTGGAAGCTTGTAGAGTGAAGTAGGGTATTTCCTGCAGTAGGTTTACGGTGTAATTTTGTCTGAAGACTACTCTGGACAACATAAACCTCTAATCCAAGAAGCAAACTGAGCTGTCACTTATGTTATGTGTAAAGTGCAAATTGAGATCATTACAATTTATGTTGGTCACAAACTCCTCTGCACTTTGTCTACTTCCCCGCCAGATCACAAATAAGTCATCAATGTACCGTGTCCACTTAATCACATGGTCTGCTAGGGAGTCTGCATATTAGGTATTCAAAATCATCTCCTCCCACCATCCCATGTGGAGGCAGGCATAGCTTGGCAAAAGGCTTGCTCCCATTGCTACCCTTCTGGTTTGCTGGTATACATGTTGTTGGAATAAAAAGAAATTATTTTCTAAGCAGAATTTTGTTAATCAATATTTTTACAGCAAATGTTGCACTGATATTATAAACGATGCCACAGAAGTTGTCATGAGTGACGTAATATGTTGGGTAATTGGAAGGGCCCATCCATATAGTAAATGGGGAGGGGGGGCCATGTAGGCTGTCAAAAATGAGGGCAATGGGGACATGTGGTCCCCATCCCCAAGTCAATTGGGGCCCGAGTGATCCCATCCCTGGACCTCTGTATCTTTTTACATTGGTTGGGGGGCATGTAGCCCCCTCCGTGGATCAATATCAGCCCCAGAAAGCCCATTTCCTGGGACCTGGCCAATCAAAAATGTAGTGAGCCCCCTCACTAATTTCAGTCCTGGGACCCCATTATCCGGGCCTGGCCAATTACTGCAAGGCGAGGAGGGTCGCACACACCCCCTCCCTAGGCAATTTTGGCCCTGGGAACCCCAACCCCAGGCGCCTCGCCAGTCAATGGTGGATGCCCGGGCACCCAGTGTCCGATTGTTGGTGGCCACAGAAGGAGCCCTAATGCCCCCGCTGTCCCAGCCGGGTGCCCACCTCCAGCGGCAGCTGGCATTGCTCCTGCACACAGGGAGCAGCAAAAAAATGCTGCTCCCTGCACGCAGGAGCAATTTTTTCATTTGTTTCCCTGCCCCCTTCCCAGCGGGAAGGTAAACAGATGAAAGGTCCACTCCCAGTAGGCGGGAGAATTTTTAATGGTCCTGCCCACTGAAAGCAGACTTAGGGGTCTATTACCCGCCCGCCACCGCATCGTGAAATGGGACCGCCCGCCATGTGTGCGGAGGTCCCGCATACACAATTAGGATGCCACACTGGCGGGCACCTCCTACATTCTTTGCATTGCGGCGAGCGGGGCTGTCAGCAGCACCCACCGCAATGCAAAGAAGGCATTTGTGCATTTGCATGCACAACGTGGCAGGCACCGCGCTGTGCCTGCCACGTTGTTCATGTAAATGCAGGGGAGTACCAAATGTACCCCCCCACATCCCCAACATCCTGTGGGCCCGCAACGGGCCCCCAACTGAGGAAACCCCATACCTTTCCGTAATAACTGCTTACCGTGGGCATTGTAATATGGATGTCTAGCAGACACCGCCACCATATTCAACCCTTTTCCGCCCGGTCAACTCGTCGACCGGGTGGAAAAGCGGCAGATGGTCTTCCCGTCCGCCGCGGTACCCCCCGTCATAATAATATGGCGGGGGAAATGGGAGGCAGGCGGGGGATAATGTCGGGCGGATCGCCTACGCCATGGGGGCGGTGGCGATCCGCCCGACATCATAATAGACCCCTTAATGCTTGATATCACTTGGCGGGAGCTTTAAAATTGCTCCCCACAAGCGAGAGCAAACCCGCTATGTCCTGGGGGTAAGCACCTTGGGATATAACAAGAGCCCGGCCCTGTGGGATGGGTTCCCCAGGGCCACTAATGGCTCTGGGAGAGGGGGCTGCACAGGCCCATAACTAGGTTCGGGAGGTTGGCGTCCTCGGGGCAAAATCCATCCGGGATGGAGGGTGCGCGGCCCCTCTCCCCATGTTGCATGTCGACCAGGCCCCAAGGGATGGGGTCCCTGGGACTGACATCCCTCCCCATATTGTATTTTTGGTCAGGCCCCTGGGGATGGGGTCCACAGGGCCAAAATCGTCCCAGGAGGGTGGTAGCGCGGCCCCCTCCCAGTTCTAAAAATCAGCCGGGCTCCAGATATAGGGTCCCGGGGTCAACAATTGGCCTAGGGAGGGGGCCCACATGCACCCCCCTAACACAATAATATTAATCACACACCCCCCGGGAACTGGGCCACCCAGGGGGACAATTAAAAAACGAACAGAGGAGACTGCGCTTGTTTTATTTTATTTTTTATGCAGTGGATTTGTGGATCCACTGCAATTTTGCAGGAATTGTCTTTTTTTTTATTACAAAAAAGGGTTTCGGCCCCACCAAGGTCCCTGTGGAACCCCACCATCAAGCCTAGAGGGTCAGGGCATTCCTACCCTGCCCCCCTTTTTTCAGTTTTTCTTTTGGACTCAGTTGGGTCCGAGTCCCAATAGATGCCAACACTTCCTGGTTGAAGTGTTGGCAGCCAACCAGATCTCATTTTGAGATCTGTCAGATCCGCAGAGGATTCGCGTCCCTAGATATATAAAAATCTTTTTTTCTTTAATAACGCCAAAATTACTGAACAGATTTACACCAAATTACAAAACAGGTTCGTTCTGGACCAAGAGCCAACTTTCTGCCAAATTTTCCATTCACCGGTTCGGGCTGTAGTTGTGTCTAAAATCCCCATGGGAAATTGAATGGGGAAAACGCATTTTGGGCTTCCCCCTTTTTCTCCGTTCCCACTTGACGAATCACCCAGAAAGCAGCTAAAGTGAATCGTTTTGAAAATTTTGTGAAGATTTGTCAAACGGCGACAAAGTTATTAGCAAAATAATAAACGCTTCAGGTATGGAAACTAGGTCCTAACCATAACTACCTACTGGCGACCACCAGTAGGTAATTGTATATATATTGTACTGGTGCTGTTTTAACCTGTTTTTGTTGCATGTTTAAGGGGTATCACCCCGAAATAAATACTTTTGATGATGAAATGACGGTACCCTGAGTTTGGGTTTAGCTTGGAAAACCACTGGGCTCCATTGATATCTGCTAGTATGTCATCAATCGTAGGCGTGATGCTACGCTCCCCAATATTGGGCAGCCACATATCAACACATATTTAAATTTGTTCTGACTACCATCGGTGAGACCCATGTGGTAGGGCTGGAGACCCTTTTTATCTCATCAGGCAGTTCCGGTTATTGTTCCACTAGCTGCCTAACTGGATTCTTCAGTGCCTTTCAGCTTTTGGTTTAACAGTTTTGTCTGTGCCTAACAAGCTGGTGTTGGACTTGAGGCAGCTAAATGCTTGGAACACAAGAGTGAAGTCTTGAAGGATGTCAACACCACATTCACTGGCACTTCGCCAAAATTCACCAGACCTAAATCCTCAGACATGTTTCTGCAGAATAAGCTGTCTGATCACATTTCTGTTGCATAAAATCCTGCTGCGACTGCCAAATCTCAGTGATGTATGTGTGTTGTGACTGTCCTCCTCGGGTGATAGATGTTATCCTGCTATATGCAAATATTCTTGTTTTATGTGGGAGGTTTAGCTTTGGTCTGGGTTTAAATTGCATGAAGAGTGCTTAATACATTGACTGAGACCCTGAGGTCAATGAACGAGAGCTGCTACTGAACATTCTTGTATCTGTGTTTACATCTGAGTTGTGGTCTTCAGTCTTTCACTGAACTGCATGCATATGAGATAAGAAATACTTCTTCTCAGGCTCACTGCCAGCTGTGGAGTTGGGCACTGTGCCTGTCCAGGATTTTGTCCTGCAGGGATTTGGTTAGTGGTGGGGGTCTAAGTAGTCCTTTTCCAAGTCAGTTGTTCCGGCAAAGTTGGCGTACTGGTTTGGCTTTCTTTAGTTTGAACATGTATTTAACACATCTGCCTTTTCTTCATGGTCACCCCATATTTTATCGCCTTTTGCTAGACTCTATATTTGTGCTGGCATTAGAACTCTGTGTACTTTGCTCCTCCTAACCAGCAATAGAATGCATGTGGCTCCCCCTTTAAAGGTAGTTGAACTGGCGTATTCCTAATTGGCACACTCAACGTGGCAATCATTGCCTTGTATATGCTTTAGAAGGTGCACCCAGGGCCTGGAAGTACGACATGTCAAAATAACCCTTTTGACAGCAAAACAACGTCTTCCTAAATAGTAATAAGTCACCCTAAGTAGGCCTTGCATGGTAGTTAAAGTAGGACACGTAGAACATTAGTTACCATGTCCCTACAGTGACAAGGCCTAAAAAAGCTACATTCACTGTGGCAGGCCTAACTGCCATATATAGAAAACCGCAGTCCAGATTGAAATACTAATAATTTATCGGAGGAATGGGACCCCAGCCCGCAGAGCCCAAGTTGAGTGTGGCCAAAGAATTTTGTCGTCATGGAAATGCCCTAACACATGGAATTTTGGGCCTGTTTGCAGTAAGATAAACAGGAACTACTGCAAAAGTAGGCAGGTCAGTGCCTGGGAACTTTTACTCCATTGGTAAGGGTGGGGCCAGGAGTCCCCGCAACAAGCTAGTGCCAGGCATTAATGTGGCATCCCCAGGCGCCCTCTGCAGAACACTTTCTGGACCTGCGGAAGATCAGAGGAGGACTGGACCTGCTGTCTGTGACCTGAGAGGAACCCTGAAGGACCCGGCCAGCTCCCTCTTGTACCCGGTGCAAAATATTCACTCCAATGGTCAGGTGGATGACCTCCTGTGCGGCTATAGGGAGACAAGAAGCTGCAAGAGGTCTTCTCCACGAAGTACCCAACTGACCATTCAGAACCAGACCTGGACTGGACCCTGCTGGCGGCCTCTGCCTGACACACTGTGAGTCTCTACGTGCCTCCCCTGAGGTCCTGGTGGCCTCAGAATTGCACTTCTGTGATTGGTAAGACTTAGACCCTGATTACGATCTTGGTGGACAAGGTTACTCCGTCACAAATGAGACGGATATCCCGTCCGCCAAATTACAATTTCATTATACAGACCCCGCCAGGATGTTGTGGCATGGATCAGCAAATTTTGCTGCACAAATATGCAAACTTTGCAGCATTTTTTAGGCACTATTGTTGTGCTATTTGGATAAAAAATGAATGCCCCAGGGCCCGCAGAATTCCTTGTGAGCGGCCGACCCTAATAATTTAAAAACATTCATGCACCAGGACCTGTCATGTGACCCATGGGAGGCGGGCCCTAACCAAAAAAATAATTGCCCTCTGGGCCCGCCGTGTGCCCCGTGGACCCTAATCATTTAAATCAATTAATGCCCCCATGGCCCACCACGTGCCCCATGGGTAGCTGCCCCAAAACTTGATAAAAACGAATGCCTCTGGGTGCCCCGTGGGCAGTGGGTTCAGGGCGCATTCAGTTTTATCAAGTTTTAAGCCTACGGGGCACACGGCGGGCCCAGAGAGCGTTTCCAAATGATTAGGGCCTGCAGGGTGGGGGGTGGGCCCTAATCATTTAAAGCACCATACAGTCTAATGCTGGTCCTTTCAAGGGCTTGGACACTTGACCCCTCGTTCATGGTGCGCTACATTGCTTTATTATGACTGTCCATCTAATTCATTTTATTTCCTCTTCCCTCCATTTCTCCATTCTTCTTTCCTTTTTTTTATCTCCTAATCCGGCTGTTCGTTACCGTTGTGTCTGACATCTCAGGCATGACTTGAATGTCCTGAGGATGATCCTCTAATTACATAAGGGTCGAAACGTCGTCCACTCCGACACACTGACCCTATTTACTCAGTATAATAGATTATAGGAGCAGAAGTGTCTTGTCATATGTATCTGTGACCCAATATTATTCACTATTTTTGTCACGTTTACTGCCTTACTCACTTTTTGTTACTTAATGTTGTGTGCCCTGTGTGGGTTTTACCCACTCTTAAATGTCTGCTATATTTATTAATAAATGTTAAATTTTTACTTGTGATTTAAACACAATATCTGGGTATTATTTGTTTTTCGAGTGCATTAGTTGCTATATGTCATGTCTAGGGACCCCTGTTCCTTAAAACAGTGCCCGAAACTCAGCTCAGGAGCCCGCGGCGGTGCAATAAAACAACGCGCAGAATTCCAAGGCTGGTAGTTTTAAAACACCTTACACCTCGTTAATCCACTGCCAGCCACACCCTTACCTTTATCACACTCTTGCAGGTTCCTGCTTTCTCCTCTTGTGACACCTTTGCCGTCTTTCTGTTTCTCCATCTTTCCGATCTGTGTAATTTCTGGGTCCTGCACTCGGTAAACAAATGTTGCTGTAAAATAAGTGCTGGTGCCCCCCACTGCCAACCCCATGCTCAAATTAAGCACTGGGCAGTACATGTGATCTTCCCAATATCAGCATGGGGTCGAGCTTCACCCCTGGTTCTTAGAGTCTCAGTCTCCCAGGTACTGACAGCTAGAGGTGGGTGAGCCCCTGAAAGCTTGAACCGGGCTCCAGCCTGAAGCCCGGCTCAGACTCGGCTCGACGTCCTGGTGGAACCTTGAGCCCATAACGAGCCAAGCTTTCATGTGGCTTCTGCCTGCACCTGCTGGAGATGTTGGTTACTGTTAGAGCTCCGGACTGTGGAGCTGGGAAACCAGGTTTGAGTCTCCTGATGGTTTAACATCCTGTGATCCTGAGCACATCACCTACTCTCCCCATGCCTATATAACAATGCATGAAATCTTGTGTGATGTATTTGGTTCTCATATAGAGCGCTTCGAGTTGGGTTTGTGCTATATTTCAAAACTACAGAAAAATGCACAGAGGTAAAAACAAAGCCTTAACATAAAGAAAGACAAATAGATACCCATTTACTGGCTGGCACTTTCAATTATGTGAGTTCAGAATATCAGTGGCACAAACAGATCACTTTTAATGAGCACTTCTCAGAGCAGCGCTATAATGTGCTCTGATAATGTCAAAGGTGCCACATGTTTTTTAGGAGACTTTATAATTTTTTACTGGGTGTCTGTTGTATGATTTATATAGTTAATGTCTGTATGGCTCGGCTCGTGCACGGGCTCCAAGATCCAAGCCAGAACCGTGGCTCGGCTCTGCCTCGGCTCGCCCTGTTCATCTGCTGGTTCACCCACCTCCACTCACTACAGACACCACTGTGTTATTTGGTCTTTTTTCACTTCCTATTTTTCATTTATTATTTTGATCACCCAGCGTCCTTGTCCCAAAAAGAAACACTTAATTTCCCTTGTAATGCTGGTGCTTGCCGTGTTCTCGACAGTGTTGACAACCTTGTGTGTGTGTTGTATGGAGACAGCCCTGTTTGGCACACATGTCCCATGAGGCCTCGCTATGCATGCCATCCTGTGTGTGGTGGTGGCATGTTTGTGCCTGGGCTGTGCTACTCTGATTTGGTGGGAAGTGGCGAGAGGATGTGGCATGGCGGCCAGAGCTGCTGACTTTGGAACTGGGGAACCAGGTTAGAGTTTCGGCATTGGTTCAACATCCTGTGATTCTGGGCAAATCACTTAAATACCTTTGGGTTGAGTTCGTGCTATATAAAAAAGCTGCAAACAAATGACTGCGGCATGCCCTGCTGTTGTAAGGTGAGGCATACAGTGTTGAGGTGACTGGCTATAGGCTGTGCCTCAGCGGTGGTGCCACACAGGAGGCAGGGCTCAAGGATGACATCGGGCCCGATTCACAGAACTAACTTAAGACAAAATCCTAAACTTAGTAGCATTTTGGTATTCACAGAAGGTACTTACTCATTTTGGAATTCACAGAAGGCACTTACTCATTTCGGTATTCACAGAAGTTAGGAGTCCTAACTTTACTGCTCCTAAACTGAGAAAAATCCTAACTTTAAGACTTTCGGTATTCACAGAAGGTATTTAGGAGTCCTAAAGTTAGGACTCCTAACTTCTGTGAATACCAAAATGAGTAAGTGCCTTCTGTGAATACCAAAATCGTAGTAAGTTTAGGATTTTGTCTTAAGTTAGTTCTGTGAATCGGGCCCATCATCACTGCTTGCCCGGTGCACTTGCGGAATCCCAAAGGCAGCGCTGGGGCACACTTAACAGAAGAGGGAATTAGTGGTTGGAAGCTGTAGTTTCCATACATTGGTAGCTTTGCATTCTGGGATTTGTTGTCCTGTTTATGTTATAAAGACTTATAAAGCGCATAGCTGCCACAGAAACGGGGCTTCCCAGCGCTATCCATTAGAAAAACAGCACTGCAGGTCCCGGAATACACAGAAACATTATGGCTTGGTCAGCTGCTCTCGTTCGGACCTGGGACATTTAAGAGTTCTGTTTCATAGCGAAGGCTGTGTCCCTGTCGTTTCAAGCACAAAGAAAACATTTTCTCTGCTGAAAGAGGTGGAAGGCGCTTGTGGGTAAAGGAAATTAAAAACCAAACCAATGCAGGACAGCGAGCAGTGGTTTTGGCTACTTTAGCCCTTGCTATTAAACTTCGCACGCGGCCATCCCGCTCATAACTGAAACGCTGGACGCTAGCAGCTGTTTTGGACTATATTGGCCGCAGCTTTATTTAACACTGGACGAACAAAACACAGCTTTGTTTTAAGTGGCTGATGACATTTCCACACATTATTGTTTGTGCGCTGTATGCTTTTATTAGTAAAACTGGATGCGGTGCAAATGTGATGGTCATTTCAACTGAAGATGTGTTTGTTGTCTGTAATGACAGTGGCTTACCACACCATGCACACTCCACTGCACTCTACTTTGCACCACTCCACACTACGTCGCTCCACTCTGCACCACTTCACTCTAGGCTTCACTAGTCTACTCTGCACAACTCTACGCCAATGCAGACTACCCCCACACCAGTCTAAGCTACTCCACTTTATTCCACTGCACTCTACTCTGTATAACTCAACTCTACATCAGTGCACTCTACGCCAATCCCTGATCTACTGTGCACCACTGCACTCTACCCTGCACGACTCCACTCTACCGTGCACCACTCCACTCTACATCACTTCACTCTACTCTGAAACAATCTACTTTACACCACTGCACTCTGCACCGCTTCACTCTACTCTGTGGCACTGCTCTCTGTGCTGGACCACTCCACTCCACTGCACTCTACTCAAACCACTGGGCCCTATGCCACTGCACTCTATGCCGCACCACTCCACTCCACACCACTGAACTCTACTCTAACCACTGGGCCCTATGCCACTGCACTCTATGCTGCACCACTCCACTCCACACCACTGCACTCTACTCTAACCACTGCGCCCTACGCCAATCTACTCTTCACCACTGAACTCTATGCCACTATACTCTAGTCTACACCACTGCACTGTATGCCACTCTACTCTACACCATTGTATTCTACACCAGGGCACTCTCTGCCACTCTGATCTACTCTGCACATCTGTACTCTACGATACAACTCTCTATACCACTCTACTATGCGTCACTGCACACTACGACAGTTTACTCTGCAACACTTCACTCTATGCCACTGTACTCTAATCTAAGCCCTTTTATGCCAATGCACTCCACGCATCTACACTCTATTCCACTCTACTCTGCATCACTCCACTCTACCGTGCACCACTCCATTCTACGCCACTCTACTCTGCAACACTGCACTCTCTGCCACTGAACTCTACGTCATTCTACTCTGCACCACTGCACTCTACACCACTATACTCTACTCTGCAACACTCTGCACCACTGCACTCTACACCACTATACTCTACAACACTCCACTCCAGAGGTCTGCAAAGTTTTTTACTCTGAGCCCTCCTCCCCCAAAATGTTTGAAGTTGGGCCACCCTCAAAAATGTTGTGGAAAGACTTGGGGGGGGGGGGCGGCACTGATCTCAGTGGATGGGCATATACGATCTTTTCAGGGCTACTTTTTCAGTATCTCATAAGCCACACTAAATATGAGACTTATAATGAGAAAACACATGTAAAAAACCTGAAACAGACAATCAAACACTGCTCCCATTATTTGTGAGCCCCCCACACTCCTGGGCTCCAATTTTATTTTTATTTATTTGCAAAGTTTTATATAGCGCTGGCTAGACCCGGAGGTATCAGAGCGCTTTACATGCGGATCAGCGAGTTACAGGATACATAGTTACATCATTTGAATCAGCGAGTTACAGGATACATAGTTACATCATTTGAATCAGCGAGTTACAGGATACATAGTTACATCATTTGAATCAGCGAGTTATCGGTTACATAGTTACATCAGTTTGAATCAAGGAATGCGATCCAGTGCAACTGCACCTTCTGCACTGCTGATAGCTGTAGCCCTGAGCAGCAGGCCATCTCCTCTGCCTATTCACCCCGTCCCCACCAAGCCTGACCATCACCCCGACCGTGAAACAGATGATCCTTTTCAGGAAACGTGAGCACTCGTGTGTTGCCTGCCTCTTTGCAGCAAGGGTGCCCTCAGCCCTAATGCTATCCACCATGCTCGATGGTAAAGTAAGACAGTCACACCTGTGATGCAGTGAGCCCTCCACACTCCTGGGCCCCAGTCTCACTGCACCTGTCTCGATAAGAAGGGCTAATGCCTTGTGAAGCAGAGAGCTTCCCCTGCCCCTTGTTAAACCGCCCCCGTCTTTCTGTCAGCCATCTCTCTGAGGCTCAAGGTATGATGTCTCCTCTACTTCTTTGGTCTCCTCTCTTTTAATTCAATGCCCAAGGCAAAGATGTCACAGGAAGGGTGTACTGAGCCCTAATCCAAGCAAGGAACAATGGTAAAACAGCCATGATAGAGGTTTAGTTGGCACTTAAAATAGAAAAAAAGAGTCTGAACTTCTCAACACCTTCTTCAGGGCATCCCTTTGAGGAAGAGGGGAAACTGTCTCTGCCATTTGTAAACAAAAAGATTAGACCGCACATAGCACCCTCTTTTCTAGGTCATCTCTTTGATGCTGTCTATGGACTCTGCTCTGTTCCACTTTCTCCTGGACCATTACTCTGAGGCCCCAGGAGTCAGGGTGATCAGGGTTTTGAAAATGATCCTTTTGGCCTCCTCCCTCACACCCCCTTGACTCACCTGAGAGGACATCGTCATGTAAGCAGAGGTCGAGGTTAGCCAGGTGTATGTGGGCCCAGGAATTTAAAATTTTACAAACACAGTTCTCATGCATTTTGTTACAAACAACCATCCCTGACCTGTTTATGGGTACCTGGAGTACTGGTAGGGTGCAGACAGGGAGGGGTCTATAAAGTGCTTTAATATACAGAGGTACTTCAAGTATTACCATGACAAGCATTTATTATTTTTCAGAGATAATGTAAGGATGGCGAGTTTTGGAAAGTGTCCTTTTAATGGAGTTACAAAAACGCCTGCACTAGCTACAGTCTAGTTATCTATTGCCCATATCTGTTCTTGGAAGGAACTTGTTTTATCATATACACTAAATCATTGTGTGGCAGACTGCCTTATACTGTGTGTTATAAAGTTTTAAAATAACGGCTTACATATTTACAGCACTTTCTGTTACTTCCTCAGACCTCATGGCACTATAAATAATTCTACAATGCACCAAGCAGCATTCCATTCTGTGACTGGCTGGTCTCACAGACAGACACCTGCAGTGATCACATTAAGAAATTAATGTTTCATAATGTAAAAGGGTGTATTTCTCACCAAAATGTTTAATTTGGATTTATTTTTTATTCAAGGTGTGTGCATTATTTCATACTTTTCAGAAACAAAATGGGCAAGTACTTGGGAAGGTAACTTGGAGCAAAAGTTTTTCGCCGTCACCTGTTGTAAATTGATGAAGGAGAATAAACAACTGTTGTAAGAAACCCCTCACCCACCTACCTAGTAGGTGGCATGCTTCATCATCGGGGCCCAACTGGATTGCCTAATGCAACCCAGCTGTGCTACGACGCCTGAGTTGCAGCGGAGCAGGTTGTTGAGTGAAAAGAGAGTGACTTAATATGTGAAGTGAAACTATGAGTTAAAAATGTCTCTGAGAAATGCCCTTTTGACAACAGTTATTTATTACAAGCGTCCCAGGACATGAATAAAAAATATAATCGGGATCTCTACTAAGGTTTGTTATTTGCCTTGGTATCCCTTATAAATAAGGTCTACTAGTTTCAGCCTTCAGATGGTTCTTGAGGCTTTCTTCAGGACCAAAAATTAGTGAGTGGCCTAAAAATAGGGGAGGCCACATGTGGTGTAAATATCAGCACACACCCTAAAGTGTGCTGTGAGTGTAGTGGTTAATGGTGATTACTCACCAAACCCTTTGTTGGGAGTACTGAGAATCTGAGGTGGTTATGCCTCTGGTATCCAATCGGTTAGTAACGTCCCCTCTGGACCGTTTGTCCGGGGGGGGGGGGGTTAGGTCCGCTATACCTATACACAACCGATCGGGTCCGCTTGATTAGTGGGTGAGGGGTTTCTTACAACAGTTGTTTATTCTCCTTCATCAATTTACAACAGGTGACGGCGAAAAACTTTTGCTCCAAGTTACCTTCCCAAGTACTTGTCCATTTTGTTTCTGAAAATTCACCGGGGAAAAGGACAAGTTACCTTGTTTTCCTCGCTCTCTTTTTGTTTACGTTTGCATTATTTCATATGCAGTTGTCCCGAAGATGGAAAATCAACAAAATATTTAAAGAGTATTTTGTTGTTTTTAGCCGCGTCTGAGCCACTATTTTTCCTATTATCAGTACATACTTTAAACAGAAAATGTTAGAACAAAAAACTTTAACATTTTTCTATGGCTGCCCTATTAGACCTCTGATTGGTGATTAAAGTAAACAAAGAAAGAGAAGCTATGTTAAGAATGAATACAGAGGATTTCATACAAAGTTTTACCGAACCATGTCTTGGCCTTTGCAGAATCATAAAAGGCAAGAGATGGGCAGCGTTTCACTCAGTGAAAGTGACGCCCCAACTTCAATCACTCCTTGTAAATGAAGAGGGCCTGGAAACTACAAAAATGAACTAACTCCTGCTTCAAGGCTTTCTTCATTTACAAGTGCTTACTGAGGCATTTGCGCCCCCTGGGAATTACACCACAGACCCCCGTGGGGGAGGGAGGGGGGTTGTGCCCCACTGTTTGAAGACCTATCTTCTACTCTATGCCACTGCACACTATGCCACTCTACACCATTGCGCTCTACATCACAGCACTCTATTTTACTCTGCACCACTGTGCTCTACGCAAAATCTTTTCTGCACCACTGTACTTCACAACACTTCTCTCTGGGCCACTCTACTCCACGATACTCCCCTCCATGACGCTGTTGTCCATTAAACTCTACTCCACTTTATCCGGCTCTACAACACTAGTCCACTCTACAGCGCTCCACGCACCTCCCTCTATGAAACTCTATGGCACTTTACTCCACTCTAATCTATGACACACGACTCCACTCCACTCTATGCCACTACACTCTACAACCCTCTACTCCACTCTATGCCACGACACTCTATAACACTATTTGCCATTCCACTCTGCAACAATCTACTTCGCTCGACACCACTCTACTCTACAACACTACTCCACTCTATGCAACACCCTCTAAGCTATTCCACTCTGCTCGACACCACCCACTCTACAACACTCTACTTCACTTCACTCTGACACTCTACTCTACGCCCTTCCACTTTACTCACTCCACAACACTCTACTCCACTCTGCTCTACACCACCCACTCTACAACACTCTACTTCACTTCACTCTGACACTCTACTCTACGCCCTTCCATTTTACTCACTCCACAACACTCTACTCCACTCTGCTCTACACCACCCACTCTACAACACTCTACTTCACTTCACTCTGACACTCTACTCTACGCCCTTCCATTTTACTCACTCCACAACACTCTACTCCACTCTGCTCTACACCACCCACTCTACAACACTCTACTTCACTTCACTCTGACACTCTACTCTACGCCCTTCCACTTTATTCACTCCACAACACTCTACTCCACTCTGCTCTACACCACCCACTCTACAACACTCTACTTCACTTCACTCTGACACTCTACTCTACGCCCTTCCATTTTACTCACTCCACAACACTCTACTCCACTCTGCTCTACACCACCCACTCTACAACACTCTACTTCACTTCACTCTGACACTCTACTCTACGCCCTTCCACTTTACTCACTCCACAGCACTCTACTCCACTCTGCTCTACACCACCCACTCTACAACACTCTACTTCACTTCACTCTGACACTCTACTCTACGCCCTTCCATTTTACTCACTCCACAACACTCTACTCCACTCTGCTCTACACCACCCACTCTACAACACTCTACTTCACTTCACTCTGACACTCTACTCTACGCCCTTCCATTTTACTCACTCCACAACACTCTACACCACTCCACTCTATGACACTCCATGCCACTCTTCTTTACAACACTACCTTTTAGCTATGGTGAACCCCAGCCATGCTGGTGTAAAACATGGCTAAAACATATTGGCAAAGACAATAGCTCTTTCATAGGTGAGACCAATTGGTTTTGCCAATGCTTGTTAACCTATGTAATAAAATTTCACATCATAAAATGTATGTTTTCTAAAGAATGGAACACAGGAGGTCAATGACGGATATGACACAAGAACGCTGACCGCCAATAGTGAGCCATCGCTGCCACCGGTCTCCGTTATTGATAGTAGCGCCTCCCTCCATACCTGCTGGTGGCCTTCAGTGTGACGTCCCATCAAGTAGTGCGCTTCCCAGAATCCCATGCATCCGGCTTGAATTCCCTACACACCAAAGTACCCTATGGAGCTGGCGGACACCTTCCAATCAGAACCCTGTGCTGGACAAATCGTGAAAAGCGAAGTTTGTGAGATGGAAGTATTAATGTACCTCACAACGGAGACCAGTAGTAGAGGAAATGAAGTCCATTACAAGAAGAAAAGTTTGGCTTTTATGCTGCAGTTAATAATGAGCAAAGAGGCATGTGACAATATGCACACAGAACAAAACAAACTATTCTACAATGTTCTGCACAAGCAGAGCAAAGTTGTGTTAAGTGGAATCGCTTGTGTAAGTGAATGCATGTGTGTACGCGAATGCACACTTGCTATAAAGTTAAAATATGTGTGGTCACGCAGGACAAAACACACAGGAAACACAGAGTGAGCCTTGACACCAGAGCTCAGTATAATGTCCATGTTATGAAGCTCTGATGACTCAGGGCATTCTTAGGTTGTTGAATTTATTGTTCTTTTCTGGTTCCTCAAATTTTAATTCCAGTGAAAAGCTGCACCCGCGAGAGGGTGGTTTGCATTCTAAAATAACTCACGTGCTAAGAATAGCACCTAAATCACATTTTAAAAGTTTACTGATTTGGAACCGTCAATACGCACCCTTGGTATGCTGGTGAGATAGAGTGAACTTTGCAGACCTGTGTAACTTTCCTGGCGTGCACGCAGAGACAACTTTGGAAACGCCTGTGTGTAAGAGACACACACATTTCCTCTGCCTAACACTCCATACATTGCATTTCTCAGGATTGAAGGTGTCCACAATAAAACCCTGATGGAAAACCGAACTTGGAGATTTGTATTAACCTTCCAGGAACTGCAGAACACATTGGGTCGGGCTCGCAACGCAATGAGCACGTGACTAACTACTGATGCAAAGCGCATCGTTCTAGCCGGTGGCCTCAAAGCACTATTGAACACTAGGCTTTGTCTTTAGGAATTAGAACCCCCCCTCCCCCCCCCTCGGATTTTCACAAAGGCTAAGGATGTTGAAGATATGGTGCAAACTCGGTGGGCTTGGTGACCTGTGTTGCAAAACCTTTTCCTCCCTTGGCAGTTGCAACGCGCACATATTGTAATCTAAACATTGCACTACGATTGCTGATTTGGATTTTTTTTTAAATTGCCATTTGACACATTTGTGACTTAAAAACCAGTAGGTAGAATACCCTCGATAATTAGGTGTTGAGAGATGGAACATATGTGCTTACTTTTGTTTGGGGGAAAAAAAATCTGCCATACAAATGCTTTATTTGCTGGAAGTTTCGCATGTTGGCCGTGTTCCGCTAAAATGACACAGTCTGCAACTTTCTGTGACTAGGGCTGTTGGATTTTGCTATTTTTTGGTGGTTACTAGTTAAGTTTTACGAAGTTGGCCTTCGTGTAGATTATGAGGATGTTTACCCTCACCTGAGCTGTTTAGCGTGCAGTGAGACAATTCTCGTCAAATAGCGATATATGTTTCACTCTAAATGAACCCAGCATACGTTGCAAGCGCGCATTCCGCAAAGGCTTTTCTGCGCAGTGGCAAATGCGTATAAGATTTGATAATTCCCTGTCAGGTATTAGCAAAAACATCAAATTGTTACACAGACATTGGGCATCTCTGCACTGTATACCCTACGCAGAACCGTTGTGTTAGCGTTGCACCCCCTTTTGTACCGCTTTGTTCGCCATAAGTTGGCAGGGTATGCTCAGACGTGAGTCCCTTGCTCACTTTGCCACTGGATTCAAGCAAGCCTGGCTGAAGACGGCTGAAATGCCAGAAACCGGTCCTAGGAAGCTTGTTTCCGGTCCAGGGAAGGCATGGCTTGGCAGTTCGGGCTGGACTGTTCCCATGAGGCACAGGGTCAGACTGATTTGCATATGGCCATGTCTGAACTGGGGTGGCAGAGTGGGCTAAAGAATGGTGATGGATCAAACCCAGATCTGTTGACTGGGTGTGAGTGTTTGATTGGTTCTGATGCTCCGTCCATCACCACCCCCTTTTGTACCGCAGCGTTGCACAATGAGGCGCGCAACATAAATTGTAGCGAACGTCCGCTCAACTGGCAACATTTATAGAGCTTTGTGAACAGTCTAAAAACACCTTTTCTTGTGCACACGTCTAGGATATAGATACAATAACAGCCGACACGTGTTTCGTCAACAGGTAGTTACCTGTGACTCTTCAGGGCTGATTTCGGCAGCGAGACACTCACGAGCTGGACCCACCTACACCAGGCTTCTCTATCACACGGACATACCCGCCCGTGATTTTCACTTTTACATCTATTCCGAACGTGATTTCTTTACCTTTGAATCCCATGGAATTTTCACCGACATCTCGACGCTCAAACAATTCGCTTCTATCAGCCCTGAAGAGTCGCAGGTAACTACCTGTTGACGAAACACGTGTCGGCTGGCGTTTTTGCTTTGACAATCTCAACTTGCATTAAACCAACATTTACAGAACCTTCAGCGTTGACCTACTCTTGATTCCAAAACTGTTATTGTATCTATATCCTAGACGTGTGCACAGGACTTGTTTGCTATTGTTTTGGTGTGGGTTTTTACCCCGCACCTCATACAGGGGTTTTGGGTCTTCCCCTGACCTGTTTGCACCGTGAAGCGTTTGTTCTTTGATTTCTCTCGCTGCACCTTATTGCTTGCCTGCCTGAGCGCCAATTCTTTTCCTGTTCTCCAAAACCCGTCGCAGAAATCTAAAAACACCTTTTCAACTTCTCCTACTCCAGCTGGGAAGTCAGCCACCTCCCCAAATCCACGCACCCTTGATTGACACCCAGTGTTTGCCTTGGACTCCAGAGATTACAGCGTGTGATGCCAGTCACCTCCCAAAATGTGCGCACCCCTGATGGGCATCTGACTCGCGCCTTGGGACTCTGCACTCTAACCAAAACTCAAGCCCCCTTTCGGGCATTCAGTCTCGGCCTTGGACTCAGCACACTACAGCTTGTGACGTCAGTCTCTTCCCAACACTCAAGCCCCCCCTTTTGGGGACTCAGTCTCGGCCTTGGCACGCTACAGCTTATGACGTCAGTCTCTTCCCAAACCTCAAGCACCCCTTTCGGGGACTGTGTCTCGGCCTTGGCACACTACAGCTTATGACATCAGTCTCTTCCCAAACCTCAAGCACCCCTTTCGGGGACTGTGACTCGGCCTTGGCACACTACAGCTTGTGACGTCAGTCTCTTCCCAACACTCAAGCACCCCTTTCAGGGACTGTGTCTCGGCCTTGGCACACTACAGCTTGTGACGTTAGTCTCTTCCCAACACTCAAGCACCCCTTTTGGGGACTCAGTCTCGGCCTTGGCACACTACAGCTTGTGACGTCAGTCTCTTCCTAAACCTCAAGCACCCCTTTTGGGGACTCAGTCTTGGCACACTACAGCTTGTGACGTCAGTCTCTTCCCAATACTCAAGCACCCCTTTCGGGGACTCAGTCTCGGCCTTGGCACACTACAACTTGTGATGTCAGTCTCTTCCTAAACCTCAAGCGCCCCTTTTGGGGACTCAGTCTTGGCCTTGGCACACTACAGTGTGTGACGTCAGTCTCTTCCTAAATCTCAACTACCCCTTTTGGGGACTCGGCCTTGGCACACTACAGCTTGTGACGTCAATCTCTTCCCAAAACTGAAGTACCCCTTTTGAGTATTCAGTCTCAGCCTTGGACTTAGCACACTACAGCGTGTGGCGTCAGTCTCTTCCCAAACAAGCACCCCCGAGGGGCAGCACACGTGCCCTGTGTCTTGTTGGCACTGCCCTCGTGCTCTTCTCGGGGGCCCATGCACTGGGGGCTTTGAGTGGACAAATAGGAAGCTGCGCCGCTTCCGGTGACCCCCGCTGGACCTCGCGCGCTTCCCTTCCGGCTAATTACCAGTAAAGGCCCGCCCCTTGACTGGAAGCACTGACGGTTTATCCGTGGGCGGCAGTGGGGGTGCAGGAGGGAGGGGGGGGGGTACCATCCATGGCTGTGCCTGAGATGTGTGAAAGTGAAAGCAGAAGCAAGAGTGAGTAAGAAGAGAAACAAGAGTGAGTTACAAGTGCCCCTGACACCGATAAGAGGCCGCTCTGCAGCTGCCGGGAGGCGCGGGGGTTAGGGGGGGGGGGGGGAGCAGGTGCAGGATCCACGGGTTTGTTTGCAAACGGCTTCCTGTCGTCCTTGAGGCTGCTGTAAATAACGGATGAGTGCTGTTAGCCGGTGCAGTGCTGCTCAGATTACCGACCTCGGAAGCATGGAAGGTGGTACACGCCTTGCTGGGCCATTAACGTCTGACTTTCAAATCACTGCAGATGTTGGCAGCGAGTGTTTAATTCAGTGATCGACGAGTGTTAATTCACTGATCAGTGCCCATACCGGCGACCGCCCCTGAAGCATAGTGAGGTACTCAGTACACGCTGCAATCAATAATCATTCCACTCAAGGTTTGTTGGAAAAACATTTTTCTGCAGGTTTATTTCATACATGAAGTATGCCAACGGGATGGGGATAATTTACAGGCGGTCCAAGGGCAGAGAGCGGTGATTAACCTAAGCTGCCCACCCCCTGAAGAGCCAAATGGCACCATGGCCAACCAAAACAGTGCTACCTTTTTCTAGGGATTTCCCCAATAATTACCATGGACCAACAGTCCATGACTTTACTCATGACTCATGACTTTTTCAGGTTGTTCAGGCGTACAATCGCCCGAGGGACTAGCAGGGCGCTCATGTTTTCATTCAGGGGCCTGTCGTAAAGATTCCTCGGGTTGGCATAGGGCACCCCATGCTGTTCTTCTTGTGAGGGTTTCCTTTTGTACCAGTCAGCCTCCGATTGCCCTCTCAACTCCACCTGCAACACAAATTAGCATATTAATATGTTCAGTACATTGCCACACCATTCCGCCGTCACGCTGGGCATACGGCAGGGAGGGTAACAGCGTATCCAGCGGGGAACAAAGAGGACGGCCAGTGGGTGGGGGCAGGTATAAGTACCTGGCCCCAGTCCTATGTGCTTAAGAAATTACACGGCAAGGGCACCAGACTTGGGGGGGTGGAGGAGACTTCCATGGGTGAGTCCTAGTAACTGGTGTGCGGTAGATATGCCAACACGCAGCATTAGGGTGGCCGCCCTCTTACCAGGGCACACGGGGAAGCCGCATTTGTGCACACCTCTCTTGCCGCTTGCACATTTCCCCGGCCCATGCGTAACCAGTACCACTAGTCCAGGGTATTTTCTCTGCATTTACCACAAATTAAGAGGGGTAGCCGTGCTGAGGGTCAGTTTGGGCTCTAAGGGCCCATGCACGAGCCCTGAAAATGTTTGGCATGCAGGCTGTGCAACAAGCACCGTATAAAAACATAAGACTCTTCAGAATTCTAAACACCGTATTTAACATGCAGAAGCGTTTCAACTTAGTAATCAGATTCTATCAATGCATTGAGACAATCATTTGTTAAAAGTGACATTTGTTAACATTTAAAAATATTATTGTCCCTCCATTCCGCTGCCATGACAGCAATGTTATTAGTGAATTAGGGGGCAAGTCAATTGTCATGTGTACCCTGGGTGTGATTCTTGCATGGTGCAACATTATAATATATTTAAACCAGAAAAAAGGGAGGTACCCGCATAGCAAACACCCTAAACTCACACATTTCTAAGTGCTCTCAAATGCAACAAGGAACAAGCATTGGCATAGCCAATGGGTCTTGCCTTTGGGACCTTATAAATTTTTAGCCATGCAGCACATTATTCTGGGTGCTTAACATTTACAGGTTTTACTACGTGTAGCACTGGGTGGGAGATTGCAAGCAAAACAAACTTACAACAGAACACACTGGAATGTGCTGGGCGAGCCCATGGAGAGCGCACAACCTGCTCATGGTCACACTCGGCGTCTGCATGCAGCTCCGACCCTCTGTAGCCTTTGCAAACCTAGGTAGACCCCCATCGGGAAGACAGTGTCAGGTATGGAGAAATGCGTGATCTTGGTTTAAATGCGGGGGCCGAGTGAGAATGTATAGGGGACTCATGGGTTGCCATGACCAGGTCACAAGGCAAGCAGGCCCCGAAGCTTAAACCCAGAGCTCGGCCTGTTTACGGGCTTCGCCGCCATTCTCCGACAGCTCTTTGAGCAACTTAAACGAGCAGAGGGAGCTGCGACCGACCTCTCAGAATAGAAAAGAAGGCAAAAAAGAGGTGACTCTTTTCTGTCTGCCTCACGCACTCATCCACTCACACACTCCTGCACAAAACAGGCTTCCAAATTAGCTCCCTCTAAACCGCACAAAAAGGGCGAAATAGCCCCATTAGCTCATAACAAGATGGGCTTGTAAATCCCTTTGCACTGCCTCAGGGAGCGGATAGTGCATGGAATCTCTCCTTCAGCCTCGGGGGGGGGGGTGGGAGGGAGGGGGTTGGGGTGTGTGTGCGTGTGCAGAGGAAAGAGAAGGGAGGAAGCAGTGATGGAAAGGAAAGACACAGGGACGGAGGATAATAGGAGACAGAGGGAGCGAGCAGGATAGGCGAAGGGAAGATGGGAACAACAAGAGGAACAGGGAAGGAAATAAAAGGAGAAAAGGGAATCAGAGGAGGAGAGTGGAAGACCATGGGCTGTGAGGGACTGAGAGGCTGAGAAGGGAAGAGGTAGAAAAGAGTAACACAAGCGATGCAACAAGGGATGAAAGTAGCGCACTGCAGGCAGTGAGAAGAGGTCTCAGTCAGAGCAGCAGGGAGAAAGTGAAAGCAAACGCGCTATAAACAGCCTGCGCGACTTAGTCGACGAGGTGAGCCCACGAGTGGCGCGCGCGCGCTTGCGAGAACAGTCTGCTCATTTTCAAGCACTGCACTCGTGCTTGTAGTGTGCCGCTGCTCTCTCCCGCAAGGTGGATGCCGCCACAAGCACGAGTGTGTGCTTGAAAAGGAGCAGAGTGATGGCTAAAGGCCCTCCTGTGCAGCGCATGCACGCTGCGTAGGCGAGACCTAAAAAGGAATCAGGGTGAACTAAAATATTTGCCAAGGATCACACAAGTAGGTCAAGCCCAGAAAAATCCTAGGGTTTCAGATTTCACATTATTCCATTCAGTCTCGAGAAGGGTATCTATTTCCCTTTCCTGTTTTACATCAAAGGTTTATTTTTTGTAAATTCTTGACACCCTAGGTTAGAGCGTGGGTGGCAGGCAGAAGTCATATTAAAACTCAGCTCATTATGCGCTCAAGGGTCCAAGAGGACCTTGAGCCAGAACCAGGCATCAGGCTCACCTACCTCGAATAGTCACGCACGGATCTGGGAAACTTGGCAGGGCTTCCAGCCATGCTATGTGACAGGCTTTACCCCCGGTAATCTTCTACCAGACCAAGCTGGTCTCTTCACTGCAAACTGAAATGTCTTGGTGCGTGAAGAATAGGTGACCAATGGGTCCCATATCGACAGCAGAATGATGATAAATACGGCCCCATCAAGATTTTTTTATTTATTTTACGGAGTTTTATATAGCGCTAACTTGACCTGAAGGTATCGGGTATCAGAGCGCTTTACACGAGCACCAGTTGCATTACATGAGGACACATTCATTTTTGTTAGGCACGGGGAGATTAAGTGATTTGCCCAGAATCACAGGATGTTGAGCGTCCTTGCCGAGACTCGAACCCGGTTCCCCAGATTTGAGGTCGACCGGCCTAGCCATTAGGCCAACTCCTCTCCCCTTGAGAGATTGAAACCCATGGATGCAGGTTACACTTACATCCCTATAGCTGCGACACGAGTCCCATGTTTTACTGGGATTTGATACTGAGGACTGCAGGACCGCAGGACACACACACACGATACACACACAGACACACACACCCTATACAGCAGGAGCTCAACTCACTGAGCCTTCTTCACAACACCATTATAGAATCACCTCTTGGGTTGGAAGCCACAGTTCAGTTCACCAGTGGGCTTCTATACTATAAAACAAATGTCCGAGCCTGTTGTTCTCCAGGAGATGTTTTCACACCGCACACCTTAAGCAAGTTTCTTTTCCAGCCAGGGCACAGCGATAGTGGCATTGTTTTGAGTTTCTGATTTGAGTGATTCAAGAAACAAACGTTGTCAAAGCCAGTACATCTGGCTTTAACCCCTTCAGCGCGGCGCGGATTTCCGCGCCACGCTGAAGGTTCTGAGCGCGGGCGGGGCCATGACGGAACGGTTCCGTCATAAGCGCAGCCCAACCGACGTGCATGACGGAACCGTTCCGTCATGCGCGTCGAAGGGGTTAAAGTGTCAAAGCATGTAAACACAGGCATTCACAAATGCTTACATTTGTTGAATGCACGCATGCTTTTATCACATTGAAACCAGCCAAACCGGCTTTACCTGTAATCGGAAAACATAGAAAAAAAGGATTGTGAAAGTGAATGTGAAAAACAGTGTGATGGTTTATTGTACTTCTCTCGACACCCACGGACCCTTCACCTGCCGACACGGCCGCCACTCCTCACCTTTGCTGAGACCCAGGACCCTCATCCCCCATCCTGCAACAACCCCATTGCGCCCCAACACCTTCAATGTATCCTCCTCAACGTCCGCTCCCACCACAGACATGCCATGGAAACCTACCCATCCACCACCCTCCGAGAGACCCTCATCTACAGAGTCCCCGGACCCTGAGCACCCTTCTCCGACTCCATCGCCGACATCATCACCCCACAAGCCATCACCTCCACCGCCTGCACTCTGCTGAGAGACCTCACCTTCCACCTCGACAACCTCATAGACCCCAACTCCACCTCCCTCCTGGACAACCTCCACAAATTCGGATTCAAACAGATCGTACCAGAAACAACGCACTCAGCAGTATGCACCCATGATCCTATCTTCACAGCAGGAAACTCCATCACCTTCAGCCACACCTCTGAACTCCCATGGACGGACCAACCATCGTTGTGTCCACTTAACCTTCAAAACTAACATCACCTGCAACCGTCCTCACCAGCTCCAGCGCAGGAATTGGAACAAGATCTCAGACGACCAACTCACTGCCTCCCTCAGCAGCTCTGCTCCCACCGTCACAGATGACAACCCAACCACGTCCGCCCATACCGTACACAAATGGATCACCGACTGCGCCAACACCATTACCACCCTAAAGAAAACATCCAACCCTCACACTAAGAAAGCCAGCTGGTTCTCCACCAAACTCCGAAAATCTAGACGAACCTGCAGACGCCTCGAAAAGCTGTGGAGGGACTCTAAAACTACAGCAGCGACCACCGCCCACCACAGAATCATCAGACACTCAAGGAAGAAAGCACTTCAGGACCGAATCTCCACCCATGCAGACGACAGCAAGGAACTCTTCGGCATCATCAAAGAGTTTGCCCAACCCAACAGTGAGACTACCGACATCCCAACCTCCCAAGACCTCTGCGACAGACTCAGCACCTATATCTATGACAACTTCGACGAGAACAACCTCCATGCAGAACGCACACCCTCCGTTCTCCACAACACACAGCTGACACTGGACAGCTGGACTGTCCTCAGCATTGAAGACACCCTGAAGACTATGAAGTCAACCCACTCCGGGGATCCCACGGACCCCTGATCCCACAACATCTAGCATAGAGCCGCAGACATCATCGCCCGAGTTTCGAACAATCATCAACCTCTCCTGTGAGACAGCCTCCTTCCCAGATGACTGGAAACATGCCGAGATCAACCCTCCCCTGAAAAAACCCTCAGCGAATCCCTCGTACCTCAAGAACTACAGACCAATCTCCTTACTCCCGTACCCGGCGAAAGTCATGGAAAAAGCCGCCAACCATCAACTCGCCTCCTTCATGGAAGAAAACAGCATCCTCTACTCCTAATCAGGCTTCTGGAAGAATCACGCAGGAATCCGGAACAAGGCCCTCAACTGGATCCGCTTGTTCGTCTCCGGCAGAACGCAGCGGGTCAGACTCCCTCCTTTCTTCCTGGAACCCACACTGACCACCTGTGGAGTCCCACAAGGATCCTCCATCAGCCCCACCCTTTTCAACGTCTACATGGTCCCGCTCGCACGTCAGATCACACGGACTCAACATCGTATCGTATACCGCCGGCACCCAACTCATCCTCTCCCTATCCAACGAACCCAACATCTCCAAGCACAACTTTCAAGAAGGAATGGAAGCAGTCGCATGGTGGACTCAACATGGAAAAACCAAAGTACTCATCATGCGCCCACACCCTGAAGCGTGGTACGACTCCTGGTGGCCCCTCACCCTTAGGAGCCCTCCCTCCCTCACAGACCACGTACTCAACCTCGGAATCATCCTGGACTCTGGACTCACAATGGACAGCCAGATCAACGCTGTCACCTCTTCCTGCTACCACTCCTACCACCTCCTCCGAAAGACCTTCAACTGGATTCCCCTCGAACCCAGGAAAAACGTCACCCACACCCTCATCAGCAGCAGACTGGACTACGGCAACGCACTCTACGCCAGGATCAACAAGAACCTCACCCAGAAACTCCAGAACACCGCCACCAGACTAGTCCTCAACCTACCATACCACTGCCAGATCAGCCTACACCTGCAGACCCTACACTGGTTCCCCATTGAGAAGAGAATCACCTTCAAGCACCTCACCCACGTCGACAAAGCGCCCACAACACCGGACCAGCCTACATGAACCACCGCCTCACGTTCCACGCAGACCAACGTTCCCTCCGCTTGGCCCAGCTCTCCCTCGCAATGGTACCTCGCATCAAGAAGACCAGAACAGGAGGACGCTCCTTCTCCCTCCTACCGGCTAAGGCATGAACACCCTCCCTCTCCACCTACCACAGACACCTTCGCTCGCCAAACTCCTGAAGGGCCTCAAGACGTGCCTCTTCGACGAAACACCGTAACACCGTGGAGCTGCGCACCCCTCCCCCAGCGCCTTGAGACCCTTCGGGTGAGTAGTTGTGCTTCACAAACCCCTTGATTGATTGATTGATTGATTAGTTCTCAGATGTAAAATATCCCCTTATTCTTTCCACAGGAAACAGTTTCCGGCAATGAAGAATAATACTCAAAACAGCCAACAGCCCATGACGTGAGGCAGTAATACTCCTCTCTATTTCCCCAAAGCCACTCTATGTTTATTTTAAGGAATTGTTAACAATATATCTTGCAAATAGCTGTGCAGTCGAACCAGACCTAGAAAAGTTGCACTGCTCAATGAAAATTTCTGCTTATGTCTGGACTCTAGCGTTGAAGCGTCTGATGATGTGGCGATGGTCTCTGTGAATGTTAATTCTCCTTTGCTGCATTTGCTGCAGAATAGGTTTTCGCATACCATAACTTTAATAAAAAGGTTTGGTAAAAGCATCTTAAACAACATCAAGTGGTTAGTGCACTTTGCAAAATGAGTTGTCTGTTGGTGCTAAAACTGTGTGTTACTTTTAGTCAAGTGAGACCCTTGTATGAGTGGCACTGAGCGGGAGATACCAGTCTGGCCCATTCTCAGGCGCTCAGAGTTACTGGGCCAAGCATTACCGGAACTTCAAATTCCAGACCTGATATTTCTAGGACCAGAAACACCAGACCCATGTACAGGGAGGGACACAGGTTGCTGCCGTGCCAGGACCCTACCAACTCTTATCCTGTAAATGATAATCCTGCAAATGGTCCCCAAAGCTGTTCTCTCACTCGGGATGGGGAAAATATGCTGCTTTTGACCCAGTAGGCCCAGGTCTGCATGTGATCCCTTCTCTGTGGGAGGTATCTCGTGACCCAGGATTTTAATTGTGGGGATGCCAGCAGGGTTCAGAGATTCTGAGCTGCAGTATCCAAGCACCTAAAATCCGGCAAAGCCATAATGTGGTACATTGTTTTCTGTCTGTATTTATCTGTAAAAATCAGTAAAAATGGAAAACTGGGAGAATTACCCATAATGTGGCTGTAACTGGTATTCATTGTATCAGTCTCGAAAGCATCGAAGGCTGAATCAAATCATGGAGGTTCATTCTACACACGCCTGATATACAGAATCCTTGCATTAGGATGAGCAGCGCAGGTGTATTGTCTTCTTTGAAAGGGGCTGTGCACCCCTGAGGCTGCAGAAGATGCTGTTTTCCAGGACGGCTGCAGGTTTGCTCACTGATTGGACATGTTGGTTTTGTGCTGAAGCATCTCCTATCAGACAGACAAGGCCACGGTTCATGCGGTGTCCCTGAGAGATGAAGGGGACCAGCTCTACAAGGTCCAGGGTGGAGCTATCCGAAACCTTTCCGCTTTGGGCGCCTTAGTTTTGTAGAACTCTTTAGAGAGAAGGAAGAAAAAGCATGCTTTTCCAGACCATCAAGGGTCTGTTCATGTGAGTCTCCTTATCAGTGAAACTGGGGCCAAGTCTTAAAATTTTGAATTTCTTCTTTTTGTGTAAAACTCTTGTCTGGTGAGTTCCTATTCTTTAGATATAACGTGCAGTTCTTTCCTATTCAGCCCCCAGATTTTGTGGCCTTTAATGTTTCCAATTCCTCAACAAAGCATCTCCTCCAGGTTTTGCCCACCACTCTAACACTACAGAAGTCATGAAGTCCTTCATCCTTGCACAGTAATTTAAAACTCCATCATGGTGGTGGTCCTGCCTAGCACCTTCTTATACTTGAATCTGAATCCTTGGGAAGAAGGCTCCATGACCGGTCCATCTGCAACGATTCCTTGTTGGCTGATGTGAAGGCAGGAGTCTATCTCTGGATGTCCACCACCATCCTTGAGTCAACAGTTGCCCTGCAAGAGCCCTTCATGCCAAAAAGAAGCGTCTGAGACAACTCACCCTTCCAGGACCCACCTTCTGATGGAAGATTTATCTTTAAGTCACCTCCTCAGGTAGGAGCGTACCTGAGGCCAAATGGAGATGATATTAGCTCCGGTATATCCACTTGGGCCTCATGGCCTCGATGATACCCCTCAGTGGGCTCATGTGGGGGCTGCAAAGGGGACCCACCATCCTGCGCAATAGCATGAGTCTCAAAAGAGACTTCTAAGTCCTGCCCAACAGAGGTATCGAAGGACAGGAGACGGATGAGCACCTGAAGGAATGAAGCCCTTTTGTTGAGGCATTGTTGAGATTACATCATCTCAAAAATTGCCTGTTCAAATCCATACATTACCTTACTTCCAGATTTATGTGGCATAATTAACAAGCATTTGCAATGCAACAGGTCTCACATTTGAGAGAGTTTAAGCTATTGGCATTGTAAATGACAACGCCTTTTATTTATCTGTTTTGCTAATTAACACACAAATAAAAGGCATTGTCATTTACGATGCCAATAGCTCAAACTCTTGTAAATACGAGACCTATTCAAAGAGGCTTCCGCCATTGTCCCGGGCTGATCGGAAAGTTAAAGCGTACATGGCGCGCTGAATGTTGAAGGAAAGCATGTTGTGCCTGCAGTAGGAGAAACTAATTAAAGAAAATAGTGTTTATAGACTCAAAAAGACGTACCGTGTAACAACCGAAGTAAAAGGGCAAGTTCTCATTGGAGGATACAAATGAAGACAAGGCGGTACAAAGCAGGGACTAACAAGCCTATTAACAAATCAGAAGCCAGCATTTACGAAGGGAAATGACACAAGCCAATGACAAATATGGGTGGAGAGTGGGCGGGACTTCAATTCAATACTCCAATACAGCATGCCACAGAGCAGCGCATGCACTGCCCAGGCTCGACCCAAAAAAGTACCAGTTACTTATAGCTAACCTACAAATAAACAGAGCCAGAAGGGTTTGAGATTAGCTCCCTTTTATGCTTACCAAACCACATTATTAATAAGTGTGTGCGAAATTTGAACAATTTACTTTTGTGTAAATAAGCAAACTTTCGGAAAAACAATATGAAATTATGTGCAATTTCATGAAATGCAAATCCATTCTTCAGCACTATATTTTTGTTTGAAATATGTTCCCACCTCAATTTTTTACACTGACACATTTTGCGCAAAACATAATTTCCCCAACACGGCTAGCGTTCTGGTTGTTTGTATTTTCTCACACTTGTGCACTATATTTTTACTGTGAATGGTGGCGTAATTATACGCTTAGCATTGGGAATTTTTCACGCGACAAGCGTAATGCGAAATCCACTAAATTGAGCAAATTACAGCATCGTATGTTCAATTCCGCAAGGGTCTAATTATTAATGGCTAGACGGCTCATTGGAAGACAAGTCAAGAGCGAGACACCAACGTGGCTTTCAATATAGAAGGCACCACTGGGCTCTGATTTCTCCTCTGAGTCCAGGTATACCCCTTAAAAACGCTATTTAAAATTATAAAGTACACAAAGTTCATAGGAATACACATGAAGAATCGTAAACACGCACCACTATGGAATAATCAGCGAATTAAAATTGGTGAACAAGTGTGGCGGTAGAAGAATTGAAATGAGGGAGTTATCAATCATGCCAAGGATTATGTTTTATGATCTATTGGTGGTACTTCTCCCCCTTCGCATGTCACTGATGGAGTGTAAAGGATGTATATTTGTATTTAAAGCTATTTTGATATTGGTTTTCAATAAAAAAAAATTAAAAAATTAAAATAAAGAAAATCATGCCAAGGATGTAACTTCGCCTTGACCAGCCTCCAAGTTCAATCTAGATTTGGTTGAGTTAATATGGATTTTGATGTTTTCGTCAAATTTAGATCTTCATCTAGAAATAAAATCTGTGGCGAAAAACGAGGCTTAAGTGTATATTAAAAAAAGACCGCCAGGTATCTTCAGAAAAGTGAACAAACCTCATTGGAAAAAAATGAAAAACTGAAACAGGACTTTAAATCAAGGACAAAGAAACAGACAAAAGAAACATCCTCTGAGACTGAATGTGTTGATATGATTAGATCAAACTTCAACAATAAGATTTCTATTACACCAAGGACACCAAGGCGTAAATGATAGAGAACAGAGCTGGCATTGTGGGGGAATGGGAAGTACTTTAGGACACGTGGTGTTTGAATGCCCATTCTTTTCAGCTGTTAATCATGAGTTACATCAGATCTTCAACACTGGGATAAAAATAGAACCCAATTGGTCACGCCTCGGGGTTTATCCTAGCAGACCATCACCAATGAGACACCAAGACAAGCTCTCTCTGTACATGCATAGTATGCAGGGCTGAGGCATGCAAGGAGCAGTGATGACCTCACGGCTGAGGCATGCAAGGAGAAGGGATGACCTCACGGCTGAGGCAGGCAAGGAGAAGTGATGACCTCACGGCTGAGGCAGGCAAGGAGCAGTGATGACCTCACGGCTGAGGCATGCAAGGCGCAGTGATGACCTCACGGCTGAGGCAGGCAATGAGCAGTGATGACCTCACGGCTGAGGCACGCAAGGAGAAGTGATGACCTCACGGCTGAGGCAGGCAAGGAGCAGTGATGACCTCACAGCTGAGGCAGGCAAGGAGCAGTGATGACCTCATGGCTGAGGCACGCAAGGAGAAGGGATGACCTCACGGCTGAGGCACGCAAGGAGAAGGGATGACCTCACGGCTGAGGCAGGCAAGGAGAAGTGATGACCTTACGGCTGAGGCATGCAAGGAGAAGGGATGACCTCACGGCTGAGGCAGGCAAGGAGCAGTGATGACCTCACAGCTGAGGCAGGCAAGGAGCAGTGATGACCTCATGGCTGAGGCACGCAAGGAGAAGGGATGACCTCACGGCTGAGGCACGCAAGGAGAAGGGATGACCTCACGGCTGAGGCATGCAAGGAGAAGTGATGACCTCATGGCTGAGGCACGCAAGGAGAAGTGATGACCTCATGGCTGAGGCACGCAAGGAGAAGTGAGGACCTCACAGCTGAGGCACGCAAGGAGAAGTTATGACCTCATGGCTGAGGCATTCAAGGAGAAGGGATGACCTCACGGCTAAGGCACGCAAGGAGAAGGGATGACCTCACGGCTGAGGCATGCAAGGAGAAGGGATGACCTCAGGGCTGAGGCATGCAAGGAGAAGGAATGACCTCACGGCTGAAGCATGCAAGGAGAAGGGATGACCTCACGGCTAAGGCACGCAAGGAGAAGGGATGACCTCACGACTGAGGCATGCAAGGAGAAGGGATGACCTCACGGCTGAGGCATGCAAGGAGAAGGGATGACCTCACGGCTGAAGCACTCAAGGAGAAGTGATGACCTCACGACTGAGGCAGGCAAGGAGCAGTGATGACCTCACGGCTGAGGCATGCAAGGAGAAGTGAAGACCTCACGGCTGAGGCAGGCAAGGAGCAGTGATGACCTCACAGCTGAGGCAGGCAAGGAGCAGTGATGACCTCATGGCTGAGGCACGCAAGGAGAAGGGATGACCTCACGGCTGAGGCACGCAAGGAGAAGGGATGACCTCACGGCTGAGGCAGGCAAGGAGAAGTGATGACCTTACGGCTGAGGCATGCAAGGAGAAGGGATGACCTCACGGCTGAGGCCAGCAAGGAGAAGTGAAGACCTCACGGCTGAGGCACGCAAGGAGGGACCTCACGGCTGAGGCATGCAAGGAGAAGTGATGACCTCATGGCTGAGGCACGCAAGGAGAAGTGATGACCTCATGGCTGAGGCACGCAAGGAGAAGTGAGGACCTCACAGCTGAGGCACGCAAGGAGAAGTTATGACCTCATGGCTGAGGCATTCAAGGAGAAGGGATGACCTCACGGCTAAGGCACGCAAGGAGAAGGGATGACCTCACGGCTGAGGCATGCAAGGAGAAGGGATGACCTCAGGGCTGAGGCATGCAAGGAGAAGGAATGACCTCACGGCTGAAGCATGCAAGGAGAAGGGATGACCTCACGGCTAAGGCACGCAAGGAGAAGGGATGACCTCACGGCTGAGGCATGCAAGGAGAAGGGATGACCTCACGGCTGAGGCATGCAAGGAGAAGGGATGACCTCACGGCTGAAGCACTCAAGGAGAAGTGATGACCTCACGGCTGAGGCAGGCAAGGAGCAGTGATGACCTCACGGCTGAGGCATGCAAGGAGAAGTGAAGACCTCACGGCTGAGGCAGGCAAGGAGAAGGGATGACCTCACGGCTGAGGCACGCAAGGAGAAGGGATAACCTCACGGCTGAGACCTGCAAGGAGCAGTGATGACCTCAAGCTGAGGCATGCAAGGAGCAGTGTTGACCTCACGGCTGAGGCAGGCAAGGAGAAGTGATGACCTCTCAGCTGAGGCACACAAGGAGAAGTGAAGACCTCACGGCTGAGGCACGCAAGGAGAAGTGATGACCTCACGGCTGAGGCACGCAAGGAGTGGTGATGACCTCACGGCTGAGGCACGCAAGGAGCGATGATGACCTCCCGGCTGAGGCACGCAAGGAGAAGTGAAGACCTCACGGCTGAGAGACGCAAGGAGAAGGGATGACCTCACGGCTGAGTCACGCAAGGAGCAATGATGACCTCACGGCTGAGGCCTGCAAGGAGCAGTGATGACCTCACGGCTGAGGCACTCAAGGAGTAGTGATGACCTCACGGCTGAGGCAGGCAAGGAGAAGTGATGACCTCACGGCTGAGGCAGGCAAGGAGCAGTGATGACCTCACGTGGACTATGAATGTACATGGAAACATCAGCACCAATAAGCGGTGCTGCAATTAGAGACTTCAGTATGTTGGGTAAAACAACCATGAGCACCTGTGGCCCAAGTCTGTCTGACTTAAGATAGAATCCTGGCTTAGCATGAATGCATGAGGCGCCCCTTCACGTACACAAGCCTCCCACCGATCACATGCAAGAGAGGAATTAAAGATTGTTGACATCTCTCTACCTATATCCTTCCACCCATGTCCTCTGCCTCCTTGTCCCTTCTTTTGTTCCTACCTCTTTTTTCCTATAGATTTATGGGAAACCTCGCCTCTCTCTTGCTAACCTAAGACTCTCGTATCCAAATCCGGGTTCTGAGAGCATATTTAGTCATTGTTTTTTATAGATTGAGGTAAATATGCAAAACGTGTCATGTTAACATAAAAATGTAACTATGTGTAGCTGTTTATTAATTTACTTTGCATAGCAGTAGAGCACTTTACTAAGAATAGCTTCAAATGTATGAAGATGTCTACATCAGGACAGATACAAAGGTTACACACCAGACCTTATCATTGCACGCGTGATCCTTATGGGGTTTACGTGTTGAGTCGAGGGTTGATGCTTTGTGATCCCGAGAAAGGAAAGGTTTAATCATACAGCTCGGTTATGTCCCTCTTCCTTATTCTCAAATTCCTGGTTTAAAATAGGGAGACGGCCTATGCCCACCCCTTAATTTCAGCCGGTGGTTGCAGGTGAGGCCCACCAGCACTCATTTCTGGGGACCAGCTTTTAACTTGTCCTCATCAGACTTTGACCTAGAGTAGAAAAAACAGAAACGGTGGAAAGTAGGGGGAAGAGAAAGATGGACAAAAGAGACAAAAGGAGAAATCAGGGATATGCAAGAGTAATTTAAAGGGGTTGGGAGTGTCTGGGGGTGGACTAAAGAGGTGTAAGGTGAAATCAAGGCTACGCAACTTTGGTATTCAGCAATACCAACATTCGTCAGTGCAAACAGTCATTGTCTGAGGAAAACTTTGAGCACCAGCACTTAATATTTTACAAAATAAGCCCCTGAAACCTGATATGATCAAGTGGGTCTTGCACTTTTCCAAATGAAATTATAAAAAAGATGGCATGAAAGGGTGAAATAAGTCTAGTCCTTCCAGGCATTCTCCAAAGAAAGATGTCATCTTCCAAGGCTGAACATGTCCCTGTTGCCTCTTATGATTTCGAGGATGAATGATTACAGTGCTCTGGTATGGCACGATGGGGACATGTAGTTTGCCCTACGTAAGTACCTTCCAACTATTAGTCCTTTATGCTGGGTGTGAGCCAACACAGGAGTATGAGGTGGAGCAGCGTCCCATATCCCCCAGTCTTTCAATCCGGTTTGGGAGATAGGCAGTTTTAGGGGGGTCCTTGACTGACGTAGAGGTGATGACCTGGCGATGAGATATTAGGTAGTAATGATATACTTCTATCTAGAAGATCCCATTCAAGACAATAGCCTCCCCTGTAGATGGTATCATAGAGTGAGATAATCTATTGTCAAATGGACAATCCACTGGGAAGGACCCTGGGTGACGATACATCTCCAGTGGTGGTGATTTTGGCAGGTGTTTATGTTCTGCTCTCTGGTATTCTTTCATCTAAAATTATGTTTAGTGTTTCATTATAAAAAGAAGTCACCTGATCTCTGTCCTGGTCCATCCATAGGTCCATATTGAAACACCTTTTCTTGCCTAAACTAATTGGATACACTTTCAATGTAGAAATCCAACCATAGGCCAAAACTCAAGAACTGTTGACTGATGGCCACTCAGGATATAGACCTGGCAACGGGACCAAGACAAATGCGGGGTATACGAGGGTTTGCGACTTCATGTTGTCGAGGTTGAGATGAGTTGTAAGCAGCCGATTGCTAGTTAAGACAGACCAGTCGCCTAATTCGTAGAATATATGAATTTAGACTGGTGGTCCAGTGGGAGAGCCTTGCTCTTCTGCTGGTCCGCTCTTGTCTGTCTCTGTGTTTCTGCCCGTGTACGGTCTTTTTTTATTATTATTGTGCCCTTGCAATTGTTATTTCTGTATCCCTGTTACTTTTGCCTGTTTTCCTGTCTTCTTGTTATTGTACCTGTGTCCTTTGTCCTCCGTGCCCGTTTTTTCCTCCATTTTCCCACCGCTGCTGACCCCGCGGTCCCTCCCCCTGCCGTTTCCCACCTCCCAGCTGCGCTTCCCAACCCCCCTCCCCTATTTAATGGGAGCCAACCAGTGGCCGAGGAAAGCGGGTGTATCGCTGGCGCGAACCAGGCACGCCAAATGCACTCCTATCTGTGCCCGTCTGTGACTCTACCATGACCAGCACCAGGGACCCTGGTTCTCCGGACACACTATGACTCAGCTGCCCTCCTCGCACTCAACCCCGGAAGGAACAACAACTGCCAGCTGTCTATGCTGAACATCACCCACGGCCAGTTCTCCTGCCGTCAAATGTTCACCACCCTCTGCACCCCCACAGCGCCGCCCCCGCGCTTGAAGCCAGCACCCCGGAAGCCCTGAGGTGCATCCTCCTCAGCGCGCACTCCCTGCACAGACACGCTGTAGAGATGTGGGACCTTCTTGACACCCTCTCGCCAGACGTGGCCTTCTTCACAGAAACATGGACCAACTCCACCTCTGTCCCCCACATCGCCACAGCCATCCCCGACAGATACAAGATCCAGAGGAAGGACTGCCCTAACCGCCCAGGAGGATAACTGGACATCGCTCATAAGAGCTCCCTTCGACTGACCACCTTCAGCACGAGCAACTCCCCGTCTACCACAAACACCTCCATTTCCAGATCCAGACCAGCCCCAGAACGACCTTGTGAGGCACCCTCGCCTACAGACCTCCCAGACCTCGAACCACGCTCACCACTACCATTGCCGACCTCATCGCGCCCCACACCATCGCCTCCTTGAACCACATACTCATCGGAGACCACCTCGACAGCCTCAGCGACCCCAACTCCGCCACCCTCCTGGACAACCTCGCCAACCTTGGACTGAAACAACTCGTCACCACCCCGACCAACAAGGCAGGACACACGCTGGACCCCATCTTAGCTGGAGATAAAAACATCACTTCAGCCACACCATGCAACCCCCCTGGACTGACCACCACTGCGTACACTTCCACGTTGACAAACCCTCCACCCCCAAACCTGCACCCAGCCCACCGCAAAGAAAGTGGAGTAAGGTCACCGAGGAGCACCTCAACTCCACCCTCAAATGTGATGCCCCCCCACCTCGACCGACGCCAACCTCGCAGCCAAAGATCTTCACAGATGGATCACCAACTGCGTAGATGAGATCGCCCACCTCCGCAACTCAGGCAGACAGCGCCCCAGGAAGGCCATCTGGTTCACCGCCGACCTCCAAGAATCCAGACGCACCTGCAAACGTCTCGAAAAGAATTGGAGAAACACCAAAACTTCGGAAGATTGCACCACATACAAGAACGCCATGACAGAATACCATCATCTCATCAGATCCACCAAAAGGTCCTTCATCCAGAACAAGATCCTCGCCAACTCCAGCAACTCCTAGGAACTCTTCAGCATCATTCAGGAATTCAGCGAAACCTCGGACGTCACTCCCTCTCAAGACCTCTGCAACAAACTTAGCTCCTACTTCCATCTGAAAATCAAGTCCTCTCTACGACTACTTCAACGAACAGACACCTGACTCCGAAACCACTCCCTCCTCCAGCAACGCCAGCCAGCCCACCATCTCCTCCTGTACCGCAGTCACCACTGAAGACCCCGCATCGATAATGAAAGGCATTCACTCAGGAGCCCCCACGGACCTCGGCCCTCCGCACATCTTCCACAGAGCCACCACCACCAGAGCTATGACGCACCATCAACGCCAACTTTAAAACAGGCACTTTTCCTGATGACTGGAAATCAGCAGAAGTCAAGCCCCTACTCAGGAAGCCCTCAGCAGATCCAACGGACCTCAAAAAACTACTCACTCATCTCTCTCCTCCCTTTCATTGCCAGAGTCACCGAGAAGACTGTCAACATCCAACTAACGAAATTCATTGAACTCCGTCCTTGACCCCTCCCAATCTGCATTCCGCAACAACCACAGCACCGAGACCACTCTACTCGCCGTTACAGATGACATCCGCACTCTCCTTGACTAAGGCCACACCGGGGCCCTGATCCTACTCGACCTCTCTGCAGCCTTCGACATCGTCTCCCACCGCACACTCATCGCCAGACTCCACAACACTAGCATACAGGGAACCGCCCTCGACTGGCTCTGCTCCTTCCTCACCGGCAGAACCTAAAGAATCAGACTTCCATTCTTCTTCTCTGAACCCACAGAGATCAACTGCGGAGTACCCCAAGTATCATCGCTCATTCTCTCCCTCACCAAGGACGCCACCTCCACCAGACTCAGCTTCGAGGAAGATATGAAGGACGTCACATCCTGGATGAGCAGCAGCTGCCTAAAGCTCAACTCGGAGAAGACAGAAGTCCTCCCCCTCGGACCCTCCCACTCTGCATGGGACAATACCTGGTGGCTCACTGCCCTTGGCAGCCCCCCACCCCTACGGACCACGCCAGAACCTCTGCCTCATACTTGACCCCTCCCTCTCCATGACCCAACAGATCAACACAGTCACCTCCACCTGCTTCAACACCCTCCGTAGCCTTCGCAAGACCTTCAAATGGACACCCCTCCCCCGAATCGAGAAAGACCGTCACCCACAACACTCATAACCAGCAGACTGGACTATGGAAATGCTCTTTATGCCGGGATCAACTATTCCCTGCTCCACAAACTCCAGACCGTACAGCACACCGTAGCCAGACTTGTCCTCGCCATCCCTCGACACGAACACATCACCCAACACCTGCAAGACCTCCAATGGCTCCCCGTCGAGAAGAGAGTGACTTTCAAGATACTCACCCACGCCTACAAATGCCTCTACAACACAGGACCCCAATATCTCAATGAAAGAATCTCCTTCTGCATAGCCAAGAGAAACCTTCGATCCGCCGGCCTTGCCCTCGCCATGGCATCGCACATCTGCAGGGCAAGAACGGGTGAAAGAGCCTTCTCCAACATCGTGGCTAAAACCTGGAACGAGCTTCCGAGCGACATCAGACGCGCCTCCACTCTGCACATTTTCAGGAAGACCCTCAAGACCTGGCTCTTCTACGGACTGGAGCTGCTCCTCCCCCCTAACCCCCCTAACACCATGTTAGACCTGTTTGCCATGCCTCATTTTTTTCCACCCTCTTTTTCGTTGGACTTAGGTCTCCGAGCGCCTTCCCATCGCTAATCAATGCTAAGGGGCAGGTGCTCTCTTCTTCCAACATGGCTGCCACAGGCCCCTGCTACTGCAGAGTGGTCTTTTAAGTAGCACCCTAGTTGCCAGGAGCTTGCTGGGACCCTAAACATTGTTGCAACACCAGCCCGCCTTTTTCTCCCATAGTTAGAATAGGGAGGCTCCTGGAACCTTCCAGAACAGGGGAGGGGTCTGCTTTTTGCCACCTGAAAGTGTGGTCACCTGACCTGGGCATATATAAGGGAAGGAGGGAAAATTTGTAGTCAGTTGGGGCATCACTGACCTGGGGGAACCTACGCAGCAGACTTAGGTGGTAGGGCCTAGTCAAGAACCTATACCACTGGGAGTGACAGGCCTTAGGTGCTGCCTTCCAAGCTGAGTGAGGAACACTGGACTAGCCCACTGATCTGGCCCGGCGGGAGGGGAACCCAGGGACCATCTGCAGTGACCTACTCTGACTATCCTGCCTTCAGCCACCAACTCAACCCCCCCCCCTCAAGAAATCCCCTACCAAGGGCGCAGGAACCACCACGCGCCGAGAAGACCCTCTAACTGCCCACAGGACTACTGGGGATCAACCAGGTATTGGCGCTGTGTCACCCCTGCGCTCCCTGACTCCACCTGGGTCCCCTTTGCTGAACTGCCACTGTTGTGTGGCCTGTCCTGCCTTGCCTGAACTGCTAACCTGCCTAAAGGTGAACCGAACTGCGCTGCTTCTCAGCGCTCCCCTGCTGTGCCTGGAGAAGCGCTGGACTCCTGCCCAGAACTGCTGTGCCAAGAAAGCGCTGTATTTTCCCCCGAGTGCTGTGTTACCAGTGATATTGCCAGGACTGTTGAACTGTCCCCGAAGCCCCCCCTGCCGAGGCGCTGCAGGCGAACTCACCCTCGCAGCCCGACACCGCGTGGGCGGAGTGCCGCTGTCATCCCCGGGGCCTCTGAGGGGTTCAGGGCTCCGCCATCGCTGTCGCGACCTGGGCGCTTCCCCCGACGTGGGCCTGGCCGCTGTTCGTCCCTCGCGGCTGCCCTCGGTCAGGAGAGGGCCGCCGGAATCCAGAGTGGGCCGCGCTAGGCCCTGAGGCCGTCATCCCGCCTCATGGGTCGGAGGCGTCCTCCCGGACTCCGCCCCCACCGCACACCCATTGGTCCTCGCGATCGCGCCCCCGCAGGCTGCGCTGTCATTGGCGGCTACGGGTGCGCCTTCACCGAGGCCTGCTGCAATTGGTCCCAGGGCCCCAGGAGCTATCGGAGGGCCCGGGACCAGCTCCCTGACAGCGTGGGACTCCCCGGCCTAATCTAGACCCGCCGGAGGCCCCCCGTATCCCCTGCTGATCCCAGGCACTGCCAGGAAGCCCGCACTGCTGGCGAGAGGGGCTCCAGGGAGAGCGAGCCCCCGATCTGCCCGCAGTACGCTGCAAGGGCCCTGAGGGGGCCGAAGAAAAAGGTAACCCCCGGGGAGGAGGGCGGAAGGCCGGAGGGAGGCCCCGAGATTGCCCCTCCCCTGGGGAAGACTGTAGTTGGGCCCTGTTGGCCCCCAATTGCTGTGGAAGGCATCCTGAACGGGGCCTGAACTTAGTAGAGTTAGCCCCTGGCTGGGGAATAGTTCCTTACAGGCTATTGCCAGGCCCTGTTTAGGGAAAATTTGTTCTAGCCCCAGGAACTGTGGACATTCCGGGCTGATGCCACGTTGATTCTTGCTTCATGAAATGCTCATCCTTGCCTGATGAGCTGGTTATTTTTGCCTAAGGAAATACTGTTTGAGAGAGCCAATGCTACCCAGATTAAATGAAATGTTTATTCCTGCCTGACGAAGGGTTTTATTCTTGCCCAATGAGATGTTGTCTGATTTGTACTGAAATGTTTAGTACTGCAAAAGGAGTTGTTTACTCTTGTAGAGGGAGATGTTGATTAATTGCCTCCAATGACCCAATGACATGGTTATCCTTGATGAAATGCTTTGATGAAATAGAGATACCGTGATTATTGATTACCCTGATTCTGATCTAGGTAAAAGCTATTTGATTTTTACTCAAACTCACTGGTGTGGTCTCAGCCATTGCGTGCGTTTCCTGTCTCAGTGGTTGTGTGTGCTGGATGGTCACTTTACACCTAAACTTTCGGGTGCCTGCCTCCTCGCGCCAAGCTACCCCCCCCGGGGAACTGGTGACCCCAGTTCCTACACACCAGGAGACCCTCACGGGTGAGTAGCGCGCCTCACAATTCCCTGATTGATTGGATTGGTATTAGTTGGCAAGAATGACATTGTCCTGTCTTTGCTGTCCATGGAAGAAATGTGTTTTAGCTTATTGTTCTGAATTATGAGAGGTTGGACCGTGCTTTCAGAAAGAGCATTCCACAATTATACGTGTTCCTATAATCCACTGCAAATGGACAATAGTTGAACTGTTCATTCTGTTCACCATTCTTGTAACGCCGGTAACGTTGGTATGCTTCAATAAATGTATGAAATGCCAATTTGTGTACTTCTTGTGTCTCCCTTTGGGCATGCCTGAGCTACTAACAAATGGGTAAGCTCTGTTTCCACGATATCCTTGGGGGGATTAGGGTTGTCATGTTCTGAGGTTGCAGACACCACCCCGTGCCCTGTCAGTTTAGGGGCCCAGATGGCGCACTATGAGCTAGCCAGGAAAGATCAACATAGTCTGATGGTCGGAGTGGACTCACCCCAACACCGTTTCGAAGCTTATGTTGACTAAACGCACAGTCTTCTGAGAGGGTATAAACTGTGCGGCTCAGCAACAGAGAACGCCTGTCCTTCCGGGCTGTAGTGTAGGTGGTTTTCTGCTAGGTGTTGAGCTGTGGGGCATACATTCTATGTGCTGCTCTGTGTCAGAGAGTAATGGGAGAAGGCATTATTAGGGCATGTGCTTCTAACACTGAATGTAATATTTAATTCTAATATTACCTTCTCACCTGTATGCTGTTGCCCGGATGAGATCAGAAAAGACAAAAAGTACAAATTACTTACACATCCTGAAATCCGTGCCTTTCCCTGAAAAAGGAAAACGAGGCAGGTGGGTAGAAATCCGATTAATTGAACTAGTTTTTAATAAACGAGGCAGTTGGGTAGAAATTCGATTAATCTAACTAGATTCGAATAAACAAGGCAGGTTGGAACACATTCGATTAATCAAACTAGTTTCTAATAAACGAGGCAGGTGGGTAGAAATTCGATTAATCAAATGTTTTCTCCTAGCAGAGGACAAAATGCTGTGTGCCTCTGCGGTGTCTACAATCTTATATAATAATCTGATTTTCCATTGAGTCCTGGAAAGTTCCTCAGGTGTTCTACTCGCCATGGAATCGACTTTCATTATTATCAGAATAAACTAGTGCACTAGATTTCACCAACGAACCCGCACCAGGGCCAAACGCGTTTGTGATTGTTGAATAACTTTGTGATTGACGAATAACTTTAGGAGACGCCGGCCTTTGGTTGACGACGAACGTCTCTTTTCAACTGACTGTTTACAAAACGTGACACTAGGGCATTTTAGTATCCGTGCCACATACAACTCGTGTTTCCTTGTGCAAGTGTGCACAACACAGCTGCTGCCGGTTTCCTTGTTCGGGGTGTCAGAGGGAAATCCCCCGCTAAGGCCGCTGTGTGTGGCGTGTGTAATGCCAGCAGGGAGAGATGGACTTTGCCTGTCTCCCAGCACCAAGCCTGATACCGGACAGAATAACAAGTTGACAATTACTGGGTACAGGTGTTTAATTCGGTCCAGACGGAGCAGGCCAAGGAGCTCTCTATGCCCAGCCTCCCGCTCCCCTCCACCCCACACGAGCGCAGCCCCTGTCGCCTCGCAGGGCCTGAGTAAAGCGACTCTGCCCATTAACACCCTTTCCTCCACTCTGGCTGCAGAAAAATATTTGCTTAAGAGCTGATTGCGTTCTGTGCGCCCAAGCGAGAGACAGCAGTAATGAACGGCGTCCAGAGGATGGATGGGAGGGGCGTGGCCTGGGAGGACCAGCCCTGGCCACAGACAGGAGAGCAGTGAACGCAGACTTTTATGGAGAGTACCAGGAAAAAGAAATAGAGGGCGTTGGCAGTGCCAGTAAGACTGCTGGAGCCTGTCACACTTTTGTTGTCAGTGCTTGTTTTGCTTTGTCGTTGTTCTAGTAATAAACATTATCGGGGAAGCTACTAGGCTCTAGTCAGTCTAAAAAAAGTTATTGGTTAAAAGCAAAAATATTTGTGGGTTTCAAAAAGCAGAATTTGCCAAAGTGTTCCTAGCACTTACGGGAACTACTTCATGTGTGGATGTGCTCCTTGTGATAGGGAGGAATGCCACCAATCACGGTGAAGTTGGCCAGTGGCCTCCACGCCGTAAGGATCCGAGACAAAACCCTGGAATGAGCCACCTCCTTCCTCTCCGGCAGAACCCAGAGCGTCCGCCTCCCCCCATTCTGATCCGAAGCCTCCGAGATCATCTGCGGCGTACCCCAGGGATCTTCCCTCAGCCCGACACTGTTCAACATCTACATGACCCCTCTCACACACATCGCCCGACAGCACAACCTCAACATAATCTCCTACGCCGACGACACTCAACTGATCCTCTCCCTCACCAAGGACCCCATCACAGCCAAAGCCAACCTCCACGAAGGAATGAAGGCTGTCGCCGATTGGATGAAGATCAGCCGACTGAAGCTGAACACGGACAAAACGGAGGACCTCATCCTCGGCTCCAACCCTTCAGCCTGTGACGACTCCTGGTGGCCAATGGCACTGGGGGCAGCCCCGACACCCACCGACCACGCACGCAACCTGGGAATCATCCTCGACTCAACGCTCTCCATGACCAAGCAAGTCAACGGCGTCTCCTCCTCCTGCTTCAACACCCTCCGCATGCTCCGCAAGATCTACAGGTGGATCCCGACAGATACAAGAAGAACAGTCACCCAGGCCCTCGTCAGCAGCAGACTCGACTACGGAAACGCCCTCTACGCAAGAGGCCAGACGGCTCTCTGCACGACTGATCCTCGACATACCACGCCACAGCCACATCACCCCCCACCTGAGAAACCTGCACTGGCTGCCCGTCAACAAGAGGATATCCTTCAAGCTCCTCATCCACGCACACAAGGCACTCCACAAGACCGTCCCAGCCTACCTCAACAGACGACTTTCCTTCTACATCCATAACCGCCAGCTCCGCTCCGCCGACCTCGCACTCACCACCGTCCCGCGCATCCGAAGAACAACCACCGGCGGGAAATCCTTCTCCCACCTCGCCGCCAATACCTGGAACACCCTCCCACTGAGCCTACGACAGACCCAAGACCTGCTGACCTTCAGGAGGCTACTCAAGACCTGGCTGTTCGCTCAGTAGCGGCCCCCCGCCCTCCCAGCGCCTTGAGACCCTCACGGGTATGTAGTGTGCTCTACAAATGTTTGATTGATTGATTGAAGTGGGCTGACCCACTACCCCAGGATCTAGGCGGTTGTGGGCGGAAGATAAAGATGATTGACACAATAACAAGTAAGTGCGTTATACATATACTTTTAATAAAATTAAAAGGTCTTGGCTAACTCCAAACCTAAAAATCTGTTGACTGTGATGATGTTTAGTTGGTGTTTAGACAGAAGAATATCGGAAACAAAAATATCAGGGGCAAGCAGGAGGTGTAGATGTTCAATTAGTTTCAAAAACACAGGCACGTTTTAGTGTCACTGATTTCATACAGTGGCTCAGAGTAGTGTCATATGTAGAAACAGGGACACTGTAAACGTGGTTGTACCACCCAAATACAGACACTGCTCATCAACCACAGACACATTTCGGTTTATAGATAGTTAATTAGTATGCTGATGATTATTGATTCTCGAGGGGTGCCTAATGCTACACAATCTGGGTAACTGCTTTAGCAAAAGATATGGACAAAATTGCACCGGAAAGTGGGCACGGTAAGGTACTTCTCTATTTCCTCGCACATTGTAAGTAGCAGCTTGCATGTTACTATTTTAAGATTTTTACTCCAGAATCAGGGCACAGTGTTGTGTACCATGTCCAGCCCAGTCCTCTGTTTAATCAGTGTCCTTTCTCTATGTCCGTGTGCCCCATTCCATTTCCTTACACTGTGATGCAGCAAGTGTTGTGTAAGTGGGTCTCCTGTAAGTGTAATTTGGTGTGCACCATGCTAAAAGTTGCACCCCAATTCAAAAAGTTATTGAGCACCTACGGCATGCAAATATGATCACATGTGATTGAAAATTCAAATATGTGAATCACAAAACATAAATTTGCATTTGAAAATGGATTTACTCACATGCAGGATGACACACGTATGTTTGTTTATTTTTTTAATTTTTTTATTTTTATTTGCAAAGTTTTATATAGCGCTGGCTAGCCCCTGAGGTTTCAGAGCGCTTTACAGGAGGATCAGCAAGTTACAGGTTACATAATGACTTCAGTTACAGGTTCCAAGTATAGACATAGGAGAAAGGTAGAGGGAAGGAAACATAACGGGGAGACGAGGAAAACAATGTCAGATGTCCGCCTGGGTAGGTGACAGCCGAGGGGGTCAACCAGGGCCAAACTCCTCTATAGCTGCATAGGACAGCTCCACCGGGCATCGGCCAAGGTTGATCGGACTCCGCGGTGAGATCGGAGAGTAGAAAAACATGAGATTACACAAAAACTTAAGTATAGAAGTGGCATTTCAAGTGAGCAACTTATATGTTGTGGACTTTTCAGCATATGGCAGTGCAGTGAATTTACACAAAGTCACAATTTTGTGACAATTCATAGGCCTTTTTGAGGGTGTTTCACTTCCTGCTGTGAAGGGGAGGAGTAATTCTGTCATTAGATGGGTGGTTGAAAAGATACAGGAAAACATCTGTAAGTTGGCTGTGTTTAATGAGCAACAGATAATACAACCAGCAGGGAGCAGAGTTATCAGCAACAGCTCCCGTCCACTTCAAATCACAACCTTCTAACTTCCATTACATTACAGGAAAACATAGAACCCACACCTTACAGCTTACAAATATAACTCAAACGAAAATAAAATACACAGTAAACCAACAAACCTGAAAACACAAGAGCAATGCAATTACAGAAGATAATCTTCCAATTTTCTGGGAAGGAAACCTTTCGTAAATGATCTTCTTGGAACATCTGATGGACGTGACAAATACTCCATACCACATTTATGCACTCTCTTGGGCTTACATCCCGCATCACAAACAAGATCCAATGGTAGATAGACCTTTCCTTCCATCCACAAACTGTTCATCTTCAAATTAGGAAGTCTTGCCTTCAATAATACAAAATGTGAAACTTTGGTATCAGAATTGGGAGTAGAGTAAAATACCCGCAAGAGGTTCTTCAACTAGCGTATCCAATCCTAACCACTGACCAAAGACAAGTGACTATTTTACTTAACCACTTTGTCGCATCGTTCAACAAGTCCATTACTTCTGAGATGATGTAAGGAAGTAGTGTTGAGTTTGTTCCCTAGATCCCCAATTCTCAAATTCCTTCTAAGCGAATTGCGGTCTATTCTCATTAACGATTTAATCTTAGAATACATTTTCCAAACATTCCTTCACTTTGGAGGCTGTGTTGCTCCTTATTAAACCCGCGTCTGGACATGGAGAATGATAATCCATGGTTACAGTGCCATACTTGATCTCACCTATTAAAACACTCCAATCACCATTGTTATAGTTTTTATTTTAGACTGTGCTTTGTCTGAAACCAGGACAGATTCCACAAAGCTAGGCATGGCGACTTGTGATTTACTACTCACTGCGCAAGACATATTGCCTCCCAAATTGAATGATAGTCAGTCATAATATTTCATATACCAGGTATATATTCGATTTGATAACAATATTCTTGGAACGTGAACTACCATTTGGCTATCCTAGTAGTGGCTTTACCCGCCACCTTAGTAGTAAATGAATCAACTAATGGCTTGCAGTCAACCTGAAGGTAAAATCAGAACCCCACATGTAATAACGAAAATAGCTGACTCCCCACCAACAATCAAGAGTCCTCTTTCTAAAACAAAATACATGAGATCTGCACCTCTTAGGCTTTGACTTGCAAATGTAACTAGTTCATCTTTGCCACCTCTTCTTTGTAATTAGACAACTCCAAGACCATACTGACTCGCATCAGTTGCCTTAATGCTAGGATCACGGGTACCAAACCGTTTAAGTGGAACAGCTTCTAATACACTTTTTTCTAGTTGATCAAATTGAATCTTAGCTTTTCAGGATAACATTACAGGAAACAACCACTCAGAACCATCTATGGGTTCTATAATTTCCGAAGCACACAGTTCATATAACTCCTGTCTAATCACAAGTGACATTCTCCTGACTGAATTTATACTTCTGGTTTACGATCAGACCTGCTTTGGATATTGTCTCTCAAACCCTTAAATTTACTTAAGGATTTAGTAATCACACCAGTAAATCGTTTTTACCACTTCAGGTGTTGCCATAACCATACTCTCAAACCCTCCTTCCTTAGAAGAACCTGATCTGAATTATTAATATCTAAAATGATTTTTAAATTACTTTTTTCTAACCATCCCAGTAAAGATGATCCATGTTTAGCAACCTATACTGTAGACGGAGAGTCATTGCCTTTAAAAGATACAGGGGCATATGTACAATAGAAGTGACGGAGTGCAGCGTTAGCCTTCTTGGCTTAACACTGTGCTTAGCCACGTCTGAAACGCAAGGCTGCACCATATTTACAACAATATGGTGCAGCCCTGCATTTCCCCCTGCGCCAGCGCTAAATTTAGTTGCCTGGCGCCAATGCAGGCACCCTTGCACCATAGTGCAAGGGTGTCTAAGTTGCAGGAGAAGATTGTTTATGTGCAGGAAGGTGTCCCTTCCTCCACATAAACAATCTTTAAATGGCGTTTTGTAACATCTATGGGTGCTGCTTAACGCAGCACACATGGAAGTTGCAAAACATCATTTTTTTAAATGAGTGTTCGTGTGGAGGAAGGGACACCTCCCTGCACATAAACCATCAATGGCTTTTTCCTGTTTCCATGTGTGCTACACAACACAGCACACATGGAAACAGCAAAAACGGGGAGAAATTAAACATTTCTCCTTGTTGCACCAGAGTAAGACCAGGTTTTCCCTGGTCTTAATTTTTGCGCTGCCCCATATTTATTGGATATCGTATCAGGCACACTGTTGACATTCACCAATGTTGAAGGTACCTTCTTTCTATATTTGAAATCCTTTGCAAAATGACTTTTATTTTACATTTGGCACATCTTACTCATAGCAGGGCAACATGCTGAAGTTCCTAAATGGTTATCACCAACACATTGATAATATATATTTCTAGATTTGAAATTGAAACCTAACAGCATTATCAAGAGAGTGAATTATTGGAATTTGATCTGATTTTGTAGTACTCTAACTTTCTCTCGCTATTACTACTGCTTTGTTCAAATTCAAATTTGCCATGGTTAAAAGGGCTCATTGAATATTCCTAATGTTCATATGCTCAAGAATTTGATGCTTAATCATCTGTTGCTCTAAGGTTTTCTATTCATATGTGGAAGTCAAGATTCTCAAAGCACCTTACAAAACGTTTAACTGATCCACCTGGAAGTTGGTGTCTTCTATAAAATGTATGCCTTTCCACTATTACATTTTTTGAGTGGTTTAAAGCAAACATATAAAATTTTTCATTGCACAGCCATATTCATCTTCCACATCACATTCACCTACTCCAGATTGATGTGGAAGATGATTGAGAATTCTTCTACCTGCAGGACCTAAACAGCGAGTTAACAGAGCATACTTTTTTGGAGTGAAAGCTTTGCCTTCAATGTCGGCTAGATACACCACAAAACCCTCCTTCCATCGTTCCAAATCTATGTGCCTCAGTATCCATAAACAATGCATCCATTAACCGCTGAAACAAAGCAGATGCTTAAGCCAATCCTAAAAGCATTTGTTTAAAATTAAATGCCCCTTCTGGAGTGACAAAAGAAGTCAAATGACAAGACTCCTCATCTAAAACAAGCTGGTGGTATGCAGAAGCCATAATTAGGGTGGAAAAAAGCTTTGCCATCTTGAGTAATGTCAGCAACTTCATGATGCTGGGCAGGGCATATCTAGCTACGCAAATCCAAGCATTCAGGTCTCTGATATCTACACACATCCTCAGAAACCCATTCGCATTACAGGCTAACATTTCAGGAAACAACCACTCTGAGCCATCCATGGGTTCTATAATTTCCTGAGCACACAGCTCATCCAACTCCTGTCTAACCACAAGTGCAAAAGCAGTTGATGGACAGAATGCAGAACAATGTCATTCATTCACCCCAGTACACAGATCTGGGCCTAAATCCATCGTTTTTTTGCTCACCATGCCTTTCCAGTTTGAACCCAGCTATATGCAAATCAGTCTTGACCCTGTGCCTCATGGGATTCTGGCACTCTCCTGACTTTATAATTCTGGTTTACCATCAGGAAGACCAGGAACTGATACAAGGCAAGGAAGGAGGAACTATTGAGTGTTGCATTGTCGAAATTACAAATCAGTGATTCAAATCTGCTAAAACATCTTTAATGATTTACAATACTACACTCTAACATTGCCAACTAACCAAAATGAGGATTGCAAATTGCTTTGAGTACATTTCTACACAATCAGTTTGAATATGTGTTACTTCAATGTCCTCCTTTTAGGTAATGTGCTGTTCACTTATTTTTTACTGTGTGCATTTCACCATTATGGTTAGATATCAGGGTGTGTGCATCACCTTATGTTGTATGGTGACTGCGGGTATAAACATGCTCAGGCCCAAATAAGAGGTGCCCTGGGTACTCACTGCGCTGTTGCGCCACAGAAGTTAACACACGCGAATGAGATATCAATATCTCATTTTATTTATAGAATTTGTAATGCACATTATGCATCTGTTAGCCGCCTCAATGCACTTTGGGTCACATAAGTAGTTCTTAATGATAGGACAGGGAGCAGCCCTACTCCGGTACTCATTCCTCCAAACGTCTGCTGGGCTTGGCATAGGGAAGCCTGAAGTAAGGCTGCTCATTACCTATCAGCTAGTTCAGTCTGATGCATTTGTCCAACCAGATTCACGTTGGTTAGAAACTCTCTAAGAGACCGCAAAGGTAGGATTTCAGACACCCGAAAAGCTGCTGGTAACAGTGCAAACAGATGCTAATAACAGCAGCTGCAGAACGTATTTGAGCACATTTTTCTATCAACGCCAATAGGTCCCGCCTGTGAGCTATTGGCTTCGGCAATGTCTTGTAACCATGCTGTAAAGCAGTGTGGATGCTTTGCAGTGCGGCAAAAAATGCGCTATGACGCTGTCAGGGCTAATGAGCTTTTTTTTTAAAAGTACATTAGTGCTGGATACATCATAGCCCTTTTTATGGTCAGCATTCTTTTTCCCCATGTTCACAGATGCCACACTGCTATACATCACGTCTGCAACTCATTGCCAAAGTGGGCAATGCCCATGCTTTACGCATGAACAAAAGGTAATGGCAGAGCCAATAGTCGCAAAGGTGAGATCTATTGGTTTGCCAGTGCTTGTTAGTTCTTGGAGCCACACCCCTGTGATTCTAAGCAAATCAGTCAATCTTCCCATGCCTGAATAAGAAACAAAATGGCATTTGGCAAAAAATCCTATCGCATAAAGGAAGCAATTGCAGCCACGTCTTAGTGAAAATACATTTAGAACCAGATAACATCTGTTGTCACAATGAAAGCAGATAACATCTGTTATTACAATAAACATCCATTTCAAAGGAGGAAAGGGCTTCTTTGAAGTGTGTGTGTGACACAGAAAAACATAGCTACAAATGGCAAGAGGTTCAACAAGGGCAATGGGGAAGAAATAAAAGTGGTACTCAATCACAGCGCGATCAGCAGAAGGACAGCAATCAATCGGAAGCAATCAGTACTTGGTCCATGCTCCAGCTGAAAGAAGAGCAAGTGTCGACAGCACATGCTGGCCAATTAGAAGACAGCAAATTAGAGTGACAGTGAATCCAATGAGCATTTAAGTAATACGCAGGTTGCAAGCCCCTTGTTGTATACAACATCTCTTGCAAGCGAGAGCACATGCGCTGTCACTGATGAGACCTAAAAATGGGCACAGAGACCATGTGCACCTGCGCCACTGCCTGAATTACCCCACCAACCTTTCCTCAGCCCAATCCTACAATTAGAATTATGTTCTGTGATACCCAGTGGAAAAATCTCTTTCACTTTTATTACAATCAAAGGTTCAGCTGCGCCACAGCATTTTCTCCTTAAAACCATGGTTCTGCTCAGAAAGCCAGGTATGTAGTATTCAAGCTCGTTCATGCTTTTAAACAAATATGAAATATGAACTTTATGCAAAACTGCCTAAAAACTGCAGTGTGCCACAGAGCCCTACATAAGTGTAGTTATTGACTTAGGAATATGGGCAATGCTGACCATGGGAAAAGTTACTCAGTTCCTGAGAATTTGCGAATAGACAATGAGTAATCAGATTTACGCCAGACCGCAGAGAATTCTCATAGTACAGTCACTCACCACATTATTTTTAATATTTGTTCATAGAAAGCTGTAGATTCCTCACCCGACAGGCTCTGTGATTCACCGACACGAAGGCACAAGCCACACAGGTTTAGATACGTGGCTCATCCCGTGCAGTTAGCTCTGGTACATTCTAAGGGTGTGGGTAGTGCTGCACCCTTTGCACATTCTGCGACTTTCTCACAGTAATGTCGTGCACAGATGTTGGACTGCTATAGAGTGTTACTTACAGCAAACAAATGATGGACGGATGGCTGACAATGCAAACATTCTCCCCAGTCAAAAGATCTGGGTTAAATCCATCGTTCTTTTGCCCACTACGCCACTCCAGTTTGGACCCAGCCATATGCAAATCAGTCTTTACCCTGTGCCCCATGGGGACAGTCCAGACCGAACTGCCCGGCCAGGTCCTCCCTGGACCATAAACAAGCATCCTGGGACAGGTTTCAGGGTATGTCACCCTTCTTCAGCCAGTCTAGCTTGAATCCAGTGGCACAGTGAGCAAGGGACCCACGTCTGGGCATACCCATCCCACTTAGGGCGAAAAGTGGTACAGCAAACAAATGATGGACGGAATGCTGACAATGCAAACATTCTTCCCCAGTCAAAAGATCTGGGTTAAATCCATTGTTCTATTGCCCACTATGCCACCCCAGTTTGGACCCAGCCATATGCAAATCAGTCTTCACCCTGTGCCCCATGGGAACAGTCCAGACCGAACTGCCAGGCCAGGTCCTCCCTGGACCAGAAACAAGCATCCTGGGACCGGTTTCAGGGTATGTCACCCTTCTTCAGCCAGGCTAGCTTGAATCCAGTGGCACAGTGAGCAAGGGACCCATGTCTGGGCATACTCATCCCACTTAGGGCGAAAAGTGTTACAGCAAACAAATGATGGATGGAATGCTGACAATGCAAACATTCTCCCCCAGTCAAAAGATCTGGGTTAAATCCATTGTTCTTTTGCCCACTATGCCACCCCAGTTTGGACCCAGCCATATGCAAATCAGTCTTCACCCTGTGCCCCATGGAAACAGTCCAGACCGAACTGCCAGGCCAGGTCCTCCCTGGACCAGAAACAAGCAGCCTGGGACCGGTTTCAGGGTATGTCACCCTTCTTCAGCCAGGCTAGCTTGAATGCAGTGGCACAGTGAGCAAGGGACCCACGTCTGGGCACACTCATCCCACTTAGGGCGAAAAGTGCTACAAACAAATGATGGATGGAATGCTGACAATGCATTCTCCCCCAGTCGAAAGATCTGGGTAAAATCCATTGTTTTCTTTCCCGGTACGCCACCCCAGTTTGGTGCAGGGAGGACCTGGCTTGGCACCTTAATGTGTTTCACAAGACCTGCGGAGTCGCAAGAGGGCTTTTCTACGTAATGATCAGGAAACTCGTTCCTGGTGATTGCCAAAGGCCTCGTTTCAAAATACTGTACTTTTCAAATGTAGTTTTAGGAAATGTGGGCAGCTGTAGGGAAGTGGCTCCTGTGAGGATAGGTCAAAATCCATGCAAGAGCGCGTTGCCAAGGGATTCTGGACTGACGGGCATTTCACTGGCACCTCAAGAAGGCTATTTCGAGCGCCTCCTTTGATGAGTTTTAGTCCCAAAGGAATAGGGTGGCCTTCCTGCATATTGTTTCCTGCTCTTTATATTGTGTTTTTAACAAATAGAATGGTTTCATTTCTCCTAACTTGAGAATTACGTGGCACTTTCGTGTTTAAGGGTCTTTGCCTACTCTCTTGTGAAAGCATACGCTGGGAGCTGAACTCAGCAGGCTAAAGCAGCAGCACTTTAAATGGGCGGGAACTCAATACATATACATCTTTCAAATGAAAGGGAGGGTACCTGCACTTCGACGCAGCTAAAATGGACCCTGGAATATTGGGCACTTACTCTTTTACATTTCAAGCACTTCCTATGGGTGCTGAGATGTTTAGAAATGTATCCTGGATCCCTAGATCTCCTGCTGAAGGCTGGGCTGGTGATCTAGTGTCCGGGGAACACTGATTAGGAGGCAGCAAAGATATTTATCCATCAGAATGTTAGGTGGGTCATGTGCCTCTCTGGTCTTCACCATAGGTCTTCCGGATAACTTTGGGCAGGGGTTCCAGAACCCGCTCTGCAATGCTTTTTATGTCACCTCAGATTTTATTCATGTCCGAGGTACTTAATTTGCCACTGGCACCTATTCATTTCCAGCTTGGCTCAACATTTAGCAAGCCACATCACGTGATTCTGATCCGCATGAGCCTTCGCATCCATTGTGCATCACTGAGGCGCCCTCCTAAAATCTGCAGAATGGCCAGTGTTGTAATGGCTGCACTGATCTGACCCTAATCTGGTGCCAGCAACACACCAGATAAGTGTACCTCATAGGTTCTTAATGGTATGTCCCCATCTCTCCTTCATGTATTCACCTCTTCATAGATCCTTTGAGTTGTCACCGCCCTAGTTTGGCACATAGCCACCTTGGAAGCGCTGGTTGGTGGAAAGAAAAAGGCCAGCTTTATTGAGTTCTCTGCATTGAAAGTAATGTGGATTACTCTTTATTTTATTTAGATAGCCATGCCCCATAGCGCAACGGGGTTCGGAGATTTGGTATGGCTTTTACAAGCTTCTCCTCCAGCCCGCGTCGGAGTGTTGGGTGGCTGTTAGCAGGACCAGGTCATGAGGGTCTTTCTTCTGCACGAGACTCTTCCTGGTGGGAGTCACCAACTCGACAATGCTCCCTCACAAACGCTTGCCGACCAGTGGAAGCGTTCACGATGTGGAATAGACGCGGCTGCTCCTGGTCGGGGATCCCACTTGCAAGCCCTCAATCAATCAATCAGGGGTTGGTAAAGCGCGCTACTCACCCGTGAGGGTCTCAAGGCGCTGGGGGGCTTATGGGTCTGAAACCTGATAATATGGGAGTGGGGGGTTCTCCGGGGCGGCTTCTGCTGCTTGAAAACCAACCTGGCGCGTTGGCATTCTGGGTTTTTCTCATCTTTTGGTAACTTCATTGACTTCAAGCTTGGACACAGTTTGTTCCATAGGTGGTATGCCCAATACACTGAATATACATTACATATTAATCCTTAAAACTAGGTATTTGCATGCAGACCTTAATGTTCGTGGTCGGTCTAGGTTTAAAAAACGAATCTGCTAAGAATGACCGTTATTGAAAATATTTGGATTTTGTTCTCTGAAAAGTTTTACCCAGCAGAACATGCTCTCAACGTTCTCCTAAATAAAATATAGCGCCTAGATTAAGTCACAGCATCATCACCCTGTCCCTGCTTTCATAAGCTTCTTTTTTAATTCCCGCCTAAAAGTTTGACTTTTCTGTGAAACTGAAGAGGTTGAAAATAATCGTGTTATTTGAACAAGCACTGGCAAAGCAATAGGTCTGGCCTTGACAAGTATGCAACTTTTTTCACTGGAGTATACGTGATGTGCAACAAAAATGGCACTAAGGTGTACATCTGGTCATGCAGCTGTGCACATGTGTTCAGGCGAATTGCAATCACTCTTTGTGCACGTCAGCCAGTGGATGAGGCTAGCAGTCTGACCCTTTGCCCATGCTACACCCTGTGGTAGGGGAAACAAAATGTGGTGAGACTATAGTCAATGAAGAGGGCTGATAAAAAGCTGTCTGTGTGTTTTTATTTAATACATATATATATATTTTATTATGGGTTTATTTGGCATATAAAGAGATCTGAACAATCGTAAGTGATGTTTTTAGAGATCGGACTGCTCAGAAAGTATGCAAGGGCCAAGATCAGTGGTTGAAGTGCATTTAAAACAAGCATTTGCAATGCAATAGGGCTCGGATTTGCGAGAGTTTGAGCAATTAGCATTGTAAATGACAATGCATTTATTTATGTTTTAAAAACCAAAACATAAATAAAAGGCATTATAATTAACAATGCCAGTAGCTCAAACTTGCGTAAATGCGAGACCTATTGCATTGCAAATGCTTGTTTTAGTGTTCTTGCCACGCCGACCCCTCTCCCCATTCGCTGTCACTATGGGGACAATCTCTTGTGTTTAAAAAAAACCTCTAAAAAGGGCATTACTTACCATTCGCTGGCATCATTATCACTCTTCTCCTCTCCCGCCCATTACTTACCATTCGCTGGCATCATTATCACTATTCTTCTCTCCTGCCCATCATTATCACTCTTCTTCTCTCCCGCCCATTACTTACCATTCGCTGGCATCATTATCACTCTTCTTCTCTCCTGCCCATTACTTACCATTCGCTGGCATCATTATCACTCTTCTTCTCTCCTGCCCATTACTTACCATTCGCTGGCATCATTATCACTCTTCTTCTCTCCCGCCCATTACTTACCATTCGCTGGCATCATTATCACTCTTCTTCTCTCCCGCCCATTACTTACCATTCGCTGGCATCATTATCACTCTTCTTCTCTCCCGCTCATTACTTACCATTCGCTGGCATCATTATCACTCTTCTTCTCTCCCGCTCATTACTTACCATTCGCTGGCATCATTATCACTCTTCTTCTCTTCTGCCCATTACTTACCATTCGCTGGCATCATTATCACTCTTCTTCTCTCCCGCTCATTACTTACCATTCGCTGGCATCATTATCACTCTTCTTCTCTCCCGCCCATTACTTACCATTCGCTGGCATCATTATCACTCTTCTTCTCTCCCGCCCATTACTTACCATTCGCTGGCATCATTATCACTCTTCTTTGCAGCCTTCTAATTTGGCAGCTTAACAAAAGGGACGGACACCTCGCATATTCTGTGAGTATGCGAGACATCGCTTCCTTTCGTTTGTGTGGCGCACGAACCAAGTACAGATTAATTGATCTTCATTAGTGTCCATCCGCTGCTTGCGCTGTGATTGAGGTACTATTTCTTCTCTTTTTGGCATTTGTTTATGGTGCCAGCTCGACCCGAAGGTATAAGCGCTTTACATGAACACCAGCTAAAGACATACGTGATTTGCCCAGAATCACAGGATGTTCAGCCAACGCCAAGACTCGAACCTGGTTCCCCACCTCAGAAATGAGCCGCTCTGCCTGCATCACCACATCATTCTCTCCCTTCCAACCCACTCCCTCATCCTGCCCCCCCCCCCATTGCTCATGGCAAACATTCACACAACATGCGGTTCTTGCCACTGCCAGAAATACGTCGCTTGGGGAAAAAAATGGCATATTTCAAAATAGCTTGCAATCACGTCAACCACTGCGGAATCAAATATAATACATTAAACAGGGGCGGCTCCTCCGCTAAGGCGAAGGTGCGTCGCCCCACTGCTCTGAGAGGAAAGCAAAGTAAAAATAAAATGATTAGAAGAAGAACGCTATTACCATTTTATTTTTAGTCTGCCTTTAGGGTCCATGTTAAGGCGGGCGGGGTTGGACTCGCGAGACGCCAGCAGAGGGAGGAGTGGTGACTGCACCTTAAGCGAGCATGATGGTTCGGCCGGCCGTCTCAGGCCAGCCAAACAGTCATGCGCACTTTGCATGTTCTCCACTGGCTGTAATGCACAGCCTGAGTGGAGAACATGCCCAGCATCCCATTCCCTCTCTGAGCGCTGAACCACGGCGCTGAGACCAATCACAACGCTGCTGTAAGGCAGCGTTGTGATTGGCTGGGAGGGACTGGGAGCCTGGGTGCTTCTGTTACAGAGAAGAGGGCAGAGGAGAGGTGTGGCACCGTTGTGAACAGGTAAGTCTCTTTTAAAAAAAATTCTATCCCCACCTTACCCCCCCACCTTCCCGCCACCGTCCCCTACCAGCCGCCACTGGCATTAACGTTTAATGCAAGTACGTTTTAAGTAAGCCTAGTGAAGAGCTGAATGGGAGCAAAGCCAAAGTCAATTGGTGATGGGTGGGTTAGGAGCTTCTTAGGACTGCTTACATCAAGTTAGTAAACAAGCATTGGCAAAGCCAATCGGCCTCGCTTATGTGAGACCAATTGGCTTTGTCAATATTTTTTTGCCAGTTAGAAAACAAGCATGCAAGATTTATTGGTTTTGTCAATGTTTTTGGCCATATTGTACAGCAGCTCACCTGCTGTGCGGCATGGCTGAAAGTTTTAGAAAGAGTGCTATGACACAGGCCACATTGGCACGTCATAGTGCTTTTTTCAACCATGCTGCACAGTAGCCATGCAGCTGTACAAACACGCTATAGAGCGGCCCGAGGTGACTATGTCATAGCATTTGTTTTTACTTTTAGCCATGCTGCACAGCATGACTAACAAAATATTGACAAAGCCAATAGATCTCACATAAGCGAGACCTATTGGGTTGCCAATGCTTGCTGACCCTCTTGTGGGCTGTCTCTGCATGAATCCAGGAACCACATCCAGCAGCTCTGTCTCTCTTCACCACACCCCTCCAGTCACCGGCTGTCTGTCCTGCTGTCCCCCTGTTCTCATCCTTCCCCTCGCTCCTCGCCAGGACCCATTCCCTCCTTCAGTCACTCTTTCTTTCCTCCATTCTTCACAGGCCGACTGGTGCCACTGGGGGAAAGGGTCTGGTGGGGCTGGTGCTCCACCTGTAAATGTCCTTCCCCACCCTGTTCCTCCACCACTTTCCGCCCCAGTGACAGACACCGCCCTCTCAGCCTGGGAAAGACCATGTGGTTCTTGTTTACATTTCATGTTTACTTACTCTTGCATTCTCTATGAGTGTTTGTGTTTTTCCAGGATGGTGTGTTTCTGTAGTATCTCATGCAATATATTACTCATGTATAGTGCGTAGTGTGAAAAGAGTCGTTCCTATACCACTGTGTGAGTTCAGATTGTGGGTGGGTGTTTATAATAGGCCACAAGTGAAGTTTAGGCCGAATGCAGTGTGTATTTCTCACAGTGCCTGTCAGTGGGTCATAAAGGGGCTCTGAATACATGCTCGTCCAAACATTGGCCTCTCTGCAGAGCACAAAGGTCAGGTGTGCCAAATGTACTTGTGGTTATATCTGAAAGTGTGCGAAGAAGGTGCAGAGCTGTCAAAATATTGACAAGGTGAAAGTTAAAGAAAAATGCAGTGCGTACAGGTCAGTTTGCTGTGTGTGCTGGGTGAAGGCAAAGAAGTGTGCACAAGAGGAAGTGCAAAGAGGGTGCTGAAGAGGTGTAAAATATGCAGATTGAGTGTTTCAAAATGATATGGGGAGGAAAAAACTGCAAAGGTCTAATATGTTATTTTGATTTGTATAGCGCACTAATTCCCGAGAGGGTATCCAGGCGCTTAATAAAGAGACTACAGAAGATAGTGGTGTGAAGAGGAGAACGGGAGTAATTGAGACACTCAGAAGACCGTCATCTTTCACAGACCCTAATCATCTTTGACAGTTTGCTTAAAAAGTAAAAAAATATATATATATATACACACACACACACACACACACACACGTGCGCACTAACCTCATGATCCCGCCGTGGGTGGATCTGCCAGTTTTATCTGTGACCCCTTGTGTGCCCTCGTGAAAACCATATCTAGAGATACCCCTGCAAGGCCCCACATCTCTGCCCTCCCTTTATACTGCTCACCTTTTCTGTCTTCTGTTGTCACATTTTCCTCCGTTTACCACAGAGGCACAATGGCACAAGAGACACAATGACACAAGAGGCAAAATAGCACAAGAGAACACAATGGCACAAGAGACCCAATGGCACAAGAGGCAAAATGGCACAAGTGAACACAATGGCACAAAATAACACAATGGCACAAGAGACACAATGGCAGTAGTCTACGGCCCTATTGGGAGTCACTGCCAGGGGACCCCGTGCCAATGGGTGACACCCTCAGATAGTCTTGTCTTTTTAACCTACATGGCAGTCTGGGAGTTATCTTTACACTTTTAACATTATAAGTGCAGTCTGATAATGCAGACTGCAAAGTGCTGTTGGGTAAAACATATTTACTCACTGACCCATGAAGAGGTCACGTGACGCTCTTTCCGTTCCATTTCCCGCGTGTTTTCTCTCTCGTGGTACTGTCGCCGAGCACGGATTAGGCCAGGGGAGAGGTGAGTGACGTCAGAACACGTGAACACTGTTCTTAGTCTTGCAGTGGGGGGAGGTGGGGTACTGGGGGGGGCAGGGGGGGGGGCAGGGCCAGTCCTTTCCCCCTCACCCTCCCTCCGAGGGGAGACACTGGCCGACAGCCTGTAATCAGCAAACAATGGGCAGGCCCCTCGGTGCCCGCGCCGGTGCCAGGCCTCTGCCCTCTTCAGACACAGGGTATGCCACTGCTCACGTCCCCGCATTCCTTTAGGCCCCCTTGCCCCTCCCATCCCAACTCTGGACAGCACGTGTGCAAACAGCGCTTGAATGCACACCACACCGTGTGTTGGGGACAAGACAGGAGCCCTGGGTGTAAAATTGGAAGGTGTTGCACCAATAAATAATATTTCCTAGAGAAACCTCAGAATTTTAAGGTTGATGCTCGGCAATTCATGACCCACTCTTTATGCGTGAATGTCACACCTTGGAAGCCCGGCTCACTCCTATCCAAAGGACTTAGAGGGACCGATTCAAAGAGCTGGGGTTTGAAGTGTTCTCCTGCACTGAGAGCAAATGTGTGTCTTTTGTGAGATTCACAAAGAATCCGTGTAGTGCTCCCAGAATTGCACAGTAGTTGCAGATTTCTAGAAGTATCCCAAGTTTACAAAGTTTACTCACATGGATTTTCCCCTCTAGGACAAGTAGAGGAGGAGTTGGTGGTGGGACGTAAGCAACCACAGTTCTGATTTGACCAGTTTGCATACTAGAATATTAGCTTTTTTGTATGCCTTGAATTTGAGATTTTGATCACACGTTTCTATAAAAGTATGTCTCAGAGACACTCTCCTTTTAAGGCCCTCATTCCAAGGAGAGGTTTTTCACCCGGAGTGATAACCACAAGTCACTGGGCCAGAATTACTGGGTCCGAAACTTCCAGGACCGGGGCTACAGTCAGCAGCAGTGCCCATCCTGCGCCCAACAACCACAGCAGTGCTCTGCCCCAGATAGGCACAAGCGTGCCCAGGCCCCCTCTTCCCCTCGTCCCCTAAACCCCTCATCCCATTTCCCCACCCCGCTGACACTGTCCACCGGGTCAGAACAGGCAGAAAATGTCAATTTTATTCACAGAAATGCTGAAAAACTGCTTGAGAAAGCCCCAGGAATTCCAGGTCAAAGATACAGCTAAGACGACATTCAAAGGTTGGCTCAATTGGGTGACGTACCTCAGAGGCGCAGACAGCACTGCACTGCAAAACTCACCCTGGAGACTAGCAACTAGGGGGATGTGGACATCACTGGACAAGTACCTGGACCCCTATGAACCCCCATGAGCACACCTGAGAGGGGCGACTGCCCACAAAACAACACGCCACAAACCCAGACCAAGCCCTCGGCTAAAGTACTCTTCTTGTATACTAGCTCCTATCCTCTCTTCTCTATTCTCTTTCTTTCTCTTTCAGCTGCCCTTAATCTCTTAGCAAGACACTGGAAAAGGGCGCAGCCAAACATGTATACCACCTACCTGTAACCATGGCAAAACAGCCAAGTTGGGCTGATACCCTGTAACGGTAAAGCGATCTTACCTGTCTGTAAAATTTAATAAAATGCTTTGAAATTTAAAAAAGCAGTTATTCCCCATGCCAATGAAGAAATTTGCCATAGCTTCATTTAACACATTAACTTTCCCATCAAACCTATTACATTTCTGGTTAAACTGCGGATACAAAATGTTGTTGAGATCTGCAGCTCGTCCGCCTCTTCCAAGCAGGCGTATGTCTGGAAAAATGGCTTCAGTTAGGAGTCTGCTCTTGAGCGACCTAAGGAAGACAAGAAAGACAAACTTTTTGTGAGCATGTATACGACTGTATTTGTCGGGAGTTTTCCACGCTGTTTATCATGGCATTGCATCAAAACACTTCTTTCTTGGTCTCGAGATGGAGCAGTTGACCGGTGTATTACATCACGCCTTCCAGAAAGCACTTAGAGGGTCAGTGTCGGACTGTCTGTCAAGAGCCAGCAAGCTCTCATGTGGAGTGCTCTGTGTATTTGTAAATGCAAAAACAACAGTTGATGGACACAACGCAGAACAATGTCATACATTTACCCCAGTACAGAGATCTGGGCCTAAATCCATCATTTTTTTGCTCACCATGCCATTCCACTTTGGACCCAGCCATATTCAAATAAGTCTTGACCCTGTGCCCAATGGGAACAGTCCAGCCCGAACTGCCAGGCCAGGTCCTGCCTGGTCTGGAAACAAGCATCCTAGGACCGGTTTCGGGGTTTTACCCCTATTCAGCCAGGATAGCTTGACTCCAGTAGCATGGAGAGCAAGGGACCCACGTCTGAGCATAGACTGGATTCAAACTGGAATGGCATGGTGAGCAAAAAGACGATGGATTTAGGCCCAGATCTCTGTACTGGGGTGAATGTATGACATTGTTCTGCATTCTGTCCATCAACTGCTGTTTTTGCATTTGCAAACTACAAAGAACAGGGTATTCAGATGTAAGGAAGTACTGGCGCTCTGCTGGTAAACGTAAGTGTATTAGATTAATGTATCCGTATGGTGCAGAACAGGGAGGGGAAACCCCTAAACCCCTCAAACTGTAAAGGCCAAACAAGTTTGACCTCAAACTGAGCAAAGAACAATCCTGTGCACACATACAATTATGCAGTCATTGGTCAGTACATGTCAAAGCAGTACAACAAGGCAAATGTTTGTCAAGGATTAGAAATTCCCCTTTTAATGACCATAACCAGCCGACACGTGTTTCATCGTGGGGAAAGTAAACCACGAATCTTCAGGGCTGTAGCTAATGCCGAAATAACAATGGAAGCCCACTACCGGTGATAATTCCAACCCGGTAGGGTCAATAAAGGGTCAGTAGGACTGTTCAGGAAAATGTACAATCTCTCTTTCAAATAAAAACAGCCACGTATCAAAAAGTGACCTCGTAACGCCAGTTGCGTGAAACTCCAAGATATATATGAATTGAGTCTTTATGGGAAAGACTCCCGAAATGCCAGTAATTCAACGTATTCGTCAAGTCAAATGAGTAAACTCCACAGTAAGAGAAATGGTGCGTCCGATTAGTCTGGCGGTAACAATTTAGTGTCTAGGACCTAGACACTAAATTGTTACCGCCAGACTAATCGGACGCACCATTTCTCTTACTGTGGAGTTTACTCATTTGACTTGACGAATACGTTGAATTACTGGCATTTCGGGAGTCTTTCCCATAAAGACTCAATTCATATATATCTTGGAGTTTCACGCAACTGGCGTTACGAGGTCACTTTTTGATACGTGGCTGTTTTTATTTGAAAGAGAGATTGTACATTTTCCTGAACAGTCCTACTGACCCTTTATTGACCCTACCGGGTTGGAATTATCACCGGTAGTGGGCTTCCATTGTTATTTCGGCATTAGCTACAGCCCTGAAGATTCGTGGTTTACTTTCCCCACGATGAAACACGTGTCGGCTGGTTATGGTCATTAAAAGGGGAATTTCTAATCCTTGACAAACATTTGCCTTGTTGTACTGCTTTGACATGTACTGACCAATGACTGCATAATTGTATGTGTGCACAGGATTGTTCTTTGCTGTTTTTGCATTTGTCACCCCGAGTGGGAAGGGTATGCCTAGACGTGGGTCCTGTGCTCTCCATGCCACTGGAATCAAGCTATCCTGGCTGAAGAGGGGTGAAACCCCGAAACCGGTCCTAGGATGCTTGTTCCAGTCCAGGGAGGACCTGGCTTGGCAGTTCGGGCTAGACTGTTCCCCTTGGGCACAGGGTCAAGACTGATTTGCATATGGCTGGGTTCCAAACTGGAACGGCATGGTGAGCAAAAAAACGATGGATTTTGGCCCAGATCTCTGTACTGGGGTGAATGTGTGACATTGTTCTGCATTCTGTCCATCAACTGTTGTTTTTGCGTGTGTATTTGTAAATCGCACTATCACCCGCGAGGCTATCCTGGGGCTGAGGCTATCTTGGGGCTGAGTGCCGCACGGGTCATCTCATTCTTATCCATCATTTAATATGTATTATAACATTGGAATTTTGGGAGCTCTATTGTAAACAACAGTGTGCTCCGGGCTTCTATTTGCCAGTAAAAGCCCGGAGCTCCATCATTCCAAGGCTTGTTCACAGCTGTTCCTGCGAACAAAGGCCTCACGGAGCCCGAGGGCATTTAAATCCCCTCTGGCTCCCTGAGGCCTTTGTTTTACTATTTAGAAAATTCTGCCCTTTAGAATTAGAGCGGTCAACCTCCAAGCTGGGAAACCAGGTTCGAGCCACGGCAGGGACGCTGAACATCCTGTGATTTTGGGCAAACCACTCAACCTCACCGTGCATAAGATAATAAATGGGTCTGGCAGGCTATAAAGCTATAGTGGGCAACTTCTTGCATCGTTGATGAAGCTTTATTGTGGAGACACAACAGACATGTGGGCAACATACAGAGATTTCTACAGCTTCATTAAGACAATGAAGGATGCGTAAAGTTATTGGAATCCTGTTTAAGTAGAGTGAGTGATTTCATTTACGTCCTGGTAACCACCATTAGTTGAAGTCAGAGTGTTTCACGTCACTGTCTTTAGCCGGTGGCTCATCCGAGAGACCAGCAACTCACTCAACGTACCAAGAAGTGGCTCTCATTCTGAGCTGATTCCCAAGACCACAGGAGAGTGTGGAGCAGCGAAAGCCAGGACTTTGGTGACCAAGACCGACTCTGGGATCAGTAATCAAAGCATTATCGGCTAGTCCAACTTCCTAGTCACATGCTAAGAATGTACTAAGCAATGATCTGGAACCCTTTTTCAAACATTGGGCTAAAGAGGGTTGGTCCGTGCCAAGGCCATGACAACCAGTAGAAAGCACAGAGTCCCCGCTGAACTGTGCACAATGCTGTGAACCATAAGCACCGGAAGGCCACCAGGTGCTTCCTCTAGAACCACCATGTAGAAAATCTCTACTGCTGGTGGCTGACCTCAGCCACGACTGATGCTAATTTCAGGGCGACTCAACATTCCTGGTGCTTGGAAAATGGAACCCTTTAGAAGGAAAAGATACCAGAAGATGGTGACGGTGGGTGAGTCCACAGAGGTGACCTGGGAAAGTAAAAGCCTTCAATGCAGCAAAGGGACAAAGCCTAGGCAACAGTGCTTACCACCAAGAGGGTGGACCATGGATAACTGTCCATGATGGAGTAAGGGAATCCTCCCCTGAGACAGATGTGACAGTGCTGTGTCCTTGCCATTCAGGATTATAACTTCCAGACGGAGAAGAGGTGACAAGTCGAAGCTCCATAGATGCTCAGTCCAGGCTGCTGACCTTGATCTCCAACACCCAGAAGAAGCAATCCCCAATATCTACAGTGCCCACTGCTAGGTGATCACATATGCATTATACTCGGGCCAGGGATCGAGAGCGACCACTTGGCCAAGGTGGCTTACCCAGAGGAAGGTAGCTGCAGAATCCCAAATGTGAGAGAGATCCAGGCTCACAAAATAATCTAAGGTGAACACAGCAATGAATGAGAAGTAGCTAATGAAAACTGACAGAACACACGCTAAGGTCTCAGAGTGCATAGACGTGTGATCTCGAAAGCAAGAAGCGACTGAAAAGCCGCCCTGGACTCTCCAGAGCAGTCTTCTGACATGCTTACCCAGGGTATTGGAGGAAGAATCTACAGACAGCAGCAACTTCTAGCCACCAGGCGAAGAGTGCAGGAAGATGGTTAGAGTGATGTCTGACTCCACCACCTAAGGCGTGTCTGGGATTAGTGTCCTCAAGGTGTGCTTTGTTTTGCATACATGCTTATGCACTGGGAGGGACTATGAAGCACTTCTATTTTATTTACAAGCCTCATGCACTTTGTCAAGTGTTTCCCAGCTATGCCAACCTATAGCCAACGTACTCTTTAACCACACCCCAAAGGGTGCAGAGGAACCTGATGAAAACCAGAGCGCTCTGCAACCTCACCTGGGCTACATAGCACTATATGAATGATATGCACCTTAAGGCCTCGCAAGAGGTCTTGAATGTGCTGCATAAATACCTATACAGTATATATCATTGCTTAAGTGAACCTCATTCCAAAATCACATCTTTTTATGTCTCGACGTCCACTACAAGGGGTGTTATTTACAATAAAGGGCTTGGAGCCGCCCACTGCTTACCATTCGTTGGCTTCACTGTCACTCTTCTTTGTTACCTACAGATTGGCCAGTGAGGGCTGGGCTACATTTCCTTTTCTTTATTCTTAGCATGAACAAAGCACGGATTGATTCCTGTTGATGAGTGTCCGTCCACTGCTCGCGCTGTGAGTGAGGTACTACTATGTCTTCCCCGTGCTGCTTCTTCCTCTTCACCCTCATCCCCTCTTTTGCATGGCTTCTTCTTCCTTCCCTCCCACCCACCCTGTGTCCTTGTTGCTGCTCCCCATACCCCTACTCCTCCTCATCATCAGTGCTTGCCTTTACCCCAACCCCTCCCCCCGTCCCTGCTTGTCCATCCTGCATGAAACAAAATCGCTGTGACGTGGCAGCAGTGCTGGGACATCACAGGGATTTTTTCTAAACGTTACTTTTAGCCACGCTGCTTTACAACATGGCTAAAAGGCATTGGCAAAGCCAAAAGCTCTCGCAAAGGTGGGACCTAAAGACTAGCCAATTCTTTATAAATATATTTTACCTATAGTCACTTAAATGTCCTCCCAGTGATCTCTGTAATACTTGCATTGTGCCACACAAAGCTTCTCTGTGAAGATTCTATGAGACGTCTAAGTTTTCCTGTAAGCTGTGCTTGGTTAATCTAGTGGCACGCCCAACTAGAACTGTTCCCATTGCTTTGTTCCACATTTCATTCACCTCAGGTTGTAAAACCACATATTTGATCATCTTACACCCTTAGACTCCGCACTCGTAAAGACACTACTCATAAATTCCTTTATGAATGCCAAACAATCATAAACTCACATAAAAGTGTTAGTTTACCTTTGTGAATCAGGGCCCTAGCCTGTTATCTACCGGCTACCGATCTCTTTTATATAGCCGCTCCTGGCCAACATGGGCTTGCTCTAAGACTTACTAGAAAAAGCCCCTGAGCCAAAATAAAACCAGTTGAACAACACCACTGTTCTCTGGTGTAGGAAAATTCCCCTTTTTGACATGGTCACCCCCATCTTTCGCCTGGTAACCAATGCAATTTTGACTGGAAGTGCACTGGGTTCCTGCTATCCAGGCCCCCAGTGCCAGAGCTCTTTCCCAAAACTGCACAGTTGCTTCCCCAATTGGCAATACCTTTAGCACTATCTGTAAGTCCTAAAGCCGAGAACTGTGAGGTCTCCAAACCCCGTAAACCCGACACCGGCCAGCACCACTGCACTTGCCGCATCCATCGGCCCGGACCCTTGGAGATGAGGTCCAAAGGTGTCCCCACTGCCCCCAAGCATCGCAAGACCTGAGCCCTCTGTTGGTTCAGCCTGACCGGTCTCCCAGTCAAAACCTGCAGCCTTGTTCAACTGGACCGACCCCCGTGGACTATAATTGGGCACCTTAATTGGGCACCTGACGCAGTATTGTACTACTGGACGCGGCCACCCTAGTGCCGCTGGAGATGCCCTGCCACTGCTGCCTTGGACATTGGTGTGTACTCACCTTAAGTCCTAAGGATTGGTCTCATAAGTCGCTGTAAAGAACTTGTATGCAGTATTTGTTTGTCCTCCATAGGATAACATTGCCACCTATGAAAACTGAACTGTGTTGACTTTTAAGACCTAAAACTATTTCTGTTTTAAAATGTACTTACCTGATGGTTTTGATTCCGGTGCCTAAATATATATAAAGATACGTGTTATTTTTATATATTGGCATGGATCTCCTTGTTGAGTCGCCTGCATCATTTATGACTATTGTGTATATTTGCAGATGTCTAACACCCCTGTCTGATAAGCCTAAGGCCGCTCGACCACACTGCCCCCTAGAAGAGCACCTTGGGATTCCTGGAGCAAGCCCCTGTCCACTAGTAAGGGATACCTGGACTCTTTGTACAGTATCCTCTTTTTGGTATCTCTATAAAGAGCCAGCTTTCTACATATGGCCTCCCAAGGACCTCTATGGACTGGGATGAATTATCATGCAATGGATAAAGACTCTACCCTTCGACCAGGGTCTTCTCTGCTGAAAACTGCAACAACCGGTACATGTATGTATCTGACATTCCAAAAACCAGGTAACAAATGAGGGACATGTGTGTTAAGATGTTGTACATTCATGGCTCTTACAGTACCTTCTCTCTGACTGGGTCTGGACAGGGTCAATGGATACAGTCCTAGCTTGTCCATTCAGGTCAGAAAGCCAAGCATCAGAAGGGAGCCTGGGTGTTGTAGTCTCAGATGTTGAAGCACCGACATGGATGAAAAATGAACTGGCACTGGTGGGATGAGTGCCAGCCGTCTGAAGCTCCAAACCAGAGGCCAAGGGGGAATTCTGTACATCCACTTCCTGTCTAGGATGTTGGCCCTTCTTCTCCTCCAGCTAGAGTAGTGAGCAACCTGGGATTTACTCTGACTGAAGCTCTGTTCCTTGCTCCGCAAACCACAGATGCCCCACAGTTCTCATTCCTTCGTCCTGGGATGTTCAAAGGAGTTCTTCCTTTCACCTCAACAAATAGGGTGAAGGTGACAAAAGCGAAAGTACCTCCAGGACAGGTCTATTTCAATAGTCTCTATATAAAGCTTCTGAGATGCATTCAATGAAGACACAACACCGTATCTCAGATACAGCTACGTGCCCAGTGCCAGGCAGTATTCAACTTGACCACATTTCATCGCTGCTAAGACCCCCTCTTTGGATGCCACTCAGACAAAGAGCGGCTCATATGCATTATTTAGCATACAGAGGTTATTCATGAGCAGATTTCCATCATTTCCTACTGACACATTTCCTGGACATGTTCTATCACGAGGGGTGAGATTCTCCAATAGCAGTCTCGACCTGGTGCCACAGGAGTACAGACAACAAGTGGCAGAAGATTCTTCGTGCTTGCTTCCAAGTGCTGGAGCTCCTTGCCTTCGTACACACAAGAATGTGACTGTTCTAGGTAGCCACTGGCTTCTAAGCAGCGGTTCTCTGAACATACAGTGTAGGCAGCCTTTCCTAGTTTCCCAGTTCCATGCGTGACCACTTGCTCCAGGCCGGGTTTTTTTCTTCGAGTTCTGAGACTTGCAGACTAGATGAATCCTTATAAAGCCAGGACTACAAGTCCCAGAATGCAAAGGAAAAACCTGGACTAGAGCCGCTCATCATGCATGGACCTGGAAACTTTGCAGCTAAGGGTAGGACTTGGGTAATGCAGAAGAAGCGAGAGTGGGGGAGAGCCAATGGGGAGGTTTATTGGCTAGTGCTTATAAGAAGGGACTGGGCCGTGAGGAGATGGGCTGATTATTTGGGAAAGGTTAGGTGTGGACAAGCAGAAGAAGAGGGACTCTTCAGACAGAGTGTAGAGTGTAGTTTGACAAGTCATAGTTAAGCATGGGCGGAGTTTGCGGAACTCCGCACAGTGGAAAAAAAATGCCACTGAGCTACGCAGAGCTCCGCAAGCGGTGGAGTGCATTAGATGAATGCCCTTCGGGGTGATTTTTAGGGTGTGGTGTTTGTCCACACTGTGCAATCATCGCAAATGGCATCATGCACAGCGCAAGCGGGTGCTGCTTCCTTTCTGCCACTCAAGTAGATTTTTTACTCGAGCGGCAGCATTCTCAACATGAACAGATGGTTTCTCAACGTGAGCGGTCGCGAGAGATCCTACCACCCGCGTTGAGAAATCTCGCCGTTAGGCTGATTTTCCATGCTCGCCAACTTGACGTTGACAACCGCGAACGAGGAAATATTTCACCGGGAGGTGGATTTTCCTCGCTCACGCTTGTCAACTTGATGTTGACGAGTGCCAGTGAGGAAAACAACTCTTCAGGCTTCACATAACGTGGAGTGCGGAAAATTCTGCAAACTCCTGGAGCGGAGCGGAGCTCACCGCCCAGGGTTAGTCATAGTGTGACGATGAATTGCGTGCAGACATTGGATATAAGCGCCTTGAAGAGATGGAGCACAATGCCTCCTTCTAGAGGTAGGGATTGAGTGATTGGCTCCAGCTGGCTGGCCTAGTGTATGAAGTGCTATTTTGTGTCTTGACACATTGGCATGTAATGTTTACATGTTTTCCATTGTGCTGTGCATGATATTGTTTCCAAAGGCTGCATTTATATGACTATAATATGCAATACTTGTATATTTTTGGGATCCTAGGCACGTTGTTCCTTCATAAAGGACAGTAAATGATGTTCCTAAGTGATCTGTGTAACAGACTGGAGATTTTCCACTTTTTATTGCTGATTTTATTGTGTATTTTATTATTGGCTCGTGTTATGTGGACCTCCGTTGGAGTTCCGTATCATAATAAGCTTATCTTGCGTGCTGACATGGGATGTCAGCGCCTTGAGGAAGTGGAAGAGGGAACTTGTCAGATTTGGATGGGGAGGGTGGTCTAGAACCTCGGATCATACCACGTGCAGACGTGGTGTCTCCTCTTCCCCCTCATGCATGTCCTGATTTCCGGTCTGGTAATACTGCTGCTGCGTGTATTGAGGGCTCCACCAACCGGTCTTAATCTTGGTCGCCAAGTACGATGGGGTGCTAGATCAGACGGCCATATATATGATGCATCACGTTCCGACACATTCACAAAGCTCACCGGCTTCCAGAAGGAAGGTAGTAAAACGCCTCCTCTTGATTTTAGAGAGCACCTTGAAGCCACAGATTGGTGTCTGGGCACCATCCGGCTTCCGTAGTTTGTCTTTTCATCACAGTCTTTATGTAGTGGGGACCTGGGTCCGAGGGGCTGTTAATGGTCTCTGCCTTCAACAAGGATGATCAGCTCTGCATTGCTTCCTTCTTGTTGGCACTTCCTGTTCTTATTAGAGCTTCAAATGTGATTTTGGACAAGGAGGTTGGATATCTGGTTGAAATGATTTCTGGTGATGGTATAAAACCAATAAGTTATCTGTTATTTAGTTGCTATTGAACAAGTCAAGATTCCAGAAGACAATGATGCACTCAGAGCATATTTGCGAAGTGTAACCCTTTTTTTACAGCCACCTTCAAGAAAGGGGCGAGAAAGGATTTTACGAAACAGATTCCTAGATTCAACTCAGGGCACTAAACTCTTCTCACCACCAAGGCTCCGCCTCTGCCAGACTCAGCTGTATCGACGGGCACGCGCTATCATTCCTATCTAAGAGGTGCCACGTTATTAAACTTGAAGCTCATCGTCTGTGGATGACGTTTCATGGGAGTTGTTGCTCTGCTATTTTACTTGCTGCTTTCCTATTTGTTTGAGGGTTTTTTCGGGTTCTGTTGTATAGCGCTCCGATACCCATGGGTCATGTTTGCGCTTTATAAAACATTCTAAACAAAATAAATAAAAACATCATCTCTCACCACAAGACACAAAGACCTTCCGATTTTCAGTGTTGTATCATATTGTAGCTAGTCCGCATTTCCTCTGTGGAAATAAAGATTTCTTTTTTAGAATATACAGCTCTGGGCATTTATTGTCTGGAGTGTCATTGCTGTTTTATAACCTGAGTTTCAAATCTATTACCACGTCCTGCAGTCAATACTGCCTGCTCCTTCTAGTCTACCATTTGAGTCAGCGGAAGCAATGAAGTCAAGGGTAGCGATGAAGTCAAGGGTAGCGATGAAGTCAAGGGTAGCGATGAAGTCAAGGGTAGCGATGAAGTCAAGGGTAGCGATGAAGTCAAGGGTAGCGATGAAGTCAGGGGTAGCGATGAAGTCAGGGGTAGCGATGAAGTCAGGGGTAGCGAAGAAGTCTTGGGTAGCGATGAAGTCAAGGGTAGCGATGAAGTCAGGGGTAGCGAAGAAGTCTTGGGTAGCGATGAAGTCAAGGGTAGCGATGAAGTCAAGGGTAGCGATGAAGTCAAGGGTAGCGATGAAGTCAAGGGTAGCGATGAAGTCAAGGGTAGCGATGAAGTCAAGGGTAGCGATGAAGTCAAGGGTAGCGATGAAGTCAGGGGTAGCGATGAAGTCAGGGGTAGCGATGAAGTCAGGGGTAGCGAAGAAGTCTTGGGTAGCGATGAAGTCAAGGGTAGCGATGAAGTCAGGGGTAGCGAAGAAGTCTTGGGTAGCGATGAAGTCAAGGGTAGCGATGAAGTCAAGGGTAGCGATGAAGTCAGTGGTAGCGAAGAAGGTTTGGCTAGCGATGAAGTCAGAGGTAGCGAAGAAGTCTTGGGTAGCAATGAAGTCAGGGGTAGCGAAGAAGTCTTGGGTAGCGATGAAGTCAGGGGTAGCGAAGAAGTCTTGGGTAGCGATGAAGTCAAGAGTAGCGATGAAGTCAAGGGTAGCGATTAAGTCAAGGGTAGCGATGAAATCAAGGGTAGCTATGAAGTCAAGGGTAGCGATGAAGTCAGGGGTAGCGAACAAGTCTTGGGTAGCGATGAAGTCAAGGGTAGCGATGAAGTCAAGGGTAGCGATGAAGTCTTGGGTAGCGATGAAGTCAAGGGTAGCGATGAAGTCAAGGATAGCGATGAAGTCAAGGGTAGTGATGAAGTCAGGGGTAACGAAGAAGTCTTGGTAGCGAAGAAGTCTTGGGTAGCGATGAAGTCAGGGGTAGCGAAGAAGTCTTGGGTAGCGATGAAGTCAAGAGTAGCGATGAAGTCAAGGGTAGCTATGAAGTCAAGGGTAGCGATGAAGTCAAGGGTAGCTATGAAGTCAAGGGTAGCGATGAAGTCAGGGGTAGCGATGAAGTCAAGGGTAGCGATGAAGTCAAGGGTAGCGATGAAGTCAAGGGTAGCAATGAAGTCAGGGGTTGCGATGAAGTCAAGGGTAGCGATGAAGTCAAGGGTAGCGATGAAGTCAAGAGTAGCGATGAAGTCAAGGGTAGCGATGAAGTCAGGGGTAGCGAAGAAGTCTTGGGTAGCGATGTAGTCAAGGGTAGCTATGAAGTCAAGGGTAGCGATGAAGTCAGGGGTAGCGATGAAGTCAAGGGTAGCGATGAAGTCAAGGGTAGCGATGAAGTCAAGGGTAGCGATGAAGTCAAGGGTAGCGATGAAGTCAAGGGTAGCGATGAAGTCAGGGGTAGCGATGAAGTCAGGGGTAGCGATGAAGTCAGGGGTAGCGAAGAAGTCTTGGGTAGCGATGAAGTCAAGGGTAGCGATGAAGTCAGGGGTAGCGAAGAAGTCTTGGGTAGCGATGAAGTCAAGGGTAGCGATGAAGTCAAGGGTAGCGATGAAGTCAAGGGTAGCGATGAAGTCAAGGGTAGCGATGAAGTCAAGGGTAGCGATGAAGTCAAGGGTAGCGATGAAGTCAGGGGTAGCGATGAAGTCAGGGGTAGCGATGAAGTCAGGGGTAGCGAAGAAGTCTTGGGTAGCGATGAAGTCAAGGGTAGCGATGAAGTCAGGGGTAGCGAAGAAGTCTTGGGTAGCGATGAAGTCAAGGGTAGCGATGAAGTCAAGGGTAGCGATGAAGTCAGTGGTAGCGAAGAAGGTTTGGCTAGCGATGAAGTCAGAGGTAGCGAAGAAGTCTTGGGTAGCAATGAAGTCAGGGGTAGCGAAGAAGTCTTGGGTAGCGATGAAGTCAGGGGTAGCGAAGAAGTCTTGGGTAGCGATGAAGTCAAGAGTAGCGATGAAGTCAAGGGTAGCGATTAAGTCAAGGGTAGCGATGAAATCAAGGGTAGCTATGAAGTCAAGGGTAGCGATGAAGTCAGGGGTAGCGAACAAGTCTTGGGTAGCGATGAAGTCAAGGGTAGCGATGAAGTCAAGGGTAGCGATGAAGTCTTGGGTAGCGATGAAGTCAAGGGTAGCGATGAAGTCAAGGATAGCGATGAAGTCAAGGGTAGTGATGAAGTCAGGGGTAACGAAGAAGTCTTGGTAGCGAAGAAGTCTTGGGTAGCGATGAAGTCAGGGGTAGCGAAGAAGTCTTGGGTAGCGATGAAGTCAAGAGTAGCGATGAAGTCAAGGGTAGCTATGAAGTCAAGGGTAGCGATGAAGTCAAGGGTAGCTATGAAGTCAAGGGTAGCGATGAAGTCAGGGGTAGCGATGAAGTCAAGGGTAGCGATGAAGTCAAGGGTAGCGATGAAGTCAAGGGTAGCAATGAAGTCAGGGGTTGCGATGAAGTCAAGGGTAGCGATGAAGTCAAGGGTAGCGATGAAGTCAAGAGTAGCGATGAAGTCAAGGGTAGCGATGAAGTCAGGGGTAGCGAAGAAGTCTTGGGTAGCGATGTAGTCAAGGGTAGCTATGAAGTCAAGGGTAGCGATGAAGTCAGGGGTAGCGATGAAGTCAAGGGTAGCGATGAAGTCAAGGGTAGCGATGAAGTCAAGGGTAGCAATGAAGTCAGGGGTTGCGATGAAGTCAAGGGTAGCGATGAAGTCAAGGGTAGCGATGAAGTCAAGAGTAGCGATGAAGTCAAGGGTAGCGATGAAGTCAGGGGTAGCGAAGAAGTCTTGGGTAGCGATGTAGTCAAGGGTAGCGATGAAGTCAAGGGTAGCGATGAAGTCAAGGGTAGCGATGAAGTCAGGGGTAGCGAAGAAGTCTTGGGTAGCGATGAAGTCAAGGGTAGCGATGAAGTCAAGGGTAGCGATGAAGTCAGGGGTAGCGAAGAAGTCTTGGGTAGCGGTGAAGTCAAGGGTAGCGATGAAGTCAAGGGTAGCGATGAAGTCTGGGGTAGCGAAGAAGTCTTGGGTAGCGATGAAGTCAAGGGTAGCGATGAAGTCAAGGGTAGCGATGAAGTCAAGGGTAGCGATGAAGTCAGGGGTAGCGATGAAGTCAAGGGTAGTGATGAAGTCAAGGGTAGCGATGAAGTCAAGGGTAGCGAAGAAGTCAGGGGTAGCGAAGAAGTCTTGGGTAGCGAAGAAGTCTTGGTTAGCGATGAAGTCAGGGGTAGCGATGAAGTCAAGGGTAGCGATGAAGTCAAGGGTAGCGATGAAGTCAAGGGTAGTGATGAAGTCAAAGGTAGCAATGAAGTCAAGGGTAGCGATGAAGTCAAGGGTAGCGGTGAAGTCAAGGGTAGCGATGAAGTCTTGGGTAGCGATGAAGTCAAGGGTAGCGATGAAGTCAAGGATAGCGATGAAGTCAAGGGTAGTGATGAAGTCAGGGGTAACAAAGAAGTCTTGGTAGCGAAGAAGTCTTGGCTAGCGATGAAGTCAGGGGTAGCGAAGAAGTCTTGGGTAGCAATGAAGTCAGGGGTAGCGAAGAAGTCTTGGGTAGCGATGAAGTCAGGGGTAGCGAAGAAGTCTTGGGTAGCGATGAAGTCAAGAGTAGCGATGAAGTCAAGGGTAGCGATTAAGTCAAGGGTAGCGATGAAGTCAAGGGTAGCTATGAAGTCAAGGGTAGCGATGAAGTCAGGGGTAGCGAACAAGTCTTGGGTAGCGATGAAGTCAAGGGTAGCGATGAAGTCAAGGGTAGCGATAAAGTCAGGGGTTGCGATGAAGTCAAGGGTAGCGATGAAGTCAAGGGTAGCGATGAAGTCAAGAGTAGCGATGAAGTCAAGGGTAGCGATGAAGTCAGGGGTAGCGAAGAAGTCTTGGGTAGCGATGTAGTCAAGGGTAGCGATGAAGTCAAGGGTAGCGATTAAGTCAAGGGTAGCGATGAAGTCAGGGGTAGCGAAGAAGTCTTGGGTAGCGATGAAGTCAAGGGTAGAGATGAAGTCAAGGGTAGCGATGAAGTCAGGGGTAGCGAAGAAGTCTTGGGTAGCGGTGAAGTCAAGGGTAGCGATGAAGTCAAGGGTAGCGATGAAGTCTGGGGTAGCGAAGAAGTCTTGGGTAGCGATGAAGTCAAGGGTAGCGATGAAGTCAAGGGTAGCGATGAAGTCAAGGGTAGCGATGAAGTCAGGGGTAGCGATGAAGTCAAGGGTAGTGATGAAGTCAAGGGTAGCGATGAAGTCAAGGGTAGCAAAGAAGTCAGGGGTAGCGAAGAAGTCTTGGGTAGCGAAGAAGTCTTGGTTAGCGATGAAGTCAGGGGTAGCGATGAAGTCAAGGGTAGCGATGAAGTCAAGGGTAGCGATGAAGTCAAAGGTAGCAATGAAGTCAAGGGTAGCGATGAAGTCAAGGGTAGCGGTGAAGTCAAGGGTAGCGATGAAGTCTTGGGTAGCGATGAAGTCAAGGGTAGCGATGAAGTCAAGGATAGCGATGAAGTCAAGGGTAGTGATGAAGTCAGGGGTAACGAAGAAGTCTTGGTAGCGAAGAAGTCTTGGCTAGCGATGAAGTCAGGGGTAGTGAAGAAGTATTGGGAAGCGATGAAGTAGGGCAGCGATGAAGTCATGGGTAGCGATGAAGTCAGCAGTAGCGATAAAGTCACGGGTATCAATGAAGTCAGCAGTAGCGATGAAGTCACTGGTAGCGATAAAGTCAGGGGTAGCAATGCAGTCCCAAACTATCTAAGTGTAAAAGTACCCACGGATGCAGGAGACCAGTAATAACCGACTGAACCAACCATGGCTTCTGGCTGGTACCCTTGCATGCAAGCCAAGGTAGCACAACTGAAGTCACCTCGGCTTCTTGACTTTATCAGGTCGTTTGTTTATACTTTACCTGTATCGCTGTTTGCTTATTCCTTTGTGCATTTTTCCCTGCATGTTTAATTGTACTGCTAACTGTACAGCGCTCTGATACCCTCAATGGGTCATTTTCGTGCCATCTAAAACTCTTTAACTAAATAAATAAATTAACAGAACTAGGGGGAAAGGCCTCACACCTTTTAATCCCTTACTTTGTGCAACTTTCTGATACTTAAGCATTAGTTCACTGCACACTTTACTACCACGTTCAAAGAAATATATAAAGGTGTTTTGTGTGTGTGGAAACAGAGAAGGGTTGCACCGTCTTTCTGCCACGTCTAATTAAGCTCCATATGTCATTGTCTAAGACTCCGTGTGACTCAGCTGAGAAGGAGCAGATTTTCCGCATACAGAACATTTTGGGCTGCCCTCATTTCTGACAGAAGACACCCTGAGGAGACACCTGTCCCTTAGTTTGACATTACAGCTGCGATGTAGAACCCCGTCCACTATGGACATCGTGCTAACACAGCGGGCGTGGCATGACATTCAGGGCGCTGGGCCTGTGCCCTGTGACTGCATGCTACTGGTAATGCTGCCTGTGACAGAAGTCCATCTTTGATGTCTTTCTCAGGGGTCTGAGGCTTGGCCCACATTTGAGTGGTGTAGAAACCAGAGAGTCCGTCCACGCGTTATATTAGGTAAAAAAAACAAAAGTTTTCTTTAGATAACCCTCACCCACCAGGGTTTCCCCTTGGTAGCATGCTTCATTGAATGGGTCTGCTGCAACCGACGAGTATGTGGGGGCACCATGATCATATACTATGAAGTATGGGGAGGTATTGGGGTGGGAGTGTCTTCTCTAGTGAGAAAAGATTAAAAATACCTCACTAAGGGCCTCATGTAGGTAGCCAAATACCGGTCGGTAACGGCCGATTTTCGGTAATTATACCGTTACCGACCGGTATTTTGGCTTTTGGTATGTAGGGGGTGAATTTCTGTATTCGGAATTTACCGAATCGGTAAAATTACCGAATCGGTAATTTTACCGATTCGGTAATTTTACCGATTCGGTAAATTCCGAATACAGAAATCAGATGTAGGGGGACTCTGTGGGTGTTGTTTCGAGTCGGTATTTACCACCAACTAATAGTTGGTGGTAAATAAAGTATGGATGAGTAAAACCGTTTAAAAGCGCTTAGAAGTGTGCACATGTGGCAGACATACATGCCCTTAGGGCATGTATGTGTGCCACATGTGCACACATGGGCGAATCAGGGGTGCAACAGGGTGTCAATGTGACACCCTGCCACCCTTGCATGTGCTCCCCCATTACCGAATCGGTATTTACCGATTCGGTAATGAGGCATACTTTCCCATCAATGGGAAGGTATGCCTCATTACCGAATCGGTAAATACCGATTCGGTAATTACCGACTCACTCTGATTCGGTAACATTTACCGAATTTTTACCTACATACACTTTACCGATTCTTAAATACCGAATCGGTATGATTCGGTATTTTAGAATCGGTAAAGTGTATGCCACCTACATGAGGCCCTTAGGGCCATATGTAGGAAGCCTAATACCGGTCAGTAACGGACGATTTTCGGTAAATATCCCGTTACCGACCGGTATTTAGGCTTTTGGTATGTAGGGGGCATATTTCAGGATTCGGTAATTTACCGAATCGGTAAAATTACCGATTCGGTAATTTTACCGATTCGGTAAATACCGAATCCTGAAATGATATGTAGGGGGAGTGTGTCGTTGGTGTGGGGATTCGTTATTTACCACCAACTAAAAGTTGGTGGTAAATGACGAATACCTGTAAAAAAGCATTTTTTTCCAATTTGAAGTGTGCAATGTGGCAGACATACATGCCCTTAGGGCATGTATGTGCGCCACATGTGCACACATGGACGAATCAGGGGTGCAACAGGGTGTCAATGTGACACCCTGCCACCCATGATGATGCCTCCCCCATTACCGATTCGGTATTTACCGATTCGGTAATGGCAACTGGCTTCCCATTCATTCCTATGGGCCTCCAGGCCCATAGGAATGAATGGGAAGCCAGTTGCCATTACCGAATCGGTAAATACCGATTCTAAAATACCGACATATACCGAATCAGTAATTATTTAACTACATTACATTTACCGATTCATAAATACCGAATCGGTAAAATTCGGTATTTAAGAATCGGTAAATGTAATTTAACTACATATGGCCCTAAGTAGGGAAAATGAATTGTTCTTACCTCCAGTTGGTTGGGTTAAAATGGGGAAAAGATGAAAGACATACGGTTAGGTGCATGTATTTCCATCGTCTACATGTTTCAAGCCCCACCCCAAGGCTTTTCGTCAGGGCCGCCTAATGCTCCCTTTGTCCACTCCTATTGGAAACGACTCTGGTGCGAGTAACAAAACATACAATACCCAATTGATAATGTTTCTTTTAGATGTGCATTAAGGCAAATGTTGGCCTCATGAGCTCAGAGGGGGGAAGGGACGCTTTTTGTCAAACTTTCTTCAGAGCTACTCCCTTGTCGGAGGAGATCGCCCGCCCGCGGCTCCGCCGGTCGTTTTAGTGGTGCAATAGATGACTGTCATGCTCTTTGAGGGTCGCAAAGGTACACTGCCCTTGGGAAAAAAACAAGTATTCACCAATATTTCCACGCAGTGTAACACACCAGACAACTCATTCACATTTGTGTTGTCGTGTTCACTGGTCAGCTGTGAGTCTGTGTTTCTGAAGTTAATGCTGCATGGTGGCCAGAAGGAGATACATACATCCCAGGGTGGATGGGGAGCATGGCTATCGGGGAGGTTTAACTGGGTTGTTCCAGATCTCAAACATAGCGCGAGCAGACATACTTTGGCAGTGCAAAGTGTGGCTTAAACCTGTGAGGACTCAGAAACTGCCCAAGGTTCTGCCCCAAACATTGTGAACAGGTTGAGTCAGATCTCATCCATGAACTCCAGCTACTAGCTGACGCCGGAGCACGATGGTAGACGCAGCACCTATCCTTGGCCAGGAATGATTATTTCTCTCACAACGGGGTCTTTCCCCTACTCTGTGAAACACCCAAAACTTTCTCCAGTATCTCATTATGTTGCTCCATGGTTTTGGCAAATGCTAGGATGCGGTCCTAGAAATACACGCAATGGAGACCAGCCCAAACGGCATACTGCGCCGCGTTTTGGATAATAAAAGCAGTTCACTGACAGCTCTTTGGTGTTCATTACATTTGGTGATACTCTGCACTAAGACGAGGAGGCAACAATATTTGTCCCCCTCCAATAAGGCTAACATTTCGACCATCCTAGGTAGCAGGTAACAATTCGCCACAATTTGTGTGTCAAGAGACTCAACAAGTTAGATTTCTACCTATCAAAACCATCTGAGAAACTCACTCATATGCATGAACCTCTTCAATCACCTCTACATTTGTAACTGTTTTTAAATTATTAAATTATTCCATTAACTCTTTCTTCACCGTTAATGCAGAACAGAACATTTCTTAACTGCTGATAAACAGGCGTCAAATCTTGCGGAATGTTCATACTGTGCGAAGAATCCTACCACGTTTCTTACGGGAACATTTTAAACATATTCATTGTGTTTTGATGTGCTTGGAACTCCTGCCTCACACACTCATGCTGTAAACTGGAATCCTGTATCCAGGATCAATTTCTTCTCCCTAAATTTCCCCGATCGCAACCCTCCTACCGTGGTGACAGTACCCCAGTCACAAGGGTTCTCAATCACAATGTTTGCCACAAAATCCAATCATTTGAATTATGCTTCTCTCAAATGCAAAGCATTTTGCATCCTTTTGATTGCAGCTTCTTTTCTTTCCTTCAGTGGAATTCCATCATCAAAGCCAGAATGAAAAGCCCTCCAGGACGCGGTCAGGGATAACACACAGTCTCGCGCTGTCGGCATATGGAATATGAGTACGCGCTACAACAGGTACGATGATGAAAGCAGATTTGTTGTGAGACAGGACTTATGAGTAGGTGTCGTTATGAATCCTGGATGTAAAGTTTGAGGCGAAAGATTATGAGGTTTTGTTTAATCTGAATTCTGGATGTAAAGTTTGAGGAGAAAGATTATGATGTCTAGTTTAATGTGAATCCTGGATGTAAAGTTTGAGGCGAAAGGTTATGAGGTTTTGTTTAAGGTGAATCCTGAATGTAAAGTTTGAGGAGAAAGATTATGAGGTCTTGTTTAATGTGAATCCTGGATGTAAAGTTTGAGGCGAAAGATTATGAGGTCTTGTTTAATGTGAATCCTGAATGTAAAGTTTGAGGAGAAAGATTATGATGTCTAGTTTAATGTGAATCCTGGATGTAAAGTTTGAGGAGAAAGATTGAGGTTTTGTTTAAGGTGAATCCTGAATGTAAAGTTTGAGGAGAAAGATTATGAGGTCTTGTTTAATGTGAATCCTGGATGTAAAGTTTGAGGCGAAAGATTATGAGGTTTTGTTTAAGGTGAATCCTGAATGTAAAGTTTGAGGAGAAAGATTATGAGGTCTTGTTTAATGTGAATCCTGGATGTAAAGTTTGAGGTGAAAGATTATGAGGTCTTGTTTAATGTGAATCCTGGATGTAAAGTTTGAGGAGAAAGATTATGAGGTCTTGTTTAATCGCAGAATGAGATCTATCTGCCAATTATGTGTGCATTTATGTGGTGTGATCCAAATCTTCCATGATGTCTAGAAGATGCTGAGTTGTCATCTGCATATATTAAAAAGGACATGCGTGTTTCATGCCTAAGTTTGGCCAAATACCTTCAGCAGAGATTAAAGAGCAGCGGTGAAAGGAAGAGCCCTGAGGTGTGCCCCAGCAAACAGGACAGTTGCCCCACTCAGATCTCATCAGATCGAAAAGGGTGGATACAGCATGAGGCTACACCTCCGTTGGAGGTTTCCTGAGACGTCGAAGGAAGGTCTGGTGATCGATGGCGAAGCTGTAGATAGATTCTAAAGGGTTCGGTATCCAACACAGATGTAGGGGGTCTAAGTGGATGGGGCATTCCAGACAAAAGGCTTTAGTGCTAGTAGTGTGTGAAGTAGGACAGGATGGCGCTTCCAATGTCTAAAGTTAAAGAGGGTGCAGGGGGAGTCATAACTCAAAAGATAAATATGCCTGGAGGGTGTTAATCTTAATATCAAATAGGTCAGGTATGATTTTTACTGTAATATTATTTGTTAAAATAGCTCCTAATTACGATGCTACTTGAATAATAATACAAGTTATAGTAAAGGGTTAATATTGTTTTAATTATCAAACCTAATGTAGGTCACCAACAAGAATCTTTGTTGTCAAAGATACAAATAATAACACTAACAATGATATTTGGACGCCACCACTGGCCACCAATGGACAAAAAAGCAAAGTGGAAGCTAAGAATTCTCCTCTCCATCAGGATCCCAAGCGGGAGAAGCAAACCAAATAACACTAGCGCCCCCAGCTATTCGAGAACTGGTCCAGTCTAACACTGATCAATTTAAAAACTGGGGCATGATAATAACAACGCCTAGAGCCCCCCGCTACCCCTTGATTCTAGAAAATATTCAGGCTCAGGCCCCCAGATCAACTTTGGCTCCTTTTTCGGTATTAAGGTCAGCAAGAAGCTACTCACCAGCAGCAACTCTTGCGCATAAAGCCCACCGCCAAAATCCTGAAAGTACAGATTGGTCGTGGCTACTAGGAGCTTTATCTCGAACCCGGAATGATTGAAATACTCCTAATTGCGGCCTGGTAATATGTTCCTGGAACATCAACGGATTTGAGCAGAACCATCAATCAGCCGCCACCCTTGACTTCTTAAAGGAACATGACATTATTTTTTTACAGGAAACCTGGGCAGTAGACAGTATCCCCATCGAAGGCTACTTGGAATTCACCACCCTAGCCGCAAGACAGTCTAAATTTGGCAGGCCGAGCGGCGGACTCACGATCTACGTAGCGACCAAACTATCTCAACGCATTAAACAGCTAAAATTTGAAGAAGGCTGGCTCTCTGGAATATTGTTGGGAAGCTCACCCACCGACAGCCAGCTGCTTCTCTCCGTGTACCACCGAGAAAAAATCCAAATTGGATAGTTTGACCAATATCGTTTGTAATTTGCTACGTGTACATGGCAGCATACCTAGTATAATCTCAGGAGATTTCAACACCAACCTTTACTGTTGTCCTCCTGAGGACATAGGGATTGTTTGTCCATTGGTTCCCCCCACACCTTGCTTCACAATCCGCCCCCGCAGGAAATAGACCATCGAAATTGGGGGAGTATGCTGTCATCCAGCTTAGCAGAGTAGGATTCACTGTACTGAATGGGCGCTTTCCCACGGACACCCCTCCTGCCTGGACACGATCAGATGGGCGAACCCATTCCTTTTTGGATTTTTCCTTAGGGAGTAGGGAAGTACTCCCTCTGATTGAGAGTTATCACATCGCACCCCAAGGTGAGAGCGACCATTGGCCACAAATTATAACATTATCCGTTAACATCCCACGACATCAGGACCTTGCCCATACCCATTCAGGCTTTCATACTGAGAACCTAAAGCGACTGAAATGGTCAAGTGGCTCGGCTCTCCCCTGGATGGAAAAATGCAGAGCCTTATTACACTTACCACTGGACACAGATTCCTCTGCTATCAGCAGCTGGGCTAACTTCATAAAACAATTACTTGATGAAATTCCGACCAAGAGTTGTAGACGACCACAAGTATTTCAATTCCGCATCTCCCCAGCTACAAAAAAATTAAAGGCGTACAGAAACCGAGCCCTTCGCTTGTCAAGGAAGAGCCCAGGAAACAAAACCAAATTCAACAAATACAAGCAAGCCCAAGCAGCATGTAAGTCCGCGATACACAGGGAAAAACAAGTTGCTTCGGATCAATTCTGGCTGAAACTTATGTACGAAAGCAAGAACCCCAATTCAAAACAATTCTGGTCACTTGTAAATAGGGGCTTACAAGGCAACCGCGATCACAGTAGCGCAAACATCAGCGCAGAAGAATGGATCCAGTTTTTATCATCTCATTTCAGGAGATCATATAAAAAAGGACGACCACCATAAACCCCTCGGATTATCCAATGCCGTGATACCATCTCTGGAAGTTAAGAATTCAAACCGACCTGGCCTAAGTCCCTCAGCTATTAATGCAATAGACGAACCAACAAACGAGGGCTACGTGGAAAATAATGAATCACTGTCAGAGACCATATCGACATCAGACGATCTAAAAAACAAGATCTTGCGCTCAATAGGGAAAGCTAGGGCCGAAGGAGCCCCAGGGCCAAATGGTCTTCCCCAGGCCTTGTTTAAATTAGAAGCTGAACTATGGTCAGTCTACTTGACCCCTTGTTTCTCCATTGCAGGCTAAATAACACCATTCCAGAGTCCTGGAGAGGCGCTATCATTCACCCAATTCATAAAAGCGGGCAGAGAAATAATCCAAATAATTATCGAATGATAGCACTCCTCGATGTCGAGTCTAAATATTATGCCAGTATTTTACTGGAAGAGTTGCTGGCGTGGGCTGATACAAAAAAGCGCCTCCATTTTAACCAGACGGGTTTTGTGGTCAATTCTGGCACCACAACCAATTTACTTACGTTAACCGTCTTGATAGAGAAAGCAGCAGTCCAACAAACCCGACTACACTGCTGCTTTGTTGATTTTAAGGCGGCCTCCGACCGAGTGACTCGGAGACTCCTGTGGCAAAAATTAGAGTCCTGGGGCATAGCTCCGACGCTTCTACATGCTATAGCCCAACTCCACTCCAACGCTGCCTTAGATCCGGACAACACGAAGCTGAACATTGGGTTCACCAAATTCGTCAGTAAAGCGTCACAACTGTTGCAAGATACTAGACCCGCTGATACTCCTTTATTTCAGCAGAGCGGCATTTTGTCTATAGGTCCTAAAACAGAATCTTTGACTGTTAATCATCACCGATCTGAACCTACCTTTTTAGCTCAATTTTAACTGCTTATATTGTTTTAGCGAATCGAAAGAAAAACAAAGTTTTGTAATTTTTATTGAGTTGTCTTTTTCACGAATGAACTGAACGCGTTTATATTGTAATGGTTTTAACTAATCAAACAATAAAAAGTGTATATATATATATACCCACATGTCTTCATCATGTTCACTCATTGGCCATACAGCGGGAGGCTCCGCCCCTGAATTTTACGCGTAGCGGCACTTCTCAGGAACTCACTGTGCGTCACCCCATTTTGTCTTTCTACTGTCTTAATACAAATGAACACTCCTTGTACGAGAGGAGCGAGTGGCAAAGGTCTGCCGCAACCACAAACAGGTTTTAGCTACGGTGATAATGATAACATAAATAATGATAATAATAATACCTAAAGTATAATAAGAAGAAGAAGAAGAAGAAGAAGAAAAAGAATAATATTGAAAATGATAATAATAGTAATAATAATTAAAATGAGAAAGAAACCAAAGCTCACCCCAAATTTTATAAATTTGAAAATGTTTATTAACCGCTTGCATGCTCTTGAAGAGCCCAGCTCGTCATGAGGCACAGTAGAGCTGTGCTCATGACGAGCTGGGCTCGTCATAACGGACGCGGCCCACCCACATGTGATTGATTCCCCGCCTGTGCGGGAGAATCAATCAGTGGGCGGGGTCGTGACGAGCTCAGCTTGTCATGAGCACAGCTCCACTGTGCCTCATGACGAGCTGGGCTCGTCACGAGCACCACGGCGCCACGCGCCTTCCCCCCGTGCCGTGGGGGATTTACCCCCGCGGCGAAGGGGCTAAAAAACAGAAAAATAATCAGTGAATCGCGGTGTCTGCAACAAGGGGATGCGCAACACCTCGTGAGCACAAAGCTAAGTGCGCAGAGCACAGAAGGCAAATGTATGTTTTTATACTCAGGGCTGCAATGGAGATTATGGGATGAAACCGAAACATAAAACAACGCAGGCGCAGAAACTGGAATTGTGGGGATAGTGGCCCCCCACCTTCAAACTGATACAAGCAAGTAAACTTTCAGAGCTGAGCAGGCGCCCCGAGAAGTCTCACCCCCGATGACGACGCGAGTGTGAGACCTCGCCCCTCAGAGACGGGCACAACTCATTGATTGGTTTAGCATTTATTTATTTATTTAAAGAGTTTTATATAGCGCGAACTTGACCCGAAGGTACCAGAGCGCTTTACATAGAACAAGAACATGGCCGCCGCTACTGCAGACACGCAAAGGCAATATTTCTAAAGTGCATATTAATAATTCATCATCATCAAAATCTTTATTCGGATCAAAAATCCATAAAAGAGCACAATACATACAAATAGAGCACTAGTAAACAGAAAATGACATCATACCTTATAAAAACTATCCAAATATGAATTTAAGACCACACTGAGGTCTTTACAGTTCATGAGGTGTGTGCAAAACCCGCACAGGGGTTAAGATTCATGCACCATCGTCCTGGGATGATCAAGGCATGACCAGACAACGTGTGATGACAAAATCTTTGCAGCAGCATCAACTGTATAAAAACGTAAAAACCACAATAATTGTGATAATGTAGGGTTTACCGCCACAGGCCTGCAGCTTCAGAGCAGCATGCTTCATGGCCCTGGGAATGTGGGGGCTGAAGTCCACTTTCACATCCGATAATCACTGAATTTGTCTCTCAAACACTGCAGCATTTCTCGGATTTTAGACCCACCACAGGAATGTGCACAGAGAACTTACTGTTGGCCGGAAACACCCAAATTACCAGCAGAAACAAAGGCGCTAGAAATGCTTGGCATTCTCAGTGCCCGGCCTACTGCGCATGCGCCCCCTTAGGGGTCATTCCAACATTCTCTCGAAGGTACAAAGAGGGCTGCGGGGCAGGGCACGCCCGGGATTCGCCCTCGTGCAGCAGGAAGGGACGAGTTCGGAGGTTTAAGGGAGGGGGGTAACTTTGTGAGGGACTAAAGCAATATTTACACTGTGGAGGGCAGATTTGCAAAGATATCACTTTTACTTTCTCTTGAGGTACTTACTCCTGCATTCCAGGAACAAGTCAGGAGTACTGCACTAGTAAGTCACACCTACTCACTGCAACAATCTTGTGCATCCGGCCTTCGCCGGACACAAGGGATGCTCAGAACTGCCCGGCATCCCCAGGGGGGCAACTGAAGGCGCTGATACTCAATAGAAGGCAGTAATTCCATGTGCAGAGATGAAAGGGTTAAATAACTCCTACCGTCCTACGGGGTGAGCTACGACCTCTAACCATTGCGCTACACGTCCAGCTTGTACACTAACCTGTGTATGTGTCACATATGGGCTGAAAATGCAAGAAGGGTATGTTACCAACAAATGACCCTGTTCACAAAACTCTCACTTTAAAAGTCTGATTGACAAAGAGTTCTAGGAGTAGGTCTGAGAAACAGACTGTGGCGGATTCCCAGGAGTACAGATGTAGGCACACTGAAAGAAGTAGGAAATCTACACCTGTAAATTAAATATACATCTACGCGAGGGTGCAGTTTACTACTTTTTGCGACTGACCAATATTCCAAATAGTGGCCTGGAAAACGAGGCCAGGCGCAGGTTTCCAGGTGAGACCGTTGGTGACTTTACCCCCCGAGGTCCGAGTCCCCCGTGGGGAGTTCTCCCTGGTGCAGAAGTCCTTACAGAGGGAATGAAGCGCCCTGTGCACGTCCACATGTTTTCTCCACATTTTTCCCCACCAAATGTTGGGGGCACCTTTCTCCTGCCCATCCTGGAAGGGGAGATACTGCAGGCTGGAGTGAATCTACAACCATTTCCAGGGAGGGAAACGATGACATCGGAGTTGGGAATGCCCACAGATGGACGTTTCTTGGCACTCCCAAATATTCAAAGCAAGTCACGCCTTGGAGCGCCAGTTTCAGGTGGTGAATGGGATTTGCGATTGAAAGTTTCTTCTCTCTCGCGGTGGACACGTGCCCACTAGTAAAACCGTGTCATCTTGTCAAGACCGACCAGAGGGGAGAGGGGCAGTGGGTGGTTCTGGGCCCCGTAGTTGCGCGAGAAGTGTGCCCCGCGCTGTGGGGGAGGAGCCTGGCCTGTGGGGAGCAGGACGGGGAGGTTTTCCGCCGGGCAGACGGAGGAAGGGTGACGGCGGCACAGCTGCTCTGGGTACTACGGCACGCACTGCAGGCCTTGGGGTAGGATCCCAGATGTTTTGGGACACACTCTTTTCGCACAGGGGCGGCGACGGATGCAGCGCGGAATGGGTGGAGGAGGGAGGAACTTATGCGCTTCGGGAGGTGGAAGTCGGATTGTTTCAAGACGTGCATTAGGTTGCGGGGGCACGGGATGGCGGAGGAGGCATGAGGTGGTTTTCGTTTGTTGACATGTGTCTCTTTTCAGGTGCAGTGGCGCGGCCGGGTGTGGAAGGACTGTCGATCCTCATCGTAGGACATTCTTTTGTGAAACGGGCTGAACACTCTGAATGGGATAGGCACAGGGATTTTAATTTAGGACTGGATCCTGGGCTTTTCATTTGTCGTTGGCAGGGAAAGGGGGGCATGAGGTGGCATGAGTTAATTCACATGTTGAATCAGGTGGTCAGGGGGGTATTTTTCCAGATGTATTGGTCATCCATCTAGGGGAGAATGACTTGGTACAATGTAAGGGCTTGGCTTTGTTGAAGCAGATGCAGCGGGACTTGAGGGAGATTCGGAGGCAGTGGTCCGGGTGCCATGTGATATGGTCTGAGTTCGTACCCAGGAGAAGGTGGAGGGAGGCAGAGCGTCCTGTGGCCATAGACAGAGCGCGTAGGAAGATCAATAGGGCTATGCAGGTCTTTTGCGATAAAGAGGGTTTCGGGAGAATGGAGCACCCAGAATTGCGCTATGCGGCAGTCTACTTCTTTAGAGAGGATGGGGTGCATTTGTCCCGCTATGGCATGGAACTGTACATTGTACAGCTAAAGGAGGCATTGGACAAGGCAATAGGGGTACGCAGATACCCGAAGCGTTCTGATTCCTAGGGGGGGTCGAAGGTTGTCTAGGACACCCTTAGAGTGGCGTTTTTTCCTAGTCGATTCAGTATAAGGTTGGATGGTTACAGTTATGAGTATGACAGAAGAAGTTATTTAGTTAGGTAGGTGTAGAGAAGTTAGGAATGGCCAGTTGTTTATAATAGTTGCAGGGGGGGGGAACATGTTAGGGGAGGGGGTGGGGGTAAGGTAGGAAGACTTTATTTGGTGAGGTTTCGTTTTGTACGGCACAGGCCAAGGGAATTTTGGATGTAAGGTGCACCTGTTTCCAATAAAGCGGCCTTTTTCACACCAAGAAATGTGTCGTGGTATGTGCTGCCCCCCAGGTTAGGCCCAATGGGGTTTTGGGGGGGGCGGCCGACCAGCGGGAGGCCTGCCACCCCCGGGGAGTTTTGGGCCGGGGGGGGGCATCCGTAACACGGGGGACAAGCCTCGGGCTCCTTTTGGGCTCGTTGGGCTGGGGTTGGGCGGGAGGGTTTAAAACCGGCCATTTCGTGTCGCGAGCCACCATTTTGGTGGCCGTGACACGACAGCCGGTGGAGGGAGGCTTGTGGTGGGGAGAATGTTGTCTCCCCCTCCCCCCTCCTGTTTGTTTACCCTCATGTGGGGGGTGCTGGCGGGGGACTTTGGACGGTTTGTGTAGGTTCGGTTGGCTTTTGGGGGAACAGGTGCATCGGGGGGAAACACGTGTATGGGGTTGTCGCTGGAACAGGTGCGGGTGTGTTGATATATGCTGCGGGGGTGTTTTTTCCTAGTCGATTCGGTATAAGGTTGGATGGTTACAGTTATGAGTATGACAGAAGAAGTTATTTAGTTAGGTAGGTGTAGAGAAGTTAGGAATGGCCAGTTGTTTATAATAGTTGCAGGGGGGTGGGGAAACATGTTAGGGGACGGGGTGGGGGTAAGGTAGGAAGACTTTATTTAGTGAGGTTTAGTTTTGTACGGCACAGGCCAAGGGAATTTGGATGTAAGGTGCACCTGTTTCCCATAAAGCGGCCTTTTTCACACCAAGAAATGTGTTGTGGTATGTGCTGCCCCCCAGGTTAGGCCCAAAAGGTACATCTTGTCAAGGTTTACCAAAGAATTAATTTTTGTGAGTAGAGACCAAATTGTATTTGTACTTTGTAAAAGTTTTTGTTTTTGGTTCTATAGAAACAATGTTTTTTCTCTTCTTGGGGAACCTCTTTCCTTAGACCCTCCTCAGATTTGGGGGTGCTTCACGTCTGCTTTTTCTCTGATAATCAATTTGCTCAAACCAATGAATGCAGTAACTAATTGACCATATTCCAGATATGAAACTATCTGCAAAGGTTTTGTTAATGTCACAAACTTGTGAGTGTGCGAGTGATTATTAACTTTGGCATGGAGACTCATCCTTGCAGCAGCCACAAGAGTACGCCTGTGCGCATAATTAATCAGGCAATAATTCCCTATTGAGAAATCTCGTTTATGAGAGCAAAATGCCACCATCGGGAACACGATTTGGACCCTTGTAAATGATGTCGTTTCCACAACTTAAAATCAACTAAGTGCAAAAATATCATTGAAAAAACTGAGAACCCTATTGTACACCCCCAACCGGTGACAGGAGGATGGCTGCCAATAGCTCTAACCACTAGTTATCAGCTGGGGTAGCATTCCAACCCATATATACAAATCAATCTCGACCCTACTCCCACGAGAACCGTTCAGCCCAAGTTGCCAGGCCAGTTACTCCTTGAACCAGAACACCAGCAACCCAAGATCCGTTCTGCTCTGATTGGCGGCTGTCAGTCAGATGTAGTTTGATTCCAAGTGGACTAGTGAGCACGGGACTCATGTCTCTACATACCCGTCCCACTTCGGATGGTACATCAAATACGTCAATGAGTCTAACTACTGGAAATCTCTGGGGTTAGCATTCCAACCCATAATTCTTTTTACCACCTTGCCACCTCAGTTAGGACCCAGCCATATGCAAATCAGTCTTGACCCTGCTCCAATCGGAACAGTCCAGCCCGAACCACTGGGCCAAGTCCTCCCTGAAACAGAATAGAAAGCAACCAAAGACCAGTTTCGTCCTGATTGGTGCTCGTCAGCTGGTGTACCTTGGTTCCAGCGGCACAGTGAACACGAGACCCACATCTAGGCAAACCCCTGCCACTCAAGATAGTACTTCAAACACACAGAAGGTGATGGGAGGATGCTTGCAATACGTCTACCCAATCAGAATCACTGGGGGTAGCTTTCCAGCTCATAGTTCTTTTTCTCACCTTGCCACCTCAGTTAGAACCTGGTCATATGTGATTTATAATTATTCTTAAAAATAAGTTTAAAATAATTCCACCCTCACTACCATTTTTACATTCAAGTAATATTTAGTAAATATGAATAAAACTGTTTTGTTTAATTAATATAAATTGACTTTTTTAATAATGTTTAAAAGTTTTATCTAATTATTTTTAAATAAAATGTAAATATTGATTTAGTTTATAAATATTTTAAATTAAATCTAACTTTTAGCACTTAATATATATATATATATATATATGTATGTTATGTATAGTTATCACCAAGTTTCCATAGGAAAAGCGTGTTTTGACTTGCTGCTATTATTGGCGCCGTTTGATGAATCTTCACAAAATTTCCAAAGTGTGCTGATGATTCTTGATGCGCATGGAAAGTTTCGGAGATAACCGTCAAGTGGGGGTTGAGAAAAAGAGGGGGTCAAAAAAGTTTTTTTCTTCTATTTACTTCTATAGAGATTTTATGCATAACTGTAGTCCGAACCGCTAGACAGAATTACACCAAATTTGGCAGAAAGGTAGCTCTTAGTCCAGAAATAACCTTTTTTGTTTTTTGGTGTAAATCCATTCAGTAGTTTTTGACTTATAAAAAAGATCAAATTTTATATATATAGGGACACGGATCCTCCAAGGATCCTACAATCCCCTAGCTGAAATGTGATTCGCTGCCAGCACTTCAACCAGGAAGTGTGGACAGACATCTTGGGTCTTGGCTTCAGCCTAGTCTCACAAAAAAGAAAAGGGTCAGGGTAGGAATACCCGGACCACTTAGCTCTGGTCATGGGGTCCCAGAGGGATCCTACCAGGGCAAAAAAGCATTAAAAAGAAAAAAGGTTTACCTGGAAATGCAACGGAGCTGTAAATCCGTGGCACAAATACAAATAAAAAAAACAAGCTTGGGCTCCCATGCTCGTTTTGAATAGAGCCCCCTGGTCGGCAAGGTCCAGGGGGCAATTTTTTTCAAAAACGGGGGGCGCATTGTGCCCTCTCCTTAGGCTCTTGGAGCCCCAGGGACCACCACCTCTACATGGGTTTATTTGAAAAAAAAGGAGGTGGGCACATAGAGCCCCCCTCCTGAGGCTCTATAAGCCCTGGGGACCACCACACCTCCGGGGCAAAAGAAAATTGGGGGGGAGGGGGGTGGCGTGGACCCACCCGGGATCTGGGGACCACCACCAACCCAGGGCCAAATATATTTGTTAAAGATCGGGAGGGTGGCCTTGTGGCCTCCTCCTGGGCCACATAGGGCCAGAGTACCACCACCTCCCCTGGGCCGGCCCTGTAAGTAAAGGAGGGGGTGCATGACCACCCCTCCTAGAGCCATTAATGGCCCTGGGTGCGCCCAACACTTAGGTCCCGCTCCTACTATGGCCTGGGATGCCCATCCCCAGGAAATTGCTGTTTGCTCTGACTTGGCAGGAGCTTTGACAGCTCCCGCCAAACAGCACATACGAAGCAAGAGCTGTAAAACCACCTCCGCTTGCTGCCAGCTGAGTTTTTGTCTGTTTTCCTGCCCGCTGTTTAGCGGGCACAGAAACAGACAAAAGGATTGCTCTCACAGACATGGAGCTGCATATTTAGCAGCTCCCTGTCTGTGAGAGCAATGATGGCTTCTTCAGGTGGCGGGGAGCCAGCAAGAAACGTGGGGGCCTTGAGTCTCCCCGCGGTCCCCAATGCTGGTGACTGGATGCCCCAGGGTTGGCTCCAGGGCACCAACAATGAAGAGGCCGGTCTCCATGGCTCTTGGAGCTAAATGGAGAGGGGCGCCCATGGCCCCTCTCTTTAATATCAGTAAAGCCCCAGGGAGGTGGCGTTTGATTGGGTTTTTAAGTGGGAAAACAAACGAGCAGGAAAGACAAAATAGAGAGCAGAAAAACAAGCAGAACAGGCAAACAGATGGTAGAAAAACTAGCATAATATATATATTTAACATTTGAAATTCTTAATTTTATTTAACATTATTTGCTAGGGGATGTGCCTCCTCACCCAGACAGTCTCTTTAGGTGTGACAGAGGCCTTGTACAGCTATGTACGTGAGTTGAGGCCTAACACCCAACTTATGTGGGCGACGCCAACAGTGACCACATCCGCACTAGTTGTGGAATAAAGGTTGTAGATTAATTATCATTTATGTTTTTTATTACTAGATACTCACACGCACCCCTACCCTCTTTAAATAACAGAGTGACTTTACATATTTGACCCTGAAGAATGCCGAGCTTCACATTCCAGGATATTTAAGACTGGGAGAAACATGTTGACCCTTGGATCATTATTTGGTTGAAGTTCATTCCGCTCTTAGGCTTAGTCTGTCCCTTTGAGGCAGACAATACACTTCATAACTTGTCCAGCAAGAGGTAGTTTTAATCCCTACACTTATTTCACAGCACTCTGCTACTCTCATCACACTGACAGCACACAAAGGTCATCCACTCCTAGGCAATGCACTAACTGCTCCTCCCCCGTCCAGGGAGTTGTAGCCCACACCGCTTACCCTGGTGAGTGGTGTGAGGACAAACCCTATTATGAAGCATGCCACATAAAGGTGGGTTAGGGGTTCCTTCCTAAACAAAGGGATTTCACTCAAACTAGAGAGATTGTGACCAGGAACCTTCCGATGTGACTAGTTCGGGATCCCTTGTGCATATTTGTGTTTTGACTAAAGAATATGGGAGGAATGAACAGCAGGTCTTTAAATATTCTGTTTTGACCCCCTCTTGTATGTCAAGTGTTTCTTTAAGTCCCTGCCTCCATTATTGTCTATGGGATTTTGGTGCAGTACAGTGCAGTGAGTGGACGTCTGTGCTGTTGAGCTTACTCCAAGGCTGGCCTGGTGAACATTTACAACTGTTTTCAGTACTTTTTTCTGTAGTAACTTTAGAAGTAGCCATAGTGAATAGCAATAGGCTTATTCTTTTCTGGGTGGGTGTTTGTACTCTCATGTCCTGTGCCAAGCTACTCCTTAACCCCGGAACTTCCATTACCCCTACCTAATCCCCTTCTATTTAGTAATAAGCATTCCCCATTTTTCAGCCAGTCCCCCAACTTCCTCCCACATTTACTACTAAATTGAATTCCCACAAGTGTGAAAACCTCTGCAACCGGGGCGGAGAATTCCACATAGAACAGGTAGGCAAGGCAGAGGCAGAGGTCTCCGCACATAGGTTTGTGAATAGCATTTTGTATTTGTACTATTGAAGTACAACTAAACTAACTTATAACAAAGTACTATTTGTGAATAGGTACTTCAGCCTTTAGTTGCAAGCACTTTATGTAAGGCACTTACACATGGTGTAGGAAAGTGCCTCTTTTTGCATGGTCACCCCCCCACATTTTGACTGACATCTGATGCAACCTGACTTGATGTGCCCTGGGTCCCTTCCAATCAGGTTCCCAGGGCCTGTGTTCTTTTCCAAGACTGTACCTTTGTATCCACAATTGGCACATCCCTGGCCAAAGGCAAGCCCCTAGTAAAAGGTACCATGGGTGCCAAGGGCACGGTGACCATGGATGGCCTCTAGGGACCCGTGGGTAGAGAGCCTCCTCTCTCTGAGTCCAGAAACAAAGCCCATCCTAGGCAAAGGTGTCATGCCTCCTCCCCCAGGATGGGCTGGGTCCACAAAAGGGGAAACTTCAAAGGCCTGCCCCCTTTGGAAGCTGCCCTTGCCTTTTGCTACCCCCAGCAACTGGCTCCCATCAGTTCTGGCCCCCACTTTGGATGGGAGAATCGGCAGGAAATCCAAGCTAGGAAGAGAGGTGTACCCACCTTTGCCAACCCCACTCCTCAGGTGGGGAGGCAAGGTGAAGCACACATCTCAGTCCCCTCCATCTTGAAGATGAGGGGACTCAGCCAATTAGGAAGAGGCTCATGCCCCCTCCCACTGGAGGGTGGCATAATAAGGGTGTACCCACCCCTAGGAAGTGACCCATTGGCCCCGATCTGCACACCCCTGTAACACCCCTAAATTTAGTATTTAAGGGCGACCCTGGACCTTGCCTCCTCAGATTCGAGGAAGAAGGAAGAAGGACCGAAGAGCCATGCTGACCCAGGAAGAAGAAGAGGGCACCAACTGCTTTGTCCCCAGCCCTACTGGCCTGTCCAGTCTATGACCTGTCTACAGCAAGAACCCCGGTGAGTTCAGCAGCCAGCAATCCCCAGAGCCCAGAGGACCTGTCCTGCAACTATATTACAGATTCTGCATCCTGTGAGCACCAGAATTTTTTCAAGCAAAGACTAACCACAGAATCCGGATTCCCGCAACTCAGTGATTTTGCACCACTCTGCACCTGACGCTCACGGACCGAGTTCGAGTGACCCAGAACCACAAGGAGGTCTCCCGAGTGATTCTGACCTGGGATCTAGTGATCCTGACCTCCGTCAAGCCTCAAGACAACGCCTGCAGCCTCAACCCAAAGGGTTCCCCCGACCGCGTCTGTAGCTGGTAAGAAAACCCGATGCCTGAAAACACCCCTGCACCCCACCCCCCACGGCCTAGGGTGGCCCAACTGATGGTGTCCAGGCATCCCCCAAGATCCAAACCTACCTCTCCAGATGGTTGTCGCCTACAGGGAGTCTTCCTGCCCGAGCCTGCAGCAACTTCGCAAAACCCAAGATCTCCATTGAGAAGCACAGGGTCCCCGACGTCCTCTTTGCACCCTGCACCCGGCCGCCCAAGTGCCGCTGGTGGTGGAGCACCTATGCTGGTCGTTGGCCCCTGCAGTGCTGACCTGAACCCCTGGAGCTTTGCTCCCACACCCAAGTGGCCTGCTCGTCAGCAGTCCCTAACCGAGGGCCCCCTTAGTCCCTTTGGCTAACATTGAGCCCCTGCACTCTGCACCCGCCGCCCCAGTGCTGATGGTGGTGCAACTTGAGTGCCCATCTAGACCTTGGGGAATCTTGGTCCTGACCCCCAAAACTCACCCTCGTAAGTCATGTACTTACCTGCTAAACCGCTAACCCTTTTTTCCCATAGGAACCCATGTAAAGAGATTTTGGGCCCAAAAAAGTGTTGAACTGTTGTTGTATTAAGAAAAGAGAACTGAATTGCGAAGTATACAAATTCGTACATACCTCTTATTGAGGGATCCTAAGGTGTGGTATCTATGCATACCACCCCCAGTAATCCAAAAGTAATCCAAGAGTAATGAAACGTAATTACTGTGTAATTTCAACTCTTTTCAAAGCATATAAAAACCTGTAACAATTGCAATTTCAAGCACAACTGCATTTCCTTGAACAGTCTCGCATCATTTCCTTGAACAGTTTTGCATTTGAGAGTGTATTTTACTTACCCTTGCACAGGTCCTGCTTGGTTCTAAAATAAAACATAAGCATACTTTTTTTATGCTTACCTATTTGGTCTGGATTCTGTCTCTGAGTGTGTGCGGTCAGTCCTTGACTGAATACAATAAATGCTTAACACGCCCTCTGGATAAGCCTAAAAGCTCGCCCGCACTACCACAAAGAGAGCTGTAAGAACTTACCTAATTTAGCCTCTTCCTTACCTCTGGGAACTCCCTGGAATATGTGCACACTATCCCTTACTGTGGTGTAGTATACACAGAGCCAGCTTCCTACACAGGGGTACACCAAAGCAAACCAGAACATTCTAGCAGCTTCTGGAGCTGAGCTTTAACTCCAGACAGGATTATAGTACTTAAATATTTTAACTGTGCGCAATCAAAATAAATCCTAAAGTAATTTTACATTGCACACTGATCGTAATAAGTGGGGGCTGTCACCAGCCCAATATTACATCTTGTTACAATCCCAGGGAATCCTCCAGAAGTATCAGCTGAGATTTGGTCAGCAGGTTGTGGCAATGTAAGTAAAATATTAATATTTCTTCTCTTTCATCTAATCTCCCTGCAACTCCAGGATTGAGGAGGACAGCTCAGTGGGCTCGATCCAGTGCTACAGCAGCAATCATGAACGAGACCCATCGGCCTACCATCCAAAGGTGAACTGTAAACATAATCCACAGAAACAGGTGCTTCATGTAGGCCTGGAGGCTCCAACCTTTTCTGCAATAAGAGCTACTTATGTTAAATGAAATGCATGAGGCAGGGTTTCAAGCAGTAATGTAAAAAACAGGCTTTGACAATTTTAATTGAAATATTACATGGGCAATACATATCAGCCATAGCTGCAACCCCCCTGGCTCCAAAGTAAAAATACGAGTAATAAATCTCTCCAACTCAAGTAATAGCTTTGAATACATTTTGTAAATCCAACCATTTTTCTCCAATCAGCAGCTCAGAGTTCTGAAAGTTCACACATTTTCGTCTAGAATACACACTTTTCAATGTTGCTATACATATAATTCAATCAAGAAAAAGCCTCTATATTAGTAGGCTGGGCTGCACACAGGAGAGAGAGCTACCCACAGGTAGCTGAAGAGCTGCTGGTAGCTTACAAGCCACTCTTTGGAGACACCTGATGTGGGCAAACACATAGAGAACAGAGGGCACAAGTGGAAACCCTGGCCAGGGAAATGCTGTGCCCTTTCTCTTCCTATAATGGTAACCAACATGTTTGAGGAACATCTTGCTGTGAGCTTCTAGACTAGAGAGTAAGGGGCAGATTTACAAGCCCCTTGCGCCACTTTTGCATCATTTTTAACATGGGAAAAATTACGCCAAAGTGGCGCAAGGGGCTTGTAAATCTGCCCCTAAGTGTTGAGCCTATTGGCCCACGCCAGACACCGAGAGCAGGTTCTCTCCATCACGAGGCATGATCTCCCACAAGAAATGGACAGGAAAACATGTTGTGTCACATGTACTAAAGCTGTATAGTGGTTGCAAACCTTGTGATTTTGTGGTAAATATTTCATTACCGGTACTATTTTTTATGCGGTAAAGTCTAGTAAGAATAACTCAGTAAATATAAGAGGCAGAATCCGTGGTATTAGAGGTTCTAAAAGGCTTTATTCCTCTACAAAGGAATTACAATTCGAACTGCAGGCTTCCAATTCCATCACCATGGAGGTTCAGGAAGGAAGGCAATACATTATTGACAGGTAATCATTTTTATAAGAAATGCATTACAGTGAAACAGATGCAGGAGGCGTAACAGTTGATAAGATAGATAAAATATGCATACGTAACTGAAAAAGGCGGACATATAGGCGTAACTTAGAAAACGTCATTATACATGATGTCACAAGTGGGTGGATCCATAAGAGAATCCTGCAATGTCAGCAGAAATATTTGGCAGAGATGCGCGCGCAGCCGCATGACGTGTGATTGACGTGCAACTAGAGGGTGAAGGGGAATCCTGCTCAACACCCGCTCCGTCCACAGACACGCCATCGAACTCTGGAACCTTCTAGACGCCACAGCCCCTGACGTCGCCTTCCTCACGGAGACCTGGATGAACGCCTCTTCAGCTCCCGACATCGCCATCGCTATCCCAGAGGGCTACAAGGTCGTCCGGAGGGACCGAAACGCCAACCAGATGGGAGGAGGCATCGCCATCATCCACAGGAACACCATCCGTCTCACGACCAGCACCGACAACACCCTGACCAGCGCCGAACACCTGCATTTCCAGATCCACACCAACCCGAACACCACCCTCAGAGGCACCCTGATCTACCGACCCCCTGGACCACGCACACAATTCAGCAAGGACATCGCCGACTTCGTCAGCTCGCATGCCCTCCCCTCCGCCGACTACATCCTCCTGGGAGACCTCAACTTCCATCTGGAGAACAACAACGACCGCAACACCAGCACCCTGCTCGACAACCTCGCCAACCTGGGACTCAAGCAACTGGTGTCCACCCCCACCCACCTCGCCGGACACACACTCGACGCAGTCTTCTCATCCAGCACAGACATAGACTTCAGCCACGCCACAGAGCTTCAATGGACGGACCACAGCTGCGTCCACTTCACCTTCAAGAGAACGACGACCCACCAACACCAGCAACAGGCAGCCCGCAGAAGCTGGAACAAGATCACAGCAGACCAGCTCGCCACCTCCCTGAACCAGCACCCTCCTGCCAGCTCAGCGAACCCCAGCCAAGCCGCCGACAACCTCACGAAGTGGATCAGCAACTGCGCGGACGAACTCGCCCCACTGAGGACCCCGCCTAGCAGACCCGGCAGCAAGAAGGCCCCATGGTTCACCGACGAACTCAAGAGCTCCAAGAAGAACTGCCGAGCCCTCGAGAAAGTCTGGAGAAGGGAACCGACACCAGACAACAGGACCTCCTTCAAACTTGCCACCCGGAAACACCACCAGCTGATCCGCGCCGCCAAGAAAACAGCATTCAAAGACCGGTTGGACAACAACGCACACAACTGCAAGGAACTCTTCAACATCGTGAAAGAGCTTTCCAACCCCAGCGCAGGAAACAACGACATCACCCCATCGCAAGACCTCTGCAACTCCCTCGCTTCATACTTCCACAACAAGATCGCGGACATACATAACAGCTTCAACAACCAACCAACGCACACCATGACCGAACAACCACCCCCCACCACCACCCTCCACGCCTGGACCCCGATCAGCACCGAAGACACCATCCGCACGATGAACTCCATCCACTCCGGATCACCGACCGACCCCTGCCCTCACCACGTCTTCAACAAGGCCGACGCTGTCATCGCACCCCACCTGCGAGACATCATCAACACTTCCTTCGACACCACCATCTTCCCTGAGAGCTGGAAGCACGCCGAACTCAGCGCCCTACTAAAGAAACCTACAGCGGACCCCACCGACCTCAAGAATTACCGCCCCATCTCGCTCCTCCCGTTTCCAGCCAAAGTCATCGAGAAGACCGTCAACAAGCAGATGGCCGCCTTCCTCGAGACAAACGGATCCCTCGACCCCTCACAGTCCGGCTTCCGAGCCAATCACAGTACCGAGACCGCCCTCATCGCCGCCACCGATGACATCCGAGCCCTGATGGACAATGGAGAAACAGCGGCCCTCATCCTCCTAGACCTCTCTGCGGCATTCGACACGGTCTGCCACCGCACCCTAGTACGGCGCCTCAGCAACATCGGAATCCAGGACAAGGCGCTGGACTGGATCCTCTCCTTCCTCGACGGAAGAACACAGAGAGTCCGCCTACCACCGTACAAGTCAGAGGCCTCCGAAGTCACCTGCGGCGTCCCTCAAGGATCATCTCTGAGCCCCACCCTCTTCAACGTCTACATGAGCCCCCTCGCGGCCATCGTACGCAAACACAACCTCAGCATAATCTCCTACGCCGACGACACCCAACTGATCCTCTCCCTGACCAACGACCCCGCCGCCGCCAGATCCAACCTGCACGAAGGGATGAAAGAGGTAGCCGAGTGGATGACGACCAGCCGCCTGAAACTGAACTCGGACAAGACGGAGGTCCTCATCCTGGGCTCCTCACCCTCTGCCTGGGACGACTCCTGGTGGCCTCCCGCCCTGGGCACCGCACCCAAACCGACAGACCATGCACGCAACCTGGGCTTCCTCCTGGACTCCTCCCTCTCCATGACCAGGCAAGTCAACAACGTCTCCTCGGCGTGCTTCAACATCCTACGCATGCTACGGAAGATCTTCTGGTGGATCCCCACCGAGACCAGGAAGACCGTCACCCAGGCCCTCGTCACCAGCCGACTGGACTACGGCAACGCCCTCTACGCCGGTACCACCACCAACCTCCAGAAGAGACTCCAGCGGATCCAGAACGCCTCAGCCAGACTCATCCTCGACATCCCACGAACCAGCCACATCTCCGGACATCTGAGAGACCTTCACTGGCTCCCCGTCAACAAAAGAATCACCTTCCGCCTCCTCACCCACGCACACAAAGCCCTACACGACCAAGGCCCGAGCTACCTCAACAGCCGAGTCAACTTCCACGCTCCCAAACGCCACCTCCGATCAGCCAACCACGCCCTCGCCGCCGTCCCCCGCATCCGAAGAGCGACTACAGGAGGAAGGTCCTTCTCCTACCTGGCCGCCAAGACCTGGAACTCCCTCCCGACCGACCTGCGCCTGACCCAAGACCACCTCTCCTTCAGGAAGAAGCTGAAGACCTGGCTGTTCGAGCAGTAGCGGCACCCCCCCCTCCCCCCCCCCCCCCAGCGCCTTGAGACCCTACGGGTATGTAGCGCGCTTTACAAGTGTCACTGATTGATTGATTGATTGATTGACTTGACATTTAGCTCTACATGTGGAGACAGAAGTCTGGGGGGTCATGTCAACCTAATCCCAAATCATATCTAATATCTTATGTTTAAAGAACTGTATTATCCAAAAGGGAAGGTCTCTCGGACAGAATCTATTCTATACTGACTGTTGGTGCGTGTACAAGCGTCTAAGTGTCTACATGAGATGCGAGGGGGCAGGAATCTTCCATGGTAACAGGGGCCATGAATTACTTGCATGAGGACAGTGAGGCCTGGCCCTTTGCACTGTAGCTGGAAGAATGTTTACCTAAACTACTAGACAGGAATGCATCGGATGAGGAGCGGAGCAGATAATCTTGAAGGTGAAATACAGTTTTTGGCAGGCAACAGGCTGGATCAGGCACCGTTAGCCGCGCAGGGAGTAGGACAAAGTTCATGGATACAGATGCGGGCTCGGACTGGAGCTTTCAGAGGCAGAAGGCAGGAAAAGGCTTGATGACAGAATTCAGGGCCTACTCGCCTGAATCTGCAAAATGTGGAAAGTGAACCACATAAAGTCGGTGGCCTTTCATACTTAGGAATGGAATATCTGACCCATTCATGGCGGATCTGAAAGAGGACATGTTGACGGTGGACGCACATGTGTTTGCGTCTTCATAACTGGAACTGGAGGGAACATACATGTACTTATAGCATGCACATGGAGCCGTTGGGGTCTACGATAGGGGACATAACTGATCACAAAATTCATATTTCCTCATTCCCTCCTTGTCCCCTACGGACCCTCAGGAGATATCGATCTTCATCAATCCATCGATCTGTTCATATAGCATCATTTGTTCTTCTTTCTTCTTCCGGGATTTTGAACGAAAACTTGGATGTGGGATACATGATGTGGCACACAGGCCGCAAATCGCTGGCCCACATTGTAGACATAAGCAGCAACTGAATAGTATGAGGAAGCCAATACCTAGGAAGGATAGGATCCTCCATCCCCAGGCTGACAACACGCCCCAGAACCAACCGGACCAAGTCCAGGTGCCTGGACTCTGGTGTATCTGGCTTATAATCTTATGAAGGCGGGTTATGGCTTTATATACTGACGGCGAATTTTCTGGTATGAAAATGCAGCAACTTGATCCGATGACCCTACAAGCTCCGCCCCTATCGGCCAGGATGACGTCAAGGACAAGACGATTTTGAAGCACAACAATCCGCATAGCAGACTGCTCTTCTGTTAAATTGCCTGAGGCGGAAGTAGTCTCGTTCACTACTGCTTCAAGGGTTCTAGTTAATCTACGTATCAGCTTACTATTAGTGACTGTACCTATATAGGGAAAGAAACCTTTATTGAAATCTGTGTATTGCTCCCATGCCGTTTCAGTGTAATCGACAATCGGGAGATCTCTCTGCTGTCTATTGTGTACTAAATGGGTATTTCTATGATAATCAGGAGGAGCTAGGAAAACAGGTGGCAGAAGGAATGCTATGTAACAGGTACCATCCCAATCTAGAGGTAGACGTATATATGCGGTCTGGCCACATATGAAGTAGGAATGACGGGAAGCTCTAAATGTAGACTTGCCTTGATCACTGAATTTTATTACAGTGGTGCATTTACTATGGCCCATGTGTATGGAACCATTCTTTCTTACACATAATTCCCCTTTAACTGGGAATACTGACATGGCGGGCAAGATCGGTGTAGCTTCGGATTCAACATTCAGAATCAGGAGGTTAAGTGTAAAATTACCTAATCCATATACTTCATTTTCTAGATCAGTTCCTGTTCTTTTGGGAAGTCCCTCCTTGTTAGGGTAGCAGACTTTGAGCAAAACTAGGTTCAGGTTTCCCCATACCCAGTTGTCTTGATAAACTACTGAATTTGAATCTAGGGAATTAATCAAACTAAACCATGCTCCACAGGAGCCATTGTGTGTGAACGGATATGGAAAGAGGGGCAAAACTCCCTTATAGTTCTGATAGGGAGGGAGTCGGCCACATATCCAACAATTTGTAGCATTGCTGGTCTGATGGGAATGATGTAACATACTAATGAATGTGTTGTTGCGCAGCGCAAATCTATAGGACAACTCATGCGGAGGTAATTCGCTAAAAGAATGTTCAGCAGTAACATTGTAAGCACGTTTAGAAATAGGGTAATACATGTGCAGCAATATACTAGAAATGATGATCAGAAGACTTAGAAAAAACAAAATTAATAATGTTACTGTGCAGTGACTACGAAGTGATTTACAATACGCATGCTTTTTAAGCTGCATCTGTCGATTTCTTTCTCTATTCCGGTCTAGAGGATACATGTCAAAGACAAATTCAACCGATTCACCTTGGAGAGGACTTAAACAATCAAATTGTCTGACTTGCTAGACCTTAATTTCAGTTTATAAAGTTCAGTTTTTGTCTGTTCAACCAAGGGGAGCTTTGAGTCTGTCTGTGAGGGAATGCAGGGCTGAGTGTTCACACTGGACGGTAGTCCATAAAATTTCTTGATATGACTCGAGTGCAACCACCCTTTACGTCCCTCGATCTTCACGGCTGTCCTTGTTGTTAGTAGAACGAGTTTAGGCGATTTCCACCTTGGCTCCAGTTGGGTCTTCCGGTCGAAATTCCGTACCAGAACCAGGTCACCTGGAACCACGTCATGGGGCTTTACCTCTGTGTTATCGGGAAAGGCTGCAGCTACCTGTGAACGACAAGATTGTAGTGCAGACATCAAGGAAGCCAGGTAATCTGTCAGCATATTACAGTCAACATCAGTGATTTTACGAGGTATAGGCGTCCCCCACATATTTGGTGGTCTACCGAAGATCACCTCGTACGGGGATAGCCCTGTTCGAGAATGTGCTACCATTCTCATGTAAAAGAGCGCAACTGGTAAGGCTACTATCCAATCGACACCTTTTTCTCTACATATTTTGGACAATCTGATTTTCAGGGTTTGATTATGACGTTCCACGAGACCTGCTGCCTCGGGATGTCGGACACAGTGGAATTTCCATTGGTAACCTAACAAAAGTGAAACGTGTTTCATTAATTCGGATGAGAATGGCTGGCCGTTATCTGAGTAGACAACACGTGGCAAACCATATCGTGGGAAGAATTCTCGAACTAACTGTTTGGCAGTAGTCGGAGCAGTGTAATCTGAAACCGGGTCGGCTTCTGTCCAACGGGAAAGAGCACAAACAACTACGAGAACATATTTGAATCCTCGACATCGTTCCATCTGGATATAATCCATCTGGAGGGCTTCAAAAGCATGATCGGGAGGTTGAAATCCACCCTGCTCTACGGGGATGCTTTTACCTGGATTAAACTGACAACATATCATACAGGTACGTACTTTCTGTTTGGCTGCTGCTCGTAAGTGTTTGTTGAACCAAATGTGTTGAATACTATCTAGCATAGCTTTTTCTCCTAGGTGCGCTGGACTATGTATTGTGTTAATGATGACTTGAACCATGGAGTCGGAAAGAAACCATATAGATTTTTCCTTCGTCATCCATCCTTGATCCGTTTGGATCCCTCCTAATTCAGTCCATTTCTTTATTTCTTCTGATGTAGCATGTGTCTGTATGTCAATTACATCAAGGGCAGGATCCTTAACTGTCATGCAATGTGTTGGTGTCGGAACTATTGTCTTTGTCGTGTCAGTTGTGTGAGTCTGATTCTGAGCAGTCTGTTTAGCTGTTCTGTCAGCTAAGTCGTTACCCTGAGAAATGATATCGGTAACTTTTGTATGGGCTTTGCATTTCATAATCGATATTGCAGTAGGTAAATGAATCGCGTCTAATAGGGCTTGAATGAGGGGTCCGTGTTGGATGTGGGCACCGTGAGAAGTTAAATAACCTCTCTCTCGCCACAGTACGCCGAAGTCATGGACGACTCCGAATGCATAACGTGAATCTGTGTATATGTTGACTTTCTTATTTTTGGCTTGGATACAGGCTTGTGTCAGAGCGATGAGCTCTGCTGCTTGAGCTGACAAAGTGTTAATACAATTTGTTTCAATGACTTCAGTGCCTGTTGTGACTGCGTAAGCGGCCACTAACTCTCCTGTACTTGTTCTCATACATGAACCATCTACATACAATGTCATGTCTGGATCTGATAAAGGGATATCTGTCAAGTCTTGTCTGGGTTTCGTCGTGATAGTAATGACTTCAATACAATCATGTGCTAATGGATCTGTTCCATTTACTGGCAAAAGTGTGGCAGGATTTAACGTATTACAACGTCTGATTTCTATGTGTGGCTGAAACAATGTTAATTCATAACCGGTGAGTCTCGCTATAGTCAAGTGTTGTGTTTGTGTGCGGTTCAAGAGAACCTCTACTGCGTGTGGTACTTGTACTGTCAATTGATGTCCTAACACTATGGCATCGCTTTGTCTGATTGCTAAAGCTGTTGCTGCCACTGATTTCAGGCACGCAGGAAGAGCCTGAGCTACTGGATCTAATGTACTAGAGAAATAAGCACATGGTTTGTGTGATCCTGCTTGTTCCTGAGTGAGTACTGACAAGGCAGTACCGTCGCGTTCTGTAACAAAGAGTGTAAACTGTTTACTGTAACATGGTGTTGCTAAAACAGGTGCTTGACATAAAGCTTTCTTTAAGCTTTCAAAGGCATGTGTATGTTCTTGAGTCCAAGGGAGGACAGTCGATGTGGCTGCCTCCTGTGTTGTCAACTGGATGAGTGGTTTTGCTAGAAATGCATATTGAGGGATCCACTGCCTACAGTATGAAGTGAGACCTATAAAAGCCCGCACCTCCTTTTGTGTCTTGGGCGGTGGCATGTTAGCAATTAACTGGATGCGGTCGGGTGTAAGCTGTCTTCCCTCCTTGGACAGCGAGTGCCCAAGGTAAACAACTCGCTGGACACAGAATTGCAGCTTAGAAGGGGACACCTTGTGCCCCTTGTCGGCCAGAAATTTCAAAACCGTTAGTGACGCTGTTTCACATTCAGGTTCGCTTCGGGCGGTGATCAGCAGATCATCGACATATTGAAGCAAGGCAGTGTTAACTGGCATGTGGATACTGTCAAGTTCTCGTTTCAGTGCTTGGCTATAGATGCTGGGGCTTTCTGTAAATCCTTGAGGTGCGCGTGTGAATTTAAAACTTCGTCCATTTAAACTGAATCCGAACAGATATTGACTTTCCGGATCTATTGGGACGCTAAAGAAAGCATTCTTGAGATCAATTACAGTGAAGAACGTTGCTTCTGAGTCAATAGCTGTTAGTAATGAAGAGATATCTGGGACCACAGGGTATTGTGGTACAATACATTTATTTAGTTCGCGCAGATCAATAACTAATCGATATACTGGTGGTGCTTTTGGATCCGTTCTTTTAAGAATCGGAATTATCGGGGAATTGCATACATTGGAGTCCGTTTCGACAACCACTCCTTGTGTAATGAGCTCGTCAATGATTTGCAGCAAAGCCACAACAGCATCTGGTGGTAACTTGTATTGGCGCATTCGTGGTAGTACTACTCCTGTTTTCAGTGTGACTCGATATGGTGTAATGTTCATACAACCGACATCAGTTGGGCCTTGTGCCCATAAATGTGTAGGTAAATTCTGCAGCCGGTGATCCATGTCTCTGGACACGTAGTGACCTTTAAAGTCACGTAAAAATAGTCGTACTCCTTCCGGAGAACAACATATTATAGCTCCTAGAGCTTTCAATGTTTTTATACCTAACAAGTTTTCTGGACATGATTTAGTAAGCAATAAATCTGTAGTTCGTGTCAATGGACCAACCGTAAGTGGAAGGGGTTGCGTTACTTCATTAATTATAGGTTTTCCTGAGAATCCAAGGGAAATATTCTGTGAGCCTGAGAGGGGTGCCCCTGGAACTTCACTGCGTCGTATAGTTGTTCTGCTTGCCCCTGTATCAAGTAAAAACTTTCTGTCTTCCCCTAATAGTTCACTATGTACATAAGGTCCCTCTTGGTCTACAGGAACCTCAATAAGGGGTAAGCCAACTTCCCTCTCTAGGCTATTTCATGTGTATCGCTGATAATCGGGATAATCTGCTTGTGCATACTGATACATCTGTTGCGTTGTTGCTTGTGTGGCAGCAATAGGCTGCGTTTGTGGTGATGCTACGGTCTGTTGTGGAGCTGCCTGTTGCGGAACTAGTTGTTGCGGAGCTGACCTAGGTTGTGCATGCTGAGGGATTTGTTGTTGATTCTGATCCTGTCTAGGTGGACGTGGTCTTTCCTGGGTTCTACCTGTGGCAATATTATGTTTCAGGACTGGACAATCGTGTATATAATGACCTTGTTGTTTACAATAGTTGCATGTCCCTTTCGTCGGACCTGTGGAATCACCCGTTTTATGACCATCAGCTGGAACTGACTGAGCAACAAGCATTTTCATTTTTGTATCTTTCATACGTCTTTGTTCGTGTTCTTGTTCTTCTCTAATTCTATTGTGGTGATATTGTAACATCTGTAACATCTGTGACGGGGTATTACCTTGCCAGGTACTCTCAAATTTCAATACTCTATTCTTAACTTGCGGCAGGGAATTTTCAACTAATTTTGTCACAAACAGATGTGGATATGACTCGCTACTTGCCTTTATGCCACTATTAATACCAAAACATTTTTCAAATCGGGAATAGAAATCACTAGTGTCTTCATCTTGCTTTTGTTTACAGGCTGAGATTGCACCCCAGTCCTCCTTTTTCGTAGTTAATAAACGTGGCAGTACCTGCACTAGTAATCCTGGTAGTGCTGTAGTCTTTTCCCCAAGCCCTGATCCTGCAGCTCGGGCCTTTTCTTTGTTTTCTAATGCTGTCCAATCTATCTTTTGGTCTCCCACCTCCCATTCCTTTTCTTTGAGTTTCTCGTAAATACCGGCAGGCATTAATACTTTTAATATTTTCATAATGTCGGGGTAGGTATACTCTCCCATGAGTAACATGTCTTTTATCTCACGGTGGAAACCTGCTGGATCCTTGTCATGGCTGGGTACTACTTTCTTCATTTCTAATAATTCAATTTTGGTTATAGGCGTGTACACAAACACGCGTGTAAAGTTATTACCTTCACCTCTGATTCGGTGTACTTCGCGTAACGGATTCAGTCTATCTATGTGATACATTTTTCTTCCCATAGTGGGAATTGGAACGTGTTCTGGGCACACGAAAGCTATATACTGGTTTCGAAATTCTAGAATTTCTTTAATTAAATCAGTACCTGACCCTCTCCATTTATTCGTGAGTAGTTCTGTCAATATGTCAGGTAAGGGTCCAGGATCGGAGTGTTGGTTTTTATATAATATAAGGAGGTGTTGAATCATGTATATACTAGCTAAACGCTGTTCGTCTGGGGCAAGATTCAGAAACGTGTGTGCTAGTGCATCATCACTGTATTTACTGGGACTGTCAGCCCATTGTACTGCTGACCTGGCTAATTCTTGTTCGTCCATGGAATCGAGCATATGGTACCCCCTTCGATCTCGGAGTAATTTATCAGCGGCTTGGAATAGGTGTTCAGGGGATCTTGTATTTACTATAGGGGTTTGAAAATGTCTATTACATTCTGGACGTATCGGACGTATCGGATCATTAAAGCCTCTAGTATTATTATGGGGTCTTCCTCTACCTACGTAAGCTATCGTATCTAATTGTTCTGATTCTTGCTCCTCCTCTCCCTCTGATTCAATTCTGTCTGCTTCTCGTCTTTCTTTATGTATTCATTCTACTTCCTTGCGGATCTTTCGATACATGGCGACTATACACGCCTGTCTATCATGTTTCTCATCTGATATGTTCTGACCCCATTTGGCAAGTGTTTGCATGGTATCATGATCTGCCCCTGGCCTGTCTTGGTTCCTGATCACGCAGTTTATGAAAAAACTTAGTAGTTGTCTTTGTACATCCACTTTCTGGTATTCCATAGCTTCGTTAATACTTTCTGGGCCTCGCCCTGTTTGGACAAAGTGATATATATTGTCTAGGTGTTCAACCATTCCTGGTATCGTCATTAAATACAAGGTAGCTCGTCTTATACGTAGTGATGATAGTAGCAATCTGTCCTGTTTACCTGGCACTGGATCATATCTACAATCCACAAGATGTTCTTTAAACATGTCGGGTGTCGCTAGTTGGGGTGTACGTTGGAGTGCTAAATCTCTAAGGGTCTGTTTATTTCGCGGCGGTGTGGCAAACATGTCTGTCGTACCTCCTGTAGCACCATCTGAGGTGCTGGGCAAAAAAGGATTCGTTGGACGTAAGATAGAAATTATAGATGCGGGAAAAACAGTAGAAACGGATGGACCTGTGGGAATGGGCGTAGGAGTTTGTGGTTGCGGGGATACAGACGGATGATCTTGTCGTTGAACACCATCAGCAAGCGGTGTGTGTGGTATGGTATTAGCATACTCGGGAGCTACGTCATCTAAATAGGAGGAAAGGAAAACGTCCTTTGCCGTTTTAGGATGTGTTTTGGGATGTGCTTTTATCGGGAGCAATGGAGGAGTTAAGTCTTTTGGTATTTCCGGGGTAGCCTTAGGTAACCCTTCGGCCAGAAGAGGATACATACCATTCATAAGAGTGTTTCTTTGTCTATCTACTTGTTCTGATTTTACTCGGGTACCTTCCTCAATTAATAGATTTTCTCGAGTTTTATTCGAATTCTCCTTACTTTTCTCTTCCTGTCTGAGCGCTTTTTCTGTACGTCTATATGATTCTTTACGCCATAATTCAATGGCATCTTTCTGTGACTGTCTGGCTTTCTTTTTCCATAATTCTTCTTCTACTCTCATGATGCAATCTGCATCCCAGGTCCCCGCTGCGGGCCATCTCTGACTTTCTGGCAAATCCTTGGTGTAGTCCACCCATAAATCAAGAAATAATACGGCATCTAGGCCATGTTTATGATACATGAAGTATCCTGGAGTGTCCCTAGGTGGAATGGGAACAGCTTCTTCGAGTACCCCTTTTCTAGTTTTGATCTGTCTTAATTTCGAAAAGAGCGGCATTTTTTTGACCTTATTACTAGAACACACTTTATACAATAAACACAATAATGAACAATCATTCACACCACAATATGTAGAACGTATTTAAAACATTTAACATTTAACAGTTTTAACGAACGATGATAACTAATAGAAAACTAGTTACTGACATAATACTTAACACTAGATAATACTAAATTATATGCAAGACATACTAGATATACTGCTAAACAGTACAGATACACTGCTGGAACAGTGCAGACCGGATTTGTGTACCCAAACCCGTCTTGACCGGCACAGACTATGTGCACGTTTAAATGCCTCCCCGGCAATGGTACTCACCGGGTAGCACGGAACGGAAGGCCTCGGAACTGAACTGAAACTGGACCGGACTGGACTCGACTCGACTGGACTCGGAACTTCGGAACCTGGTGGGCCTCTTTATACCTCGGATCTTGCTCTCTCAGCTAGGCTCTGGTCGGGATACTTCGCACTTCTCACCGCCTCGTCTGGGTGTTGATCGCAGCCTCAGTCACCCCCGCTCGGCCGGAGGGAGATACAGGAAATCCTGCAGGTACGCGTTTTTGTCCGTTCAGCTGTGGCAGGAGACCGGGCCTGCAACGCACCTCCGGCGCGTGAGATGAGAAAGTGTCCCTGTTCGGGCGCCAATTTATGTGGTAAATATTTCATTACCGGTACTATTTTTTATGCGGTAAAGTCTAGTAAGAATAACTCAGTAAATATAAGAGGCAGAATCCGTGGTATTAGAGGTTCTAAAAGGCTTTATTCCTCTACAAAGGAATTACAATTCGAACTGCAGGCTTCCAATTCCATCACCATGGAGGTTCAGGAAGGAAGGCAATACATTATTGACAGGTAATCATTTTTATAAGAAATGCATTACAGTGAAACAGATGCAGGAGGCGTAACAGTTGATAAGATAGATAAAATATGCATACGTAACTGAAAAAGGCGGACATATAGGCGTAACTTAGAAAACGTCATTATACATGATGTCACAAGTGGGTGGATCCATAAGAGAATCCTGCAATGTCAGCAGAAATATTTGGCAGAGATGCGCGCGCAGCCGCATGACGTGTGATCGACGTGCAACTAGAGGGTGAAGGGGACTTGACATTTAGCTCTACATGTGGAGACAGAAGTCTGGGGGGTCATGTCAACCTAATCCCAAATCATATCTAATATCTTATGTTTAAAGAACTGTATTATCCAAAAGGGAAGGTCTCTCGGACAGAATCTATTCTATACTGACTGTTGGTGCGTGTACAAGCGTCTAAGTGTCTACATGAGATGCGAGGGGGCAGGAATCTTCCATGGTAACAGGGGCCATGAATTACTTGCATGAGGACAGTGAGGCCTGGCCATTTGCACTGTAGCTGGAAGAATGTTTACCTAAACTACTAGACAGGAATGCATCGGATGAGGAGCGGAGCAGATAATCTTGAAGGTGAAATACAGTTTTTGGCAGGCAACAGGCTGGATCAGGCACCGTTAGCCGCGCAGGGAGTAGGACAAAGTTCATGGATACAGATGCGGGCTCGGACTGGAGCTTTCAGAGGCAGAAGGCAGGAAAAGGCTTGATGACAGAATTCAGGGCCTACTCGCCTGAATCTGCAAAATGTGGAAAGTGAACCACATAAAGTCGGTGGCCTTTCATACTTAGGAATGGAATATCTGACCCATTCATGGCGGATCTGAAAGAGGACATGTTGACGGTGGACGCACATGTATTTGCGTCTTCATAACTGGAACTGGAGGGAACATACATGTACTTATAGCATGCACATGGAGCCGTTGGGGTCTACGATAGGGGACATAACTGATCACAAAATTCATATTTCCTCAATTTGCTAAACCATAGGGTGTGTGACCACGAAGTGTCTTTTAGGGCCTCATGTAGGTAGCATACCAGTTACCACTTCTAAAATACCGAACGATACCGAATCGGTATTTTAGAAGTGGTAACTGGTATGTAGGTAATGAGTCGGTATTTTTTACCGAATCGTTACTAGTCGGTAATTACCGAATCGGTATTTACCGATTCGGTAATGAGGCATACCTTCCCATTGATGGGAAGGTATGCCTCATTACCGAATCGGTAAATACCGATTCGGTAATGGGGGGAACACATACAAGGGTGGCAGGGTGTCACATTGACACCCTATTGCACCCCTGATTCGGCCATGTGTGCACATGTGGCACACATACATGCCCTAAGGGCATGTATGTATGCCACATTGCACACTGCTACGCGCGTAAAAATGCATTTACACATACATTCATTATTTACCACCAACTATAAGTTGGTGGTAAATACCGACTCTTAAACACACACACACACTCCCCCTACATCTCGATTTTGCTTTCGGAATTTACCGAATCGGTAAAATTACCGATTCGGAAAAGTTACCGATTCGGTAACATTACCGATTCGGTATTATTACCGAATCGGTAATTTTACCGATTCGGTAAATTCCGAAAGCAAAGTTTGTCCCCCTACATACCAATGGCCAAAATACCGGTCGGTAACGGTATAATTACCGAAAATCGGCCGTTACCGACCGGTATTTGGCTTCCTACATGAGGCCCTTAGTGTGTTTGCAGTTCAGTAAATGATTGCAAAATTGCAAAATGGATTTAGAGATGCATAACAAATCACAAATTCCACGGGCATGTATAGGCCATCCTTTCCAAACTGCGATATGCAATGTTTCAACATTTTGCAACCTTAGTGCAGTCACAAAACATTGAAAAGTTGTGGACACCCAAGTATTCAGAAAGGTGACCCTCTACCCCTTTGTGAATATTAAACGTTTGTTGAGGAATGGGCACAGAGCCACTGCCTCCTGTCAAACAAAACTTTTTTTTAAAAGTCAACTTTTTCCTTTAAATACTGCCCTTTTTTAGGTCTCGGCTAGCGAAGGCTGCACTTGCGCAGTCTCGCTCGCGAGATTTAACGTTTTCTAGTAGTGGGACTTGAACCCGCCCCTCTTCTCCATTGGCTGGCCTCTTAAATGCTGGTCAGCCATTAGAGAAGAGCTTTGTCTCTCGAAACAAGCCCCGTCTTTTTCGGATTCGGGGGTGTGTTTTTTCGCGTCTTTCTCTTTTTAAAAGCCCTTTTACACTGGTGGGCGTGTTTTTTTTTTTTTTTTACAGGGACGTTCTCGTGTTCATTAGGTCTCGGCTACTTTGGAGTGCGGTCGCTGCATGCTGTCCCTGTGCCTCTTGTATATCGTTGTTCGGTTTGGGAAGGTGTTATTTCCTCCCCTGCCCTCCCTCCGCGTGTGCTCCTTTTAGCCCCCGTCTGGCGGCCATGTTTCATTGTTCTGTCAGAGGAGTCTGTCAAACCTCGGCTCGCGGGTTTCCGTTCTCGTTTTGCGGGAAAGCGCCCGCTTTCGCTGTGCTTTAGTCCCCGAGGCGACTTGGAGTCGGATTCCAAGAAACTATTTATGCACTATGTTCGCTCCAGAAAATGACGGCTTGCGCTCTCTGCCTTTGTCTTTGCCGGGGAGCCTTGCTTCCCTGCATCCTCGACATTTCAGAATAGCATCTCTTTCCGTCGTATCAGCGGCATTGAAAGGCGCTGCTGAGCCCCAATCCTCGTGTCTAACAACCCCGTTCACTCGGTAGCAGTGGGCGGGGCAGGGGGAATGCTTACGCTTACCTTCTGTCAGGTGCCTTTGCTTTTCGCAGCAAAAGAAGCAATTCTCGAATGAGCCGAGGTATTTCAAAGCACGGGAAGCCTCTGATATGAGCTCGTAAGAGGCACTGATTGTTTTAATCAGGGATGGTATTTCTAGGTATGTTAGAATCTGCAATTGCGCCCTCACTGGCAGCAGCTGATCCCCCCCCGAGTGCGTGTCATTTCCAGTTTTCATGCTCGGGTGACGTTGCAAGGGCTGGGATAGGCTTGCTTTTATTGCTGCACGTGTTCCAAGACGTTACCGGTCTTTGATTTGTGTAAAGCCACACTCGCCGAATCGGAGCGCTTCTCATAAAGAAAATCAAAATGCAAAAAGAAGCACTATCCCATATATAGAGGAGTGGATTCGTTCCCTCGGAGGTTTCTTTTTAGTTTTTGATTTCTTCATTGCATTGGCAATTTAGCTGTGATACGCCTCCCCAGTCCAATTTCACAACAAATATTGGTAAAGCCAATAAGTCTCGCTGTTGCCAAATACCATAGAATTTAGAAAACTACTGTAAACTACATACAGTTAGGTATAAGTCGCAAAGCCATCCTTCTGTCTGTGATTTCTACATGCTGCTGGTCACTTGAGCTACACACAACTTCAGATCTAAAATGGTTAGGTCGTGTTTAGCAGGACGAAAGGCTGGACCACATATACAGTATATACCAGGAACAATGCCTTTCCTGCTATTTACTTGACATTCTCATTTATGCAATAAATTATTCTGTTGCACAGTGATGACCTCAAATTGTAATCCTTGTACATTTTTTTATAATTACAGTTAGCTTAGCTAACAGCATACCTTGCAGTAGATATGTTTCTAACATAAGGAAACCTAAAAATATAATCATACATCACAATCGGAGTGCTCCAAATCTAATAATGCGAAAACCATCACCAGTGAAAGGGTTTTGTGTGGAGGGACGCATATTAGGATAATAGTGCTCGCGCTTCATCTTTTTAAATATAAAAAAAGTAGTGATTGGACGGTCATGTGACATTCGCCACTTTTTTGCTGGGAAGAGAGGGTGGGGGTTGAATGAATTCTTTGAAAGCTGTTGAGGATTCCACTTTTGGGGAGCTATCTCCCCTGTAAATGTTTTGAAAATGCGAACTATGAAAACAATACACATTACATGAAAAAAGAAATATGCCTCTGTGGGGTAAATAAGTGCCCATAAGTCAAAGGGATTTTCTGAGGACAGACACATGCAGCTGGGAAACACAAGCATTAGCAAAGCAAATCTTCAACGGTCTTCTTTTTGGCTTTGTCAATGCATGCTTTGTCATGTTTTTTGTAAAACATTTTGCAGGGGAGGTGGCTGCTGTGCCCTTGACAATATGACAAGCATTGAAAATGCAATAGGTCTCGCCTTTTATTAAGTTAAAGCCATTTACTTTGCTGTACAATACGATTAGCAAAGCAAATGGCTTTAACTTAATCAAAGGCAAGACCTTGGTGGCTCTATGCGTGGGTGGCTCTGTCTGTGTGTGGGTAACTCTGTGTGTGTGTAGGTGGCTCTGTGTGGGTGGCTCTGTTTGTGTGTGGGTTGCTCTATGTGAATAGGTCTGTGTAGGTGGCTCTGTGTGGGTGGCTCTGTGTGTGTGGGTGGTTTTGTGTGTGTGGCTCTGTGTGTGGGTGCAAATGCAATAGGTCTCGCATTTGAGAGAGATTAAGCTATTGACATTGTAAATAACAATGCCGTTTCTTTAAATGTTTTAAAAACAAAAACATAAACAAAAATAATGTCATGAGCAATGCCAATAGCTCTAACTTTAACAATGCCGAGACCATTGCATTGTAAATGCTTGTCTTTTAAGGGAAATGAGAAGCAGTTAAAAAACTGTTCACTTTATTCAAATGTGTTCACATACTTGGTGGTTCACTGACCCAGCAGGTCACAACTCCAGGTTGGGAACTTCCTCTTTAATCCTTATGATGTAGATCTGATTGTGACTCACTTAGAATGGGCATTATGTGATCTAACCTCAGAGTACATAGGTTGGGTTGCAAAAAGTCACTCAAGTTGGAAAAAGTCAGTGTGCAATTTGTGACCGCTTTTTGCAAATCCAATGTTGGTACCTCTCGCACCTAGTCACTAATCACATTATTGATTTTCTGAGTTGCTCCCCATGTTCGTGGGGGCCAGGGTCTGGGTCTATGACACAGGAGGGTAAGTCTTCAGCCAGGATTGTGAAGCTCTTGTGTCGATTGTGAACAGACTCACAACACTTCAAAGGGCGCTGGTGCTGCTTTGCTTGAAGGGAAGTTTTGAGTTTACAGTGAAGCTCTTTCCGGGGATGGATCATGGCATAGCGGATGGTTTATCTCGTTCACTTGCTCAACATTCCATTATTTACCCCCTGAGCATGTAGAAATGGCAACTCTGGAGAGGCTTTGCAGCTGGTTGAGAAATCTGTAGTGTCTTTGGTCCACAGAATAAACAGACTGCCCTGGCAAGAATTGCAGCAAAGTTGAGCTGGATAGTTGAGTGAAACAGAATTTTTTTGCAAGCGCAAAGAGACCAATTAGCAGTTCTGCTGACAGAAATTATAGCAAATACCAAGATCCTCATTCAGTCCTGGCAAAAATGTTTAAGCTCGCCCCGTAATGAAGAGGCCGCGACTAACGTCAGGCCTTTGTTGCTTGGTTCTGTTATGGCAGCACACAGGGTCAGACTGGGACAAAAAATAGGCCTGGGCACCAAAATAAAAGTGGCCACTGTTAGCAGACCAGATAGCTAAACAAGTGGCCCACGTTTGCAAATCGGTCCAGATTTGACTATTTAAAGATAGACTGGGTATTCTGCAAGATGCGGGGGATGGCATGCATTTGTGCATGCTGTAGGCTATGTCTGTGCTGATATTCGGGAAATCAACAGTAAACACACATAGGCAAAACCAAGAGGGCTCACCCATGCAAGAGCTTTTGTCTTTGTTAATATTCTTTAGCCATGTTGTGCACCAGGATCGCTGCTTTTCAGCATGTCTAAAAATTAGTGGCATAGAGGAGAGTGGTGTGGTGTTGTAGAGTGAAATGGTAAAGATTGGAGTAGAGTGTTATAGAGCGGAGTGGCAAAGAGTGTCATGTATTGGAGTGGGATCGCGTCGCTTGGCGTACAGTGGAGTGGCGTGGTGTAGAGTGGACTAGTGTAGAGGGCATCGGCATAGAGTGGTGTAGAGTACAGTGGCATAAAGTGCAGCGCATAGAATTCAGCGGTGTACAAGGCAGTGTCATAGAATCCAGTGACGTAGATGATAGAATTCTTTTAATGGCATTTTCAATTTATAGCATAGAGTGCGTTTTCTGTCACACGACTGCGGACAGCAGTGCTTCTCACTCGTATGTCAGCGCACAACCGTCCATGGCAACTCCAAACAAGCAAAATGACCCTCCCCAACTCAAGCATTATCCAGATAGACAACATCAATCATTATGCAGCTATGTAGGTTACCAGTAACTATACCTTCTGCTTTGAATCCAACCGTTGTGCAAAACACAGGTGCCTATCCCTATCTCTAGCCCAGCAAGAGGCCCTGGTCTTCTGTTCTGGCCCTATCCTTGTGTGACCCGCCCGCTTCCATCCCCACTGTTGGTCCCCCTTTCCCCACACATGTGTGAGCCGAATTGGTCAGCCCCCTCTATCTCCACTTGTGTGGTAACTGCCTTCAATGACATGCCTCCACCCTTCGCCAGGAGTTCCATATTTATTCAAACTTGCGATTACAACCCTGGGCTTTGTGCTCCAGTTCCTCCCCTTTCCTACACCAGCTGAGATTTAATTCCCACTCCTGCGCTGTGGGTATGGTGGGACTGCCCCATCGTCTAGCTATATCCCGCTGTGCTACTGCTAGGGCTCCATTGTGAAAGAACAGCATGTACCTCTCTAAGGTTTGCTCCCCCCGAATACTGTATAGTGTATCTGCACCTCCGTTACCTCAGACATTCGCGCTCCAACTCTCTCCAAATATCTCCGCACCAGTGGGCACCCCTAAATAGAATGTAGTAAGGTACCCTACTGACTACACCCTCTCAGGTATAGCTCAGATTCGCTACACCCCATTTTGTGTAGTTTCACCCTCGTGTAGTATGCTCTGTGCAGCAATTTGAGATGCACCAAGCAAAAGGCCGCCCGTATTGCCAACTCCCACGGATGGCGGCAGGCCCCGCCCCATGCATCATCCTCCAGCCTTTCCAAATCCCACTCCCACCTATCTCTAAGTAAGTCTAGTGAGGCGAGGCTATAGGAGGGGAGTGTGATATATATTAATGATATGGCATGCATGTGTAGGGGGAGGCAAGCACCCTAAACTCCAGGGGTGATTCCTCCGGTAGGTCCGCAACAAGGGTCTCGTGGTTCTTAAGGATGTGCCTCATCTGCAGGTACCTAAGGTATTGGGTACCCAACATCTCACATCCTGCCTGCAGCTCTGAAAAGGGTACCATCCTCCTTTCCTTCCAAACATCCCCCACTACGGATAAACCCAGCATGTCTGTGTCCCTCAATCTCCCCAAGCTCCTTTTGAGCCTTCGTCTTCTTTAGAGGTGTCGCCATTGCGAGTCTCCCTCTCTAGCTCATGGGCCGTTCGGCCATCCTCAAGCTATTCACCACCATGGTTGTTGGTGTTGGAGGCTCTTGCGTCCTCCTTCTCCAATATTAAGTGGCGTAAGTAACCCACAGGTTCCAGTGCCCTTCTGTCTCCCAGGAGAGAGGGCTCCCTTTGAAGAGAAAAGACCCAGTTGTTCGCGACCACCAAATGAGCCACCCAGGAGTACAATTTCAGGTAAGGCAGGGCAATGCCCACGTCCCATGTCTTTCTTGTCAGCATTGTCAGGGCAAATGGGGGGCTCTCAGAACAGTGTTCATCTAAACGCTGGAAGAACCTGTCTGGAATGGCATATGGTGTATTTTGGAGAGCGTAGAGGAACATTTTATACAGCAGTGTTCTACCCAATAACAACAACGAGAGGCTCTGCCAATTGCCCGTGTCTCTTGCCTATAACTCCAAATTCCTCCCTATGTTCTCACCGAAGAAAACCTCCCTGTTAGTTGTAACATATATGCCCATGTACATAAAACCAGTGGGATCCCAGAGGACCGGGAAGGATCCGGGGGGGGGACACCGACCCATCAAGGGGGAGTCCACCAATGTGTTCCAATTGATGCGGAGCCCTGTATATGCTCCAAAGACATGTAAAATCTCAAAAATGCATGGAGAGACCATCCAGGGTCTGCCAGATATAAAAGGATGTTGTTTGAAACATACACAGATATTGCATCTTTCCAGTCTGGGTCCCATTTCAATGCCCTGATTTAGGCATCTCTAGGTGTGAACAGCAGCGGGAACAGCGGCTCCTATCGGTATCACCTCCAACAATGTTCCATTCACTTGCACCCTGCCCACAGGGTTTCGATATAGCAGTATGACCCACCCCATGAAAGACCAACCGAAGCCTATCTTCCTTAGGACCACCCACAAGTATGGCCATTCCAGGGAGTCAAACGCCTTTTCGGTGTCCAGCAATAAGAACATCACCGGTTCCCCGATCCTCCCACCATGCACCAAGCAGCCAAACAACCGCCTAAGATTATGACCTGCTGCTCCATGTGGCATTTAACCTGATTGGTCAGCAGTCACCACAGACTCCACTGCTTGAATCATGTACTTTTCATGGAACCGCACTAGCACCTTCATCTCCATATTGAGCAACGAAATGGTGCGGTGGGATGCGTGGGGACGATCAGGGCCTGGCACAGATCGTCCATCGGTGTCCCTTTCTTCCTTGCACTACGAAACAGCTCCCCTAGGTGAGGCACTACCTTCATTCTAAGACATTTAAAGAACTCGGGAGGGACACCATTGGGTCCTGGTGCTCTACCTCTCTTCAGATGTGTAAGGGCCTCCACAATCTCAGAGTCTGATATCTCAGCATCAAGAGTTTCTCGCACCTCATCTCCAGTAGAAGGCATTAGGAGAGCACGGATGAAACCGAGTAACCCCTCCCCAAGGTCGGCGGTACACAGACTGTAATACCCCGCAAGTAGGCTGCCATCTCTTGGGCTATGCCCTCTGGTATCTCTACCACGGCTCAATCTCTCCCCCTGAGTCGGTGTATCCACTTCTGCCCTTCTTACCACTTAGCAAACCAGCCCAGGAGTTTTGCGGCTATATCGCCAAATGTATATACAGGTCCTTGTTTCGCCCGGAAACGGGCCCTGGCCTCCTGTTGTACCAGTTTTTTATAGTCGTCTCTCGTCTTTTCAATTCTAATCACCCTACATCGAGCGTTGGCGAGGAGACAAAATCCACCTCCTCTTTCACCAGTTTCATTTCTAGGCCTAGGCATTCCCTTTACCTCTCCCTTTTTTTCCCCACAGGGTGGGAGATCAACGGCCCCTGGATCATCACGTTATAGGCCTCCCATAAGACCACCCCTGAGTCCACAGACTTCCTTTTTTTCTCAAAATAGCTGGTGGTCGCGGCCGTCAAATATTTTCTAGTGTTCCAATCCCTGAGCTCCCATGGGTCAAGGCTTCATCCTGCCCTCCGATTCCCCCCGGGCACCTGGTATATTTTGGTCACAGGGGAGTGGACCGAAATGCTGCTGGGCCAATACTGGATGTCTCCCCAACAACCGATTTGATGTTGCAGGGCCAACAGGTAGTCCAGTCTTGAAAGCGACCTCATGGCGTTGGCCGCATATGAAAATTGTTGCAACCCAGGCTGTTGCACCCTCCATAGGTCATCTAGACCAGTGAAGCCCATAAATGCTGCAGGCATGTGTCCGTCCTTGGTGCGTGTCCCAACTGTGTTTTCCTGTCTGGATCTCCCTCTGCCATCTTGTTGAGGTCCACCCACCCTTGAGGAGTGTAAGAGCTTCCGGTTTGGTCAACAGTCTGGCCCCCATTTTCGCCAGTCCACCATCTGCAGTCCCGGCGGGAGGTACAACAATACAGTCGTCAAGGGCACCCCATTCCAGTTTCCAGAGGCAATTGCCTGACAACCATCCGAGGTCGCCCATGTCTGCGTAATGAGGAAGGGTAAAGTTTTACGTACCAAGATCCAAACCCCTCTAGAGGCCGGTGAGAACCCCGCGTGTACTACCATCTGGCATTTCATTCTATCGGAGAATCAGCATCTACTGCCCACCAGGTGGGTCACCTGCACCAGGACTATGTCCGGGTCATGTCGGGAGGTAAATGCTGTGACCACTCCTCTCTTTATACTGCTCCCTAGACCATTGACATTCCACAAGAGGACCCCAAGGCTTCCACCTGCTTTGTTGCCGCGGCCCGGCAGGTCTATCCCACGTGCTCTTCTAGTACCCATGTAGCCCCTGTCTGTTCCAGAAGGCTGTTCAATAGCTGCTGCCTGGTGTTGTAAACTCCCCCTCACCAGTATCGACCCTCCTCTCCACAACCTCGTCCAGTGAGCCTAGATCTACCCACCTCCTTAATGCTCCAGGTGTCTGTCCCCCCTCCATCTGAGGCCCTGATCCCTCTCCCCCGAGGTAGAACCACTGCTGACTTTGAGCCCCCCTCCAGCCACCATCTCAGCTGGTCTGGCCCACTGCCGTTGCCTCTGCAGTGCTTCGGACCCCTCCTCCCCCTTCTATGCCCCACATCTTCCTGCCATTTTAGCCTCAAAGCTCTAAGGCCTTCTCTCTCACTCTACGCCCAGAGATGCCGGACTTAGAACTCGCGGGTGCACCAGCGCTGGTCACATCGAGTGCCAGGTGCCCCTGCTCGATGGCCAGCCCTGTGGCACCCCCTTGTAGCAAGATAAGTTGCTCCTCGGGCCGATGGCACCGGAGCACTCAGTTCAGCTGACCAGCTCCATGCGTATCCAGGCCACATCCCAGTGGTGTAGATTAGAGAGTAGCACAATAGAGTGCAGTGGTGTAGTGTGCAGTGGGGTTGAGTGGTGCAGAGTAGAGTGGCGGAGAGTGGGGTGGTGTAGAGTGACATAGAGTGGTGCAGAGTAGAGTATAGTGCCTTAGAGGGCAGTGGCTTAGAGTGCAGTGTCATAGTCTGGAGTGCTGCAGAGAGTGAAGTGGTGTAGAGCGAGGGATGCAGAGTAGAGTGGCATATAGTGCAGTGGCACAGAGTGCATTGGCACAGAATGTTCTGGTGCAAAGTAGCGTGGTGTAGAGGTCAGTGGCGTAGAGTGCAGTGTCGCAGAGTAGAATGTCGTACAGTGCAGTGGTGTAGAGTGCATTGGGGTAGAGTGCAGTGGTGTAGAGTAGAATAGTGTAGAATAGGGTGGCATAGAGTGCAGTGACATAGAGTACTGTGGTGCAGAGGCATAGAGCGCAGTGGTGTAGAGTGAAGTGGTGTGGAGTAGAGTGGTGTAGAGTTCAGTGGCGTAGAGTGCAGCGTTGCAGAGTAGAATGTCGTTCAGTGCAATGGTGTAGAATGCATTGGGGTAGACGGCAGGGGTGTAGAATGCATTGGGGTAGAGTGCAGTGGTGTTGAGTAGAGTAGTGTAGAATAGGGTGGGATGGAGTGCAATGGCATAGAGTACTGTGGTGCAATGGTGTCGAGTGCAGTGGTGTCGAGTGCAGTGGCGTAGAGTAGAGTGGCGTAGAGTGCAGTGGCATAGAGTGCAGTGGCATAGAGTGCAGTGACACAGTAGAGTGGTGCATAGTAGAGTATGGTGCTGTGGCATAAAGTGGCATACAGTGGAGTGGGTGGCACTGAGTAGAGTAGAGTGAACTGGTGTAGAGTGCATTGGCCTAGAGTTTTGCAGAGTATAGTGGTGCAGAGTGCAGTGGCATAGAATTCAGCGTCATACAATGCAGCAGCGTAGAATGTAGTGGCGTAGATCAGAGTGGCGCATAGTAGAGTGCAGTGGCGTAGAGTGCAGTCGAGTGGTGATGTGCAGAGAGTGCAGTGGCATAAAATACAGTGGTTTGGAGAGCACAGTGGCTCAGAGTAAAGTAAAGTGCCATAAAGTACAGTGGCGTAAAATGATGCAAAGTAGAGTGGTGTAGAGTGCAGTGGCATAGAGTGGTGCAGACTAGAGTATAGTGGCGTAGAGTGCAGTGGCATTGAGTGGAGTGCTGCAGAGCGCAGTGGCGTACAGTGCAGTAGTGCAGAGTAGAGTGGCATAGAGTTCAGTGGCAGAGAGTGCAGTGTTGCAGAGAATAGTGTCGTAGAATGCAGTGATGTAAAGTGGCGTGCAGTGGAGTATACTATAGAGTGGCATAGAGAGTATATGCATGGACTACAGTGGTGCAGAGTAGAGTGCAGTGGCGTAGAGAGCCGTGACATAGAGTGCAGTTGCGTAGAGTGTATTGGCATAGAGTGCAGTGGTGTAGAGTGCAATGGTTTAGAGTATAGTGCCACAGAGTTGAGTGGCGTAGAGTTGAGTTGAGTGAGGTAGACTAATGGCATAAAGTAGTGTAGAGTTCAGTGGCATAGAGGTCAGTGGTGCAGAGTAGATTAGAGTGGCATACAGTGAATTGGCATAGAGCACTGCAGCATTGAGTGGGATGGTACAGAGTAGAGTGCATTGGCGTAGAGTGTATTGGCATAGACTGCAGTGGCTAGAGTGCAGTGTTGCAGAATGGCGGAGAGTGGAGTGTCGTAGAGTGAAGTTTTGCAGAGTAGACTGGCGTGTCCTAGACTGAAGTGGTGTAGAATGTAGTGGTACAGAGTGAAGTGCTAAAGAGTAGCGTGGCATAGAATGCATTAGCATAGTAGAGTGGTGCAGAGTAGAGTAGGGAGACGTAAAGTGAAGTGGCATAGAGTGCAATGCAGTAGAGTGGAGTGGTTCAGAGTGGAGTAGAGTGCAGCGGCATGGTGTAAAGTGGAGTGGTGCAGAGTAGAGTGGAGCATGTATGGTGCAATAGCACACTGCCAGTACAGACAACACATGTTCAATTGAAATGACCATTACATTTGCACAGACATACAGCTTTACTATTAAAACTATACAGCGAACAAACGATAATGTGTGGAAATGGCATCACCCTAGTGTATTGATTTGTTTTGATCATATTAAAGTATTTGTTTCCAACACACTTCAGAACTAACAAAAAATGAGCTTCATTTGTGCTTTTCTAATTCTGATATATTCTGAAATGCTTGCACATCTCAGCTCATTTAAATGTTGTTGTGGGCTAGACAAATACCCCTTCCTCTGTTCCAGCAAGATTGTTACATAAATCCTCTCACTTTGAAGTCAGAGAAAGAAAAGAAAATGTCAAGCTCCCTTGGAAGAGAGAGCCTGACATTTGATCCCTGTATTTGAATGCACAGCAAATGTGAACAAGATTTACAGGCCTGTTTACAGAAAGGGGCACTCCTGGAAGAATACAAGGAGAGTTAGTGTGAAAAGACTTTGCTCCTTGGGAGGGACAAAATGAACAATAACAAGAAAGCCAGCGAATAGAAAGCCAGAAAGTGTGAGTTACAAACCACAAAGCCAATGGTAAGCAACGGGCGCATTGCATTCCAAGGGAAGCTTTTGGAATGTCCCCTAGATGCCTTTAGCAAACCAGGCAGCTGTGCAGTCTGGTAGGCTGCAACATAAAAACGGCCCAACTGGCCGTAAAACAGGACCACAAATGGCTTAAAAAAGTGCCCACACACTGATCTGCCATACCAGTCCATCGGTCACTGCCTGATTGTCCTATGGGTCCTTCTGACACTGAAGCCCATCTTATTCTGAAAGAAGCCCACTAGCCTTCAGCCTACCAGAGAAATGTTGCAGAATGGCCAATCCAGCCAAGATGACGGGGAGCACATTGTATGGGAAGTCTTCTGGGAATACTAGTTGAAGGCTGGTGGAATGGGCAGTAGGAACAGAAATGCTGAAATGGATGAAAGAACTCTCTGTGATTGTTCAGTCTTTCGCCGTGTTTTCTAGCTCAGTTGCAGGATTTGGGGGTGTCAGGATTATAGATATCATTTTTGACAAATATGGACTCATCTGGCTGTAGCAAGGTAGATTTGAGGTGCAGTGTAGGAGAGTGGCATCGACTGCATAGTTGCCCCCAACTTTTTGCTGATTTTTTGACTGTTTTTATGACTTTAGCCAGGCTGTGGCCCTGCTATCCAGGACCCCAGCCTATCTGCTCCCTCTGTTAAACGATGTGAGTACCCTAGGTACCAACCAATTGGATGCTGGGCATACCCTACCAGTCCCTTGTAGATGGTACCCTAGGTACCCAGGGCATGGGTCCCCCAGTAGGCCTACCAGGGCTGCAGCACTTATTGTGCCACCCTGGGACAGCCACACAAACTGACACCACCAGACCACTACTGTAGTCTGGGTAAGGTGGTGCTAGCACCCCTTACAGGGATGTAGGTACCCTATATCCCACACCATTACAACACATATGCTCTCATAGGTCACCCCTATGGCGGGCACTGGTAATCCTACAGGGCTGGGTGCTGAGGTATGTGTGAGGGGGGACCCCTACGTGAGTAGGACCTCCCTGCAACCTTCGTAAAATCGTTACTGGGTTGTTTGTAGTGTAGCCATACCATATACTCTTAACCGCATTATAAGTGAATCGCGTCATCGCAATAACTTGAGAATGGCTACACAGAACCATATTGTGTTTGGTGTCAAACATGAAGGAATCATACCCCCAGTCCAGCCATGGGCATGAGGGTACAATTCCCCCTTGCTAGAAGGGCGATATGGGAAAAGCGGTAGAATTTAGACACCAATTTAAAAATGCACATGTACCACAAAATGGCTACTGTCCGCCACCTACACGACTCTGGCTGGCTGTTGCTGGGGAAAACCCCAGCCTTGCCATCTGGACAATAGGGCTCCTGTGGCAGGGAGGTGCCAGCACCTCCCCAGACAGGATATGTGGATTGGAAAAGGGTGGGTGCACCAAATGTCCTTTCAGAGTTGCACGTAGGCAGCTGCAGAGCCCCAATTCTGCATACACCACCTGGAACCGGTTCAGGGGCATCCTGCCCCTCGCCCAGGTGGGAAACACACAAAGGGGAGTGGGTGTAGCCACCCTTTCCCGCCTCTACTCTGATTGGTAGGCTCTCGTTGGGACCATCCCCTAATCTTGGGGATATATGTGAATAACTTGGCCCCAGAGCCTCAGATTAATCCAGAACTTTACAGAACTGACCTTCGACGAGCTGCTGCCCAGCTGACTGAAGAAATCTCCCTTGGGATAAAGGAGTTATCCCCCTGTTTGGCAGGCACCTGAAAGACTGCAAGATACCCAGTTGGAACTTCGCTGCTCTCACGAACTTCGACGTCTTCCAGCAACCTTGAGGTGGGTCTCCAGAGCATCCCAGAGTCCTGTGAGCGTGCCCAGCAAGTCTGAGCACCGTGGACCACGTGGGTGCCGAGATCCCTGCATACCCCGAGACCCCAGCCACCTCTTGCATAGCACACGACCCCAACCAGTGGGGAAGTTGTGCTTTGGCCCATTTCTGAGCCAACCTTCAAGCAGCATCCGTGCCAAATCTCAGCTCCCTAGCCTGCTCCGGTGGCCCGTGGGAGCCCTTTTACGCACTCCATTCTGCTGCCTTCCACGGTCCCTTGTCACTCAACTTGTGGGCCCTGGCGGAGGACAATCTTCACATCCAAGAGTTCCCCTGGTTGCTGCAGGCCTGCTCTGCGCTCTCTCCAAAGGAGAGCACCCTCAGACCTCGTGGGTCTGCACCAGCAGCTGCTTTGTTCATCTTGCGTGGGTTGCGGTTGCCAAGGCTTAGTGGATACAATCGGGACACTAACACCGCAGCGACCCTCATCCGACGTGGGACAGTCGCCCTCCAGAAGCTGGCCTTCCTTCAAGCCTCCCGGAGCCCGTGACTGCAGAGCCAAGCTGCATCTTCCTCACCTGAAGCACCCGGCATCGAAGGGCTCCTTGCTGTGAGCCCCCTGGTCACTGTGCCGTGACCCAGACTCTGTCCCCTCTGCTTTCAGGTTCTTCTCTACATTTTCTACATCTTAGATCTTCACGACTTCATCGACGCTTTCAGCTAGCAGCAGTTTAGACTACTTTTCCATTGAAAATCAGCCCGCGACATGACACCAGAATCGACCTATGCACCCGGCTTCCTTGGGGCAGGTAACAGTGGTACTTCGGTACTCCCGTGGTGGTGGGCTCTCCAAAGCCTTAAGTCTCAAGCCTTAACTTTGTACTACTGCTAGAAGTGTCTTTAATCCTTAAATATTCAACCGCAACATTCTCTATAGGCTAACATTGCGATCCCGAAAGCAGCTCTTTGCACTGCACGCGCCTCCCGTGGGTCCCCTTCCTCTTAACTGTGGGTGGATTCTGAAGGGGCAAGCAATCCTGAATGCCCTAGGCATTGCCTGTAGAATTGTCGTGGTTCTTATACCACTATTTTAGTATATGGTTTGGTCCCCCCGGGGCCCATTGATTTTTGTGCTATTTATTGTGTTTATAAATGCTTGTTTGAAGTGTAACTTTGCCACTAGTCACATACAGTGACTGTGGGATTCTGTCTAGAATAAATACATATATTTTATATATATACCTGTGTGGGCTACTCTTTCATTTGGTCATTCAAGAGGTTATTATGGTAAAACAATAAGCTTAACACTCCTTCAAGACTTAGCCTGAAGGCTGCTCTCCACAGCTACCACTAGGATAGCTTTCTTTAAAGGTTGTCTTAAACCTATCATCAATAAGAGTCGAATTGGACTGGTGCAAGGAGTCCCTATAACTAGGAACAGCATATGCCAGGCCAACTTCTCACATTGGTGTGCAGCGGTTGGATTCAAGCTTGCCATTGTTTTACCAGATAACAAATTGAATTTCTAAAGTGAAAGCCACTTGGTACCAAAGGTACATATAAATTCAAGCTAGAATACAATAAGTTCTACTGAACTTAGAGTTGTGTGTAGAGGGTCTAGCACACCTTGACTACAACTCAAGAGAGGGTTCAGTAGGCCACACTTAGTGTAGGTAGATACACCACTATCACTACACTAGAAAATGTCTTCAGGTTCAGGTGCCCATAAGGCTCTGGAAGGACCCCAAAGGGTCCCAGTCGACAAGTATGATCATCTCTCCTTTGCTGAGCTCAGGGAGATGTGCACCCTTAGGAAACTTAAGACAAACAAAGGTGCCAACACCCAACGCCTCAGGGAAATCCTGCTCATAGTAGACTTTATGGAGACCATAGGGTCTGGTGGGGTAGACAGGTTGGGTGGGCGTCCATCAGAAGAGGACCCTCCAGTAGGGGACTCTGATGAGGACCAGGAAGAGGATAAAAGTCCTGACCTGGAAAAAACAAACCACTCACAACATGGAGGTGATGGCCCAAGAGGCACTCCCTCCATCCCTAAAGGGAGAGTGGTGGATCCAAGAAGGAACAGGTCCCCCTCAGTGGGATCCAACCATTCTGGGAGATCCAAAGGGTCCTCTGCCTCTTCTCAGAGAAGAGAATCCTCTCATGAGAGGAAATGCAGACTGATCAAATTAGAGCAGGCTAAGCTTCAGCTTAAAAGAGAACAGTTAGCATTGGACAGGGAAGCCCTGGAGCTTCAGAAAGCTTCAATGAAGTGGGGTCTAGAGACCCCTGGTGGCAGTAAGGAAACCCCTAGAGTTAGAGAGAAAGTCCCTGACAATAGGAACCTCCACAAGATTGTGCCCCCCTATCAGAATGGGGATGACATCCACAAATGGATATCTGCTCTTGAGAGGGCCTGTAGAGTACAGAGGGTCCCAGTAGAGCAGTGGACAGCAATCCTGTGGCTCTCCTTTTCAGATAAAGGTGGAGACAAGCTCCTCTCTGTAAGAGAAGAGGATGCAGATGATTACTATATCTTGAAAGCTGCTTTAATAGATGGGGTTGGCTTAACCACTGATCAATACAGACTTAAGTTCAGAGACACCCAGAAAGCCCAAAATCAAGATTGGGTAGACTTTGTGGATTGTGCAACCAAGGCACTGGAAGGTTGGTTAACTGGCAGTAAAGTAAATGATTATACAGGATTATACAATCTCATAATGAGGGAGCAGATCCTTAATAATTGTCAGAATCAGCTCTTACCTCAGCACCTGGTTGACTCTGATCTGACCTCTCCCCAAGAATTGGGAAAGAAGGCAGACAAATGGGTCAGAACCAGGATTAAGCAGAAGGTCCAGCCCTTGGGAGGTGCAACTAAAAAGGAAGATGGCAAGAACTCTGACAAGGGTGGGGAAAAGGGAAAAGACCAGCAGTCTTCAACAGGCCCCCAAAAAGCAGCATCTGAGAATACCCAAAACAACAAACCCAAACAACCAAGGAAGCCATGGTGTAAAAACTGTAAGCAGAAAACCCATTGGACTTCAGATTGTAATAAGGCCAAAGACTCCAAAAGCACCACACCTGCCCCTAAGGCTCCTGTTCCCCCTAGTACAGTTATAGGCGTTGGTGCACAGAACAAGGGCATAGTAGGGTTGACCCTGGGATCTGGAGAGGACTCTGGCCTAGTCAGAACTCCTACTCAGGCTGTTCTAGTTTGTGATGGGGACTTGTCCCTGTTTGTGAGCCCCAGTGGTCTGGGCAAATACAGACAACAGCCAACCATAAATGGAAGGGAGTCACTAGCTTACAGGGATACAGGGGCTAGTGTCACTATGGTGACTAAGGACCTTGTAGACCCTAGCCAGATCATACTTGGAGAGATATACCAAGTGACCAATGCTAGCAACGTTAGTACAGACCATGCTCTAGCTGTTGTGAACTTCTCCTGGGGAGGGGTAACTGGCCTCAAGAAAGTTGTGGTGAGTGCAGACCTACCTGTTGAATGTTTACTAGGGAATGATTTGGAGACCTCAGCATGGGCTGAGGTGGAGCTAAGTACCCATGCAGCAATGTTGGGTATTCCAGCAGAAGTATTTGCCCTGACAAGGTCAAAAGCAAAGCTGACAGGAACTGAACAGGCCTTGGATCCTGGAAAAATGGACCAAGGACCTTCCAAGAGGAGGAGTAGCAGGGGTAAGGCAGAGCCTTCCCCCCAGGATCAGTCTGTAGAGACTCTTTTAGCAGAAGAGGATCTAGCTCCTGAAGAAGGAACTGCCCCAGAGGAACTGGAACCTGATCAGGTTGAGTTCTTGGGGGTAGGGGGACCTTCTAGGGCAGACTTGAGCCTGGAGCAGCAGAGCTGCCCCACTCTTGAACCCCTCAGACAGCAAGCTGCTGCTGAGGCTGCAGGGAATGCCAGTGGGACCCATAAGATTTATTGGGATGAAGGGCTCCTTTACTCTGAGGGTCGAGACCCCAAGACTGGTGCAGCCAGGAGGTTGGTCATCCCTCAAAAGTTTAGGGGCTTCCTGCTCACACTGGCCCAGGATATTCCCTTAGCAGGACACCTGGGCCAAAACAAGACTTGGGACAGAATTGTCCCTCACTTTCATTGGCCCCAGATGAGTGAAGACTGTAAGAGCTTTTGCAGCTCTTGCATTACCTGCCAGGCAAGTGGCAAGGCAGGTAAATCCACAAAGGCCCCCCTGATACCATTGCCTGTGGTAGGGGTGCCCTTTGAGCGGGTGGGGATTGACATTGTTGGTCCCCTGGACCCACCAACAGCATCTGGGCACAGGTTCATTCTAGTGGTAGTGGATCATGCCACTAGATACCCAGAGGCTATTCCCCTTAGGACCATCACAGCACCTGTGGTGGCAATGGCCCTCCTTGAAGTCTTCTCCAGGGTGGGGTTTCCTAAGGAGGTATTGTCTGACAGAGGTACAAACTTTATGAGTAGTTACCTGAAGGCAATGTGGAAGGAGTGTGGGGTTAACTATAAGTTCACCACCCCTTACCACCCACAATGCAATGGTCTTGTTGAGAGGTTCAACAAGACCTTAAAGGGTATGATCAAAGGACTCCCAGAAAAGATTAGGCGAAAATGGGATGTTCTTCTGCCCTGCCTTCTCTTTGCATACAGAGAGGTGCCACAAAAGGGGGTTGGTTATAGCCCCTTTGAACTTTTGTTTGGCCATCCTGTTAGAGGGCCACTTTGTCTAGTGAAGGAGGGATGGGAGAAACCTCTCAAACCACCTAAACAGGATATAGTGGACTATGTACTTGGTCTCCGCTCCCGGATGGCTGAGTATATGAAGAAGGCAACTAAAAACCTGGAGGCAAGTCAGGAATTACAGAAAGCCTGGCATGACCAAAAGGCTGTCCTGGTGGTGTACCAGCCAGGACAGAAGGTATGGGTGTTGGAGCCAGTGGCCCCAGCAGCTCTCCAAGATAAGTGGAATGGACCCCATACCATTTTGGAGAAAAAGGGAGAGGTTACCTACCTGGTAGACCTTGGCACTCCCAGAAGTCCCCACAGGGTACTTCATGTGAATAGGTTGAAAGCATATGTGGACAGGGCTGACATGGGCTTGCTCATGGCAACAGATGAGGGACAGGAGGAGGAGAGTGACCCTCTCCCAGACCTGCTCTCTCAGAACCCTGACGATGGGTCAGTTGATGGAGTAGCCTTGGCAGGCAGCCTCACTGATCAGCAGCAAGCAGACTGTAGACAGGTTCTACAAGCTTACAGACATATGTTTTCTCTGACTCCTGGTGCACTCACGAAGTAGACACTGGGGACAGTCTGCCTGTCAAGAATAAAATCTACAGGCAACCTGATCATGTCAGGGACTGCATAAGGACTGAAGTCCAAAAGATGTTGGAGTTGGGAGTGATTGAGCCCTCAGATAGCCCTTGGGCTAGCCCAGTAGTCCTGGTACCAAAACCTCACACCCAGGGTGGTAAGAGAGAGATGAGGTTCTGTGTAGACTACAGGGCACTCAATGCAGTCACTAAGACTGATGCTCATCCAATTCCCAGAGCAGATGAGCTCATAGATAGGTTGGCCTCAGCCAAATATCTGAGCACATTTGATCTGACAGCTGGCTACTGGCAGATAAGGTTAGCTGAGTCTGCAAAAGCCAAAACAGCATTTTCTACCCCTAGTGGGCATTATCAATTTATTGTAATGCCCTTTGGTTTGAAAAATGAACCTGCCACTTTTCAAAGGTTGGTGAACCAAGTCCTCTCAGGCCTGGAAGACTTTAGTGCAGCATATCTAGATGATATTGCTGTCTTTAGCTCCACCTGGGAACATCACCTGATCCACCTGAGGAAAGTTTTAGAAGCCCTGCAGAAGGCTGGGCTCACTATCAAGGCTACTAAGTGCCAGATAGGGCAGAGTCAGGTTGTATACCTGGGTCACCTTGTAGGTGGAGGCCAGGTTCAGCCATTACAGAGCAAAATCCAGACCATCATGGACTGGGTTGCTCCAACCACCCAGACTCAGGTTCGAGCTTTCTTGGGCCTGACTGGTTATTATAGGAGATTTGTAAAGGGATATGCATCCATAGTGACCCCCTTGAATGATCTCACCTCCAAGAGGATGCCCAAAAAGGTTCAGTGGACTGTCAGCTGTCAGAAAGCTTTTGATGACCTTAAACAGGCAATGTGCTCTGCTCCAGTGCTCCAAAGCCCCAACTACTTTAAAGAATTCATAGTTCAAACTGATGCTTCAGAGGTGGGGGTAGGTGCTGTGTTATCACAACTGAATGAGGAGGGCCAGGATCAACCAGTAGCTTTTATTAGCAGAAGGTTGACCCCCAGAGAGAAACGTTGGTCAGCCATAGAGAGGGAGGCCTTTGCTGTGGTCTGGGCCCTGAGAAGCTGAGGCCATACTTGTTTGGCACTCACTTCATTGTTCAGACAGACCATAAGGCCCTCTTATGGCTAAAACAGATGAAGGGTGAAAACCCCAACCAACTCAGGTGGTCCATTTCCCTACAGGGGATGGACTATACAGTGGAACATAGACCTGGAAGCAACCATGCCAATGCAGATGGCCTCTCCAGATATTTCCACTTAGAACATGAAGACTCAACTGGTCAAGGTTAGTTTAATGTCCCTGCGTTTGGGGGGGGGGGGGTTATGTAGGAGAGTGGCATCGACTGCATAGTTACCCTCAACTTTTTGCTGATGTTTTGACTGTTTTTATGACTTTAGCCAGGCTGTGGCCCTGCTATCCAGGACCCCAGCCTATCTGCTTCCTCTGTTAAATGATGTGAGTACCCTAGGTACCAACCAATTGGATGCTGGGCATACCCTACCAGTCCCTTGTAGATGGTACCCTAGGTACCCTGGGCATGGGTCCCCCAGTAGGCCTACCAGGGCTGCAGCACTTATTGTGCCACCCTGGGACAGCCACACAAACTGACACCACCAGACAACTACTGTAGTCTGGGTAAGGTGGTGCTAGCACCCCTTACAGGGATGTAGGTACCCTATATCCCACACCATTACAACACATATGCTCTCATAGGTCACCCCTATGGCGGGCCCTGGTAATCCTACAGGGCTGGGTGCTGAGGTATGTGTGAGGGGGGACCCCTACGTGAGTAGGACCTCCCTGCAACCTTCGTAAAATCGTTACTGGGTTGTTTGTAGTGTAGCCATACCATATACTCTTAACCGCATTATAAGTGAATCACGTCATCGCAATAACTTGAGAATGGCTACACAGAACCATATCGTGTTTGGTGTCAAACATGAAGGAATCATACCCCCAGTCCAGCCATGGGCATGAGGGTACGATTCCCCCTTGCTAGAAGGGCGATATGGGAAAAGCGGTAGAATTTAGACACCAATTTAAAAGTGCACATGTACCACAAAATGGCTACTGTCCGCCACCTACACCACTCTGGCTGGCTGCAGCTGGGGAAAACCCCAGCCTCGCCATCTGGACAATAGGGCTCCTGTGGCAGGGAGGTGCCAGCACCTCCCCAGACAGGATATGTGGATTGGAACAGGGTGGGTGCACCAAATGTCCTTTCAGAGTTGCACGTAGGCAGCTGCAGAGCCCCAATTCTGCATACACCACCTGGAACCGGTTCAGGGGCATCCTGCCCCTCGCCCAGGCGGGAAACACACAAAGGGGAGTGGGTGTAGCTACCCTTTCCCGCCTCTACTCTGATTGGTAGGCTCTCGTTGGGACCATCCCCTAATCTTGGGGATATATGTGAATAACTTGGCCCCAGAGCCTCAGATTAATCCAGAACTTTACAGAACTGACCTTCGATGAGCTGCTGCCCAGCTGACTGAAGAAATCTCCCTTGGGATAAAGGAGTTATCCCCCTGCTTGGCAGGCACCTGAAAGACTGCAAGATACCCGGTTGGAACTTCGCTGCTCTCACGAACTTTGATGTCTCCAAGCAACCTTGAGGTGGGTCTCCAGAGCATCCCAGAGTCCTGTGAGCTTGCCCAGCAAGTCTGAGCACCGTGGACCACGTGGGTGCCGAGATCCCTGCATACCCCGAGACCCCGGCCACCTCTTGCATAGCACACGACCCCGACCAGTGGAGAAGATGTGCTTTGGCCCATTCCTGAGCCAACCTTTAAGCAGCATCCGTGCCAAATCTCAGCTCCCTAGCCCGCTCCGGTGGCCCGTGGGAGCCCTTTTATGCACTCCATTTTGCTGCCTTCTGCTGTCCCTTGTCACTCGACTTGTGGGCCCTGGCGGAGGACAATCTTCACATCCAAGAGTTCCCCTGGTTGCTCCAGGCCTGCTCTGCGCTCTCTCCAAAGGAGAGCACCCTCAGACCTCGTGGGTCTGCACCAGCAGCTGCTTTGTTCATCTTGCGTGGGTTGCGGTTGCCAAGGCTTAGTGGATCCAATCGGGACACTAACACCGCAGCGACCCTCATCCGACGTGGGACAGTCGCCCTCCAGAAGCTGGCTTTCCTTCAAGCCTCCCGGAGTCCGTGACTGCAGAGCCAAGCTGCATCTTCCTCACCTGAAGCACCCGACATCGAAGGGCTCCTTGCTGTGAGCCCCCTGGTCACTGTGCCGTGACCCAGACTCTGTCCCCTCTGCTTTCAGGTTCTTCTCTACATTTTCTACATCTTATATCTTCACGACTTCATTGACGCTTTCAGCTAGCAGCAGTTTGGACTACTTTTCCATTAAAAATCAGCCCGCGACCCGACACCAGAATCGACCTATGCACCCGGCTTCCCTGGGGCAGGTAACAGTGGTACTTCGGTACTCCCGTGGTGGTGGGCTCTCCAAAGCCTTAAGTCTCAAGCCTTAACTTTGTACTACTGCTAGAAGTGTCTTTAATCCTTAAATATTCAACCGCGACATTCTCCATAGGCTAACATTGCGATCCCGATAGCAGCTCTTTGCACTGCACGCGTCTCCCGTGGGTCCCCTTCCTCTTAACTGTGGGTGGATTCTGAAGGGGCAAGCGATCCTGAATGCCCTAGGCATTGCCTGTAGAATTGTCGTGGTTCTTATACCACTATTTTAGTATATGGTTTGGTCCCCCCCTGGGGCCCATTGATTTCTGTGCTATTTATTGTGTTTATAAATGCTTGTTTGAAGTGTAACTTTGCCATTAGCCACATACAGCGACTGTGGGATTCTGTCTAGAATAAATACATATATTTTATATATATACCTGTGTGGGCTACTCTTTCATTTGGTCATTCAAGAGGTTATTATGGTAAAACAATAAGCTTAACACTCCTTCAAGACTTAGCCTGAAGGCTGCTCTCCACAGCTACCACTAGGATAGCTTTCTTTAAAGGTTGTCTTAAACCTATCATCAATAAGAGTCGAATTGGACCGGTGCAAGGTGTCCCTATAACTAGGAACAGCATATGCCAGGCCAACTTCTCACATGCAGTGAGTGCTAGTTTTGTTACAATACTTAAGGATCGAAGCGAACAATACAGCATACCAGCACTACCGCCACCACCCATACAGCAGAAATAATTCCACTGCCTAAAATACCACCACCATCACCAGTACCACAACACAATACCACTTTTACCACCACCAATACCACTGCCGCCAGCAAAATCTCACAATGCCACTAATATGACCATCAATACCACCAACAGTGCCACCAGTACCACCACCACCAGTACTACCCTTATAACTGCCAGTACCACCATCAATATCATAACCACCAATACCACCAACAGTAACACCACCCCAAAACTACTTATACCACCAATACAACCACCACAAATGATGTCCCACTGATACTACCACCAATATCACCCCCATGAATACCACACCAATACCACCATTGCTACCACTGCCAATTATTCCACCACTACCATTATTACCACCAACAACAATACCATCAATAACACCTACAATAATACTACCACTAATACCATCAATACCACCAATTCAACCACCACCAATCCTGCTACTAATACCACCAGTATCAGCAATACAACCACCACAAAGATTGACCCACTGATACCACCACCAGCACTTCCCTCACAAATAACACACCACTGCCAATACCACCAAGTTTTAACATCAATATCACCACTGCTACCACCGCCAATGATTCGACCACCACAAATAATACCACCAACAACAATACCACCAATAACTCCCCCATGTCAAAAAATCTTAAAGGCCTTAAAATCTGGATCCCCATCCGATCCTTGCCCGGCTAGAACACTAGCATTAGTCTCGGAGACCATCTACAAAGAGGTCACCTCCATTATTAACCTTTCCCTAAAGGAAGCGGTTGTTCCCCGTTCATGGAAGGAAGCCATAATTCGACCTCTCCTTAAAAAACAAACGCTTGATCCCCTTTGCCCTGGGAATTACCGGCCCATCTCTTTGCTTCCTGCTTTAGCAAAAATATGCGAAAAGGTGGTTAATAAACAATTGACCGACTTTGTGGAAAGTGAGTCAATTCTTCACCCAGCTCAGTCGGGCTTCAGATCAGGACATAGCACGGAAACTGTGCTAGTCGAGGTGGCCGAGGCCATTCGTGACTGTCTGGATGCGGGCGGGAGGGCTGCACTTGACCTCTCGGCCGCATTTGATACGGTCCCCCATCCACTGCTCCTTGCTCGCCTGGCAAGGGTCGGGATTGTTGGGGCAGTGTGGGAATGGCTTCGCTCATTTCTGGAAGCCCGGACTGAGCAGATTTCGATACCACCTTTTTCATCTACTCAACAGCGGGTCACTACGGGAGTCCCGCAGGGGTCTGCCCTTAGCCCCCTCCTGTTTAATATCTATATGACCCCATTAATTTATCTAGCGGAAGGGTTGGGAGCTAAGGTAATGGCTTACGCTGACGATACCCAGCTACTTTTCACTTGGAAGACAGATACTGTCCCGGTATCCCAAGCCCAAACCTGCTTGGCCACAGTATTTCACTGGATGGCGGAGGCAAAGCTCAAATGTAATGAAGGAAAATCGGAGGTTCTTCTCTTTGGCAAGTTTCCCTCTAATTTCAAAGAGCAACTTTGGCCCCCAGAATACCCTTGTCCAACCTCATCTGAGAAATCAGCTAAGAATCTAGGGGTTTGGTTTGATGAGCGCCTATCGTTTGAGTCACACATCATGAAGGTGGCAGGTGGCTGTTTTGGTCTACTTAAATCTTTTAGATGTTTCTTTCCCCTACTGCCTATTTCTGCCAGACAAACACTTATATATGCACTGATTTTCTCTCGCCTGGACTATGCTAATGCCCTCTTTTCCGGTATTCCGGCATATTTGCTAAAAAAACTTCAGATAGTCCAAAACACTGCTGCCAGACTGTTATCTGGACTTTCTTCCAGGGACAGTGTACAGAGCCAGCTTCGATCATTTCACTGGCTACCTGTAGCAGTTAGAGTGAAATTTAAGCTACTGATCCTTGCCTTCCGCGCTCTGCATGGCAATGGGCCTCTGTATCTGCAAAAGCGGATTAAATTCTATGTACCGGGGCGGGCTTTGCGCTCCGCGTCTCTTTATTTGGCCCATGTCCCTCGCTTTCAGCGACAGAGGATTGGCGGTAGCTCCTTTACTGTGAAGGCAACCACGGTTTGGAATTCTCTTCCACTCAGTCTTCGCTCCATCCAGGATTTGGGTACGTTTAAAAAAAAGCTGAAAACCTTTCTGTTTGTTTAAGGATGCTCCCTCTTATCTTGTCCTATGTAATTAATACAGATTTCTTGGTACTTGCTTGAGTTCAATCTCCTACCCCCATAGATTCGCGCCGGGACACTCCAGAGTATCTGTGCGCCGTATAAATGCATATATAACATAAGAACATGGCCACTAATATCACCAATACCACTAATTTCACCACCATCAATACCTCAACTAATACCACCACTAATACCACCATTACAAATATAACTAACTCCAACACCCCACTACAGCCACCAATATTAATACCACCACCATTACTCCAAATATCACCACCTTCGTACCACCAATGCCAAACCACAGCACCATTACTGATGCCACTAATACCAATACCATTAATCCATCCCACCACTAATACCATGCCGCCACTAATACTATCACAGATACTCTCACCACCAATATCAATACCATTATCATCAGCACCACCACCATTACCACAACAGCACCACCATTATCATCACTGTCAATTCCCTCTATACCACCACCACCAATACTAGCACTGTCAAAAGTACCGATAACTCACGATACATAATAATACTATCAATACTACCACCACCAGTACCATACCCCTAATACCAATAACACCTTCAATATCGTCCCTACCAATACAATTCTACTAACAACAAGGCCACCATCACCAAGGCCATCAAAATCCCTCCATCACTAATACGACACTTGACAAATGCCACAAACCACCAATACCAAAAATGCCAATACTACAGCAATAATGCCACCACCACCTATAACAATATCACATACACCAATGCCACCACTAACCATACCACCATCAATAACACTAATGCGACCCTCCCTTTGTAATCCCACCACCACCAATACCATCAACAATATCCCTACTTCCACTATCACTACTAATACCGCCACTAGGAGTGTCTGAACCACCAATATCATCTTGCCCTACCAATCACACCAGCGCCAATACTACAGCAATATTGCCACCACGTCTAATACTACCACTACCACCTCCATCAATGCAACTACTATCATCACTATCAAACTCACCACCAATATCAACACCATTAATATCACCTGCAATGCCATCAAACAATCCCCACCACCAGTACTACTACAAACATTACTACCCCAAAACCTCTAAAAATATCACTAATTCTGCGACCACCAATACCAGCACCATGACAAATACCACCACCACTGATATGACCACTAATGTCACCAGAGTAGACACCATTTAGCAGCATTCTCACCAATACCACCACCATTATTGCTACCAACAATGACACAATACCTCCACCACCATCACCAATACCACTAATTCTACCACTGCCAATATCAGTGATATCAATGTCACAAAGCACAACTACTGATACCAGTAATACCAATACCACCAATGCCACTATCAGTACCACTGCTAGTACCACACTACCACTAAAGCCACAATTCAGAAAACCAATACCAATTCTACCACAACCAGAACTGTCAGCGCCGGCACCATCAATACCATTATTACCACCACCATCATTACCAATACCATTGCCAAAACTATCACCACCAATACCATCACCAGCCATCAATGCAATACTACCACCCTACTAGTGCCATCAGTGCCACCAATAACATTACCATTAATACCACCACTACAACAACTACACCATCACAACAGCAACACCACCACCAATACAATACCACCAATACTTCCAATAACACCACCAATACCCCGCTGCCACCACAATATCTAAACTATCACAGCAGTGCCACAACATTAATATCAGTTTCATCAACAATATCACCACCACTACCACCATCGCCATTAATATCACCTTCACCAATATTATCAATGTTATCACCATCAATACCACCACCAACAACAATGACAATACCATCACCATTAACTATAGCACCAATACCCCACCCACCATGACCACCACCAATAACAACAGCACTAACGTAGCCACCAATGACCGCAGCACTAGCATCAGAACTAAGAATACGGCTAGCACCACCACAATACCCTCATCAAAACACCAATAGCACCACACATATCGCAGCACCACCATTATTACCACTAGGATCACCAATACCAGAACCACAAATGCCACAACAGCCACCTGTATCAGCACCACTAATGCCAGCGCCACCTATTCCACCACTATTACCGCCAATACCACAAGCATTACACCAATACCACAGCACTACCACCAGTACTTATATCACCATCACCAATATTGGCAGTACCATCACCAGTAACAATGCCACCACCACCAATGTTAAACAACTGGTACCACTACCACCACTACTAAACATTAGTAAATACGGTTGGTCTGGCTGTAATTTACTATTGTATGGAACACAATTCCTTCTTGCCTGCATTTGCAGGCGTTGCCACATTTCACCCAAACCTGTTGGCGTTGCCACTGCTCATTACCCCTTGTTTGTTTGTTTTATAACTCCAGAAAAATGGACAGATCTTAATCCTCACCTTTTGCCTGCTTCCCATGGGCTTCGTCCTAAGTTACCTTATTTTATTGAACACAATAAACATTCCAGTCTGACACTCATTAACCATCTGAGATTGTATTGCACAACTAGTTTTTATAACTCAGGTTGTTGTGTCCAGGAATAGAACAGGGGTGGCACTGAACTCTGATTTCTCACCTTCCCCTTGTCAGCCCCCGCTTGTTCTGTTCCTCCTCTTCCGCTGCCACTCTAAGATTGAATATTTATGTAACAGCCACACATCCTGCCTGGCTGTCCAGGGGCCCTATATTATATGTGGCACCTTCACCCAGGCATGGTTCCTTCTGTGCTGGGGCTTGAAGTCCATCCTCCAGTGCCCTGAGGACTGGTAGCAGGCCGCTCCCTAGGAGAGTGTGTGCACTGTCTGCTCAGGCCCCTCCCTGGGAGAGTGTGTGCACTGTCTGCTCAGGCCCCTCCCTGGGAGAGTGTGTGCACTGCTCAGGCCCCTCCCTGGGAGAGTGTGTGCACTGTCTGTTCAGGTCCCTCCCTGAGAGTGTGTGCACTGTCTGTTCAGGCCCCTCCCTGGGTGAGTGTGTGCACTGCTCAGGCCCCTCCCTGGGAGAGTGTGTGCACTGTGGCCCCTACCTGGGAGAGTGTGTGCACCGTCTGCTCAGGCCCCTCCCTGGGAGAGTGTGTGCACTGTCTGTTCAGGCCCCTCCCTGGGAGAGTGTGTGCACTGTCTGTTCAGGCCCCTCCCTGGGAGAGTGTGTGCACTGTCTGCTCAGGCCCCTCCCTGGGAGAGTGGGTGCACTGTCTGTTCATCCTGGGTCTTTAGTGGGGGGATCTTCTTGAGGACCACAGCTGTGCACTTTGTTAGAGTTGTGCCCATGCATGAGCCTGCTGCGAAAGGGGTTAGACACGTATGCATAACAGATGCTGTCATGTGGATGGTCCGGCAGGCTACCATGTATCTGTCATGCAAGCGGTCATGCTGTCATGCAAGTGGTCATGTAGTCATGCAGGCGGTCATGCAAGTGGTCATGCAAGCGGTCATAAAAGTGGTCATGCAGTAATGCAAGCGGTCATAAGAGTGGTCATGCAGTCATGCAAGCGGTCATAAGAGTGGTCTTGCAGGCGGTCATGCAAATAATAAAGAAGACTGTCATGCAGTCACCCAAGTGGTCATGCAAGCGGTCATTCAGGGATACACCTTCCATACATATTGCACTCTAGGAACAGAAGTATAACTGTTGAGGAGCGAGCATGGGCAAGTGTGATTGAAGTCAGTTCCAGTGGGGTTAGTAGATTAGACATGCACATACCAAGAGAAACACTGTAGGTCCTACCTGCTGCTGTTTAATCACATTTGGGTTCTAGTAGAGAAGGCCTAGTAGTGGTGACACTGAGCTTCAATCGAGAGCATTGTCAGATCCGACAAGTGAAGTTAATTACTCTTGAGTAGTTTCTAGTTTGAGCACATCCAGAGTTGGAAAGTAAGTTTCTCATTCATCAGGGTCCCGCTTCCTTACACGTCAGCTCATGTAAGCCTTACCAGAGTAGACATGGCAATGTAATAGAGTAGACATGGCAATGTAATAGAGAAGACATGGCAATGTAATAGTGTAGGCAGAGTAATGTAATAGAGTAGACATGGCAGTGTAATAGAGAAGACATGGCAATGTAATAGAGAAGACATGGCAATGTAATAGAGAAGACATGGCAATGTAATAGTGTAGGCAGAGTGATGTAATAGAGTAGACATGGCAATGTAACAGAGTAGGCAGAGTAATGTAATAGAGTAAGGATAGTAATGTAATAGAGTGGGCATGGCGATGTAATAGAGTAGGCAGAGTAATGTAATCGAGTAGACATGGCAATGTAATAGAGTAGGCAGAGTAATGTAATAGAGTAGGCATGGCAATGTAATAGAGTAGACAGAGTAATGTAATAGAGTAAGGATAGTAATGTAATAGAGTGGGCATGGCGATGTAATAGAGTAGGCAGAGTAATGTAATCGAGTAGACATGGCAATGTAATAGAGTAGGCAGAGTAATGTAATAGAGTAGGCATGGCAATGTAATAGAGTAGACATGGCAATGTAATAGAGTAGGCAGAGTAATGTAATAGAGTAGGCATGGCAATGTAATAGAGTAGACATGGCAATGTAATATAGTAGACATGGCAATGTAATAGAGTGGGCAGAGTAATGTAATAGAGTAGGCATAGTAATGTAATAGAGTAGACATGGTAATGTAATAGAGTAGGCAGAGTAATGTAATAGAGTAGACATGACAATGTAATAGAGTAGGCAGAGTAATGTAATAGAATAAGCATAGTAGTGTAATAGAGTAGGCAGAGTAATGTAATAGAGTAGGCAGAGTAATGTAATAGAGTAGGCATAGTAACGTAGTAGAGTAGGCATAGTAATGTAATAGAATAAGCATAGTAGTGTAATAGAGTAGGCATAGTAATGTAATAGAGTAGGCATAGTAATGTAATAGAGTAGACATGGTAATGTAATAGAGTAGGCAGAGTAATGTAATAGAATAAGCATAGTAGTGTAATAGAGTAGGCAGAGTAATGTAATAGAGTAGGCAGAGTAATGTAATAGAGTAGGCATAGTAACGTAATAGAGTAGGCATAGTAATGTAATAGAATAAGCATAGTAGTGTAATAGAGTAGGCATAGGAATGTAATAGAGTAGGCAGAGTAATGTAATAGAGTAGGCAGAGTAATGTAATAGAGTAGGCATAGTAACGTAATAGAGTAGGCAGAGTAATGTAATAGAATAAGCATAGTAGTGTAATAGAGTAGGCATAGTAATGTAATAGAGTAGGCATAGTAACGTAATAGAGTAGGCATAGTAATGTAATAGAGTAGGCATAGTAACGTAATAGAGTAGGCATAGTAATGTAATAGAGTAGGCAGAGTAATGTAATAGAGTAGGCAGAGTAATGTAATAGAGTAGGCATAGTAACGTAATAGAGTAGGCAGAGTAATGTAATAGAGTAGGCAGAGTAATGTAATAGAGTAGGCAGAGTAATGTAATAGAGTAGGCATAGTAACGTAATAGAGTAGGCAGAGTAATGTAATAGAATAAGCATAGTAGTGTAATACAGTAGGCAGAGTAATGTAATAGAGTAGGCAGAGTAATGTAATAGAGTATGCATAGTAACATAATAGAGTAGGCAGAGTAATGTAATAGAATAAGCATAGTAGTGTAATAGAGTAGGCAGAGTAATGTAATAGAGTTGGCAGAGTAACGTAATAGAGTAGGCAGAGTAATGTAATAGAGTAGGCAGAGTAATGTAATAGAGTAAGCAGAGTAATGTAATAGAATAAGCATACTAGTGTAATAGAGTAGGCATAGTAGTGTAATAGAGTAGGCATAGTAATGTAATAGAGTAGGCAGAGTAATGTAATAGAGTAGGCATAGTAACGTAATAGAGTAGGAAGAGTAATGTAATAGAGTAGGCATAGTAACGTAATAGAGTAGGCAGAGTAATGTAATAGAATAAGCATAGTAGTGTAATAGAGTAAGCATAGTAGTGTAATAGAGTAGGCATAGTAACGTAATAAAGTAGGCAGAGTAATGTAATAAAATAGGCATAGCAATGTAATAGAGTAGTGCAATACTATACATCTTTCTCCGGGACCCGTTTCAAGAGACATAGACTGCCCTGAGAACGCAGTCGCCCAGTTCATACAAGCCCAGACAGTTCAAAACATCTTTCGACACCAATCTGTGCTGCACAAAAGACACATTTCTGGGAGTGGCACATCGGCGACGGATGATACGCAGTATCGGTGGTGGAATCGGAGATATCCACCAATTCATTGTTGCCCCTTTGTAGAACAACTATACAATTCAGGCTGTACAGGATGTGACGCGGCTGTTTCAGTCTAGGACATACTTTGTTGCCGATGGAGAGCCCAGGTGGACTAACTAATTAAGAGGCCTCCGTCCACACCACTAATGACTATATTTCAACTGAACCAGTTCACATGGACCTATATTTAACTCTGTCTTCAAGGCCGGTTGTTTGCACTCAATATAAGGTCGAGATTAAATCCCCTGCAGATGAGGACAGGGCCGGAAGACTGGGAACCGAAGCCGGACCTGGCAAACTGTTCGGCCAACCCCAGGGGTGGAGGAGGGCGGCCGAGCTGTTTGCTAGGGCCGGTTTTGGACGATTTTGTTTCAAGAGGTCGACATTTCCGGCCCCGGTAACAAAAACAGCCCCAAGGGGCCCAAACCGGGCCACTCCCTGGCAGCCCACCGGGGAAACACTCGGTGCCCACTCCGGCCCTGGATGAGGAGCAGACTGGCCTTCCTCACTCATATGATTAATTCTACAGTTTCTCCACTGGATGATGCTCCCAGGTTGTTCCCTATCTAATTATTTACCCAGTCCTGATGAAGACCTGCTGCTGAGTCTTAGACTGGCCGTCCCCCTACCCCTTGCTGGGTTGAAACGTCTATTTCCTTTCTTTTCCTTGTTTATATTCCACGCACGAGAACTCTTTTTATGCACTCATTCACACATCTTTTTGGAGCAACCATATGTGTATTTAATGCATTTATCTTGTTGATTTTCAAATACAAAAAAACATACATGCTGGCATATGACATGGGATGCCTATGACTACCTCCCCAAGCGGTTCTAATCAGCCCATGTCACTATCACCCTGAACACAGTGGTCCACGGGCTTGTCATCACCAACCGCTGTAGGCCAGTCCGCCCCTGCCCGGAGTTGTTGTGACCCTAAACACACTGGGTCTTGGTCATAGACTGTTATCTTCGCCCCCTACCAGCCACTTCTCCTTTGACTTAGTTGTTGTGAACCTAAACACACTGGGCCGACTGTCACCTCCCCCTGCAGGCCAGTGCGCATCTGTCCATGTTGCCATGACCCTAAACTGGTCATGGCCACAAACTGTTGTCACCGCCCCCTGCAGGCTTGCCCGCCTTTGCCTCCAGATATTGTGACCCCTAAACATTGCGTCATGGCCAAGAACTGTTGTCACCGACCCCTGAAGGCCTGCCCACCTCTTCCTCCAGATATTGGGGCCCCTCAACACACTACGTCATGGGAATGGATTTTTGTCACCGCCTCTCCAGGCCTGCCTGCCTCAGCCTCTAGATGTTGGGACCCCTAAACACACTGCATCATGGGCATGAACTGTTAACACCGCCCCCTGCAGGCCTGCCCACCTCTTCCTCGAGATATTAGGGCCCCTCAACACACTACTTCATGGGAATGGATTTTTGTCACTGCCTCTCCAGGCCTGCCCGCCTCTGCCTCTACCATACCATACCAAGCAATTTATAGAGCGCTCGGCTACCACCAACGGCGGTGTCCCGGCGCTAAGTGGTCAGAAAGGGGGAGAAGGGACGCGCTAGGGCAAGTCAAACAGCCATGTTTTCAGTGCCTTCCTAAAAGTGGGTTCTGATTCTGCTTTACGCAGGTGTTTAGGCACAGCATTCCAGAGAGCGGCTGTTCTTACTGCAAAGGCTCGCCCGCCAACCCTGGCTTTGGAAAAGCGAGGGATGTGGAGAAGCATCTGAGAGTTAGATCGCAAGGTCCTGGAATGATGGTATTTCTGAAGTCTCTGTTTCAGGTATCCTGGACCTCTATCTCTTGTGGCTCTAAAAGCAAGAGTCAGTGCCTTAAATTCAATTCTCCTTTTCACTGGGAGCCAGTGAAGGCTGCGCAGGTGAGGGGAAATGTGGTGTCGGAGGGGCACATTTCTGATGAACCTTGCTGTGGCGTTCTGGACTGTCTGCAGCCTATAGGTGAGATAAGCTGGAAGAACTAAATACAAGCTGTTAGCATAGTCCAGCTGAGATGTAATAAGGGCATGAACTATGGTGGCCCGACAGTCCATCGGCAACAGATGGAGTAATCTTCGCAAGGTTTTGAGTTTCCAGAAACATGCTCTAGAAACGTGACCAATCTGGGCCTTGGACGGCAATTTTAAGTCAAATTTGAAACCTAAATTTCTGACTGAGGTGACAGGGGTAGGAAGGGGATTCAGCAGCATCGGCCACCAGAGATCAGCCAGTGGGGGTGAGGGTTAATTAAAAAACATCACCTCTGTCTTGTCAGCATTTAATTTCAGGCTGTTGTCTGTCATCCAGGAGGCAAACTTAGTTAGACAAAGCCTGAAGCTGCAAAACCCAGCCTTTGCAGTGTCTTTAAAAGAAAACACAAGCTGCGTATCATCAGCGTGTGATATTATTCACACTCCACAGTGTTCCACAACCAATGCCAAAGGAGCAAGATAGATATTAAAGAGGGCGGGGCTAAGTGCCGAGCCCTGAGGTACTCCGCATACCATGGAACAGGAGGAGGAGACATGAGGGCGCAGGAAGACCTGCTGGGACCGCTCATCCAGAAATGAGCGGAACCAGTTTAAGATGGTCCCCGAGATACCCAGCTGTGCCAGTCGGTCTATAAGAATCGAATGCGAGACCGTATTAAAGGCTGCGGACAAGTCCAACAGCACAAGCATGGCGCAGCTACCCTGGTCTAGGGATTCTCTGATGGTTTCCACCACCTCCAGCAGAGCAGTCTCGGTACTATAGCCCGTCCTAAAGCCCGACTGGGAATCATGAAGGAGGTTATTAGATTCCAGATAATTGGAGAGCTGTCTCTGAACTTCCTTCTCCAGTATTTTTGCAGGAGCGGGCGAAAGGGAAATGGGCCTAAAGTTCTTAAGTATACCCGGATCTGCATCTTCCAAACAGAGGGGTATCTACCTGACATCAGAGATGCATTCCAGATAGCATTTAGATGGAGATTAAAAAAGGGAGCCAGCTGATTAAAAAATCTGGCAGGACAAGGATCAAGAGGCGAGCCTGACTTAGTTCTAACTAGGTATAGCAGGGACAATGTCGGACAAAAAGGTCGGAATTCAGACCAGTAACACGGGGAACCCGGAGCCAGAAAGATGGTTGAACAATCCTTTGACACCGGAAAGGAAGAATATATAGATTGAACCTTCACCTGGAAGGAGTTCGACAGATCTCTACAGAAATCAGCTGATGGCGTTATCATGCTTATGGTGGCTTGAGGTTTCATGAAATCTTGCACGATCTTTAAATACTTCCTTAGATGAATTGTCCGACTCTTTAATTTGCTTGGCTAGGAAATTCCTAATAGCCAGACGTTTGAGGGCATGACATTTTTTCAGTGCAGTTTGATCTATGCTCTTCGCCTCCAGATTATACGTTTTTCGCCAGTTGCGCTCCAACCTTTTACAGGCGCTTTTCTCTAAGCGAAGCTCCGAGGAAACCCAGGGGGCGGAAGGCTTTTTCCTAGCCAGTTTTACCATTTTCATGGGAGCAATGACATCTAGGGAGGATGCAACCCACTCATTGAAGGTGGTTGCATCCATGCAGGGATCACCTGTCAGCAGAAGTGGGGCATTATGCAGGATGGGACCTAAAGTCTCGGGGGAAACCCTCTTCCAATTTCTCTTCTTCACAAGCTCTGGTCTCGAGCTTTGCTTCCCAAAACTTCTTAACAGGCTGAATGGGACCAGCCAGTGGTCTGACCACGTTAATGGCAGAGGAGCCTTAACATTGATTGTGGGATCGTTAGAAAATAAGGTCCAACAGGTGACCTGCCCGATGTGTGGGGGCCTTGACCAGCTGAGTCAAGTTGAGTCCCCCCAACATCTTAGTCACTTGGATTGCTAAAGCACGGTCCACATCATCCATATGGACATTAAAAGCGCCCAGAACCGTAAGGTTAGCATGTCTTAGCGAGAGGTTGGCTATAATGTCACCCAATTTTGAGAGGTGGGCAACTGCAGAGTCCAGGGGTCGATATACCAAAGTGCCCGCAAGAGTATACTCCGGTAAGATTTGAATGGAAAAAGACATGGCCTCAACTGACCCCACATTCTCAATTTTTTTACATGAGATTTCCCACCCGTCTTTCAAGATAATCGCTAAGCCCCACCCCGCCTATTATCCGCACGGTTAACCATAGAGATCTTAAAGCCTGCGGGCATCGCAAGCAAAATGTCCGGGTTGGATGACTCTGTTAACCAGGTTTCTGTTAGAAACATAAGGTCCCAGTGATTGGACTCAAGGGAGAGCCAAATGTCCTCCGAATGTTTTGGGAGTGATCTGCAATTTACCAGGCAGGCTTTGATAGGAGGCTTCTCATCACCCATACCAAAAACAGGTGGCACCAGATACCTCTGCCCCCTGTAACATCTCCAGTCCTCCAAACACATAGGAAAAGGACTTACATTGGTAGACCTGATCCCAGTATGCCAAACGATAGTCAGGGCAAGTGGGGTTAGTACAGCGCATCCCATTCAGATCCATTAGCTGCTTACTAGTCCAAGTGGTTATTACACCGGGGCTCCAGATGTTGGGACCCCTAAACACACAGCATCATGAGCATAAACTGTTAACACCGCCCCCCCCAAAACCTGCCCACCTCTGCCTCCAGATGTTGGGGCCCCTAAACACACTGCATCATGGGCATAAACTGTTAACACCGCCCCCTCCAGACATGCCCACCTCTGCCTCCAGATGTTGGGCCCCCTAAACACTGCATCATGGGCATGGATTGTTGTCACCGCCCCCTGCAGGCCTGCCCACCTCTGCCTCCAGATATTGGGCCCCCTAAACACTGCATCATGGGCATGGACTGTTGTCACCACCCCCTGCAGCCCTGCCCACCTCTGCCTATGTTGCTATGACCCTGAACATACTTGATCATGGCCATGAACTGTTGTCACCGCCCCTGAAGGCCTGTCTTCCTCTGCCTCCAGATGTTGTGAACCCCTAAACACTACGTCATATCCATTACTGTTGTCACTGCCCCCTCCAGGCCTGATGTTGTGACTCCTAAACACTGCGTCATGGGTATGGCCTGTTGTCATCGCCCCAGAAGGTCAGCCTCACTGTGCTCCGAGTTCTTGTGACCCTGGACACACTGACCCTGACCCGGGGCTGGCCGTCCCCACCTCCCTCACCCATGGCCTACAAACAGGGCCCCAGTGAGTCGAGGGACGCGTCACCAGGACTCTCATGAACCCGTGACGCGTCTGCGGAACCTTCAGCCCCCAAGGCATGCCGTCCGGCTCATAAACACTCCTTCCCGTGACATCAGATCCTGCCGGAAAGAGCACGTGGGGCGGCAACAGCAGCGGCCTGCCCTTTGTCCAGGTACTGCTGTGGGCGCAGAGGTCGGGTAAACAGGAGGTGCGGAGGCGGAAGGTGCACACCGGGGTGGGAGAGAGGGGAGTGCCAGGCAGAGGCACTGCCAGCCACACGGAAGGAAGCCTGGGGCACACCTCTCCACCCAAAGGAGCCCCGGTCGGCTGTGTCATTCTTTCATCATCCCGAGGCCGCTGAAAGGAGTACCGTTAACTTGAGAAGTAAAAGACCTACTATTTTACTCAGTTTCAAGGGTGCGCTGGTAAATTCTAAAGATGCCGCGCCATGCCCAGGAACCTGCTCTGTTCCGTCACTTAGCCAAAATCTTGGTGTAGTGACTTCACCTTTGACCCTCTAGTACGTCTCACGCCCCTTCAACTGGACCATTAGCTATTTTAACAATTTTTATTTGCATAATCAGTTGAAAATTATGGCAAACCTCAAAATGCAATCCTAACTGCTGGCAGAGGTCCTCTGGTGTGACGCTCGCACCTCACATCTGACCTTTTAAGAAGGGCAAGAGAAGGGTCTCGTGGTAGAGCTGACTCATTCATGTACTAAACAGCGTGACTGACAGGCTTGCCAGCCAATGAGGCCAGTAATGAACCATACACTCCTTACGGGCTCTTGCCTGTGGCCTGAGCCGGTACATCGAGTGAGGGTAGACAACTAGCAATATTGACTGGCTCCACGGGAGGTAACGCTGCATTAAAACCTCGAGGCTGCAAATTATAGATAAGCACTGGTAAATGTAAAGCAACCCAACCTCACAATGTAGACACACACGAGCCATATTTGTTGAATGGTTCATTTGGGAATTTTTCAACATTTACAGGAAGTCCAAGAGGGTAAACTTAGGAGTGGAGGTGGGGGAGGGGAAAGTGATCTTAGGGTCCCAGAAGGTGACCTGAAGCCAACAGGGTGCCTTTACAAGCCAGTCTCTGGGTGTGACTCTGCCAGTGACCTTGTATTTAGCATAATGACACAGGCTTCAGTTCACTAAAATCCAGGGGTAGTGAAAATAACATCACACGCCATTTGACCTTTCGACTCACTCGCTTATGCATACACACACACTCACATAAATAAACACACTCACCCACAAGCACGCATACAACATACATTTAAAAGTATTTTTACTTACCTTAGTTGCCGGATAGTGTCATATTCTAGTTAACTGCACTCTATTTTTTATTACACTAATAGTGAATAACATTATTAATTATTTCTGTAATCATTTTTTTTACAGACAAACAGGGGCGACCGGCATCGCTCGTGGGTGGAGGGCGGTTCACGGGGGATCGCGTGGGAGGGGGCGTCCAGGGGGAATCGCATGGGGGGTCGTGGCGGAATCACACGGGGGAATGTGGGGGTTTGCACATGGATAAATATATAAAAAATAAGAAAATAAACTTACCTTGTTGCTGGCTGGGTCCCGCGTCTCTGCTCCCGCTCTCCTCGAGCACATTGAGGAACCGGAAGCAGGCCCCACTAACCAATCACAACGCTGCAGTGCAGCGTTGTGATTGGTGAGCACCCAGGCTCCCCAGACCAATCACAACGCTCCAGTAGCGTTGTGGTTTGTTTTGAGCATCCTGGTTTGATACTCAACCAGGGAATGGGGGCCTGAGCTTGTTCTCCATGCAGGCTGCAATGCGTCCCCTAGTGACACCTAAATGACGTCCAGGCACAAAAAGCAATGTGTCAGTCTTCGCCAAATATTCTGTCTCACCTGCCCAGCTATCAGCTCAGATAATCTGAGGGCCCGAGTACTCACAGGCACCTGGCAGCCTTCCCAGAACAGTGCCTTCACCCCATCTTCCTAAGAACCTGTCTTTAGTGAGCTGAGGCGGAATCCAGGCGGGGCGCTCTCAGGAGGGTGTATCTCAGCAGAACACAGGCAGGGCTGGCCTTTGTGGGCGTGGCGTGAGTGGTCAGGTACTCAAGGTCAACTCCAGTGCAAAACACAAAAGGCGGGAAAGGGGCCACACACAAACTCTTCCGGCACTGCAAGACCCATCAGGAAATTCTAGCCTGCCATAGCCAGTGACAATATGCAAGACAACACACAGGAAGTAGTTATATGTCATGACATAAACAAGAAAACATATTGTGACATAAAGGTATAGTTGAAAAAATATTGACATCAACGTATTAACTTCATCTCCAAATAATGTAAGTAGCAAAAATATAACAAGCATTGGCATAGCCAATAGGTTTCGCCTTTGGGACCTTATAAGTTGTTTAGCCATGGAATGGTTGCATAACTAAATACTTATAAGGTCCCAAAAGCGAGACCTATTGGCTATGCCAAGTGGCCGTGCGGCCGCGAAAGTGATCGCGATCAAACATCAAAGCGGCCGTAAAAGTGAAAGTAATCGCGGTCAAGCGCGGCACGCGCGCCTGCGCACATGCACTGTGGCTCTAGGCTGGCCTGGTAGCACTTTTTGGAGCCCTCTCAAAAAGTCTCGCCAGACCAGCGCATGCGCTGGGTCAGGCGAGACCTAAAAAATTAAAATATCTACAGGGAAAATATAGGGCCTTATTAAGAGTTGGCAGAAAGGATACTACTTTGCAAATGCGATGGAGTGCCCTCTGCGCTAAACCCTCACTTCAACTGCCTGATTTACAGGTGAGAGAACCTTAAGTATGTCAGCACTGGCGCCTGCTCTGGCGTCTCTCTGTCACACTCCAAAGTACAAAGACATCAGAGGTTTTCATATAACATGGTCCGCCCGATTTAGAGTGGACAGTGTTATATGTTTTTTTTGCCTCTCGTCTTCGCTAGGGACAGTATAAAAAATAATGACCCCCACATCAAACAAGACAACTACTATGGTGTAGGGTTTATTAGCGTTTGCTTTTTTTAAAAACAAAATCTTACTTTGATCTTTTGTTTAAAAAAATCAAAAACTTTTTAAAAAGTTTAGCGGGTGACCATCCATGAAACTATTAACACATTGACAGGAACTGCTATGATAGTGGTTCCTGTCAGTGACTAGAGATGTCTGCGGGAGTACCGATACCCCATCAGAGCGGTGGAGTAGAATACGCCGTCACTTGGATGGAGTAAATACAACACTCTAGATCACTCTGGATCAGGACAATACTAAATACCTAAATATGGAATAGCAAAATATTGATAACAAAAATGTAGTATTTGTAAAATGACATTAAACTTGACAAAAATATCGATCTCATTAATGCACAAAATTATTGATAAAATATGTAAAACAATATTAGAATGCAACGTAAACCATTTAAATTTTAAATATATAATAATGTTGAACTTTATTTCATTTTATTCAAAACTTTTTTGTTAAATTCTCAAAATATCAAAAAGGTCTACTAACAAATGTGCATTTTTTTATTATATTAAAAAATCGTTAAAACCTTTATCATTTGTAAAACACCATTGATTTTAACTTAAATTGTAAAAATAACTATTTTTTAACTGTACATATTTATGAAAATAAAAAACATATGAAATACCTCAAATTAGATTATTGTTATTATTATGAACCATAATAATAAACATTGCATAAATTGCACTGTAAAATGTACTTTTTAAAACAATCAAAACATTCTATACCAATATATAAATTGTAAAAAATATTTCTCATAAAAATTTATACACTTATTATAATTGTACTTTTCAAATCTAATTTTTTTTTAAAATATCTGACTTAAAAAACTTTTTTTACAAAGAAATATAAAAATAAAATAACCCACCAACCTGAACAGGAAACAAAAATATAAGGGTTTTGATGTACTATTCTAACTCCAATCCCTCAACCAATGAGGAAAGTGCATACATTTATGGGTGGTAGAGGTGACAGATTTACTCTTCTAACTCAAGTTCCAACAACATTAGAGAAAAAGCATCAATTGTGGTTACATTTACTACTCTAATTCCAGTTCTACGAACACCAGGGAAAGTAAATAAACTTGGGCAGGGGGGATATACTGTTTTAATTCAACAGGGCGGAACAGATTTACTTTTTTTCGTTTTGTTTCTCTTATTTTATTTACAAATTATAAATATCACTACTTGACAGCAACAATTATAGTGCTTTATAAGTAATTCATTTTGAAATTCCTAACAACCTTAACATGTGACTTTTTTTTTTTGTTCAAATGCAAGTTTATTAAAGAAAAAAAAAGGTTTCAATGCATGATACAGTAGAACATCAGGAGTCATCTAATGCAAAATGGATCTAAATACAAAAATAGTAGGATTAGTAAATAAAAAAGAGAAAGAAAGAGAGAGAGACAATACATTTCATACATAAGAATACAGAGTAACATTTATGGAAGTCACAGGGGTTGTAGAACTTCTTGTTGGTCAGGTCTCTGGATAAAAGACCTTTTAGCCTTCGCATCGATGAACATTGTAACAGGTAACCAGAGGTTTAAATGTTTGGTGGCCATGTGAATAGGATAAACAAAAGAGGTATCTAATCTATTATTATAAAATATGGCATACCACCATGCTTGATATGATATTTTGGAAAAGTCTTTCCAGTTTTTAGTAATTTGTTGGAAAGCAACCGCCAATAATAAATCAATGATCTTGGTATTAAAAGTATGATTCGCCCAAATAGGAGATGAACTTCCCAAAAATACTTGAGTAATGGAAAAGGGAAAATTGGAACCAAAGATTGAATTATTCTGGGCCCAAACATTTTTCCAAAAATTATGAACATGTGAACAAACAAATAGTAAATGGTATAGGTCAGCCGATGGAGCTGAGCATGTCCAACATGTATCTGGTGTAGAAGAGTACCTTTTATTTAGAGTAGCCGGACAAAACAAAAGTCGGTTGTAAATAAAGAAGAGGGTCTTTGTTGTGTTTGCTGCCCTAGAAGACTGTCTAATTTTAGTCCAAATTTTATTCCATAAGGGTATTGACCAACAGACCTGCATATCTTGCTCCCAAGCGAGTTCCACCTTTGTTTTTCTCCCTTATGATACAAGTAGAGCATAAATGCTTGTAAATAGCAGAAGCTTTGGGTTTGGAGTGAAGCAGGACGTGTAACCCATTGTTTGATGTGGGAGAAGGAGTAATGGGGGGAGCAAGCTGAGCAGAAACTCTCTATGCGCAAACAATTGACGAACCCATATAAGACCTTTCTCTCTTCAGAATTTCCAGTAGAAAGGCCGGTTCCTAATCAAAAGTAATTTATTATACCAGAGTGTAGATTTAAGAAATAAATCAAAGTCTGTGGGGATTGAGGGAGAGTTGGAGTCCAGGATTTTGCAAGTATATTTAAGTATTGCGGTAGAGAGGGATTGTGGCTTGCGGGAAAAAGAAATATACTCTTGAAAGGAGAAAGGGGATAAAAATAGGCGTTCAAGTGTGGCCCACAAGAGACAGTCTTTGGAAGGTTCATTCAACCAATGTGATGCTTGTTGAAGCAGAAATGATTTCTGATATGTAGGAAAATCGGGGAAATTGACCCCACCCTCAGATTTGGGACACATTAAATTTGACAACGACTAAGGGGACTTTTTATTTTTCCACAGAAAAGAGGAAAGTATATAATTAATCTGTTTAAACGATTTCGCAGGAATGGGGATTGGGATGTTACAGATTATGTAAAGTACTATAGGAGTTATCATCATCTTTATGGTATCTAAGCGACCCCACCAAGACAAATAGAGGGGATGACATTTGGCAGTTAATTCTGAGATCTTTTGTATACATTTGTTCATACACAAAGAGATTGTACCTGAGATGGAAGGGGTAAAATGTAAACCTAAATACTTAATTTGATTGGGACTCCAGGGAAAATTTGAATCAGCAAAATCATCCTTCAGAGTGCATTTGGGGTGAGGCCGTATTTCACACTTATCTTTGTTCAATTTATACCCAGACACAGCGGAGAACGATTGAACCTCCTCTAAAAAGGCAGGAAGAGAGGTTTGTGGCTGCGATAAAAATAATGAAATATTGTCAGCATAAGCTGCTAATTTGATTTGGGAGTATTTCAGTTCAAAACCATTCATATCCTGATCCTGGCGAATCTTGGATAAAAAGGGTTCGAGGGCTAATTTAAAGAGAAAAGGGGACAAAGGGCACCCCTGACGAACACCCCTACCCATATCAAAAAAAGAGGAGGTAGCACCATTAGCACAAACTGCAGCACATGGGTTTGAATAAAGGAGAGATATTAAAGATATAAATTTAGGTCCAAAGCCAAACCACTTAAGAGCGTAGAAGAGGTAAGGCCATTGAACTCTATCAAACACTTTTTCTGCGTCTAGTGCTATTGCTGCTAGAGATTGGGGTAAGTGGGATGATTTGGATAAAATATCAAAAAATAAACAGGTATTGTCAGTGATAACACGACCTTTAACAAAGCCAGATTGTTCCCTTCCTAATGAATTTGGTAAATGAGAGTCTAAGCGAGTAGCCAGAGCTTTTGAAAATATTTTATAATCAACGTTAACTAACAAGATGGGTCTATAATTTTTGCAGTACTTTAGATCTTTACCATCTTTGGGGATTAGGCAAATTAATGCTTCTGAAAAAGAGCCAGAAGAACCTCCAGAGTGTAAAAAGGAGTCTAAGAGGTGATGTAATTTGGGAAGCATTAATTTAGAAAAATGTAAAAAAGAGTCCACGGTGAAACCATCAGGGCCAGGTGCTTTTTCCTTCTTGAGATTTTGTAGAGCTGCAAGAAGTTCATTCTGTGATAAATTAAATTCCAGAGACAAAAGATCGTGAATGGTGTCTGAGGATATTTGAATGTTAGAAAAAAATTGTGATATGAGGTGTTGTGAGGGAGGATTCTCTGAGGCATAAAGTGATTTATAAAAAAGTAAAAATTCATTCAGAATTTCTGTATCTTTCAATTTCAAAGTGGAGTGCTCACCAAAGATAGACCCAATGTTGAGCTTGTGGTGCTTAACCTTGAGATAGTTGGCCAAGATCTTCCCGGCCTTGTTTTGACCGCCATAAAATTTAGCACTGGATTCTAACAAATAAAGGGGCATATCAACAAGGGCTTTATCTCTGCTTTTTTGGCTTTAAAAGACAAAAAAGCAGAGATAAAACTAGCGCCCTATCAACAACAGGGTGCTAACATGCAAATTGGCATGTTAGCACCCTTTTACTCTACGCTTCCCCTTGCATCTCTAATGAGATGCAAAGGGGGTGTTCCAGAGTAAAATAATAGGAGAAATGTCGCTAAGCGACATTTCTCCTATTATCAAGAATATCGCTAACCCTGTTAGAGACAAAAAAAGCAGCGCTAACCTCGGTTAACGCTGATTTTTTACGTCTGGTATTTTTCTGACTTAGCCATGATATCCTATGGAAGGAGGATATCATGGCTAAGTTTGTCTGTCCCTATCAAGAAGCTAACGTGAGATTATCGCTGGGTTTCCAGCGATAATCTCACGTTAGCCACTTAGCGTGAGGATTTTTATCGCTATTGAGATAAGCGTTGCTAATAGCACGCTATCTCAGCGATAAAAATCCACGCTAGCCGGCGATAATTATCTTAGCGCTAAGTGCGCTTAGCGATAATTATCGCCAGTTGTTGTTGATATGCCCCATAATGAGGCATTATCAGTAGATTCTTTGTTAAATTGAAGTTTAGCCTGTATCAATGCGGATAAACAGTCTTTCGATCTAGATGTATAATAGGAATGCTCCAGCTGCTTTATCTCATTCAGGAGATTATTGGTTAATCTGCGTGCAGTTTTACGTTTCTTGGACACGTAGCCAATGATAAAATCTCTAGCAGATGCTTTAAAAGCATCCCAAATGACATGAAAAGGCAAAGTCTCAATCTGATTAACTAAAAAATATTCATAAAAAAGGAAGTAAAGGAAGAAGTAAACACCGGGGCTAAAAGAAGGGCATTATTAAAACGCCATCTTCTAGGGGAATTGGATTTTTGGAGAAAGTCAAGGTGGATGGAAATAGGAGCATGATCAGATATTAGAATAGATCCAATATCTGCATTCATTAGGGCCTCAGGGATGTTATGGGAAATAAAAATATAATCAATGCGTGATTGTGTGGAGTGAACGGGGGAATAATAAGTATACTCTCTAGCAGAAGGATTACAGAGCCGCCAGGCGTCAATAAGTTTGTGCTGATTAATAGTCCGAACAAAAAGTTTATGAGCTTTATTTGGAATGACAGAAACCTTTGAGTTACGATCAATGAATGGGTCAAAAACCTGGTTGCAGTCACCTGTTAAGATGAAATTGTCTTCGATGCAATGGGAGATTCGCTGGGCCAAGGAATTCCAAAAAGAGGAATCACCAGCAGTGGGGGCATATATGTTAACTAAAGAAACCGGAGCATTCCCAATCAATAATTTAACACATACCCAACATCCATCTCTATCAGCATCCTGGGAAAGAATCTGAACAGAAAGTGATTTGCGACAAAGGATCATGACTCCATTATGCTTGCCATCGCCTGGAGAAAAGAAAGCTTCCCCGACCCATCCTTTTTTTAACTTTAAAGATTCTTCAACTGTTAAATGTGATTCTTGGAGACAAGCTATATCAGCTTCTAATTTGGGCAAATGAGTCAGGACCCTTTGTCTTTTGATAGGGGAATGAAGACCCCTGACATTCCAAGAAATTATTTCCAGAGACATGAGACTACTAGAATGAAAAGTAGAAAAGTACCAATCCAAATTGTCCAATATAATCCATTGTTATATATACAATAGACGACACAAGAAAAGGAGATCTAGCAAGGAAAAGGATTAACTAAGTGATGAAAGGAAGATGGTGAAAAAAAATCCAATCAAAAGAGTAAGAATAGCTGAGCAAGGAGGTAGAGTAGAGAATGAAGAAGCAAAAGAGACATCTGAAAGATAAATGGAAAAAGGGATAAGACAGGGAAAGGGGAGGAGAAAAAGGAACAATTGTAGGGAGAATACATAAGAAATATTTTTAAAAAAGGATAGAAGGGGAGAAAAAGGGGAAATTGTGGGTAGAAGACATACTTACGAATATCAAACAAGAATAAGGAGGGGGTGGTGGCATGTACATGGAACAAATGGCATGACCAAGCTCGACAGAACGGAGAATGGGGAGGGGACCACGTCCTAATGACAAAACAGCTGCGGACAATGAACATCACAAACCTGAAAAAGAGAAAGGGGAGGTAATGACATGTTAAACAAACAATTGAATAAAGGCAAGCAAACAGATAACATATTAGAACAGTTAATTGAGACCATATGCAATTTAAGGCAAATGCACAGATAAAGATAGGATATCAAATAAGAAACAGGAAATATTCCAGGAGACTAATAAAATCAGGTAATGCGTTGGGATACATCTCCTGAAAAGTCCATGGACTCTGCTCTGCAGGTGTTGAGGAAACTCTGCAACCTCAGCGGATCTTCATAAGTGGTCGTTCTGTTTCTGTGAGTAACCTTAAACAGGCAAGGGTGAAAGAGGCCATAACGAGCTCCCAAAGTACGTAAAGCTGGTCTCATTCTGAGGAACTCTTTGCGCCTGTTTGCCGTAGCTTTAGCGTAGTCCTGTGAAAAGAATAAAGTCAAACCAGATCACTCGATACGTTGAGATGACTTAACAGCTGCAAGAACTTTTAGCAAGTCTGTATATTCAAGAAAGTATAGAATAACTCCTCTCAGTCTCTGTGATGCCAAAACATTTGAGGAAGGGCGGCCAAGCCTGTGGGTGCGTTGAATATTAAGTACAGTTCCTTCTGGCAGATGGAATAATCTAGGAAGAAAAGATTTGAAAAAAAGAAGAGGGTCTGACCCCTCGGTGCCTTCCGGAAGCCCATAGACATGTAAATTATTTCTCCTGTTGTGATTTTTGAGATCCTCAACCTGTTTTTGGAGTGTTGAAACTTGGGTTTGAAGTGCAGTGACCTTGGTATCAGTAACCCCAAAGGAAGACATACTGTGTTCCACTGCAGTAATCCTTTCATCCAATTGAGACCAGCTGTCTGCGAGGAGCTACAGTTTGGAATTTGTTTCTTCTATAAAAGGACGCAGAGCTCTTATCTCCTCCAACAGTAATTCCATTGACACAGGAGAGGAGGTTTAAGGTGGAGAGGGGGGATCTTTTTTCAGACATTTTATATTGGATTTTCCCATCGTTGAAGAAGCAGGTGTTGGTGGGTTAGATCCCTTAGCTAGAGATGTAGAGTCCTCAATCCTGGAAAATTTAGAGAAGATTCTGGAATTCTTAATGAAAGAGTGAGTGGATTTAGAAGTAAAGGAGTCAGGCTTCTTCAGTCTGCCCATATAAAAACCGAGAAGAGGAGAGACAAAAAGGAAAACACCTCAATGTCAACAGGAATAGGAGAGCAGTGATGTGGAACTTGACCAGACCGTAAGTTGGGAATTATTTGTTTTTAGACTTTTAACTTAAAATACCTCTGGAGTGCTTTATCACAAATACGATGCTCTCATAATATGAAGAAGGAGCATGCCACTTAACAAGGCACTCCTAAGTCATTTAATACCAGCCCATCCTTGAATAAGCGACTACAAAGCTGGTAAAGGAGTTGAGGGATGAAATTCAAATGATATTAAGGAGTAAACTTGAGTTTGAATCCCAGACTTTAGACCTTAAATCCCAAAATTACTAAATTTCAAAATTAAAATCCAAAGTTCAAAATCTCAAATGGCCACCAGTCTCCTTGCCCTCCCCTAGCAGGAGAGGGTTATGAGGCAGAGTGCTTTAGCCGTGAGTCGACATCAATCGCACCAGTTCATGTTGAAGGTAGCCAGCAATTGATTAGAACTGCCTCCAATGCGCCAAACAAAGGAAGCGCAAACCACTTCCCAAACACTCTGGTACATTTACAGTGTTTTAAAAGAGAGCACAGACACAAAATGGCGGCCGTTACTTCACCCTGTAGAATGTTGAAAACAACTCCTTTATATCAGGAAAAAGGTCAGAGTTCATAAGCAAGGAGTGAGAAGCTCTAAGAAATACATCGAGGGGAGAGCAACTTTTTATTCTCACCGTCGGAAGTTCAGTGAAAACGGAGCTCAGGAGGCTCCCGTTGCGGTAAGAGATGCGAGGACAAAATGGCGGTCATGGTGATGCCTCAGTGACGCCGAAAACGACCTCGCCAAAATACGTGCTCCGGAGCCGCCAGGAGAAGCGTCGGGGATCCCAGCTTGCTCAGGACACATTCCCATACACCCGGCAGCGTTTCAACGTGGCGAAGAAAGGTTAGGGAACACGAGACCCCCGCGTCGCTCTGAGGAGACTCACTCAATCGCCGCCATGCTCCTCGGTTGCCAAGCCACGCCCCTGGATCAGATTACTTTTCTAACTCTTATCCCACAAACAGTGGATGAAGCTATATTTAAGATGGTGGATATATAATTTTATTGGCCAGATGCACAAAGCACTTTTGCAGTTGCAAATGGCCTGATTCACAGAATCTGGCTGTTTGTGACCACAAAAATGCTTTTTTTCAGATCTATAAAAGGCAAAATACGATTCAGTAACTTCTTACCAAATCGCAATTTGCATTTACGATTTGATATTTAGAAGGGGTGTGTTTAGGGCGTCCTTTCCAAATACCGAATTGGTATGAAAAGTGTGTAAATTGACTGGCGTGTTGGGAGATTTACTAATCTACCTGCGGTGCCTCAAACATTGAGAAAAGTGCATAAATTGACTGGGGTATACGGAGATTTACTATTCAACCCCTGTACCACAAACACTGAGGAACATGCATAATTTGGGTTGGGCCAGATTTAGTGTCCTAACTCTGGTGCAACAAAATATACTATTTTAACCCCAGCTCGACAAACATTGGGGAAAGTGCATACATAGGGAGAGGGAGTGATGTATTTTTCTAACTCCAGTCGTACAAACAATGGGGAAAGTTATCTATGTTGGGAGAATGTAAGATTGACCTTTTCTAACTCAAGCCCCACAAACATAAGCAAAAGAGCACACGTTGGGAGAGGCGATGGAGCAGTGTTTGATTTCATATTCTAACTCCATCCCTGCCCGCATGAGGGGAGTGGATACATGTGTGAGGGTTCAGATTTACTATTCTAACTCCAGTGACATAAACATTGGGGAAAGAGCATACATTGGGGGTGGAAAGGGGAGGGTTTCGGGCTTACTATTCTAACTGCAACCCTACAAACATTGGGGAAGGAGGATATATTATATATTTGAGGTTTTCAAATGAGGTAATCTAACTTCAGTATCAAAAGTCTTTTTTTAATTAAAAATAATAGTTTATAATTATTTGGTATTAATTCTTCTAACTGCAGTCCAAGAAATATTTTTTAAAGTTGTGAATATATAATATTCATACATTTGCTTTTTAGTTTTCAAATTCTAAACATTGTTTCTAGATTTTTCAAGTGGTACAGAATATTTTAAATACATCAAAAGTCAATATCTATTTCTTATTTTATTACTGGGGTTCATATTTAAATGTTTATTAAAATAAATTTGAACTAAAACTGAACCCCAAAAACATACCCTTACTTTGAAAGACTAGTACAAGTGAATTGATGCAACTAAAATGTCAACAGAAGCTGAAGTGACATCACACACCCTTTGACTCCCTGGCGACATTACACACCCTTTGACTCCCTGGAGACACCACACAGCCCTTTCCACCTTTAGCCCCTGAAAAGCCTCATGTTTGCTTCTGATGGATTGGGGGGCATGGTGAGGTGCCTACATAAATCCTGGGGTGAGAGGTAATAATGACAGTCAGGGGTAGTTGCTTTATCTATCTCTATGCCCAGTTGATATCCACGGGCTGATACGGCTGGGGCATAGTCATCAGGATGCACATGGGAATGATAGCACAAATCCTTTTACCTCACTTTCGCTTTAGTGCACTCCCTTTTATGCCACTGGTCCTGCTCAAAAGACATAGGATGATCTGTGAAAGACTGCATAGAGGTGAAGGCAGTGCTTAATTTGTAAAACAAATAAGTGCCAGGGCTCTAGTCAGGAGGCCACTGCAGCTTGCACCACACATTGCCCCTGCCATGCTGCCAATGATAGTAACAACACAACTACTAGCCATCACACTCCTACAAGCGACACAATTCGGACTATTCCAGGCCCCCAAAGCTATAAGAATTGCTTGGGTTAACAATCATTTTTAATCTATATTGAATTAATAATTAACTGTTGTTGTGGTCATCTCTAAATTAGGCAGACAGCACCACCTTGTGACAGTCTGTTGCAAATCCCGGTGTTGGCCATTAGGAGCCGAGTACCGGAATCCACCGGCTCAAATTAAGCACTGTCGAATGTCATGCTATAGCCTGGTGTTTTTATCGTCAGCGCCTAGATTCTTTACACTGTAGTGCAGAGGTCTTCAAACTGTGGGGTGTGCCCCCCCTGGGGCTGGAGGGTGGCGTGAATGTGTTCCCAGGGGGGCGCTCATGAGTCTGCATCCTTGACAAATGCAAAAACAACAGTTGATGGATAGAATGCAGAACAATGTCATACATTCACCCCATTACAGAGATCTGGGCCTAAATCCATTGTTTTTTTGCTCACCATGCCATTCCAGATTGGACCCAGCCATATGCAAATCAGTCTTGACCCTGTGCCTCATGGGTACAGTCCAGCCCGAACTGCCAAGCCAGGTCCTCCCTGGACTGGAAACAAGCATACTAGGACGGGTTTCGGGGTTTCACCCCTCTTCAGCCAGGATAACTTGATTCCAGTGGCATGGAGAGCATGGGACCCACGTCTGGGCATACCCTTCCCACTCGGGGTGACAAATGCAAAAACAACAGTTGATGTACAGAATGCAGAACAATGTCATACATTCACCCCAGTACAGAGATCTGGGCCTAAATCCATCGTTTTTTTGCTCACCATGCTGTTCCAGTATGAAGCCAGCCATATTCAAATCAGTCTTGACCCTGTGCCTCATGAGTGCAGTCCAACCCGAACTGCCAAGCCAGGTCCTCCCTGGACTGGAAACAAGCATCCTAGGACCTGTTTCGGGGTTTCACCCCTCTTCAGCCAGGATAGCTTGATTCCAGTGGCATGGAGAGCACGGGACCCACGTCTGGGCATAGCATTCCCACTCGGGGTGACAAATGCAAAAACAACAGTTGATGGACAGAATGCAGAACATACATTCACCCCAGTACGGCTTGGCAGTTCGGGCTGGACTGTTCCCATGAGGCACAGGGTCAGACTGATTTGCATATGGCTATGTCTGAACTGGGGTGGCGGAGTGAGCTGAAGAATGATGATGGATTAAACCCAGATCAGTTGACTGGGGGTGAGTGTTTGCAATGTTCAATACTCCGTCCATCATCCCCTTTGGTTTTGCTTTGTTCGCCCTCAGTTGGCAGGGTATGCCCACACGTGGGTCCCTTGCTCACTTTGCCACTGGATTCAAGCTAGCCTGGCTGATGACAGCTGATTAGCCAGAAACCGGTCCTAGGAAGCTTGTTTCCGGTCCAGGGAAGACATGGCTTGGCAGTTCGGGCTGGACTGTTCCCATGAGCTGACTCATTCATGTACTAAACAGCGTGACTGACAGGCTTGCCAGCCAATGAGGCCAGTAATGAACCATACACTCCTTACGGGCTCTTGCCTGTGGCCTGAGCCGGTACATCGAGTGAGGGTAGACAACTAGCAATATTGACTGGCTCCACGGGAGGTAACGCTGCATTAAAACCTCGAGGCTGCAAATTATAGATAAGCACTGGTAAATGTAAAGCAACCCAACCTCACAATGTAGACACACACCAGCCATATTTGTTGAATGGTTCATTTGGGAATTTTTCAACATTTACAGGAAGTCCAAGAGGGTAAACTTAGGAGTGGAGGTGGGGGAGGGGAAAGTGATCTTAGGGTCCCAGAAGGTGACCTGAAGCCAACAGGGTGCCTTTACAAGCCAGTCTCTGGGTGTGACTCTGCCAGTGACCTTGTATTTAGCATAATGTTCAGGCTTCAGTTCACTAAAATCCAGGGGTAGTGAAAATAACATCACACGCCATTTGACCTTTCGACTCACTCGCTTATGCATACACACACACTCACATAAATAAACACACTCACCCACAAGCACGCATACAACATACATTTAAAAGTATTTTTACTTACCTTAGTTGCCGGATAGTGTCATATTCTAGTTAACTGCACTCTATTTTTTATTACACTAATAGTGAATAACATTATTAATTATTTCTGTAATAATTTTTTTTACAGACAAACAGGGGCGACCGGCATCGCTCGTGGGTGGAGGGCGGTTCACGGGGGATCGCGTGGGAGGGGGCGTCCAGGGGGAATCGCACGGGGGGTCGTGGCGGAATCACACGGGGGGAATGTGGGGGTTTGCACATGGATAAATATATAAAAAATAAGAAAATAAACTTACCTTGTTGCTGGCTGGGTCCCGCGTCTCTGCTCCCGCTCTCCTCGAGCACATTGAGGAACCGGAAGCAGGCCCCACTAACCAATCACAACGCTGCAGTGCAGCGTTGTGATTGGTGAGCACCCAGGCTCCCCAGACCAATCACAACGCTCCAGTAGCGTTGTGGTTTGTTTTGAGCATCCTGGTTTGATACTCAACCAGGGAATGGGGGCCTGAGCTTGTTCTCCATGCAGGCTGCAATGCGTCCCCTGGTGACACCTAAATGACGTCCAGGCACAAAAAGCAATGTGTCAGTCTTCGCCAAATATTCTGTCTCACCTGCCCAGCTATCAGCTCAGATAATCTGAGGGCCCGAGTACTCACAGGCACCTGGCAGCCTTCCCAGAACAGTGCCTTCACCCCATCTTCCTAAGAACCTGTCTTTAGTGAGCTGAGGCGGAATCCAGGCGGGGCGCTCTCAGGAGGGTGTATCTCAGCAGAACACAGGCAGGGCTGGCCTTTGTGGGCGTGGCGTGAGTGGTCAGGTACTCAAGGTCAACTCCAGTGCAAAACACAAAACACACAAACTCTTCCGGCACTGCAAGACCCATCAGGAAATTCTAGCCTGCCATAGCCAGTGACAATATGCAAGACAACACACAGGAAGTAGTTATATGTCATGACATAAACAAGAAAACATATTGTGACATAAAGGTATAGTTGAAAAAATATTGACATCAACGTATTAACTTCATCTCCAAATAATGTAAGTAGCAAAAATATAACAAGCATTGGCATAGCCAATAGGTTTCGCCTTTGGGACCTTATAAGTTGTTTAGCCATGGAATGGTTGCATAACTAAATACTTATAAGGTCCCAAAAGCGAGACCTATTGGCTATGCCAAGTGGCCGTGCGGCCGCAAAAGTGATCGCGATCAAACATCAAAGCGGCCGTAAAAGTGAAAGTAATCGCGGTCAAGCGCGGCACGCGCGCCTGCGCACATGCACTGTGGCTCTAGGCTGGCCTGGTAGCACTTTTTGGAGCCCTCTCAAAAAGTCTCGCCAGACCAGCGCATGCGCTGGGTCAGGCGAGACCTAAAAAATTAAAATATCTACAGGGAAAATATAGGGCCTTATTAAGAGTTGGCAGAAAGGATACTACTTTGCAAATGCGATGGAGTGCCCTCTGCGCTAAACCCTCACTTCAACTGCCTGATTTACAGGTGAGAGAACCTTAAGTATGTCAGCACTGGCGCCTGCTCTGGCGTCTCTCTGTCACACTCCAAAGTACAAAGACATCAGAGGTTTTCATATAACATGGTCCACCCGATTTAGAGTGGACAGTGTTATATGTTTTTTTTGCCTCTCGTCTTCGCTAGGGACAGTATAAAAAATAATGACCCCCACATCAAACAAGACAACTACTATGGTGTAGGGTTTATTAGCTTTTGCTTTTTTTAAAAACAAAATCTTACTTTGATCTTTTGTTTAAAAAAATCAAAAACTTTTTTAAAAGTTTAGCGGGTGACCATCCATGAAACTATTAACACATTGACAGGAGCTGCTATGATAGTGGTTCCTGTCAGTGACTAGAGATGTCTGCGGGAGTACCGATACCCCATCAGAGCGGTGGAGTAGAATACGCCGTCACTTGGATGGAGTAAATACAACACTCTAGATCACTCTGGATCAGGACAATACTAAATACCTAAATATGGAATAGCAAAATATTGATAACAAAAATGTAGTATTTGTAAAATGACATTAAACTTGACAAAAATATCGATCTCATTAATGCACAAAATTATTGATAAAATATGTAAAACAATATTAGAATGCAACGTAAACCATTTAAATTTTAAATATATAATAATGTTGAACTTTATTTCATTTTATTCAAAACTTTTTTGTTAAATTCTCAAAATATCAAAAAGGTCTACTAACAAATGTGCATTTTTTTATTATATTAAAAAATCGTTAAAACCTTTATCATTTTTAAAACACCCTTGATTTTAACTTAAATTGTAAAAATAACTATTTTTTAACTGTACATATTTATGAAAATAAAAAACATATGAAATACCTCAAATTAGATTATTGTTATTATTATGAACCATAATAATAAACATTGCATAAATTGCACTGTAAAATGTACTTTTTAAAACAATCAAAACATTCTATACCAATATATAAATTGTAAAAAATATTTCTCATTAAAGAGTATACACTTATTATAATTGTATTTTTCAAATCTAATTTTTTTTTAAATATCTGACTTAAAAAACATTTTTTTACAAAGAAATATAAAAATAAAATAACCCACCAACCTGAACAGGAAACAAAAATATAAGGGTATTGATGTACTATTCTAACTCCAATCCCTCAACCAATGAGGAAAGTGCATACATTTATGGGTGGTAGAGGTGACAGATTTACTCTTCTAACTCAAGTTCCAACAACATAAGAGAAAAAGCATCAATTGTGGTTACATTTACTACTCTAATTCCAGTTCAATGAACACCAGGGAAAGTAAATAAACCTGGGCAGGGGGGGGATATACTGTTTTAATTCAACAGGGCGGAACAGATTTACTTTTTTTTTGTTTTGTTTCTCTTATTTTATTTACAAATTATAAATATCACTACTTGACTGCAAAAATTATAGTGCTTTATAAGTAATTCATTTTGAAATTCCTAACAACCTTAACATGTGACTTTTTTTTTTTTAGTTCAAATGCAAGTTTATTAATGAAAAAAAAGGTGTCAATACATAATACAGTAGAACATCAGGAGTCATCTAATGCAAAATGGATCTAAATACAAAAATAGTAGGATTAGTAAATAAAAAAGAGAAAGAAAGAGAGAGAGACAATACATTTCATACATAAGAATACAGAGTAACATTTATGGAAGTCACAGGGGTTGTAGAACTTCTTGTTGGTCAGATCTCTGGATAAAATACCTTTTAGCCTTCGCATCGATGAACATTGTAACAGGTAACCAGAGGTTTAAATGTTTGGTGGCCATGTGAATAGGATAAACAAAAGAGGTATCTAATCTATGATTATAAAATACGGTATACCACCATGCTTGATATGATATTTTGGAAAAGTCTTTCCAGTTTTTAGTAATTTGTTGGAAAGCAACCGCCAATATTAAATCAATGATCTTGGTATTAAAAGTATGATTCGCGCAAATAGGAGATGAACTTCCCAAAAAAAATTGAGCAATGGAAAAGGGAAAATTGGAACCAAAGATTGAATTAATCTTGGCCCACACATTTTTCCAAAAATTATGAACATGTGAACAAACAAATAGTAAATGGTATAGGTCAGCCGATGGAGCTGAGCATGTCCAACTTGTATCTGGTGTAGAAGAGTACCTTTTATTTAGAGTAGACGGACAAAACAAAAGTCAGTTGTAGATAAAAAAGAGGGTTTGCGTTGTGTTTGCTGCCCTAGAAGACTGTCTAACTTTAGTCAAAATTTTGTTCCATAAGGGTATTGACCAACAGACCTGCATATCTTGCTCCCAAGCGAGTTCCACCTTTGTTTTATCCCTTGTGATACAAGTAAAGCGTAAATGGTTGTAAATAGCAGAAGCTTTGGGTTTGGAGTGAAGCAGGACGTGTAACCCATTGTTTGATGCGAGAGAAGGAGTAATGGGGGGTGCAAGCTGAGCAGAAACTCTTAACAGGGCTTGCTTCAAAAGGTTATACTTGGATTGAAAAGAGGCTGGTAAAGCAAATAGCCTACTAACGGCAATGAAAGACAAAATTTCTCTATGCGCAAACAATTGATGAACCCATATAAGACCTTTCTCTCTTCAGAATTTCCTGTAGAAAGGCCGGTTCCTAATCAAAAGTAATTTATTATACCAGAGTGTAGATTTAAGAAATTAATCAAAGTCTGTGGGGATTGAGGGAGAGTTGGAGTCCTTGATTTTGCAAGTATATTTAAGTATTGCGGTAGAGAGGGATTGTGGCTTGCGGGAAAAAAAAATATTCTCTTGAAAGGAGAAAGGGGATAAAAATAGGCGGTTAAGTGTGGCCAACAAGAGACAGTCTTCGGAAGGGTCATTCAACCAATGTGATGCTTGTTGAAGCAGAAATGGTTTCTGATATGTAGGAAAATCGGGGAAATTGACCCCAGTCTCAGATTTGGAACGCATTAAATTTGACAACAACAAAGGGGACTTTTTATTTTTCCACAGAAAAGAGGAAAGTATATAATTAATCTGTTTAAACGATTTCGCAGGAATGGGGATTGGGATGTTACAGATTATGTAAAGTACTATGGGAGTTATCATCATCTTTATGGTATCTAAGCGACCCCACCAAGACAAATAGAGGGGATGCCATTTGGCAGTTAATTCTGAGATCTTTTGTATACATTTGTTCATACACAAAGAGATTGTACCTGAGATGGAAGGGGTAAAATGTAAACCTAAATACTTAATTTGATTGGGACTCCAGGGAAAATTTTAATCAGCAAAATCATCCTTCAGAGTGTATTTGGTGAGAGGCAGTATTTCACACTTATCTTTGTTCAATTTATACCCAGACACAGCGGAGAACTATTGAACCTCCCCTAAAAAGGCAGGAAGAGAGGTTTGTGGCTTTGATAAAAATAATGAAATATCGTCAGCATAATCTGCTAATTTGATTTGGGAGTTTTTCAGTTCAAAACCATGCATATCCTGATTCTGGTGAATCTTGGATAAAAAGGGTTTGAGAGCTAATTTAAAGAGAAAAGGGTACAAAGGGCAACCCTGACGAACACCCCTACCCAAATCAAAAAAGAGAGGAGGTAGCACCATTAGCACAAACTGCAGCACATGAGTTTGAATAAAGGAGAGATATTAAAGATATAAATTTAGGTCCAAAGCCAAACCACTTAAGAGCGTAGAAGAGGTAAGGCCATTGAACTCTATCAAACACTTTTTCTGCGTCTAGTGCTATTGCTGCTAGAGATTGGGGTAAGTGGGATGATTTGGATAAAATATCAAAAAATAAACAGGTATTGTCAGTGATAACACGACCTTTAACAAAGCCAGATTGTTCCCTTCCTAATGAATTTGGTAAATGAGAGTCTAAGCGAGTAGCCAGAGCTTTTGAAAATATTTTATAATCAACGTTAACTAACAAGATGGGTCTATAATTTTTGCAGTACTTTAGATCTTTACCATCTTTGGGGATTAGGCAAATTAATGCTTCTGAAAAAGAGCCAGAAGAACCTCCAGAGTGTAAAAAGGAGTCTAAGAGGTGATGTAATTTGGGAAGCATTAATTTAGAAAAATGTAAAAAAGAGTCCACGGTGAAACCATCAGGGCCAGGTGCTTTTTCCTTCTTGAGATTTTGTAGAGCTGCAAGAAGTTCATTCTGTGATAAATTAAATTCCAGAGACAAAAGATCGTGAATGGTGTCTGAGGATATTTGAATGTTAGAAAAAAATTGTGATATGAGGTGTTGTGAGGGAGGATTCTCTGAGGCATAAAGTGATTTATAAAAAAGTAAAAATTCATTCAGAATGTCTGTATCTTTACATTTCAAAGTGGAGTGCTCATCAAAGATAGACTCAATGTTGAGCTTGTTGTGCTTAACCTTGAGATGGTTGGCCAATATCTTCCCGGCCTTGTTTTGACCGCCATACAATTTAGCACTGGATTTTAACAAATATAATGAGGCATTATCAGTAGATTCTTTGTTAAATTGAAGTTTAGCCTGTATCAATGCGGATAAACAGTCTTTCGATCTAGATGTATAATAGGAATGCTCCAGCTGCTTTATTTCATTCAGGAGATTATTAGTTAATCTGTGTGCAGTTTTACGTTTCTTGGACACGTAGCCAATGGTAAAATCTCTAGCAGATGCTTTAAAAGCATCCCAAATGACATGAAAAGGCAAAGTCTCATTCTGATTAACTAAAAAATATTCATAAAAAAGGAAGTAAAGGAAGAAGTAAACACCGGGGCTAAAAGAAGAGCATTATTAAAACGCCATCTTCTAGGGGAATTGGATTTTTGGAGAATGTCAAAGTGGATGGAAATAGGAGCATGATCAGATATTAGAATAGATCCAATATCTGCATTCATTAGGGCCTCAGAGATATTATGGAAAATATAAATATAATCAATGCGTGATTGTGTGGAGTGAACGGGGGAATAATAAGTATACTCTCTAGCAGAAGGATTACAGAGCCGCCAGGCGTCAATAAGTTTGTGCTGATTAATAGTCCGAACAAAAAGTTTATGAGCTTTATTTGGAATGAAAGAAACCTTTGAGTTACGATCAATGAATGGGTCAAAAACCTGGTTGCAGTCACCTGTTAAGATGAAATTGTCTTCGATGCAATGGGAGATTCGCTGGGCCAAGGAATTCCAAAAAGAGGAATTACCAGCAGTGGGGGCATGTTAACTAAAGAAACCGGAGCATTCCCAATCAATAATTTAACACATACCCAACATCCATCTCTAACAGCATCCTGGGAAAGAATCTGAACAGAAAGTGATTTGCGACAAAGGATCATGACTCCATTACGCTTGCCATCGCCTAGAGAAAAGAAAGCTTCCCCGACCCATCCTTTTTTTAACTTTAAAGATTCTTCAACTGTTAAATGTGATTCTTGGAGACAAGCTATATCAGCTTCTAATTTGGGCAAATGAGTCAGGACCCTTTGTCTTTTGATAGGGGAATGAAGACCCCTGACATTCCAAGAAATTATTTCCAGAGACATGAGACTACTAGAATGAAAAGTAGAAAAGTACCAATCCAAATCGTTATATATACAATAGACGACACAAGAAAAGGAGATCTAGCAAGGAAAAGGATTAACCAAGTGATGAAAGGAAGATGGTGAAAAAAAATCCAATCAAAAGAGTAAGAATAGCTGAGCAAGGAGGTAGAGTAGAGAATGAAGAAGCAAAAGAGACATCTGAAAGATAAATGGAAAAAGGGATGAGAAGGGAAAGGGGAGGAGAAAAAGGAACAATTGTAGGGAGAATACATAAGAAATATTTTTTAAAAAGGATAGAAGGGGAGAAAAAGGGGAAATTGTGGGTAGAAGACATACTTACGAATATCAAACAAGAATAAGGAGGGGGTGGTGGCATGTACATGGAACAAATGGCATGACCAAGCTCGACAGAACGGAGAACGGGGAGGGGACCACGTCCTAATGACAAAACAGCTGCGGACAATGAACATCACAAACCTGAAAAAGAGAAAGGGGAGGTAATGACATGTTAAACAAACAATTGAATAAAGGCAAGCAAACAGATAACATATTAGAACAGTTAACTGAGACCATATGCAATTTAGGGCAAATGCACAGATAAAGATAGGATATCAAATAAGAAACAGGAAATATTCCAGGAGACTAATAAAATCAGGTAATGCGTTGGGATACATCTCCTGAAAAGTCCATGGACTCTGCTCTGCAGGTGTTGAGGAAACTCTGCAACCTCAGCGGATCTTCATAAGTGGTCGGTCTGTTTCCGTGAGTAACCTTAAACAGACAAGGGTGAAAGAGGCCATAACGAGCCCCCAAAGTACGTAAAGCTGGTCTCATTCTGAGGAACTCTTTGCGCCTGTTTGCCGTAGCTTTAGCGTAGTCCTGTGAAAAGAATAAAGTCAAACCAGATCACTCGATACGTTGAGATGACTTAACAGCTGCAAGAACTTTTAGCAAGTCTGTATATTCAAGAAAGTATAGAATAACTCCTCTCAGTCTCTGTGATGCCAAAACATTTGAGGAAGGGCGGCCAAGCCTGTGGGCGCATTGAATATTAAGTACAGTTCCTTCTGGCAGATGGAATAATCTAGGAAGAAAAGATTTGAAAAAAAGAAGAGGGTCTGACCCCTCGGTGCCTTCCGGAAGCCCATAGACATGTAAATTATTTCTCCTGTTGTGATTTTTGAGATCCTCAACCTGTTTTTGGAGTGTTGAAACTTGGGTTTGAAGTGCAGTGACCTTGGTATCAGTAACCCCAAAGGAAGACATACTGTGTTCCACTGCAGTAATCCTTTCATCCAATTGAGACCAGCTGTCTGCGAGGAGCTACAGTTTGGAATTTGTTTCTTCTATAAAAGGATGTAGAGCTCTTATCTCCTCCAACAGTAATTCCATTGACACAGGAGAGGAGGTTTTAGGTGGAGAGGGGGGATCTTTTTTCAGACATTTTATATTGGATTTTCCCATAGTTGAAGAAGCAGGTGTTGGTGGGTTAGATCCCTTAGCTAGAGATGTAGAGTCCTCCATCCTGGAAAATTTAGAGAAGATTCTGGAATTCTTAATGAAAGAGTGAGTGGATTTAGAAGTAAAGGAGTCAGGCTTCTTCAGTCTGCCCATATAAAAACCGAGAAGAGGAGAGACAAAAAGGAAAACACCTCAATGTCAACAGGAATAGGAGAGCAGTGATGTGGAACTTGACCAGACCGTAAGTTGGGAATTATTTGTGTTTAGACTTTTAACTTAAAATACCTCTGTAGTGCTTTATCACAAATACGATGCTCTCATAATATGAAGAAGGAGCATGCCACTTAACAAGGCACTCCTATAATTTTATTTTTTATAAAGTCATTTAATACCAGCCCATCCTTGAATAAGCGACTACAAAGCTGGTAAAGGAGTTGAGGGATGAAATTCAAATGATATTAAGGAGTAAACTTGAGTTTGAATCCCAGACTTTAGACCTTAAATCCCAAAATTTCTAAATTTCAAAATTAAAATCCAAAGTTCAAAATCTCAAATGGCCACCAGTCTCCTTGCCCTCCCCTAGCAGGAGAGGGTTATGAGGCAGAGTGCTTTAGCCGTGAGTCGACATCAATCGCACCAGTTCATGTTGAAGGTAGCCAGCAATTGATTAGAACTGCCTCCAATGCGCCAAACAAAGGAAGCGCAAACCACTTCCCAAACACTCTGGTACATTTACAGTGTTTTAAAAGAGAGCACAGACACAAAATGGCGGCCGTTACTTCACCCTGTAGAATGTTGAAAACAACTCCTTTATATCAGGAAAAAGGTCAGAGTTCATAAGCAAGGAGTGAGAAGCTCTAAGAAATACATCGAGGGGAGAGCAACTTTTTATTCTCACCGTCGGAAGTTCAGTGAAAACGGAGCTCAGGAGGCTCCCGTTGCGGTAAGAGATGCGAGGACAAAATGGCGGTCATGGTGATGCCTCAGTGACGCCGAAAACGACCTCGCCAAAATACGTGCTCCGGAGCCGGCAGGAGAAGCGTCGGGGATCCCAGCTTGCTCAGGACACATTCCCATACACCCGGCAGCGTTTCAACGTGGCGAAGAAAGGTTAGGGAACACGAGACCCCCGCGTCGCTCTGAGGAGACTCACTCAATCGCCGCCATGCTCCTCGGTTGCCAAGCCACGCCCCTGGATCAGATTTACTTTTCTAACTCTTATCCCACAAACAGTGGATGAAGCTATATTTAAGATGGTGGATGTATAATTTTATTGGCCAGATGCACAAAGCACTTTTGCAGTTGCAAATGGCCTGATTCACAGAATCTGGCTGTTTGTGACCACAAAAATGCTTTTTTTCAGATCTATAAAAGGCAAAATACGATTCAGTAACTTCTTACCAAATCGCAATTTGCATTTACGATTTGATATTTAGAAGGGGTGTGTTTAGGGCGTCCTTTCCAAATACCGAATTGGTATGAAAAGTGTGTAAATTGACTGGCGTGTTGGGAGATTTACTAATCTACCTGCGGTGCCTCAAACATTGAGAAAAGTGCATAAATTGACTGGGGTATACGGAGATTTACTATTCAACCCCCTGTACCACAAACAATGAGGAACATGCATAATTTGGGTTGGGCCAGATTTAGTGTCCTAACTCTGGTGCAACAAAATATACTATGTTAACCCCAGCTCGACAAACATTGGGGAAAGTGCATACATAGGGAGAGGGAGTGATGTATTTTTCTAACTCCAGTCGTACAAACAATGGGGAAAGTTATCTATGTTGGGAGAATGTAAGATTGACCTTTTCTAACTCAAGCCCCACAAACATAAGCAAAAGAGCACACGTTGGGAGAGGCGATGGAGCAGTGTTTGATTTCATATTCTAACTCCATCCCTGCCCGCATGAGGGGAGTGGATACATGTGTGAGGGTTCAGATTTACTATTCTAACTCCAGTGACATAAACATTGGGGAAAGAGCATACATTGGGGGTAGGAAGGGGAGGGAGCCGGGTTTACTATTCTAACTGCAACCCTACAAACATTGGGGAAGGAGGATATATTATATATTTGAGGTTTTCAAATGAGGTAATCTAACTTCAGTATCAAAAGTCTTTTTTTAAATAAAAATAATAGTGTATAATAATGTGGTATTTATTCTTCTAACTGCAGTCCAATAAATATTTTTTAAAGTTGTGAATATATAATATACATACATTTGCTTTTTAGTTTTCAAATTCTAAACATTGTTTCTACATTTTTCAAGTGGTACAGAATATTTTAAATACATCAAAAGTCAATATCTATTTCTTATTTTATTACTGGGGTTCATATTTAAATGTTTATTAAAATAAATTTGAACTAAAACTGAACCCCAAAAACATACCCTTACTTTGAAAGACTAGTACAAGTGCATTGATGCAACTAAAATGTCAACAGAAGCTGAAGTGACATCACACACCCTTTGACTCCCTGGCGACATTACACACCCTTTGACTCCCTGGAGACACCACACAGCCCTTTCCACCTTTAGCCCCTGAAAAGCCTCATGTTTGCTTCTGATGGATTGGGGGACATGGTGAGGTGCCTACATAAATCCTGGGGTGAGAGGTAATAATGACAGTCAGGGGTAGTTGCTTTATCTATCTCTATGCCCAGTTGATATCCACGGGCTGATACGGCTGGGGCATAGTCATCAGGATGCACATGGGAATGATAGCACAAATCCTTTTACCTCACTTTCGCTTTAGTGCACTCCCTTTTATGCCACTGGTCCTGCTCAAAAGACATAGGATGATCTGTGAAAGACTGCATAGAGGTGAAGGCAGTGCTTAATTTGTAAAACAAATAAGTGCCAGGGCTCTAGTCAGGAGGCCACTGCAGCTTGCACCACACATTGCCCCTGCCATGCTGCCAATGATAGTAACAACACAACTACTAGCCATCACACTCCTACAAGCGACACAATTCGGACTATTCCAGGCCCCCAAAGCTATAAGAATTGCTTGGGTTAACAATCATTTTTAATCTATATTGAATTAATAATTAACTGTTGTTGTGGTCATCTCTAAATTAGGCAGACAGCACCACCTTGTGACAGTCTGTTGCAAATCCCGGTGTTGGCCATTAGGAGCCGAGTACCGGAATCCACCGGCTCAAATTAAGCACTGTCGAATGTCATGCTATAGCCTGGTGTTTTTATCGTCAGCGCCTAGATTCTTTACACTGTAGTGCAGAGGTCTTCAAACTGTGGGGTGTGCCCCCCCTGGGGCTGGAGGGTGGCGTGAATGTGTTCCCAGGGGGGCGCTCATGAGTCTGCATCCTTGACAAATGCAAAAACAACAGTTGATGGATAGAATGCAGAACAATGTCATACATTCACCCCATTACAGAGATCTGGGCCTAAATCCATTGTTTTTTTGCTCACCATGCCATTCCAGATTGGACCCAGCCATATGCAAATCAGTCTTGACCCTGTGCCTCATGGGTACAGTCCAGCCCGAACTGCCAAGCCAGGTCCTCCCTGGACTGGAAACAAGCATACTAGGACGGGTTTCGGGGTTTCACCCCTCTTCAGCCAGGATAACTTGATTCCAGTGGCATGGAGAGCATGGGACCCACGTCTGGGCATACCCTTCCCACTCGGGGTGACAAATGCAAAAACAACAGTTGATGTACAGAATGCAGAACAATGTCATACATTCACCCCAGTACAGAGATCTGGGCCTAAATCCATCGTTTTTTTGCTCACCATGCTGTTCCAGTATGAAGCCAGCCATATTCAAATCAGTCTTGACCCTGTGCCTCATGAGTGCAGTCCAACCCGAACTGCCAAGCCAGGTCCTCCCTGGACTGGAAACAAGCATCCTAGGACCTGTTTCGGGGTTTCACCCCTCTTCAGCCAGGATAGCTTGATTCCAGTGGCATGGAGAGCACGGGACCCACGTCTGGGCATAGCATTCCCACTCGGGGTGACAAATGCAAAAACAACAGTTGATGGACAGAATGCAGAACATACATTCACCCCAGTACGGCTTGGCAGTTCGGGCTGGACTGTTCCCATGAGGCACAGGGTCAGACTGATTTGCATATGGCTATGTCTGAACTGGGGTGGCGGAGTGAGCTGAAGAATGATGATGGATTAAACCCAGATCAGTTGACTGGGGGTGAGTGTTTGCAATGTTCAATACTCCGTCCATCATCCCCTTTGGTTTTGCTTTGTTCGCCCTCAGTTGGCAGGGTATGCCCACACGTGGGTCCCTTGCTCACTTTGCCACTGGATTCAAGCTAGCCTGGCTGATGACAGCTGATTAGCCAGAAACCGGTCCTAGGAAGCTTGTTTCCGGTCCAGGGAAGACATGGCTTGGCAGTTCGGGCTGGACTGTTCCCATGAGCTGACTCATTCATGTACTAAACAGCGTGACTGACAGGCTTGCCAGCCAATGAGGCCAGTAATGAACCATACACTCCTTACGGGCTCTTGCCTGTGGCCTGAGCCGGTACATCGAGTGAGGGTAGACAACTAGCAATATTGACTGGCTCCACGGGAGGTAACGCTGCATTAAAACCTCGAGGCTGCAAATTATAGATAAGCACTGGTAAATGTAAAGCAACCCAACCTCACAATGTAGACACACACCAGCCATATTTGTTGAATGGTTCATTTGGGAATTTTTCAACATTTACAGGAAGTCCAAGAGGGTAAACTTAGGAGTGGAGGTGGGGGAGGGGAAAGTGATCTTAGGGTCCCAGAAGGTGACCTGAAGCCAACAGGGTGCCTTTACAAGCCAGTCTCTGGGTGTGACTCTGCCAGTGACCTTGTATTTAGCATAATGTTCAGGCTTCAGTTCACTAAAATCCAGGGGTAGTGAAAATAACATCACACGCCATTTGACCTTTCGACTCACTCGCTTATGCATACACACACACTCACATAAATAAACACACTCACCCACAAGCACGCATACAACATACATTTAAAAGTATTTTTACTTACCTTAGTTGCCGGATAGTGTCATATTCTAGTTAACTGCACTCTATTTTTTATTACACTAATAGTGAATAACATTATTAATTATTTCTGTAATAATTTTTTTTACAGACAAACAGGGGCGACCGGCATCGCTCGTGGGTGGAGGGCGGTTCACGGGGGATCGCGTGGGAGGGGGCGTCCAGGGGGAATCGCACGGGGGGTCGTGGCGGAATCACACGGGGGGAATGTGGGGGTTTGCACATGGATAAATATATAAAAAATAAGAAAATAAACTTACCTTGTTGCTGGCTGGGTCCCGCGTCTCTGCTCCCGCTCTCCTCGAGCACATTGAGGAACCGGAAGCAGGCCCCACTAACCAATCACAACGCTGCAGTGCAGCGTTGTGATTGGTGAGCACCCAGGCTCCCCAGACCAATCACAACGCTCCAGTAGCGTTGTGGTTTGTTTTGAGCATCCTGGTTTGATACTCAACCAGGGAATGGGGGCCTGAGCTTGTTCTCCATGCAGGCTGCAATGCGTCCCCTGGTGACACCTAAATGACGTCCAGGCACAAAAAGCAATGTGTCAGTCTTCGCCAAATATTCTGTCTCACCTGCCCAGCTATCAGCTCAGATAATCTGAGGGCCCGAGTACTCACAGGCACCTGGCAGCCTTCCCAGAACAGTGCCTTCACCCCATCTTCCTAAGAACCTGTCTTTAGTGAGCTGAGGCGGAATCCAGGCGGGGCGCTCTCAGGAGGGTGTATCTCAGCAGAACACAGGCAGGGCTGGCCTTTGTGGGCGTGGCGTGAGTGGTCAGGTACTCAAGGTCAACTCCAGTGCAAAACACAAAAGGCGGGAAAGGGGCCACACACAAACTCTTCCGGCACTGCAAGACCCATCAGGAAATTCTAGCCTGCCATAGCCAGTGACAATATGCAAGACAACACACAGGAAGTAGTTATATGTCATGACATAAACAAGAAAACATATTGTGACATAAAGGTATAGTTGAAAAAATATTGACATCAACGTATTAACTTCATCTCCAAATAATGTAAGTAGCAAAAATATAACAAGCATTGGCATAGCCAATAGGTTTCGCCTTTGGGACCTTATAAGTTGTTTAGCCATGGAATGGTTGCATAACTAAATACTTATAAGGTCCCAAAAGCGAGACCTATTGGCTATGCCAAGTGGCCGTGCGGCCGCAAAAGTGATCGCGATCAAACATCAAAGCGGCCGTAAAAGTGAAAGTAATCGCGGTCAAGCGCGGCACGCGCGCCTGCGCACATGCACTGTGGCTCTAGGCTGGCCTGGTAGCACTTTTTGGAGCCCTCTCAAAAAGTCTCGCCAGACCAGCGCATGCGCTGGGTCAGGCGAGACCTAAAAAATTAAAATATCTACAGGGAAAATATAGGGCCTTATTAAGAGTTGGCAGAAAGGATACTACTTTGCAAATGCGATGGAGTGCCCTCTGCGCTAAACCCTCACTTCAACTGCCTGATTTACAGGTGAGAGAACCTTAAGTATGTCAGCACTGGCGCCTGCTCTGGCGTCTCTCTGTCACACTCCAAAGTACAAAGACATCAGAGGTTTTCATATAACATGGTCCACCCGATTTAGAGTGGACAGTGTTATATGTTTTTTTTGCCTCTCGTCTTCGCTAGGGACAGTATAAAAAATAATGACCCCCACATCAAACAAGACAACTACTATGGTGTAGGGTTTATTAGCTTTTGCTTTTTTTAAAAACAAAATCTTACTTTGATCTTTTGTTTAAAAAAATCAAAAACTTTTTAAAAAGTTTAGCGGGTGACCATCCATGAAACTATTAACACATTGACAGGAACTGCTATGATAGTGGTTCCTGTCAGTGACTAGAGATGTCTGCGGGAGTACCGATACCCCATCAGAGCGGTGGAGTAGAATACGCCGTCACTTGGATGGAGTAAATACAACACTCTAGATCACTCTGGATCAGGACAATACTAAATACCTAAATATGGAATAGCAAAATATTGATAACAAAAATGTAGTATTTGTAAAATGACATTAAACTTGACAAAAATATCGATCTCATTAATGCACAAAATTATTGATAAAATATGTAAAACAATATTAGAATGCAACGTAAACCATTTAAATTTTAAATATATAATAATGTTGAACTTTATTTCATTTTATTCAAAACTTTTTTGTTAAATTCTCAAAATATCAAAAAGGTCTACTAACAAATGTGCATTTTTTTATTATATTAAAAAATCGTTAAAACCTTTATCATTTTTAAAACACCCTTGATTTTAACTTAAATTGTAAAAATAACTATTTTTTAACTGTACATATTTATGAAAATAAAAAACATATGAAATACCTCAAATTAGATTATTGTTATTATTATGAACCATAATAATAAACATTGCATAAATTGCACTGTAAAATGTACTTTTTAAAACAATCAAAACATTCTATACCAATATATAAATTGTAAAAAATATTTCTCATTAAAGAGTATACACTTATTATAATTGTATTTTTCAAATCTAATTTTTTTTTAAATATCTGACTTAAAAAACATTTTTTTACAAAGAAATATAAAAATAAAATAACCCACCAACCTGAACAGGAAACAAAAATATAAGGGTATTGATGTACTATTCTAACTCCAATCCCTCAACCAATGAGGAAAGTGCATACATTTATGGGTGGTAGAGGTGACAGATTTACTCTTCTAACTCAAGTTCCAACAACATAAGAGAAAAAGCATCAATTGTGGTTACATTTACTACTCTAATTCCAGTTCAATGAACACCAGGGAAAGTAAATAAACCTGGGCAGGGGGGGGATATACTGTTTTAATTCAACAGGGCGGAACAGATTTACTTTTTTTTTGTTTTGTTTCTCTTATTTTATTTACAAATTATAAATATCACTACTTGACTGCAAAAATTATAGTGCTTTATAAGTAATTCATTTTGAAATTCCTAACAACCTTAACATGTGACTTTTTTTTTTTAGTTCAAATGCAAGTTTATTAATGAAAAAAAAGGTGTCAATACATAATACAGTAGAACATCAGGAGTCATCTAATGCAAAATGGATCTAAATACAAAAATAGTAGGATTAGTAAATAAAAAAGAGAAAGAAAGAGAGAGAGACAATACATTTCATACATAAGAATACAGAGTAACATTTATGGAAGTCACAGGGGTTGTAGAACTTCTTGTTGGTCAGATCTCTGGATAAAATACCTTTTAGCCTTCGCATCGATGAACATTGTAACAGGTAACCAGAGGTTTAAATGTTTGGTGGCCATGTGAATAGGATAAACAAAAGAGGTATCTAATCTATGATTATAAAATACGGTATACCACCATGCTTGATATGATATTTTGGAAAAGTCTTTCCAGTTTTTAGTAATTTGTTGGAAAGCAACCGCCAATATTAAATCAATGATCTTGGTATTAAAAGTATGATTCGCGCAAATAGGAGATGAACTTCCCAAAAAAAATTGAGCAATGGAAAAGGGAAAATTGGAACCAAAGATTGAATTAATCTTGGCCCACACATTTTTCCAAAAATTATGAACATGTGAACAAACAAATAGTAAATGGTATAGGTCAGCCGATGGAGCTGAGCATGTCCAACTTGTATCTGGTGTAGAAGAGTACCTTTTATTTAGAGTAGACGGACAAAACAAAAGTCAGTTGTAGATAAAAAAGAGGGTTTGCGTTGTGTTTGCTGCCCTAGAAGACTGTCTAACTTTAGTCAAAATTTTGTTCCATAAGGGTATTGACCAACAGACCTGCATATCTTGCTCCCAAGCGAGTTCCACCTTTGTTTTATCCCTTGTGATACAAGTAAAGCGTAAATGGTTGTAAATAGCAGAAGCTTTGGGTTTGGAGTGAAGCAGGACGTGTAACCCATTGTTTGATGCGAGAGAAGGAGTAATGGGGGGTGCAAGCTGAGCAGAAACTCTTAACAGGGCTTGCTTCAAAAGGTTATACTTGGATTGAAAAGAGGCTGGTAAAGCAAATAGCCTACTAACGGCAATGAAAGACAAAATTTCTCTATGCGCAAACAATTGATGAACCCATATAAGACCTTTCTCTCTTCAGAATTTCCTGTAGAAAGGCCGGTTCCTAATCAAAAGTAATTTATTATACCAGAGTGTAGATTTAAGAAATTAATCAAAGTCTGTGGGGATTGAGGGAGAGTTGGAGTCCTTGATTTTGCAAGTATATTTAAGTATTGCGGTAGAGAGGGATTGTGGCTTGCGGGAAAAAAAAATATTCTCTTGAAAGGAGAAAGGGGATAAAAATAGGCGGTTAAGTGTGGCCAACAAGAGACAGTCTTCGGAAGGGTCATTCAACCAATGTGATGCTTGTTGAAGCAGAAATGGTTTCTGATATGTAGGAAAATCGGGGAAATTGACCCCAGTCTCAGATTTGGAACGCATTAAATTTGACAACAACAAAGGGGACTTTTTATTTTTCCACAGAAAAGAGGAAAGTATATAATTAATCTGTTTAAACGATTTCGCAGGAATGGGGATTGGGATGTTACAGATTATGTAAAGTACTATGGGAGTTATCATCATCTTTATGGTATCTAAGCGACCCCACCAAGACAAATAGAGGGGATGCCATTTGGCAGTTAATTCTGAGATCTTTTGTATACATTTGTTCATACACAAAGAGATTGTACCTGAGATGGAAGGGGTAAAATGTAAACCTAAATACTTAATTTGATTGGGACTCCAGGGAAAATTTTAATCAGCAAAATCATCCTTCAGAGTGTATTTGGTGAGAGGCAGTATTTCACACTTATCTTTGTTCAATTTATACCCAGACACAGCGGAGAACTATTGAACCTCCCCTAAAAAGGCAGGAAGAGAGGTTTGTGGCTTTGATAAAAATAATGAAATATCGTCAGCATAATCTGCTAATTTGATTTGGGAGTTTTTCAGTTCAAAACCATGCATATCCTGATTCTGGTGAATCTTGGATAAAAAGGGTTTGAGAGCTAATTTAAAGAGAAAAGGGTACAAAGGGCAACCCTGACGAACACCCCTACCCAAATCAAAAAAGAGAGGAGGTAGCACCATTAGCACAAACTGCAGCACATGAGTTTGAATAAAGGAGAGATATTAAAGATATAAATTTAGGTCCAAAGCCAAACCACTTAAGAGCGTAGAAGAGGTAAGGCCATTGAACTCTATCAAACACTTTTTCTGCGTCTAGTGCTATTGCTGCTAGAGATTGGGGTAAGTGGGATGATTTGGATAAAATATCAAAAAATAAACAGGTATTGTCAGTGATAACACGACCTTTAACAAAGCCAGATTGTTCCCTTCCTAATGAATTTGGTAAATGAGAGTCTAAGCGAGTAGCCAGAGCTTTTGAAAATATTTTATAATCAACGTTAACTAACAAGATGGGTCTATAATTTTTGCAGTACTTTAGATCTTTACCATCTTTGGGGATTAGGCAAATTAATGCTTCTGAAAAAGAGCCAGAAGAACCTCCAGAGTGTAAAAAGGAGTCTAAGAGGTGATGTAATTTGGGAAGCATTAATTTAGAAAAATGTAAAAAAGAGTCCACGGTGAAACCATCAGGGCCAGGTGCTTTTTCCTTCTTGAGATTTTGTAGAGCTGCAAGAAGTTCATTCTGTGATAAATTAAATTCCAGAGACAAAAGATCGTGAATGGTGTCTGAGGATATTTGAATGTTAGAAAAAAATTGTGATATGAGGTGTTGTGAGGGAGGATTCTCTGAGGCATAAAGTGATTTATAAAAAAGTAAAAATTCATTCAGAATGTCTGTATCTTTACATTTCAAAGTGGAGTGCTCATCAAAGATAGACTCAATGTTGAGCTTGTTGTGCTTAACCTTGAGATAGTTGGCCAATATCTTCCCGGCCTTGTTTTGACCGCCATACAATTTAGCACTGGATTTTAACAAATATAATGAGGCATTATCAGTAGATTCTTTGTTAAATTGAAGTTTAGCCTGTATCAATGCGGATAAACAGTCTTTCGATCTAGATGTATAATAGGAATGCTCCAGCTGCTTTATTTCATTCAGGAGATTATTAGTTAATCTGTGTGCAGTTTTACGTTTCTTGGACACGTAGCCAATGGTAAAATCTCTAGCAGATGCTTTAAAAGCATCCCAAATGACATGAAAAGGCAAAGTCTCATTCTGATTAACTAAAAAATATTCATAAAAAAGGAAGTAAAGGAAGAAGTAAACACCGGGGCTAAAAGAAGAGCATTATTAAAACGCCATCTTCTAGGGGAATTGGATTTTTGGAGAATGTCAAAGTGGATGGAAATAGGAGCATGATCAGATATTAGAATAGATCCAATATCTGCATTCATTAGGGCCTCAGAGATATTATGGAAAATAAAAATATAATCAATGCGTGATTGTGTGGAGTGAACGGGGGAATAATAAGTATACTCTCTAGCAGAAGGATTACAGAGCCGCCAGGCGTCAATAAGTTTGTGCTGATTAATAGTCCGAACAAAAAGTTTATGAGCTTTATTTGGAATGAAAGAAACCTTTGAGTTACGATCAATGAATGGGTCAAAAACCTGGTTGCAGTCACCTGTTAAGATGAAATTGTCTTCGATGCAATGGGAGATTCGCTGGGCCAAGGAATTCCAAAAAGAGGAATTACCAGCAGTGGGGGCATGTTAACTAAAGAAACCGGAGCATTCCCAATCAATAATTTAACACATACCCAACATCCATCTCTAACAGCATCCTGGGAAAGAATCTGAACAGAAAGTGATTTGCGACAAAGGATCATGACTCCATTACGCTTGCCATCGCCTAGAGAAAAGAAAGCTTCCCCGACCCATCCTTTTTTTAACTTTAAAGATTCTTCAACTGTTGAATGTGATTCTTGGAGACAAGCTATATCAGCTTCTAATTTGGGCAAATGAGTCAGGACCCTTTGTCTTTTGATAGGGGAATGAAGACCCCTGACATTCCAAGAAATTATTTCCAGAGACATGAGACTACTAGAATGAAAAGTAGAAAAGTACCAATCCAAATCGTTATATATACAATAGACGACACAAGAAAAGGAGATCTAGCAAGGAAAAGGATTAACCAAGTGATGAAAGGAAGATGGTGAAAAAAAATCCAATCAAAAGAGTAAGAATAGCTGAGCAAGGAGGTAGAGTAGAGAATGAAGAAGCAAAAGAGACATCTGAAAGATAAATGGAAAAAGGGATGAGAAGGGAAAGGGGAGGAGAAAAAGGAACAATTGTAGGGAGAATACATAAGAAATATTTTTTAAAAAGGATAGAAGGGGAGAAAAAGGGGAAATTGTGGGTAGAAGACATACTTACGAATATCAAACAAGAATAAGGAGGGGGTGGTGGCATGTACATGGAACAAATGGCATGACCAAGCTCGACAGAACGGAGAACGGGGAGGGGACCACGTCCTAATGACAAAACAGCTGCGGACAATGAACATCACAAACCTGAAAAAGAGAAAGGGGAGGTAATGACATGTTAAACAAACAATTGAATAAAGGCAAGCAAACAGATAACATATTAGAACAGTTAACTGAGACCATATGCAATTTAGGGCAAATGCACAGATAAAGATAGGATATCAAATAAGAAACAGGAAATATTCCAGGAGACTAATAAAATCAGGTAATGCGTTGGGATACATCTCCTGAAAAGTCCATGGACTCTGCTCTGCAGGTGTTGAGGAAACTCTGCAACCTCAGCGGATCTTCATAAGTGGTCGGTCTGTTTCCGTGAGTAACCTTAAACAGACAAGGGTGAAAGAGGCCATAACGAGCCCCCAAAGTACGTAAAGCTGGTCTCATTCTGAGGAACTCTTTGCGCCTGTTTGCCGTAGCTTTAGCGTAGTCCTGTGAAAAGAATAAAGTCAAACCAGATCACTCGATACGTTGAGATGACTTAACAGCTGCAAGAACTTTTAGCAAGTCTGTATATTCAAGAAAGTATAGAATAACTCCTCTCAGTCTCTGTGATGCCAAAACATTTGAGGAAGGGCGGCCAAGCCTGTGGGCGCATTGAATATTAAGTACAGTTCCTTCTGGCAGATGGAATAATCTAGGAAGAAAAGATTTGAAAAAAAGAAGAGGGTCTGACCCCTCGGTGCCTTCCGGAAGCCCATAGACATGTAAATTATTTCTCCTGTTGTGATTTTTGAGATCCTCAACCTGTTTTTGGAGTGTTGAAACTTGGGTTTGAAGTGCAGTGACCTTGGTATCAGTAACCCCAAAGGAAGACATACTGTGTTCCACTGCAGTAATCCTTTCATCCAATTGAGACCAGCTGTCTGCGAGGAGCTACAGTTTGGAATTTGTTTCTTCTATAAAAGGATGTAGAGCTCTTATCTCCTCCAACAGTAATTCCATTGACACAGGAGAGGAGGTTTTAGGTGGAGAGGGGGGATCTTTTTTCAGACATTTTATATTGGATTTTCCCATAGTTGAAGAAGCAGGTGTTGGTGGGTTAGATCCCTTAGCTAGAGATGTAGAGTCCTCCATCCTGGAAAATTTAGAGAAGATTCTGGAATTCTTAATGAAAGAGTGAGTGGATTTAGAAGTAAAGGAGTCAGGCTTCTTCAGTCTGCCCATATAAAAACCGAGAAGAGGAGAGACAAAAAGGAAAACACCTCAATGTCAACAGGAATAGGAGAGCAGTGATGTGGAACTTGACCAGACCGTAAGTTGGGAATTATTTGTGTTTAGACTTTTAACTTAAAATACCTCTGTAGTGCTTTATCACAAATACGATGCTCTCATAATATGAAGAAGGAGCATGCCACTTAACAAGGCACTCCTATAATTTTATTTTTTATAAAGTCATTTAATACCAGCCCATCCTTGAATAAGCGACTACAAAGCTGGTAAAGGAGTTGAGGGATGAAATTCAAATGATATTAAGGAGTAAACTTGAGTTTGAATCCCAGACTTTAGACCTTAAATCCCAAAATTTCTAAATTTCAAAATTAAAATCCAAAGTTCAAAATCTCAAATGGCCACCAGTCTCCTTGCCCTCCCCTAGCAGGAGAGGGTTATGAGGCAGAGTGCTTTAGCCGTGAGTCGACATCAATCGCACCAGTTCATGTTGAAGGTAGCCAGCAATTGATTAGAACTGCCTCCAATGCGCCAAACAAAGGAAGCGCAAACCACTTCCCAAACACTCTGGTACATTTACAGTGTTTTAAAAGAGAGCACAGACACAAAATGGCGGCCGTTACTTCACCCTGTAGAATGTTGAAAACAACTCCTTTATATCAGGAAAAAGGTCAGAGTTCATAAGCAAGGAGTGAGAAGCTCTAAGAAATACATCGAGGGGAGAGCAACTTTTTATTCTCACCGTCGGAAGTTCAGTGAAAACGGAGCTCAGGAGGCTCCCGTTGCGGTAAGAGATGCGAGGACAAAATGGCGGTCATGGTGATGCCTCAGTGACGCCGAAAACGACCTCGCCAAAATACGTGCTCCGGAGCCGGCAGGAGAAGCGTCGGGGATCCCAGCTTGCTCAGGACACATTCCCATACACCCGGCAGCGTTTCAACGTGGCGAAGAAAGGTTAGGGAACACGAGACCCCCGCGTCGCTCTGAGGAGACTCACTCAATCGCCGCCATGCTCCTCGGTTGCCAAGCCACGCCCCTGGATCAGATTTACTTTTCTAACTCTTATCCCACAAACAGTGGATGAAGCTATATTTAAGATGGTGGATGTATAATTTTATTGGCCAGATGCACAAAGCACTTTTGCAGTTGCAAATGGCCTGATTCACAGAATCTGGCTGTTTGTGACCACAAAAATGCTTTTTTTCAGATCTATAAAAGGCAAAATACGATTCAGTAACTTCTTACCAAATCGCAATTTGCATTTACGATTTGATATTTAGAAGGGGTGTGTTTAGGGCGTCCTTTCCAAATACCGAATTGGTATGAAAAGTGTGTAAATTGACTGGCGTGTTGGGAGATTTACTAATCTACCTGCGGTGCCTCAAACATTGAGAAAAGTGCATAAATTGACTGGGGTATACGGAGATTTACTATTCAACCCCTGTACCACAAACACTGAGGAACACGCATAATTTGGGTTGGGCCAGATTTAGTGTCCTAACTCTGGTGCAACAAAATATACTATTTTAACCCCAGCTCGACAAACATTGGGGAAAGTGCATACATAGGGAGAGGGAGTGATGTATTTTTCTAACTCCAGTCGTACAAACAATGGGGAAAGTTATCTATGTTGGGAGAATGTAAGATTGACCTTTTCTAACTCAAGCCCCACAAACATAAGCAAAAGAGCACACGTTGGGAGAGGCGATGGAGCAGTGTTTGATTTCATATTCTAACTCCATCCCTGCCCGCATGAGGGGAGTGGATACATGTGTGAGGGTTCAGATTTACTATTCTAACTCCAGTGACATAAACATTGGGGAAAGAGCATGCATTGGGGGTAGGAAGGGGAGGGAGCCGGGTTTACTATTCTAACTGCAACCCTACAAACATTGGGGAAGGAGGATATATTATATATTTGAGGTTTTCAAATGAGGTAATCTAACTTCAGTATCAAAAGTCTTTTTTTAATTAAAAATAATAGTTTATAATTATTTGGTATTAATTCTTCTAACTGCAGTCCAAGAAATATTTTTTAAAGTTGTGAATATATAATATTCATACATTTGCTTTTTAGTTTTCAAATTCTAAACATTGTTTCTAGATTTTTCAAGTGGTACAGAATATTTTAAATACATCAAAAGTCAATATCTATTTCTTATTTTATTACTGGGGTTCATATTTCAATGTTTATTAAACTAAATTTGAACTAAAACTGAACCCCAAAAATATACCCTTACTTTGAAAGACTAGTACAATTGCATTGATGCAACTAAAATGTCAACAGAAGCGGAAGTAACATCACACACCCTTTGACTCCCTGGCGACATTACACACCCTTTGACTCCCTGGAGACATCACACAGCCCTTTCCACCTTTAACCCCTGAAATGCCTCATGTTTGCTTCTGATGGATTGGGGGCATGGTGAGGTACCTGCATAAACCCTGGGGTGAGAGGTAATAACGACAGTCAGGGGTAGTTCCTTTATCTATCTCTATGCCCAGTTGATATCCACGGGCTGATACGGCTGGGGCATAGTCATCAGGATGCACATGGGAATGATAGCACAAATCATTTTACCTCACTGTTGCTTTAGTACACTCCCTTTTACGCCACTGGTCCTGCTCAAAAGACATAGGATGATCTGTGAAAGACTGTATATAGGTGAATGCAGTGCTTAATTTGTAAAACAAATAAGTGCCACGGCTCTAGTCAGGAGGCCACTGCAGCTTGCACCACACATTGCCCCTGCCATGCTGCCAATGATAGTAACAACACAACTACTAGCCATCACACTCCTACAAGCGATACAATTCGGACTATTCCAGGCCCCCAAAGCTATAAGAATGGCTTGGGTTAACAATCATTTTTAATCTATATTGAATTAATAATTAACTGTTGTTGTGGTCATCTCTAAATTAGGCAGACAGCACCACCTTGTGACAGTCTGTTGCATATCCCGGTGTTGGCCATTAGGAGCCGAGTACCGGAATCCACCGGCTCAAATTAAGCACTGTTGAATGTCATGCTATAGCCTGGTGTTTTTATCCTCAGCGCCTAGATTCTTTACACTGTAGTGCAGAGGTCTTCAAACTGTGGGGTGTGCCCCCCTGGGGGTGGAGGGTGGCGTGAATGTGTTCCCAGGGGGGCGCTAATGAGTCTGCATCCTTGACAAATGCAAAAACAACAGTTGATGGATAGAATGCAGAACAATGTCATACATTCACCCCATTACAGAGATCTGGGCCTAAATCCATTGTTTTTTTGCTCACCATGCCATTCCAGTTTGGACCCAGCCATATGCAAATCAGTCTTGACCCTGTGCCTCATGGGTACAGTCCAGCCCGAACTGCCAAGCCAGGTCCTCCCTGGACTGGAAACAAGCATACTAGGACGGGTTTCGGGGTTTCACCCCTCTTCAGCCAGGATAGCTTGATTCCAGTGGCATGGAGAGCATGGGACCCACGTCTGGGCATACCCTTCCCACTCGGGGTGACAAATGCAAAAACAACAGTTGATGTACAGAATGCAGAACAATGTCATACATTCACCCCAGTACAGAGATCTGGGCCTAAATCCATCGTTTTTTTTGCTCACCATGCTGTTCCAGTATGAAGCCAGCCATATGCAAATCAGTCTTGACCCTGTGCCTCATGAGTGCAGTCCAACCCGAACTGCCAAGCCAGGTCCTCCCTGAACTGGAAACAAGCATCCTAGGACCTGTTTCGGGGTTTCACCCCTCTTCAGCCAGGATAGCTTGATTCCAGTGGCATGGAGAGCACGGGACCCACGTCTGGGCATAGCATTCCCACTCGGGGTGACAAATGCAAAAACAACAGTTGATGGACAGAATGCAGAACAATGTCATACATTCACCCCAGTACGGCTTGGCAGTTCGGGCTGGACTGTTCCCATGAGGCACAGGGTCAGACTGATTTGCATATGGCCATGTCTGAACTGGGGTGGCAGAGTGGGCTAAAGAATGATGATGGATTAAACCCAGATCAGTTGACTGGGGTGAGTGTTTGCAATGTTCAACACTCCGTCCATCATCCCCTTTGGTTTTGCTTTGCATCCTTGACTCCATGATTAAATTAGGTGCCAATGACTTTCGGAGAGTCCGACTGAGGAGCAACATAAACGTTTTTAGTCATCAAGAAGGAAGGGTTTCAATTCTAGAAAGGACAGACGGAAGGATTACTCTTTCTTCACCTTCATGAGAATAGCTCTCATTTCCAAGGTCATTTATTTACAGTAGCGGCCCATGGAGGGAGTGGTGCGGGGCGGTGGGGCGGGGCGGGGCGGGGGAGGAAAAGGGTGGGGGGTAGTAAACTATGGAATACGGCCGAACGGAGGTAAGCAAACAAATAAATAAATAAAACGAATTTCGTTGCGCGTGCTGCATCGCATTTGGCAATGCAGCGTGCGCAATGAAATTCATTTTATTTATTTATTTGTTTACTCACCTCCATTTGCCCGTATTCCGTAGTTTACTACCCCCCAACCTGCTCCTCCCCCGCCCTGCCCCACTGCCCCGCAGCACTCCCTCCACGGGCCGCTACTGTTTATTTAACGATAAAATGATAGTTCTCAAGAACACAAGTATATTTCATTACAATAAAATATGTAGTCCGCCAGTCATGGCAATCAGTCCCATACATTATCCTGAGTCTACTCTTCGTTCTTCATGCGAACAAGCTCTGACCTCTCTTGTCGCTGACCACTCTTCTGCTCCAAACCTAATAAGGCAACGCAAACCTGCTATGTCATCCAGTTCAGCAGTAACCTCGTTATATATCAGCACATCATGCCCGGTATCACGTGCGGTCAGCAGTGCACCCCGAAACAGAGTCCCAGAGCCCCAGAGTCGTTCAGACCACGTGGGATACACAACTTTCATCATTACAGTCACTCTGCTTTGGTTGGACTGGCAAAGATGGGCCAGGAATGGGCGAGGAGCATCTTACCATTGGGTTATATGTCTTTCCACTCTACTGTGCCTTTTCCGCGCGATTCTGTGCTTGTTGATTGTTTGCACGCTGAGCTATAACTGTGATGCCCTTATCAATCATCTGTTATGTGAATCCTAGCAGAGCTAAGATACTAATTGATGTCTTTCTGCTTTTCTTAAATGTCCATAAACATATGTTTGAAAACACATAAATCAATACATCATGTGAACTTATGAATAATAGTTTCATCAAGTGTAATTATACAAATTCAGTAACGTCAATATCCTTTACTCTGAAAAAACAAACTCTTAATCACATCATTCGCAGGAAGGGAGAACCTTCATTATAAGGTTGTTGGGTTGGATCATCCTCACCTCCAAGTCTTTAATTGAACTGAAACTTTCCCTCTTGATGGGAAATTTTATATTCTGTGTCAAAACTGGAGGTATGGACAATGCATGTTCAAAGCCTAGTTACCCCCAAGGAGACTTGGCAGCAATGTGTGCGCCAAGGCAGAGTGAAAGGACAGGAATGTACCATATTTCATAAATACGGTGCATTCCTGCTCTTTCGCATTGGCGTAGGGCAGCGCCGCAAGACGACTTGCGGCGCTGCCCTCGCGAATGCCTTGTAAATTTAGCCACACCTTTGACCACACCCCCACGCTCACTGACTTTTGGTTTGCTACACATTGTTTAATTTAATTATTTATAGAACTCGGTCCTCCTCATCATTGCCACTTATCCAGCGGTGGCCGGCTCAGGTAAGCGCGGTGAGGCGGGACGGGCGGGGAAGTCGACAGATGACAGAATAGGTATAATTGAATAAATAAATAATACATTGTTTGTCGGATTCCCCCTCCCCCGCCGCGCCCTGCCATGCTCCACCACGCTTACCTGAGCCGGCCACCATTGGATAGTTGGCAATGATGAGGAGGTCCAAGTTCTATACATTTTTGTCAAGAGGGGGTCCATATGCCTAAAAAAGTTTGACAGGGGGGTCTCGGCATCAAAATGTTTGAAGACCTCTGCTGTAGTGCTTGTCCAGGAAACAAGGAAGCTCTTTTGCCTTGGATTAAGACTCTTTACCCTTTCCTCTAACACAAGGAATGAATGCAGTGGTACTTCTGCACCCTACCACCATAAAGAGACTGCTGACACTTGGGGCTGTGAAGGAAGGTAACGGTGGAAAAAAAGAGAAACCTTTGGACGGACAAGAGCTCGGCTTGAGTGAAGGCTAAAATGAGAATACGGCCACACGGTCCTCACTTGACCCTCACACTATTTACTTCTTTATGGACAATGAAATCACGGCTCAGCTGCAGGCAACCTGCAGCAACCATGACATGTGAGTGCTCCAACATCAATATCTAGCTAGGAAGTGCTGGTGTTGTTCATCTGTTGATGGGAGCTGGACAGCAAATGGGTGCAGTTTTATCCCTCTGAACATGATGTTACTCCTCCCCTTAATGGAAGACCCTTGACTGAAATGTACTGGAGACTACCTGTTTCAAGGTCCTGGAGATACCTGTGGAATCCATAACATGGGCGGTAAAGGTTTCTTCCCCTCTGTTTAGGTCCATATGTGATGGCTAAGTGTTTTGTCATTGGACTGAAGGCATACAGTCTTTCTATCAGTCTTTCTATCTATCTATCTATCTATCTATCTATCTATCTATCTATCTATCTATCTATCTATCTATCTATCAATATATCATAGTGTTGACAGTAGGTACCACAAATATAGTCTTCCTTAACATAAGGTTTACAGACTTGCTCTCCAGAGCGTGCGTCTAGTGTGAGTAGCTTGTACAAAGATCAAATTAGTTGGAAGAGACATTGTGAAGAGACAAGTGGAGCAGACTTCCGCCAGGTATATTGTTTCTCAGTGGCACTAGGCACAAGGATTTCATCCTGAGTTTTCTACTTTAATACATTGAATACTCTTGAGTAGGTCAGTTTATATCCCTATGCTTCAGAGGCATTGACTACCAAATGCTCAGAAACAAGCTACAAGTTGGTATTGAGAAACATCTAAAATGTCCGAGCAGTATGAAATGGTACTCTATTTGCTGCCCTCTGGGCCTATGATGTTGGTAAATTTATTATACAATAAAAAACTTTTATAGCACAAAATCTGGATACCTTAGCCAGCAACCCTGAGCTGTGGCCAATCCCACCCTCTGCCCACTAGCCTCCCTCTGCTATCAGTGCGATCTTCAGTGTCTGTGAGCCAAGAGATGAGCTTGACCCAAATCCAGATGAGAGCAAACAAACTAAAACTAGAAGCTGAAGGTAAACATGACTTTTGTAATCTTAGAACTTTAGCTCCAAACATCATCAAGTCGCAAACACATTTTAATTCCTTGGCACAGTAGCCAGCTATGTAAAACACACACAATTCAATCATAGCCTACCACTGCAGAAGCATACTGCAGGTGAAAGGCAGACTTTAAGGAACACATCAACTACTGCACAATTTCTAAGCTTATGTAGGCCATCAAAAGCAGGGAACAGGTCAGACACCAGCAGCAAGGCATGGAATCCCTCACCATAGCCCATGAACATATCCCTGGCTTCTAGACCGTCGCCAACCTATAGAGGCACCTTCTGGGCTATCAAGGACCAACAGAGGCACCTTCTGGGCTATCATCAACCAACAGAGGCACCTTCTTAGCTATCAGAAACTAACAGAGGCAACTTCTGGACTAGCATCAACCAACAGAAGCTCCTTCTAGACTATCAAGAACCAACAGAAGGACCTTCTTAGCTATCAGAAACTAACAGAGGCAACTTCTGGACTAGCATCAACCAACAGAAGCTCCTTCTAGACTATCAAGAACCAACAGAAGGACCTTCTTAGCTATCAGCAACTAAGAGAGGCAGCTTCTGGACTAGCATCAACCAACAGAGGCTCCTTCTGGATTACCATGAACAAATAGAGAGCTATCAAGAACCAACAGAGACACATTCTGAGCTATCAACAGCATCTTCTGGGTTATCATCAACAGAGGCACCTTCTGGGCTGCCATCAACCAACAGAGGCACCTTCTTAGCTATCAGCAACTAACAGAGGCAACTTCTGGACTAGCATCAACCAACAGAAGCTCCTTCTAGACTATCAAGAACCAACAGAAGGACCTTCTTAGCTATCAGCAACTAAGAGAGGCAGCTTCTGGACTAGCATCAACCAACAGAAGCTCCTTCTAGACTATCAAGAACCAACAGAAGGACCTTCTTAGCTATCAGCAACTAAGAGAGGCAGCTTCTGGACTAGCATCAACCAACAGAAGCTCCTTCTAGACTATCAAGAACCAACAGAAGGACCTTCTTAGCTATCAGCAACTAAGAGAGGCAGCTTTTGGAATATCATCAACCAACTGAGGCTCCTTCTGGATTTCCATGAACAAATAGAGAGCTATCAAGAACCAACAGAGACACATTCTGAGCTATCAACAGCATCTTCTGGGCTATCATCAACAGTGGCATCTTCTGGACTTATGAACCCACAGAGGCACCTTCTGGGCAACCATCAATCAAGAAAAGAACGTTTAGGCTACGATCAACCAAGAGAGCCACCTTCTAAACCATCATCAACCAACAGAGGCACCTTCTGGGTAACCATTAATCAAGAAAAGAACCTTTAGGCCTACCATCAACCAACAGGGGTACCTTCTAAACTATCATCACTCAACAGAGCCACATTCCAGGCTATTATCAACCAAGAGAAACACCTTTTATATTGTCTCCAAGTGGCAGAGGCACCTGTCAAGCTACCACCAACCAAGAACGCTCCTTCCATGTTGTCATCAAACAGGAGGACACCTTCTGCGCTGAGACCGACCTCCAAAGGTGCTTTCCATTGATTCTGTTCGCACTAGGGATACAATTTGCACTTTGTCCTCAGCCTGTGGGGGCACCTTCCATGCTGCCAACAACCAGGGCCACTTTCTCATGAATCAGTGAATTATTGGTAAGCAGATAGCTCAAGGTGATTAAATCAGTCAAAGGCTTTTTTCCTATACCCGAAAGAGACCGTTAGCAACTGAGTCTTCACATGTATACATATTTATATTCCCCGACAAAGCCACATTGTATAAGAGTCTTGTTCAAGCAAGTTTCCCTTTTAGGTAAGAAGCCGGTCGGCCCTTGTCTTCTGAATAATTATTGCAAACACCTTACTGGAGGACTGAATACTCGAGGTTGCTCCCTTCCATTCTTTTGCCAAGTCCTGATGAAGGCCCGCTGTTGAGGCTCTCACCGGCCCCTCTCATGTATGTCGGGTCGAAACGTCGACATTTCACAAAAGCCTGGATTAGACTATCCTTTCATAAAAGGGGCAACTTTGATTGAAACCTGAACCCCTATACTATGAGATTGCATTTATGATGTATTAATAAATGTAATGGACAGGCTTCTTTACAATGGCCATGTGACATTTATGAGGTCCACTTTCTCTTTCCATTCTCTAACCAAATTTCAAACACGGCACTCTTTTTTAGCACTTTTCTCTTTCTTAACATTCTATCTGGAGTGACTATATGTAAATAATGTAATTACACTGTCAAGTTCCATATATATAAAAAAACGTATACAATTAATTTTTTTGTGTGTTATAAGTTTTGACATTGTTGTATATTCTCTTTCCTATTGATAAAAGTAACTGTTCTCCCGCTACCTCAGGATTGAGGAGGTTCGTGCAGACAAATGAAAAATGAAATTATGACAAGCTTCTTAGTTTTGTCTTGTCCTTTCTGTTGGTCTCTCTGATTGAACCATTGTTGTTGTACAATTTACCCAGGTATTTCGGGTCATTGTTGGGTTACCCCATTGATATGTAATAACAACCATGGAGGCACGTTCTACGCTACGTAAAGCGGGTTAAAGACCTACTTCGCAGCACACCAGTCAAGCCTCTTTCCATGCTGCCACAGACTGGTGGAGGCACATTTCATGATGCCACACAAGGGCGTAACAAAGGCCCCTGAGGTGCCATACTGGAGGGGGCCCCCTCAGCCCCAACTGATGTGAGTGTGAGGGGCTCCTTCAGCATATCTTGCAGGGGGGCCTCTCACGTTTTGTTACGCCACTGCTTCCACAGATTGGTGAAGGTACTTCACAGGCTGCCACAGATTGGCTGAAGCACTTTCCATCCTGCCACAGATTGGTGGAGGCACATTTCATGCTGCCACAGATTGGTGGAGGTGCTTTCCCGGCTGCCACAAATTCGTGGAGGCACTTCCAGGCTGTCACAGATTGGTGGAGGCACTTTCCATGCTGTCACAGATTGGTGGAGGCACTTTCCACACTGACACAGATTGGTGGAGACACTTTACATGCAGCAACAGATTGGTGGTGATACTAGCTAGGCTGCCACAGACTGGTGAACACACTTTCCATGCTGCGAAAGATTGGTGGGCACAATTTCTATACTGCCACAGATTGGTCGATGCACTTTCCATACTGCCACAGATTGTGAACGCACTTTCCTTACTGCCACAGATTGGTGAACGCACATTCCATACTGCAGCAGATTGTGAACGCACTTTCTATACTGCCACAGATTGGTGAACACACTTTCCATACTTCCACGGATTGTGAATGCACTTTCTATACTGCCACAGATTGGTGCACACACTTTCCATACTGCCACAGATTGTGAACACACTTTCCCTACTGCCACAGATTGGTGAAAGCACTTTCCTTTCTGCCACAGATTGTGAATGTACTTTCTATACTGCCACAGATTGTGAACGTACTTTCTATACTGCCACAGATTGATGAACGCACTTTCCATACTGCCACAGATTGTAAATGCACTTTCTATACTGCCACAGATTGTGAATGCACTTTCTATACTGCCACAGAGTGGTGAACACACTTTCCATACTGCCACAGATTGTGAACGCACTTTCCATTCTGCCACAGATTGATGAACACACTTTCCATACTGCCACAGATTGTGAACGCACTTTCCATTCTGCCACAGATTGTGAACGCACTTTCTATACTGCCACAGAGTGGTGAACGCACTTTCCATATTGCCACAGATTGTAAATGCACTTTCTATACTGTCACAGTTTGTGAACGCACTTTCTATACTGCCACAGAGTGGTGAACGCACTTTCCATACTGCCACAGATTGTGAACGCACTTTCTATACTGCACACACTTTTCATGTTCTAACACTTGGAACCTCCTTTAATGCTGTCACTAACCTGCTAGCCTCCTTCCACTTTCAATGACCAGCTTTGTTTGCACAACAGGCATGAAATACCACCCTAATGCGCTTCCCTTCAGACGAGCCGTCCACTATGAGCCTGTTGCAAATGCAGTGGACAATGTCTACGTGGTATCAGTGAGACCACTGTCCGTGTGGTATTCTCTGAATGCAGAAGTAATTAGCCTGGTCTTGGCATGAACACTGGGCTACAAGGTTCAGTGCCGCTTCTGATGTGAAGGGGTGCCAGTTCTGTCCATGTGGTAGTGTAGGCAACCACCCAGTGTGTCAGCTAGCCACAAGCCAGTAGGCC